>NC_066315.1:118006672-118711772 GCF_022539315.1 Serinus canaria
GACATAGGGCTGGGCAACAAGCTGTAAGTGAGTCTGCCGTAGCAGGGGGCTTGGACCAGTCCCTTCCAACCTCAACCATTCTGTCATTCAGTGGGAGGAAAGGAAAAAAGCAAAAACAAAACACAGAAATCCTCAGAACTCTGAGGTTTTAACAGTGAGATCTTGGCATCTATCTAATTGCACAACATGCAACCTAGACAGTTATGCTATCTTTAAAACCTCCTTTAATAAATTCTCTTTTCTATTCATACTGCTGACAGTCTTATTTCTTTTCTTTAGTCCTCTTCCTGGTCTACACAGAACAGTGACAGTTTACAGGTCCTGATATGGCCATGTCCCTGCAGGTGTGGATGTGCTGCTGCTTGGAGAAGTCAGGCTGTGTAGAGCTATAGAAACATATGCTCTCATTTTTGCATCTAAGGGGGGGCATCATTTTACAAAGTGGGAGACTTTTACTTACTGGAGCAGTCTGGGTTCTGGTGAGATTTATGAAATTTTACAAACATCCTCATCTGATGGGAATCATTAGAGGCACTGCAGAAAACCTGCATCACTGGCAATTATCCCTATAATTGTATGATCCTCATTAGGCTGATTAAACTAGCTTAGCACCACATTATTTAGGTGGCACCAGGCAATACTTTGCTGAAGAAGATACACTAAAACTCTGAGTTGATACGAATTTTAGAAGACTACCCACTGAGAATCCAAATTTAAAAAAAGTGACATTTTTAAGTGACTACTATGGAAACAAACACTGCCTCAGTAAGGCTGGGATGAGCACATTCCAGCAAACCATTAAAGAATTCTACAGGCTATTGCTTACACTACAGGATGCGCTGCAAGCTCTTTGTAATACACTTACACTTGACCTCCTTCTAGGTAGAAGCTTGAGGTTTAGGTCAGTACTGAGGACTTTGAAGTCAAACAACAGTCAATGGCTATGGGAGCGGAACTCAGGATCTTTTGACTCCTGACAAAATTTATCCTTTTCTTTAGCGGTTTCTGAATCAGGAGATGCTTGTACTCTCGCATTTGCAGAACACTGCTTGATTGGAAACAGGCAGCCTGATTCAGCAGATGTGCTGAATGTTCCAAATAGTCTTCAAAGCTACTTTGTGTCTTGAAAAAAATCCTTATTAAAAAAAGGTATATTTTTTCAACCAAACAGGTTAATGTTAGTATAGCAGAATCAGTTATTGCAGAAGAACAGAAGTGGCAAGCCCCAAGAAGCATGTTTTTGTTTATTCTTCTCTAAACAGAGGGAGAGAGAAAAAAAAGCTGGTTATGATCCTGCTTCCAGAAAGGGGGGGATACTGATTACTTGAAGACAGAATAAACACTGATTCTTTGATGTACCTATTAACTCACTACTCTCTGAAGCCAGCTGAATATTAATATTCTTACTTGCTCCATCGCGCCCTTGGCTGCTTCCTGGAACTCAACACAACCCGCGACCAGGATGCACCTGCATAGCTACTCCAATTATTCCATTCAAATCCTGATTGTACCTAATCGGAAATTTCATTGGCATCATAAGAAAGGGTAGCATTTTAAGATTTAATGATAATTTAAGCAGAAATAAAGGAGAAGCGCTGGCTGCAGTCCTTGCATCCCCCTTTCCTGCTGGCAGCGCGACTCGTTTCACTCCTCCGCGACCTTCCCCAGCTGAAGTTTTCGCGTGCTGCTCAGGCGCCTCACGCCGGGCGGCCCGCGGAGCTCATCCCCGCCCGAGGCACCGGAGCCAGGTGGGGGCCCCGCAAACGTCGGCGGGGAGGGGGGCGGCGGCTCCGCCGGGGGCAAGCCCGTCGCCGGGCGGGCAGGGGAGCGGCAGAGGCAGAGCAGCCCCCGCCTCCCGCCCGCTCTCCTCCCCCTTCCCCCGCTCCCGCCTTTTGTGCGCCGAGCCCGGGCGTCAACGGGCGCCGGCGGCCGCGGAGCTGACAGGAGCCCGCGGCTATCGGCCTCGGCAGCGGCGCTGTGGCGAGGGCGGCAGCGCTGAGCCGCGGCCGCTCCCGTCACCAAGGCGCTGCCTGGCACAGAAACACAGACAGAGACGGACTGACAGACACACGCAGCGCGGAGCGGCGCGGGCTCGGGGGCCGCCTTTGTAGCTCCTCTCCTCCCTGCACCATGCTCCGCTCCAGGCAGCGCCTGCCCGCTGCTCCCTGAGGGCAGCCAGCCCCGCGCCCGGCTAAGCGAGCGACTGGCACCCGGCTTCTTCCCCCGCCCCCAGTTACCTGAGTTAGCGCCGTCCCGGGCACTTTGGCAGCGCCTCCGCCCTCTCCCGCTGTGGCAACCCTAGTGCAGCGGAGGAGTGAGCCGCCAGCAGCCAGAGGGACTGCAGCCGCCGCCGGGGGAGACGAGCTCAAGCCCCCGCCCCCGGAGCTCTTCATGGCGTCTCACCAGCAGACGAGGATCCAAGCCTACCTGGAGAAGAATAAGATCGGTCCCCTCTTCGAGGTAAGGTGCGCTCTTGCCGGCCGGCTCCTCCGCGGCGGGCAGCGGTGGGGGCGGGGGTGTCCTCACGATGGCCGCGGCCCCCCGCGCAGCCCAGGTGAACGTAGGGGTGAGGATGAGTTTGAGGCGCTGCTTCTGCAGTGTCGGCACCCCTCACCCTGTCCTGCCGCCCCGCAGCACGCGTGTGCCCTCGTGTCCCTCCTCCGAGCGCCGGAGCTCCGCGCAGCCCTCCCTTCCCGGCTATCCCGAGGATGTGCCCCGCTACTTCGCCCCACCACGAACGCGCCGCTCTCTGCTTCGCACGATCCCGCGCGGGTTGTCAAACAGGTGCCCCTCCGCCATCCCGCCCGCGGCCCGAGTCCCCGGGGCCGCCCCCGCGGCGCTGCCGCCTCGCCCCGGCGGCCGCGGGACAGCGGCCCGGCCCCGCCGTCCGGCCGCGGGGAGCCGCGGACCGACCGCGCACCCGCCGTGCGCCGCGAGGGGAGGCGGCGCTTCCAACCCCCGCCGGCTCCTGGGCGGCAACGCTGAGCGCCGGGCGCCGCACGGCCCGCGGGCGAGCTCCCGGGCGCTGCCCTTCCGTGACCGGCCAGCGGTGAGGGACAGGTGGGTGCCTCCCACCGGGAAACACACCCTCTGCACCGAGCACTCGGAAAGAAGTCTGTCTTGCGAAAAGTCCGTGTCCGTGGTGTTTTCTGAAATTTTTATCTGCAGTCGCACACCGTGTTTTTGCTATAGATTTAACGTTTTCTTACAGCGATGCACTTGCAGGGATTTGTAGATGCAGAGATGTGCATATTTTACTATTTCAGTACATAAGCTGTGAATACTTAGAATTTGAAAGGGTGCTAGAGCAATCGTGATTATTACCATTTTATCATCCTGTTTCTCATGCAGTTTTAAACATCAAAATGCACATATATTATGCACTGCACTCCGGCAGTATTATCACAAGGCACAAGTCTCTTTTTTACAGTATTTAACTTGTTCTCAATCAAGCTTACTATGTATGAAATCTCTTTTATTCTGGTGTGGTGGACGCCTTGTCTTCAGTGTATATTTGCCACCCTCCATGAGAAAGGTTCAAATTTTGTTAGAAAATTGTTCACTAATGGTCTGTTTTTATATTTTTGTGTGCATAGGCTGTTGAAATAGACTGTGTTGGTTCAGTGCTAGCGGTATTAGATGTTTTTATTTTGCAATAAATAAAGCCATGTTTGATGGAACAGTAATTGCGTACTAGGGAATAGCAGGTGATTTTTCTAGTTAAGGAATTGATAAAAATGGAAACATTTGTGTGGTTCAATTCCTGAAAAAAATCTGTTCAATCAGCTGTGTTGCTAGGTCTAAGTACGTAACTGACTCTTGTTTATTTCACTGGGAATTCAGTGCTTTGGGGTGGTTCAAGGGTTAGGCCCTTGACAGCTCTCATTTTCTCCTAAATTTCTTTAACCCATAGGTTTACACATTAAAATTCAAGTGAACCACTTGGCATCTCTGTTCTGAGTCACTGTGTTTTAACCTAGTTTCTCTGTAGTATAAGATGCTTGTCTCTATTTGGATTCTTATGGGATGTTTCGGTTATCAATAGTGGAGAGAAAGATTGAGAAGTTGTATTTGTTTCAGCATTTCCCTTATCACCACATATTTCATTAATCCTTGTTATGTAGGAATTTCATTGTGATAAAAAGAATCCGTGAAAGGCTCTTTGCATAATTGTGCAGGCTGTCTACAGGTTCTTGGTGCACTCCTGTATACCAGGAAGACTTTTTGGTGTGAAATCTACTTACACCTGAATACTAGCAACTGGTTTTAAGATCTAGAGGTATAACATTCCTGCAGATGTTTACAGTTATTTTAGTCCATTACACTGGGAAGAAGAAGATCATGATTCTTATCTCCTCTTCTTCCTGATTGGCCTTTTAAAATCTACTTGCATATTTAATTTTTTATGTACTTTTTGTTCTCAACAGTTTATTGAAGATCTGCAGCCTGTGCTTGATCTTGTAGTCCTTAGAAAAAGAAAGACAGGTGTTTGAAGTTGATGGGAATTGATCAAAGACTGTGCACAGATGAGTCTTGTACTCTACACTAGTATTACTATTAGATGTGCTTTGTGGTGTTTCAAGAATGCCATGTGTTCACAATCAGATGTAGTCACTAACACATCAGTTTTTCACGTGTCTATAAGTTCTGACACGTTGCAAAATGGGACCTGTGCTTTGTCTTTCATCCAGGAGCAGCTAGCATTTTCTTCTATCACTTCTGGTTTGGATGCTAATTAACTGTCACTTGTCGTGGATGACAGCCATCTTTTCTTTTCGGGGAGTACCAACTCAGAACAGAGTGGACTTGGATTCAGTTTTCTCCAGTGTTATCTGATGAGCAGGTTGTGACTGTAATTGCTCAGTATATGCTTCAAGTCAACATTTTAGGGAGTGTATGAAATAAAACTGGGTAGCTGAGGGCAGTCACAGGAAAGAAGGACAGGGAGAGAGGACCTGTGAGCTTTCTGAGATGAGGCAAGGACAGTGATGCATAAACAGATTGTATTTCATACTTGCATAATGAATAATCACTGATCAGAGGGACTTTACACCATCGATTTTAGACATTCACGAAGGCACAGAATGCTGATGGGTGGAACAGTTGGTGCTATACTGAAGGTGAAGTACAATTCCACTGCATTACAGTTAAGAGCAGTAATTACTCTTGCTAGTAGGTCAATGTGTTCCAGTATCCTGGTTCTGTCTCTTTTTTCCATGCTGTCCTGTGTTTGTGACCTTCTGTTGCAGAAGGGGGTTAGGGGTTTTTGTACTTCATTAACCAGCAGTACCTATTTAAGAAAATCTTTGCTGAAGTTTTGTGTGGTTTGACGCTTGAATTATATTCCTAATTTGTGTGAAAGAGAAGTGCTGACACATGAGATGCAGGAAGACCTTAGTCTCTGCCTTGGTTAAAAAGTTATTTCCTTCTCTGTAAAGAAATGAGAGGAGTACCCTCCTGGAGAAAGAATTAATGAGCTTAAGCTGACTCAGCAGGTATTGGTCTTCTACTAACTACCAGTATCTGTTAACATGTAGTAGGAAACCCTATCCACTCAGCTATGAATGTTTACTCAGCCCAGATTCACTTGATTCCAAACATTTTTACAAGGTAGATTCTTATTATGGTTTAGAGGTGGGAAGGAAGGTGGGCGGGAATTACTGTGTACATCTGAGACTGTGTCAATTTTGAGATTTAAGACAGGTTGCAAAACAACTTCGATGCTGCAGCCTCATTTTCCCTTTGGAATGTAGGTCTCCAAGTCATGACTTTTCAGAGCTGTTCCTTCTATACCATCTCATCTTTTAGGTGTCCAAGATTTTTGCAGGTAAGAGTGCTGTGAACCTATAATGCAGCTTCTAAGTGCCCTAGAGCATGCAGGTCTTGTTAGTGCTGACAGTAAGGTCTTAAGTTGACACCTTATATTCTGTCAGACTTCATGAGCATCCTTATCCTGTTTTGTGTACTTTTTGTGTGTTGTGGGTTTCTTTTCTTTTTTCGTTTGGTTTTGAAAGCTTAGACATCTTTCTCTAAGAGATTGTTGGCATCTGAGAATACTGTGGTTAGACAACGAGTTTAGATTTGAGGAATGCCCTCTAGAAATGCCTCTTTTCTGGGAGTTTTGTGGTAACACATACCATGGCACTACCTGATTTTTTTTTAGATTCTTTTTTTTTACATTAACTTGGAATGTAACAAGAATTCTAAATATGAATTATTTCTGTGATGAAGCTTTGCTGTTGTTTTTTTTTATTCCATCTTTCTAAAATGTGAACAGGAGGTATGTGCCTAAAATTGGCTAGGACAGAGTATTCAGAATCAGCACCCACTCATTTCTGTCTGAGTGAAGTATTGACCCACTTTGCATTTCAAGCATCTAATCCAACAAGTTCTTTTTGTGTGCTAATAATCTCAATGAATTATCCTGCTGCCTGTATCCATACATCTATTCTTCTGTACAAGTGTATCTCTTTAGCATCCAGTTGTGCTTTCATTTGGGCAACCTGACACTTAGTTTTTGTGAATTTGAAAGCTGGATCAGCACTCTTGAGAACAGATTGCAATAAATCTTCAAGAGCTCTGAGATAAATTTAGTGTTTTGGAATTTTTTTATTTCTAGAAGTGCAGCTAAAAAGCATTCAGCAGGTACATTATTGTTATGCAAACCCAAGAACTGTAATTTCTTTGAGTTATAAAAAGCCAGAATAACTCTTTTCAAAGTAAACATGCCAAACTCCTGGTTACCTAAGTTTTTTTTTCTCCAAGTAATGTGGAGTTAGAATGGTAATTTTTATTTCAAATAACATAAAGGCTTCATAATACCACCCTTAGCTTCTTCTTTTTTTCTTTCTTTAAGAGATGTAATTACTGAAGCAAATACAATGGGAAGCTCTTTTGGTTTTTTTTTTTTAATCTATTTTGTTTTTTTGGGCAGTTTTCTTCCCTTATTCACATAAAATTCAAGTATTATCTTTGCCTTAAAGATGGAGTTTCCAGTGAAACAGCTCAGATTTTGGCCTATATATATTGTATATAGCACTATGCGAAGATGAGTTACAGTTAGAGAAATGCACATACAAAATGAAGAATGCATGTGCATTACCTGTGATAAATAGAAGACTAGTTTAAATTAGCCACCTCTTAAAAAAATTCTGTTCATACAGGGAGTGGAAACTTTTAATTGTGTATTTATATGAAACATCCTTTCTCCTTCCTCATTTTCCAGCTCCCTGCAATATTCAATAAATGAAATCACTCTATTCATAAACGATATTTCTCTATAGTGTCTGGTACAATATACTTACTATACAATAGCTCTTTTGTTGGCTTTTGTAGGAGCTGCTTTCTGGGGCAGGGATCACGAGAGTTTGGGTCTTTCAACTGTGTTGGAGCCTTTTTAATTGAATCTTTCCTCCTCTCGTAGTTTGTTTTACTCCAGACACTCTAATGGTTTAGTATTCAGGACTATGGGCTATGAGGCTGATTTAATAGCCAGTTGTTGCAGGTCCTGTTCATCTTCATTTCTGGCTGCACATTCCTGCTGTCCTTGTTCCAGAACTGGTGGTTGTGTCGTGTTACAGTTACCCAGTTTGGGAATATGAAATAGAAGAAAATGAAGTCTACAAAGAATTGAAAATTTTTCAGTGGGCTGAGCTCAGTGGGTCACCACATATTCTGATGAGGAATGTGTCATTGACTTGGGAGAAAAAATGTAGGTGGCTGGAGGGTGAAGGGAGGGAGGGAACAAGCGCACAAACTTTGCAGATCTCTCATACCCACCTAGTAGCTTGCTTTTCTCCAGTAGCCAGCTACTAGGTGGGCATGAGAGATCTGCAAAGCTTGTGTGCTTGTTAGCTTTGTATGGATCTTGTCTTTTAAAGGTGCAGTTCCCCATAGGTTGAGGGAATGTCGTGGAGCCCAGTTGATTCTGTGAGAGAGCAGAAGAGAGAATTGAATAATTAGGGAGGATGGCTGAACAAATTAGGAGGAAACAGACCATACGAATACACGGAGTGTGAGAGTGAGAAAGGATAGGAAATGGGAGGGGGTGGGATGAAAAAGATTAGTGCTATATTGCCAGCATGTTCTTTTTCTTTTCTATTTTATTTTTATAATCTTATTCCATACTGTCAAATGGTTACCTGGAATCTGGTTCTTGTGGTGGTGGTTGCTAAGAGTATAACCAAAGAGTGAGAAAGACAGGGAAAATATAACTTAATATGTATGAGTTGTATGTTTTGCAGTGTCTGACTCACACCTCTAGTACTTGATCTTGGATATATTTCTTAGGCATGGATTTGCCAGAGAGTTAAAGGTGTCCTTAGGACCACTTTTAATACTGGCTCCTGTGCTGTGAACTCCTTCATTAAGAAGGAGCTGCACTCCAATTTGACAGGCTTTGTGCCTCTGCTGACATTTGTATGAATGGAGAGGTAAACAGATTGTGAAATATTCCTCTGGTCGGGTATCTCTATCAAAGAAAGGAATTCTGAATGAACATAAGTTCCATTTCCTTTTGGTGCACTAGTGCAGAAAAGCTGCTCTGTTTTGTAGATAACAGAATTCATCTTAGAAGCCTAAATAAGTGAAAGAGCAGTCTCTTCTAGAGACATGAGAGGTGGTTTACAGAATCTGGAGACATGAGAGATGGTTCAGAGAACTAAAAAAGAAGGATAGTTTCAGCTGTAGGTGACCTTTGAAGAGAGCCTATGGAAGCAATTATGCATAGGCCAGTTAGGAAGAGAAAAGGTTTATGATGCAGACTCTGTGATAGTTTTGTAAAGATGGAATTGGGGGCTTTTTTCATTAAGGATATTATTTCATTTGAAGGAGAAGAGAGAGGTGGGATCATTTCCATGACTGAGTGTACTGGGATTTCTCAGACTGAAATGTGTGTGCATGTGCATGCTCTATGAAGTGCATACAGATACTCTGGAACATTGAGACAGGCCTGAGAATCCTGTGTGTGATGGACAGAGATCCCATATAAATGTGGCAGGTGTTGAGTGTTCCCGTTCAGACACATTGTGTTACTTGCACGTGTCCATTGTGCCTATGACATGCTCAATACACCAGTGCCACCTGGTGCAGAATCCTCCTAAGGATTTTGAAGAGTCTTGTCCTTCCTATGTAGTGAGGACAAAGCAGAGATGTCCAGGGAAATGCAAGTGGAGAAGACCAAGGTTTGCAGATGCCGAAATTCCTCTGGCGTGCCATATGAACCACCATCCATAATTGTACTGAATTGTACATACTTTCTCATGATGTAAAAACACCAGTTAAAAAATTAAAAAAGGTGTTTCAGAGCTCCTCCTAAGTGTGTCATGGTTCAGAATAATGCCATTAGATGGTAATGCCTGTAGTGTAATACAAAGTGTAAGACAGTGAAGCTGTTTGGAGACAGAAGTTGGATGTAGACTTACCAATAAGGAACAATGCAGAGAGATAAACACAAAAAGAAGACTAAATTGCTAGAGTAATAGATTTAATCTTGATTTGTTATTCCCTGAAGGAGGAATACCTGAAAGAAAAAGACAGCAGAGCAGAAGAAGAAACTCAAGATAATTTATTTTATTCTGTGTTTCCCTGTCATAAAAGAAAAAAGATTAGAAAAATGAAGTTGGCCAGAATGAAGACACACTTAACATTTTAACACTGAAAAAGAAGTTAACTAGTAAGGAGAGGAAATAAAATATATAGTAGTTAGGATACTAAAATGATTGTCAGTTATGTGCTGCATTCCTTCTTTTGCTGATGCTGTCCTGCTGCATTATTATGTATTATTTTGTGCTTGCTTCCCCTTTCTTTGTCTTGTTTGTCTGCACAGAGCCTGCAAGCCCCACTGGCTCCTACAGTCTTCATGTTGTTCGGGAGTTTTAACAGCAAGGCCCTGAGCTCATTGTGGTCTTTCTGCAGTCTCTTCTTTTTTTGTGTTGCCTCAATGCCTGGTAGTGCTGTTAATCCCATTAATTGGTGCCACACAATAGATTCCTCCTTCCTTCTCCACTGCTCAGTGTGGCAATTCAGAGCTCTGACAAGTCTCATGGCTGCAGCGCAGCCCATGTGAGCATGCTGTATTCCCACAGGGAGCCCTGCTGCAGTTGGTGAGACCCTGATTTACAAGAGGAAGGCCTTCACTCATAACCAGACAGATGTAGTATAATGTTAAATAAAGAGCAATCAAATCATCAGGAAACTTTATTGGGCAATCGCTGTCAGGGTTGGGAAGTTACTTTGTAGTCTCGGAAACAAACAAAAATGTGCACCGGTGACTCACAGACGTTGTTTTCTAAATAAAAAAGCATTAGAAAATCAGATTAGGAATGCTTTGACTATTATTAAAAATAGCTCTATAACTCCAAAATGCTATCATCATTTAAAATCACACCAATTTCAGTTTCTAGAAATTAGGTGATTTTTAGTTGCCTAAGCCATTGCAGTATTGATGGTAGAAGTGTCTGATCAGAAACCATGGGTCTAACTCCAGTTCTAGGTATAATTCAATTATCTGTCCTTAATAATTACAGTTGCTACCCACAGAAAGTCTCCAGTTGTTAGTACAGCAGTACCTCTTTAAATATCCACCTAAGGCTCTAGCTTTCTTGTAAAATATAGACCTTTAGTCCTTTGTTTGAAAACCTGAGCCAGAGGTCAGCTCCTGGATGTTGCAGGTTATGTCCCTGGTAGGCTTGTGACATGGTGACTAAATCCTTATGACAGTTTATATGGAGGAGATAGTCAAAGTGCAAATGACACTTTCAAGAAACGTATCAGTTCTGTGGAAGTGTTACAGTTGCCTTGTTTGGGCTAGAAAGGGACTAGTAAGTTGATCCATATGATATAATTATTAGTATTCATACTTTTTTATGTTTTTAAAATATTTTTTCTACTACTTTTTCTTTTAGGAAAAATATGTTCGTTAGCTTGTGGTTTTGGTTACACAGAGACTGATGATAATTTTTTTCTTATTTCATAATTACGCTTTGCATTAATGGTTTTAATATTGCCATAATATGTGTAGTTTAGCTAATCTATAACTTACAGTGTGAAAAGTGTATCCAGATTGTCTTAACTAGTATTTATTTAGCTGTCCCCCTTATCCCAGACCTGCTTTATTTGTGGGCATGATAAAAGTGTCAGGCTTAGGCCTGTGCAACCAATGCACTTGGCCTCAGAGGTCAAACAGCGGTGTCCAACATCCTCTCTTTTTTTTTTTTTTTTTTGCAGCTTGGTACTGACACAGTTCTCTATTTTCAACTGCTCTTTTGAGCTACTGTGAGTTCTTTTACATTACTTCCTTAGGTGAGGTTTTTTTAAGGGCTTGGGCATGCAAGTTGGTTCTAATGAAACAAATAATGGCATTAGACCTCTTCTCTGTTAAAGATGTGCCTAGATGTAATCCATGATGTATCTACTGTATGTGGTCAACAAAATTTGGTATTTTTCCTCATACAGTTCAACTGTATGTTCACTTTGGCTCATCAGTTGTCTTTTGCTGAAGAATTCTTTTCTGGGCATGATTATAGAACATCCTTCCTGTAAGGAGGAAGCGTCTTGTCTGAAGGAAGTTTTCCAGTGACTCTTTCTGTGCTGAAGTTGTATGGGGATGTGTTCTTCCTCATGGTGCTTTGCAATGGGCAATACAATTGTGGAAAGCAGGGAAGTAGAGTGAGAGGCTTTTGTCTCTTCTGATGGTGATCAGATCTCTCTTTGTTTTGTGACATCTAAATGCACTTGTGCACTAGTTGAGGCTTTTTTTTTTTTTTCCTTTCTTTCTTTGTGACTTAGGGTGAAAAAAGAGCATTCAAGTAACAGTTGAACAATTCTACACAGGATGATGTAGTTGTGTCTAGGCACAGGGAATTGATTTTTGGTTGTGTAAATAAGTTCATGTAGGACTGTCCTGATACACGTTTAGATTGCATTTTTGACATTACATACTGCAGGATTAAAATAAAATATAGTATTTCTTAAATGAACAAAGCTAAATATTATTTAGGTATCTGTGCTGTTCTGAATATGACTACTGAATTATGCCTGACATTTTATGTTTTTTCATGTCTTCTGGGGAATACAGTTGTATCTTTTTTCAGGGTACATTTCAAGGTATTCAAACAGATTGTAAAATATTATCCCTCCTATATGTAGTTAAATCAATTGTCTGCTGCAAATCTCTATTATCTTAATATTGTATTTTCATCTTCTGGCTGTAGCAAGGAAAAGGTACTCTACCTATTGTGACAGAAATTCACCTGACATATTGCAAAAGAGGCTGCCTGATGAGTTTTGAGTCTTTTTCCAAGGCAGCCCACAGCCAGTAAATGAGGTGAACAAATAAATCTGAGGGGGATAGGGTCTTGGACCATGCATTTTCAGCAGGGTTATCTTGGTGCCTGCTTTGCTAGCACAGGTTTTCTGTCACAGGAGCAACCAGCTGGGCAGTGTGGTGTTCATCTTCAGTAAGTGGTGTCATCTCCTGGCCTCAGACCTCAGCCTTGCCAGGTGTGTGTGTTTTGAAACCCCCACCCTGAAGGGCCCCTTTTCTGGGGGAATCCCAGAGAGCAGCCTGGGAGTGCTTCCCCAAATTGCAGCCATTTTTAGATGGAGACAGGCAGTGACTGTAACTTCTCAGGGCTAAGGCAGAGCAATGAACCTGGGAGTGCCATTGGGAAGCAGTTTGGGAAGCCTAGGAAGTGGCTGGAGGCATGTAGACCATGGTATATCTGCACTCAGTGTTAACATTTTCTTTTCTGTGTAATTTTGCCACTGTGTCTCTCCTGCCTGATTCTTCACAGTTCATATTGCATTCTAAACCTGTATAGTTCAAGCCTGCTGCACTTCAGGTCAAAATGGACACCTTCATTTCTATTTCCCTATGTGTTTCTAATCTTCAATTTTTATTTTTTTTTTTTTTTAGTCTGACTGTGATTGGATCATCATTCTCAGAAGTTTCTTCGCCTTAAGTAGCAGAAATATCTATTTTAATTTGACTTGAAACAAAGACATAATCCATGATGGCAGAAAATGTTAGAAATCTGTCAAAACTTTGCAAAAAATGTAAAGAGAAAAAAAATCATTGAAGCATTTTCTTCATCATCTTGGTTGCTTATGAGGAAAATCATAGAGGCATTTTGGCTTAACTGTTGGATGATAAAAATCCATATGGAAGCTATCAGAGGTGGATTTTGCTTCCAGTTGAACTGGAATTATTAAAGTGTCTTCCTGGTTGGGGCTGAAGATAGATTCAGGCGCACTGATATCTTTGAGAAGTGAAATAGTTGCCAGTATCGTGTGGTAACATTTAATAGATGATAGTACACAAAATGGAGGAAGATCTCTAGAGTAAAGAAAGAAATCAGTCAGTATTTCTTTTTTATTAGTTGACATTGTTATTTAGATATTTACTAGAATATTATTAATTCATGCATTTATAATCAAGTTTTGTTAAATGTGTAGACTGATGGCTTCTACATGGCACAAGTTTTTTGTATTCTTGCAATAAAGAGACTAATTATTTCCAATTTCATTGTGGGTTTTGCATTTTTCTTTTCCAAATAGCAAAGTTCAAGTGTGTTAATTAAGCAAAAGCTTCATCGATACTTAAGTGGACACTGGTTGAAATAACTTAATATAAAAGTGTTACTTGTAATAATAAAAAGATTTTCCAGTTGCAATTAGAGAAGCACTGAGTATAAGCAGTGTTGAACCAAAATGAACTTGACTAAGTGTTCTCAAAAGATTTGAGAACTTGCAGAGTGTCTGCAGTGGTGGCTACCCTGACAAGGTACTGCACATCTTGTGTTACCTGTGACGGGCAAATCAGTGTGACCTTTCCTGGCGGGGTGGGGTAATAGGATACAGGTAGTTTTAAGAGAATCAAGCAACTGCTTAAATGTTAAATAACCTCTTTGCCCTCTTAAAATGCTATGTAAAAAGCACTTATTATTATTTAAGAAGTTCCAGGCACAATTGCAGTATATAAATTCTACAAATATAAAAATACTTCTTTGTGTTTTGCTGTGGTGAAAATTAATTTCCAGATTTTTCCACAGCAATAAATTCTGACCTTTCCAGTTGAGAAATCTCTGTTGTATTGTTGCATATTAAACATTTAGATCTATTTAAAAAGCTGATTACAACATTGGTATGAAGTCTTATGAGACCAAGTCAATCTCTCACAGGTAAATAACAAGAAATTAAGATGTGTATCTGAATAGATATTAATCTATTCAAAGTGTATTAATAAAACTTGTAATTATACTGCATATTGCTCCTAGTTGTTTAGTTGCTGTACTAAAAGAACATTTCCAAATGACAGAATTTAAGTAATTTCTAACAATCAGGGAGCATGTATTAACTTCTTTGACATTTGTTTAGTCAACATTCCTGGAGCAAACTTAGTTTTAATTTATGTAGGCTGCTAAAGTCAAGGTAATTAAATCTGTGTTGGAACTTCCCTACCCTGGAATCTGGTAACTCACATTCTCCATTTTGTGTCTTGTAATTGCTGGTTATTATTTGAAGTTCCATGTGAATAGTTTAAAAATTCTTGGTCAAGATTAAAAAAAATACGAAAGCAATTTTTATAGTAATTTTAATGCATAGAAGTTACACAATATTTAATAACTTTGACTATACTGGGCAGTAGAATGTTTTAAAACATCTCACATTTATCTTTCTTTATAACTTGAACAAATCTAATGGTGTAGTAATGCAAAGTTACTGGAGAAGTGTTTGGGAGGAGAAAGAAAAGTACCTGGGAAGTGTGGTGGTTGCTGCACACGTTTTTAAAATGTGTATTATCAAAACAATAATTTTTTTTTGTTGTTGGCTTCCAGAAAGAAGGAAGGAAGTGTTTGTAATTCTAAAATCACAGAGCAGTGATCTAATTCATCAAAGCATTTTAAGCATGTGCATAGCTTTGTAATTATTTACTTCTCAGGCATAAAGCATATCTAAGCTTAAGGGCTTTTGCTGAGTCAACTCAATATACCAATTGTTTCTTTCATGTATGGCCTTCTCCTGATCACCACTCAGAAACCCTTGATAGCCCTTTCTGTAGTGGTACTGTACTGGGTCTGAAAGGGACTGGATTTTCTTCGCACCAAGCCTGTACGTTGGTGTATTTCAGATTTGTGACTGAAGCAGTGTTGGTACACCAGCCTTTTAGCAGTTGCTTAGCAGTGATTTCACAGGCTCAAGGCTTTCTCTGTTCTTCTCTCTGCCCACCAGCAAGCAGGCCAGGGAGGGCAAGGACTGGGAGAAGGGACACACCTGGAGCAGCTGACCCAACCTGGGAAAAGAGATATTCCTTACCATATAGTTTCATGCTCACTAATTAAATCTGGGGAGTAAATGTTTGGAAATATCTAAGCTTGCAGACTGGCAAGGAAGTAGGAGGTGATGAGTGACTGCCTTGGTGTCACTTGTTCTTTGATTTTTGTTTTTTTCCTTCTCTCTTTCCTGGGCTTCTTTAGCTCTCTTTATCTTGACCTATTAATTTTTCTTGGTTTTGTTATTTTCATTTTTTTCCCCATCCCGCTGAGGGTGGGAATGAGTAAGTGGCTGGTGTGTGCTTGGCTGCTGGTTGGGGGTCAGCCTACCAGAGGTGGCCACAAAAATACCTGCTACTTCAGTTTCTAGCATTACCCTTAAAAACGTGTCAGGCAGGTTGAAGCTAAGTCAGTGAAACTTAAACTAGAAATAAAATGTGATTTTTTCTTTTAACAGTTGCAGTAATGAGTCATTGCACATGGTGGAACAAGTGGTTTCAACTTAGACCTTGAAATTGAAAGGAGATTACTTCAGCTGATTAGAGAAAGATCAGCTCCAGCCTATTGAGTTAGCTTTTAGGTAAGGCAGTGATGTGCAGTCAGTGTTGTTTTATGCCTGTAATTTAAGTCCAGGTTGTAATAGTCTTTCCTAGTCTTTATCTATGAGTATTTCTTTTGATGTAAATCCTACAGACTTTTCAGAAAGCCAGCAGTTTTCATTTTCTTTGGCTGAACTGTGAAGTGCATGCCTTGAAGGCAGAATTTCAGTGGTTGATAGAGTAGATGGAAACTGAGAAGGCTTCTGAATTATGCTTCAGGGAAACCTAACAGTGTTTCTGCAATAACATGAACTACTCTTATTTGATAAATCCTTTCTGAGTTAAGGTAATGATATGGTAGGCATAATTCCACAAGAGTCAGATTGTCATGCAGAGATACAGGACTGCAGAAAGAAGTATAAGCTATCATAGGAAATCTTTGTGATTTGAAAACTAAATGATGGGAGAAAACGTGATAACTGTTGCCATGATTGGCATCTCTGAGAGCATGTCTTTAACCTTTTCTTCTTATACAGAGAATTATTTAATGTTTTAGAGTAACCTAGTAGCAGTAACTTCTCTCTTGATAGCATTCTTGGAATGCTTAAATGGGAGAAAGGAAATATTTCAATAAAGCTACAGATTGAAGGTGTTTGAAGGTATTTTGTGAATTGGTAAAATAGATTAGGGACAATGATATTTGAAATACTAAGATTAGGAGAGGAAAAACCTCAAAGGATAAATAATTGAAAAGATGCAGCAAGAGGTTCAGATAGATATTTCATGTTATAATGTGTGTGGTGGAGTTTGATAAAGTGTCATGAACTTACTCAGTGAAACTTTGAAATTGTCCACCAATGCATTCCTAAGTAAGATCAATGATGCATATTTTATCAAGTATTACATGCATGAGTTGGAATTGTTTCAGATAGAGCTAGTTCATCTGAGTCAGGGAACTGATAATATGATCTTCAAAGGATTTATAGTGGAACAAGTCTGCTGTTTCCATTCTGCTCTCCAGAGTCCTCCTAAAAACATGGTTGGTAACATAGCCCCCAAAATTGGTCTTTTCTTATTGAATTGGTACAGATATTTAGTAGATGAACACTTAAGACTTAATTCAATGATGTTTGTTTCCAGACTTCCTCCTGTTATTCTCACTCTATGAAATGTTACCTGTGCCACTAGTCCTATACCTTAGATTTCCCCAACAATGCCAACTTTAGGGAATTTTGTGTGCCCCAAAGCATCAGAGCCACCATATCAGCTTTGTACTTTCATTTTACTTCTATGTCCAAAGTAATTTCTCTGTGGGTTGTGTTCCCATGCTGTGTACTACAGTCTTGTGATATTAAATTTAACGGCACAGCTATCTGAAATGGTATCAGTGAGGTTTTGAAGAAGGAACGTGTTAATTGAAAATTTTTTAGTCAATTACAGATAAAAGTCTGAAGATTTTCATGAGCAAGCTGAATAGAACTACTATTTGTTCTCAACTGTTACTCTACTATGGTTAGTTTGAAGTAAATAGTATGGTAAAGACATATGAATTTTATTTATGTGGAAATATGTGTAGGATTGAATAATTTATTTTATAGGGAGATGTGATGATCATTTCATGAACATAAGATATGTTGAAGTCTATTTTGTTCGTAGTTTATAATGTGATTCTATGACTTTTAACTAAAAATTGCTCAAGAATATTTAAAGCCTGGCTGTTTTCCAAAAGAAGGATGCTGGTATTTTTCATTAATTTCCATAGGAAATAATCTTTTTTTGGTAGAAGCAGTCATTAAAGCAGTCATTTCTGCTCTCATTAAAGAATTTCAGACTCTTAATTTAGTCAGTAAGAATAATGTTAAAATATACTTTAATTTTTTTTTATTTTTGTTTCCTTGCTTTATTACTGCAGTAATCAGAATGGAATTCTAACAAAAAAGTGTCAGTCATTAAAAAGTTTCTTAAACCTACTGTCCTTCCACACGTTTTCCCTCAATTTTGTTTCTTCTTTGTTTACTTACAGCCTGTATGAAGGGGTTAGCAAGTCTAAATTTAGATGTGTAAGTGTCCAAGTTTCCCTGTAGTCAATGCATGTATCTCCAATAACTCAGTGGAGCCAGGAGAGCAGTTGTTCTTATTCTAAGTGGACATACTCTGGCTGGTCATCTGGGAGACATCTAGCCCCTCATGACTTCTTTATTGACAAAGTTGCTACTGACACATCACTGTGAAGACTTGCTGTGGTTAATTGTATTTAAACTCCTAATTTAATCCACAAAAGAAAGAGTGTAACACAGACAGAATCTGTGAATGCTGTGCCATAGTCTATAAAAGTCTGTACAGTTAAAACGTGATTGTTGTGTAGTTACCATTACCAATTACAGGGCAAGATACAATGTCTCTTAATTAACTTAATAACCTGATAGGTACATTTAGACAGGGCTAATTAGGACTTTCTTGTAATTGGGCTTATGATTAATAGACTGTGAAGACTGTTTAATTTGTATTAAATGCCTGAAAAGTTAAAAGGAAATAAAAATTTGAGCCTTCATTGAATAAGTAATAGAGGACCTCAGGATAGCCCAATAGTGAAAGATATAAAGAATTCTTTATAAATTATTGCTTATAAATTCTGTATATTCTTTATAAATAATTAACATATTAAACCACTACTTTAGACCTGGTGTTTTTTTCAAGATCTTTTGCAGCCTCATTATACATGCATGAATCTCTCTTAGAAATATCCACAGATGAACTTATACAAGTTATTCTTATTTAAACAGTCTTAGTAACATAGTTCAATAAAACTGGTGAAAGTAGAAGCATATGAAGATACCTTTACAAGGTATGAAGAAAGAACTGGTTTGAACAGTGCTAGGTAAAATCCGTGAAGTAGTTAATTGAAAGAAATTATATCACCTTCCTGTTCTTTCTCATCCTGCCTTTAGACGAGGCAGAGCCTAATTTGGGGCAATATAATTGGGAAGCACCAGAAACTGATGTATTATTCTGAGTTCTCTGGTCTGTAGTAACCATGGAAGTTTCCTTTGGCCCCTTTTCTGTGCTCCAGTATGTCTCAAGGGTGCACAGGGAATTCATAATTACTGACTTCTGAACAGCTTCTTCACTTTTTACACAGCAGGGAGGAAGAGACTATGTGGAGTTCACTGATGGAAAAGACAAAGGGATGTAGAGTGAAAGGAAGACATGGCAGTAGGAAGATCAGAGGGGAGAGATTATGAGTAGTTCATTTGGCATCATGGAGACCAGATCTGCCATGGCTTTTTATTTGTTGTTATAAAGCATCTTGTGCACAGAACAACAGACTTGCCTTATTTGAATTGTAGAAAACTTAGAAATTTGAGATAAAAATGTGAAAAGTATAAATAATATTTTTAAGAGACTTATCTTTAGGTGTCTTGCATTTTTGTTTTTATGAAGAGTTGAAACTTACCTGATGATTTGTTAATGATAGATGAATCTCAGTTCCAATGATCTTGTGCCATTTTTGTTCTGCTTTTAATGCAGAGGTGTCTTCAGTGAGACTAGTTGGTCTTTTTCTTTTTCTTGTGAAACCTTGCCTGCTTAGCACATTGTGAGTCAGATCAGACTGCTGCTAACCAAAAAGGAATATTATTTTTGTTCCTTGGATGCTTTAGTTTTTTTTTTCTTATTTAATACATTCTTTTTTTAGAGACATTTCAAACATGTGAAAGTATATTTAGAGTACCATGTAGTATGTTATTCCTACTGTCTGTCAAGATGTCACCCGAGCAACAGATGAGGTCATTAAATAAGCTTTTAATCATTTAATCAGAAGTTTAAATTAGTTTTGCTAGAGAATGGTGCTGGAATGAGAATACCCTTTAGTTGACATTCCTAATCTGTAATATTAGGTGAGCGTTCACTATGTACAGTTAATGTTGGTGAAGTTTTGTGCTTGTTTCTTGTTGGGTTGCTTGAGTTTGGCTTTATTTTTGTTTTTCTTGCCCCTCCAACCCTCCCACCTCATGGCATAGCCAAGCAACTGAATGCAGGCAGCGAGCATATTTCCATGTAATTGCCAATTTGCTGGGGATGAAAAAAATCTCAAAGGAAACGTGAGCTTGAAGAGGACAAGGTTGAGAGGCGAGCAGATGGAGTTGTGTCCCTTGATGAAACTGGTAGAAACTGGATGAAACTGGTAATTGTATCCCTTAGCAGAAACTGGTAGAAGATCAAAGGCAGTGAGGGTCGTGGAGCTGTGATCTTGTTTCTGGGATGTCTGGCAGTGTGTGAGGCAGAAGGATGTGGAAGAGAGATAACACCTTCAGCATGTGAATGTGAATTTCCACAGAATATATGTCTGAAGGTATTGTTCTTGGAGTGGAGGTATTCTTTGCACTTTGTCCGGAGTTCAGGAACTCCATGGAAAGTGGCAAATTGGAGACCACTTCCAAACCTTGCTTGAAGCAGCTTGAGAAGTAGATTCCTAACAGTTTCTTTTCTCCCCTTTTGCAGTGGAAGACTTGTAGTAAAGAGTTTTGTTTTCCTTAAATGGCAGATTTTATAACCTGAGTTGCCTTTGTGTTCATTTTAAGTTGCATTTCCTTTAAATGACATTTCTGAGAGTGATTGAGGCAAATCAGTTTGAGGCTTGTTACACAAATAAGTAGGTCTTTTTCAGAACTTCAAGGTCTTCAGTATATGAGGATTTCAGCAATATTATATATTTTTTCTTTTTTTTTTTCCTGCTTAAGGTGTGCAGGATTGGTACAACACATTTATTATTCCAGAAAAAAGTTCCTTAAAATTTTCTAACTGCTGACTCAGACTAGGACTGATTATTCTCTGGGACAGCACAGATCTCTATATGACTTGAGTCTTAATATACAGTAGGTGCAAAAAGTGGTCCTTTTCAATAGAATCTGGTTTCACATCACCTTGATCTTTAGGTTTTTTGCTACATCTCGGAAGAGGCAAGGACTTCTGTAACCAGTTTTATTTTATTTGATGCATTTTTGTTACTTAAACACCATTTCTTCCTGCTACAAGCAAATCAGTTATGGCAACAATCAAGTAGCATTTGTCTTACATCGATACGTAGGCATTCTAAAATTTCTCAGTTTTCTGTATTTCCTTTTTAAATACTATTTTAATATTGAAATGTATTACTAATCTAAGACAAAAATAATTTTCAAACCCTGATTCTAAGAAATTATTTAAATTACAAGTCAGCTGTAACAGATTGGCACTTTTCCTTTGGTAATAGAATCCTCTGCAGTGGAATTACTACAGCTATTGTGGTCCATTACAAGCACTAGATTACATCTTCACATTGTCACTAATTCTGCATTTTAGCAGGGAAAAGAATAAAGGTTTGCTGTTAGTGTTGCCAAGCAACTAAAATATGATTTACTGCAATTTCAGAATTTTTCTTGTATGATGTGTATTGGAGGGTTTCTCCTAACTTAGTAAGAGGCAGTCCAGGTGAAGTTACACTCCACGGCTCCAACAATTCTAAGATTAGTAAGTAGCTTAATTTCTCCCTATGGAGTTCCAGTTCAAAACCAGAGACAGCCAGGGTTTTTCATTTCATTATGGATAAGTATCAAAAATGACATCACGGAAGATTGTGTCTTAACAAGACATGTGGGCAGATAGGGCATCTTTTTTCCTTTTTGTGGACAAAGAGTACTTGCTATGCCTTCGTAATTGTGTGTGCAGTTATTCATGTTCGCTACTATTTGGTATACTTCCTCTGAAGTATCTTTTCCCAACACACTTAATTGATGCTAATGCTAAGTAACTATTGACATTTGAAAAAATGTTTATTACATGAAAGTGTGTGGAAAAGATGAAGTGGGGATAGAATTAAGTTCATCTAAGTTGTATTAAGGTTTATACTTGGGAATAGGTGAAGAGAGAATACATGCTCTGAATAATTTAGCTTAGTTGTTTTGGTTTTTGTTTGTTTGTTTATTTTTATTTTGTTCTCATTTTGTTGTACATTCCTGTTATTTTGTACTTCTCTGGAGCTCTTTCATTTTGCAACAGTGGCTCCATATCTCCTGTAGAACTAAATGGGTTTCAGGGTCACCTCACCTACCCTGAGTCATTCCTTTCCTCTCAGAGCACATGCACACAGCAGAGCCACAGCTTCTTTCTGGATTCCTGATGTGTTTTATGCTTAGGAAGCCAGAAAGAACCCCAGCAGAAATAATGGAGAGTGTTTCTCTTTCTGCAGCCCTGCACAGCTAATGTGCAGAACAGCAGCTGGATAGCACCAATGCATGGCATAGAAGATGCTTTCCTGTTGATATTGGCTTTATATCCATATCTGCAATAGTGTAATAAAATATTTTTTTTATTTCTGTACTATAGTATTTTTGAGGACTTGCTTTAAAAACCATCTACCTGTTTGATCAAACCTTAGAGCTCCCAGATGTGAATGGATGTTTGAACCAGACAATTGTCCTATCTCTGGATGAGATGAAGATTCACAAACTTTCCTGACACTCCAGTTTCCAATGAGAAACAGCTTGGACATATTGGTTAGAGAAGATTTACTTGCAGCTCTGAAGAGGTCGTGTTTCTGAGTGGTTAAATGGACAGCATTATTGTTTGGGATAAATTTGAACAGGTAGCAGGGATTGGCTTTTTTAACCTATGTTCCAGTGGATAAGAGACTGCATAGGCTGAGAACACTTCAGATATGAGCACTTCATAGGACCAAGCTAGCAGTAGTTTGAGGAGGTGGATGTTCCAGTTGTTTTCTTCAAATTTGAAAACAAATCTTTCCTTTATAAATGCTCATTTTCTTTTGGCAAATACAGGATTAGTTTGGGTGCAATATCTCACTAATTTTTTGTTTTGGCTTAATTTTCTAAAGGAGTTGATGACCAAGCTGATAACGGAGACACCTGACCAGCCAATCCCATTTCTAATTGATCATCTTCAGTCCAAGCAGGGAAACCGTGGTCAGCTTCAGAGAACATTGTCTGGCTCTGCTGCCCTCTGGGCAGAGAGTGAAACATCAGGTATGTTCTGTGTGCAGAAAAGGGCTGGTCTCCAGTATAATCTTCCCACACTTGTGCCCATGATTTCCTGGATTCACATGTACCTACTGAACAGGTACTGCTTTATGGTTTTGAGCATGCAGAATAAATCCTGTTTATCCAGCAGATACTGAATTTAATATATATTGCTGTCTGTCAGCTCAGCCTAGGTATATGTCATGAGAGTATGCATCAGAGTTACAGAATGGAAACAGTCCCAGTCTCAGTGAGTGAGGTTCCCTTGCTGTCTTCTTTCTTTGTTTTCTCTTTCCCTCCCATGGTGCATTTATGCCTGAGATTAAACTCTGTTGAGATATTTTCTTTAATAATACATGTTTTTTATATACCTATCATCCCAGCCCTTAATGAGGAGCTGCTATGCTACTTTATAAACTCCAATGTGAATAATTTATGATTGTAAATCTTCAGAAGCATTCAAATAATATTCTGAAGTAGTATCCTCTCTGATTGCAAAGTAGAAGTCTTAGTTTTTGTATTCTGGTACAAACTACTTTTACAATATTAGTTTTGTGTTTAAAAATTGGCTAATGATCTGTTTCAGACTATAGAGCTTAAATTGTTGCTGGTAGCCGAAGTGTTAATTTACTGACAAATCAAGCATTTATATCAAAGACACAGTTTTAACATAGGCAGTAAAACATGTACATAACATGGGCATTAAGTACTTTTTCATAACAAAAAATTGATCTTTTTAATGAAAAGCATATTAATTTTTAAGTCTTGATATTTAAAAAGTGGAATAAATATAATAAACATAAAAGCAATCAGAAATAGGGGTAAAAAAAGAGCTGTCTTTAATTTGGATTGATATACCTCGGGATTTTTTGATTAATTATTTTTTAAGTCTTTGAAAAATGACCCTACAAATGTTATGATTGTCTAATTTGATTCTTTTAACAGAAAATAAAGGAACAAGAAGAGATTTTAGAAATTATGATAAGCCTTGGCAGGTAAATGCAAAAAAGCCTAAAAAGTCAAAGAGCGACCTTGCTGTGTCCAACATTTCTCCACCATCACCGGAGTCCAAGTCATGTAAGAAATCTTCACTACATTAATAATTTGTGCATACTTTCCAACCTATACTATCTTTTTCATTTGAATAAGATTTAAAATGGAAAGCAAACTGTAAGCAGATGAAATGCCTATATATATATATATATATATATATATGTTAGAAGAGTTTGATTCTTGCCTTAATCTCACTTGAATTATGAATATTTTACAATGCCCTGTGTTGTCATCTGTAGATATAAAAGAATTCTGAATAGATTGAATAAAAACCAGACTAATATCTGCGTGTCATGCATTATTTTATGTTTGGATACTGATTATGATTTGAAGTTTTAGTTTGCATTGCTGTTTTGCTTGTGTAAAATCTGTTCTGTTGATATTGGTCCTAATAGATTTTTTTTCTGTGTGTCAGGCAGTTCAAAACTATGAATTATGAACAGAGACTGTTCAAGGTATGGGAGTACTCTCAGCAGAATAGGTGTACTGTCCTGAAAGTTGCTGAAGGAATCTAAATGTACACTGAAAGAAAAGGCAGAAAAGAAATAGAGCAGCTGACGAGAATGTTGTCAACTACCTGTAAAAAATTAGTGAAAATGAAGACAACAGGCCTTAATGAAATATGCTTCCTGTTGAAGAAATCTAATTTTTAAGCTTGATTCTTAATGTTGGGGTTTTTTCACAAATAAATATATTTACAATATGCATACGTATATAAATATAGTTACACACCCAGGGAATTGCTTATAAAAGATTTTTCTCCAAAATAAATTGAAAAATTAGATTTTCTTCTGTTGACTCTTGTAGCTTTTTGATATTTTTATAATAGCCAAATCTTTGTAATGCTAAGTGTGACTAGGTGTACCAGATGAGAACAGAGATACAGTATGGTGCAATAGAAAGTTTGTTGTCTTTCCTCTTTTCTATGGGAAAGTCTAGACTTAGAAGTCAAGGAAAATTGCCCAGTGACCTCACTAAGTCAAAATACTATACAGCAATAGGTAAAGTAAATCATGGTAAATTTATGCAATAGAAATACTGTGCTTTTGAGTGATAAATAGTCTTGTATGACTATTAAGCATTTTTTTTCTGAGACTGCAACAAGAAAAAATAGCTATTAAGGTAGCTGTATCCCATTGTACAGGATTTTTTTTCAGGATTTTTTTTTCAAGAAATGGAGCATTTGTCTCTTTTTCTTCTTCATGAAACACATTGCCTGCCTCAAAAACACTCAAATTTGATCACCAATTCCATTGTGCCTCTCAATGGACACATGAATTTTTAAGTCTGTTCAAAAGAAGCCTGTGTATTTTAATTTATTTTCAAGAATAAATAGAAGCATTCCAATAAAAGCTTATAGTCACTCAGTCTGTCTTATCTAATGGATGTGCTACATATCAGCAATTTATGGAGATCCACTGTTAGAAACAGTGGCTAAAAGGTATTGTGAGCTGTTCCTGTCATCATACTGTGTTCCTTCCTTCTGCCCTGTGCTTCCTTTTCAGACTCTGTGGTATTCATCAAGTAACTTTCATGCCATCTCCTAGAGATCTCGAGTTCTCTGTCTTTATCCCAGATGGGGGGGGTGACATCACGTCACTCCCCTCAAATATGTGCCGAGTACAAGTTTTGTGCTTGTTAGTCCTTAGGTTGTCCCATTAGAGGGACAAAGAGGAAGCTGGGCATTCTAAACTATCAGGTCTCATGTCAAGCAAAGAAATATTTTATACATCCATAAAACAACTGGGGTCAAGGATCTGTCCTTGTGGGCTGAAGTAAACTTACTAATACTCTTCACTTGGTAAGAGTTACTCTCAAGCTACCCAAGTCTAGAAAACAGCATGTGGGAGTGCAGCTTTGCTTACAAAGGAGGTAGAATTAGAGTGTGCTTAGTGCAACTGACATTCATAAATACGTGGCACTACATGGGATTGATTTTAAGCATGCTGAAAGAGGAGACTGATATTATTCCAAGGCCATTCTGTCATCTTTGAAAGGTCATAGTTATTGTGGATGTTCCTGATGATTAGAAAAATGCAAATATCTCATTGATTTTGAGGAAGGGCAAACCTCACCCTCTGCAAGGATTATTGAGCAAACTTTCCTGAAAAGTGTTTCTAGTCACAAGAAAATGTGATTTGGAACATCAAGCATGGATTTATGAGACCATATATGTCTGATCAGATCAACACAGTTGCCCTCTTTGGTGAAATAACTGGCCCTGTAACCAAAAAAACAGCAATAGATGTTTCATACCATGACTTTAGCAAAACCCTTGTCAGCTTCACATGTCAGCTTCCAGTTATCCTTATAACTCAGTTGATAAGATGTGGACCCAATAAGTGGATAAGATGATGCATGGAAAGTTGACTCAGCTGGTGGATTCAAGGGATTTTGACTAGCCAAAAGGTATTGTGAGCTGTTTCTGTCATCATACTGTGTTCCTTCCTCCAATGTCCAATTGGAAAGTGTATCTTCAGTGGCATGCTCAAGGGACTGGTGCTGAGATTGATGCCATTTAAAAGAATTTCCTAATGCCATGGATAATGGGATAGAATTTCCCTTAGGTTTGTGGTTAGACCAAATTGTGGGAAGTGGTTGGTATTCTGGGTAGTAGGAGTGCTGAATAGGGAGGGATAGGACCAAGGAATGGGCTGAGAGGAAACCTCTTGAAGTTCAACACAGGCAAATTCAAAATCCTGTATCTTGGATGAAATAAGCCTGAGCAATAGTTTGAGATATGTGCGTCTGGAAAGTAGCTTTGCAGAAAAAGATGTGGGATGCTGATGGACAAGGACTTGGGATACAATCCAGCTGTTGCTGTGTGCTCATACAGTGCTGAAGGTGACCTGCATACCAGGCTGCAGTAGCAAGAGTGGGCCAGCAGTGTTTGTTTTTGAGGTGGCATCTGGAGTCCATTGTGAGAAAAAGTGATGTACTGGAGCAAGCCCTGTGGAGATTCACCAGGATGATGACAGGGCTGAGCATGTGATGGACAAAAAAAAAAAAACTGAAAGAAATTGGTTTATTCATACTGAAGAAATGAAAGCTCAGGGGAGATTTCATTGTTACCATCAACCAATATATTGGAGGATGGATGAGAAGGCATAGTCAGATTTGTCTTCTCAAGGGTGTTTAGTGAAAGGACAAGAGGAAACAAAAATTATACTGCACGGGTAGTCAAACACAGGAACAGGTTGTCTAGAGAGGCTTTGGAGTCACCATCATGGGGTATATTTAAAATTGAACTGAATATTCTGAACAACCAGCCCTCAATGGATCAGTCTAGGGCACCAGGTTGGACTAGAAGATTTCCAGAGGTACTTTCCAGCCTAATTATCCTCTGCTTCCATGCTTTGTTGTTTACGCATTTCAGCTTTTTTTCCATAACACTGATTTATTTAAACCGTAATTAATCCTATTGTTTTCATTACTTACACCTGCAATTAGTTGTGTCTGCAACTTTTTGAAAATAGTTTGTATATTTGAACTACATTTTATTTTAGTTGCTATTGCAGAGGTTTGTTTCAGACATGTGCCTTTTTGCCCTATCTTGCTTCTTTTATTTTCTGCCAAATGTATTAGTCTACATTAATCTATATATGTGGACTTGATCTGTATATATAGATTAATATTCTAAATGTTTTCAAGAAAATGATCTTTCAATTTTTCAATTTTTCTTTCAATGTTTTCAAGAAAATGATCTTTCAATTTTTCAAGAAAATGATCTTTCTTTCTGGTCTATGCCAAAATCAGCAGGTACCATGTACCCCTTCAACTACACACGTCAGCAAGTGTGTTTCGAAGGAATTCTGTCCTAATGTGCACACCATATTCCATTTTTTTTTGTGTCTTCCTCTTGTACTTTTTTTCACAAAGCATCTCCAGAGACGTAGTAAGGACTCATCTGAGAAGCAGAAAGTTTTGGACCTGCGGAGACCTAAAGATTTACTCTCAGATTTGAGTTTAAAAGAAAAGAACAAATCCCCACAACCAAGAATCTAAAAAGCACACCCCCAAACTACCAAAACAAACCCAAAATTTAATTGAGTCCATCATCTCTATTATGTTCTCTTTCAGAGTTTTTATCCTTGACTGTCTGGTTCAAATGATAACAAACTTGTACATTTGTTCAGAGCTGTCATTTCATAGGAATATTTGGGAGCATTAGAGTATTTAATTTATTTTATTAGGAATTTTTTTTTCCTTCAGCAGGGTGATTTTGACCGCAGTATGCATGTTATTGCTGCACAAATGTCTTTTCCTTATGCTTTCAACTTTTTTATTAGAAAGATACCACCACTCCCTCCTGCCTGTTATGATCTCAGGTTCACCTGAAGCACACAAACAGTTGTTTATATCTAAGCCATCTGACCACTTGTTTGGTGTGTGCAAAACCAGTTATCCAGGAGCTGCTGCTGTTGTCTGGCAAGGAAGAAGCTTGGAGCTAGGGGTGTTTGTGTGTATATAAATGAAATATTTGAATAATCATGTTCTGTATCTGCAGAAAAACAAATTTGGAAGTTTCAAACTAGTTTGTAAAACAGACTTTTTGTTTCCCAGCAAGCTACTATTAGGCAAAGTAGTTTGATCTCTTCATTATGTCCATATAGTGGACATCTCTTCACTATGTTCAAAGATCATCCTTTCATGCAGCTTCAGTTCAGCGTTCTCACCACATCCCATATGCAAGTACAGTGTTGTGTGCTTCTAGTTGCTCTCAGTTAGTCTAGGGCTGTAGGCCATCATTCTTTTAGCCTTTTAATATCCAGATACTATGTAAACCAGTTTGGATTGATTATCAAAGAACTCCAACCTGAATGCTATTACAAGATTTAAATACATGACTAATTTTACGCTCAATTATATTATACGTATTTTTGTTCTTTGTGATGTAAGATGGCCATACAATGCATTAATGAAGTGTTGGATTTAATGAGCAATTGGTCGGATTCTGTCTGAAGATCTTGCATTGGAAAGACTTGTATGGGTAGATAAAACCAGTAGTGATCTTGTACTGTCATCCAGTAGAAAATAAAGGTGTGCTGATTTGTGGCAGAATTCATAGCACAATTGTGAATGAATCTAATGTGCATTTATGGTCAGGGCACACCACCAGAAAATCAGAAATACTGTTAAGTGTGTCTGTCCAATCTCCTGAGATGAGGTGGTGAAATCTCAGCTCCCTAAAGGGAAACTACATCTTTCAATACAAATGCTGCAATGTAGATGTAATAAATCTTCTGAATTGTAGACAAATAATTTCAAGACAAAGTGTTATACAATATATAGATCTGTCAAATAACAAAGATGAGGTTGAAGTTTGTAATTTGATAAAAAATTTGAAATTACTGATATGATTTTGTAGAATGAGCATAATAAAGAATGATGAAGGTCAGAGTATAATGGAAGTTTTTTGCTAAGTGTGTAGTGACACATGCACGCAAACAATTCATGATGGACTTCATGCATACAGAGGAGGATCCAGTATTTGAGAAGATTCCTAAGAAGGGTCATATGGTGTTTGTACAGTTCTGAATGCTTCCAACAAAGACATTCATTTGAAAATTACCAGTGCTTGTTGATCCTACAGGTGAGACGATAAGGGTTTATGTTTTGAAAAAATCTGTAAGCAAGAAGGAAATGGACTTGAACGAACAAACGTTATTCTACTAAGTAGATGTTGTTTTAATATCCATTCATTATTTGAGAGGCTAGGTAAGTAGGAAGGAATGTCTGCTCTAGAAGTACTAAAAATTTCAGTCAGTTCTAATTCTGTTTAACTTTCCCCTCTGTTTTGATTTCTCTGAATGAGCCAAATCATAGTTGAAACAAATTGTGTTGAAACAGAGAAATAATTCATGACAGCATATATATTTTGGTACCTTTTCACTGAAGTACAAAATGGTTCAATAAAATACAGCTGATGGTCCACCAGCGTGCAAAGCAAATTTCCACCATGGTTTTTACTGATTTCCCACTATCCATCTAGTGAGCTGCAGTCCACGCTTCTTGTGTTTGTGAGACATTTCTCTGAAATTAGCAACCAAGTCACTGTCTTGAGTAAGTGTCCTTACATGTCAAGAACAAGAGTCTTGAGACTTTCTTTTTTCCTGATGTGAGTTGGTCCATATACTTGGCAGCTGCTGATCATGGAAACTCCGCAGCTGTCAAGTAGAACTTATATTTGTTTCATCCAGCTTATGTCCAATGACAAATTTTGCTTCAAAAGTGTATGGTTTCTTAAAAATCCTTTTTTATTTTGAAAAAATGTGTGTTTTTTCAAACTGACATGGTATAAAATTGTAGCTTGTGGAAATTTTCTGGAAGCTCCAAGCTTTGGTCATCTTTTTATATGATTTTACTATATTAAATTGTTGCCTGTCAGTATTCTGGTGGTACTGTGAGAATTTTTTTGTGTGACAAGTTCAGCATAAACATAGAAAGTGTGTCATACTGCTAATAAGTGATTGCTGTAGAATATAGTGTTGGCACACAGAAGGATGATGGTAAGATGACTACAAAAGGACTCAGAAAGAGAGAGAACTCTTTATAGAATTTATTTTCTAGTTTATTAAAAAATATATTTACAGTTAGTAATAATTTTGAAAAAATACTGGGTGGAACTTTTTATTTTCTGTAAAGAAGCAAAAAAGGGATGAGAAATGCTGCAGTTGTGCTGTTTAATTTGTATATGCTACAGTCTGGAATGGAATCAACTTTTGTTACACAAGAATTTAACTTTTAATTGACCTAGAAGTTCTTAAACCAGGGAATTATAAAGTAGTGTTTGATTTGTAAGTATCAACAAAAAATTACAAGCTGTTCATCTGAGTAGAGACTATTCATACTCTAATACCTTAAAGTCTGTATGTATTGACTGGGAACCACATTGTCCTGAAAAGGAAATACATTACTTGCCTTTTTTCAACACAGGGCAGAACAAGACTCTGACACTTCAACTTGCTCCTGTCATCCCTTCTCCTTATTGAGGGTTCTTATGTCCCTTTCCTTCTATTCTTATCACTGTAGGTCTTTTTAAATGTCTCTTTTGTCTTCTGTCTTTGAGAATGTCTGTAATTGCAGTCTAATACATCAATTTCCCTAGCAGCCAGGTTCCTGAGTGAGTATTACAGGTCAGGATATACTCTGGGTTGTCAGACTCTCCATAGATGTCTGTTTTGAAGATGAGTTGGTTTATGTCTGCAGGAGGTAGAATCATCTTATTTGTGGAAGAAGGACTTCAGCATAACTTTGTTCCATTTCTTTACCTGGGAAAGGTGACTATTAACTTAAATCCACAAGGGAAAGTTAAAGTTTATTCAAAGTGGAGCAGATAATGTATTTACACTGAGGAAAGTCAGCATTAAGGCAAATTTCAATACCAAGTTATTTAACACATTTTATAATAGCTACCAGACTTGATGTCTGAGCATGATTTCCTGATACCACCATAAAAGCAGTCTGAAGTTCCAAGTTACCATGAAACCACCTTTTTAGCACAATCTATAGGAGTCTGTAAGTTACCTTCTTAGCATGTAGTGAAAATTATGTTTATAAGCATAGATTAGTTGACAGCTGTCAAATTAGTAAAGAAAAATTTGGAAGCTGGCTAGGATATATTGGATATTTTAGGCTTTTCTTTGACGTTATTTTTAAGCGAGCGGTCAGCAACTAGTAAATGATAGTTGGTAAAAATGCAACTGGTCCTTTCTGGTGGAAAGGTGGACTAGACATCATCATCTACACACCAGCATGGTAATGCTGTGTCTGGAGACAACCCAACAGTTGCATTTCTTGGCAAAAGCAGCAGCTCACTTAGTTCTGAACACTGGCAAAAAGAACATCTTACTGCAGTTCCAGAAACAGCATTGTTTATGTTTTCATTTCTACAAATTGTTCAAATCGTTCACGTTCTTCAAAGAAGCTCTGTTCATTGTGCGTCCTACATATCTCAGATACTCCTCTTTGTTGTAGGTAAACTTAGCTCAGCAGTTGAGATACTGTTATTTTAAAATTAAAAGCTTTGGTAATAGATAACGAGCAGCAGACTGTAAGCTCAGGTCTGTGCTTTCCAAAGGTTGAGTTTGTTTAAGTAGTGCAACAAAGATTAGAGGCTGTACAACATGAATGATAAGGACTTTCTTTGTTTCACTGTTTTTTATGAACTTTATGATTTTTGGAAAAAAAAAAGTTGTTTTAAAAGCTGTATCTAAAATATTTTTTTCTTTTTGATAAAATAACTAGCAAAGTCAAAAGTTACTCATTTTTCTTTCAACATTTTTTCTTACTGATCCCTAGGCCACACAATTCTTTTTTGTTGGAAATTAGATACCATAATGTACAATATTTTAAATACATTTTTAATATGTTAGTTTTATTATTTTCAATTAAGAATGTTAATTATCCTGTTTACAAATTAAGTTGTTGCAAGAATAATTCAGGTATGTGTTTGTTCATAGATGTTTTTACTTCACATTGACTGAAGAAAATATTTCCAGCAATTAAAATAAAAGGATAGTTAGGTAATTTCCACCCAAGATACTTGGGCTTGCAAACTCACTGTGCAGATTTTTTTTCTACTGTAGGAATCTGAACTACCAAATCTAAACTTCATCTATATATCTGTGTATATTTAGTGCCAAGGTCAATAGAGCATCCTAAATGGGATTGGAAGACAAAACCGGAGAACCATGATTTTGATGAACTAAATCATATTCTTCAAGAGAGCAAAAAGCTTGGAAAAGCCCTTGAGAATCTGTCTCGCAGTAAGTTGATTGATTTTAGTTTTTTAATGTAACCATGCAGCCTGAATTGTAATTTGGAAGTATGTATCAGGAAGGTGGTCTTCTGTCAATGAAGACAAAGCTCATTGACATCAGCACTTAAATTCCTGTTAAGGTTCACAGATTGTCTGAGATAATTCAGTAGCTCTCCTGCAAACTGAAATTACTACCCCTGCACCACCTTTTTTTTTTTTTTTAAACTTTAGTTTCCTACCAGTTTAGTGAGCTGAATTAGCTCATAAGGAGATCAATGCAAGAGGCTGGTTTAATGAAAATAGTGGGAACATGCAGCAGGAAGATTGCTCCTTTCTGTGGTAGTTAGATAGATTAACCTTTGCAAAACCTTAGCCTCATTGATTGAGTTCAGACCTGTTTTTGAAAAAAAATTAGCTATTTTGTATCCTTGATTTCATTGACATTCTAGTTTGCAAAAGAAATTACAATATTTTAAAGCATCTCAAATAAATACTCAGAAACATGAAATACAGTTATTTCATGAAAATCCCCTGTATTATCCCTTAAACACTCATGTAATGAACAGCTCTGAGGTTTACTGGATATGATCAAGAATAGCTGCTCTTTTTTTTTTTTTTTTTAAAAAGTATGAAATGATGACAAGTACTCTTCACCGTGCTACATGAAAACTAGGTGTGACATGATCTGGGAGATATTTGTGTGAGAAACATTTATTTCTTCTCCCATTAAATTTTATCCCTGGAAGTTCTTGATTCACTGGAGAATTTACAGATAGTGAGGTCAGAGTGAGCTGAATGAGGAACAGAAGATATGTTTTACAATTAATTTTGTGATTCAGCATTTTTTTCAAATTGTGCCAAATACTCAAAGCTGCTTTTCCCAAATCACACACTCCCAAATGTTTTAGGTTGATCATGACAATTATATTCTGAACAATTTTCAAATTGGTATTATAGTTGCAGAGCTTTTTTGAAATACTTTTCTAGTAAATTGGTCTGTCTGTAAGGAGTTCTATACCAACTCTGGTCAGCATCTCTGATTCGCTGCCTCACTGTTGCATGACTGATGGATGTGAGTGTCATTTTCAAGCTTTTCTCAACTTCAGAGACTTGTAGCCAAGCTGTGCACAGATACAGAAGCAAAATTTTGAGTTTCAGAAAGGGTTATTTATTCACTCTCTGAAGATACAAACCAATCAGATGTGAGAGTTCAATAATTAATACCTAAATCCACTCTTCAATCTTACATCTTTGTCTTTCCTTCAGAATATTGTGAAGTTTCCACTTTTACTTAGAACTCTGCCTAAACTTCCTTATACTAAAATAGATTTTGTAGCATTCTGTACCTCTCCTTGCCCCACAGTTTTCTAACTTGAATATAAAACTCTGCAGCTCTACTGGGTCCTACACTTGGACTGGGTGAATGTACCTGGTCACCATTGTAGGAGTCTTTTTTTCATAGTTATTTCACAAATGAAACCTTCTTCACTGTTTCTTGCTAGTACTTGATGCTTTCTGGTGGTTTGTCAACGTAATATGGGAGTTGAATACCATCTCCCAGAGTGCTTTAAGTCACTCACAGCCTGTAAATAAGTTCACTTTCCTGAATGTGCTCTCTATTTCTTCATCCAGATCATTAATGGAAATATTGTCAGACCTCTTCATGATCCCATTTCAGATCTGACAACCAGCCCTTGAAAGCTACTCAGTAAGTGTGTTTTTTCCCACCAGATGTTTTTCTACCTTGCAGTGTTTTCACGTAGACTGTAATTCTCTAATTTTTTTACTAAATATCATCTAGGATAGTAAACAGTCTTATAGCTGGAGTATTTTGCATCTGCTTCTTTTTCTTACCCACTAGGCAAGTTTCCCAGTTGAGAATGCAATTAGACTAATTTAATGTGATTCATTCTTGATAAATTCATGTCAGCTCGTTCTTATCGCCTTTCTATTCCATCAGATGTTGATACATTATTTATTTAACAGCTTTGTCTATGATTCTTGCTGTTGTCTGATTTAGGCTTGGTAGTTAATAGTTGCCCACATCTTCCCTTTTTCTTTTTCAAAGATATGTATTTGTCCTTCACTGGCCTCTCTGTTCCTAAAAGGCAGTTGCTAGGATATTAAGGGTTTCTTCAGCTGGTTAGTTAAATGCTCTAGAATGAATTTCACAAGAGTCTGCTAATTTGAATGTATATAAATCACCAGCATATCTTTCAGCTTCCCTTGTCTGGCTTTCAGGTATACCTCTTAAAACCACTACTGTTAAGCATCTGGCTGCAACTGATTTTTTTAAATTTTTTTTTTAAAGACTGGAGCAAAGAAAGTATTGAACACTGGGAATTCTTTGTGTCATCTCTTATTTACTTTCCTTCTCTTTATTATAATAGTTGTGTATTTTAATTTGTTCTCCTTTTCTAGTGTATTTATAGTATCTTTTCTTATGGCTTTTTAGTCCTTTTATGGTTGTTAGTTACTCTGCACTTTAACCTTTTCTCTTGTTGGTATACTTTAAACACTTGCATCAGATTAATTCTAAGCTGTATCTTCTTGTTTCCAGGGTTAGCTCTTTCGATTTTCACTTCATTTCAAGAAATAAAAATAGCTTTGCTATTATTTCTTACATGTCAGCATGATAGTGAAAAATCAAAATGAAAAATGTGAAAATTTTGTACATAGAGAAAAGGTGGAATTTTGAAAATAAATTAATTTTACTGTTCTCACAGAGATAGAATGTAGATTGCACACAGGAAATCTTGGGGGGCTTTAATGAATAGAAGGTCTAGGACTCTGAAAGTATAAGGTGCATGAAACTCATTCTGTGCTGTACCCAAACATACATCCCATGTGGGGAATTTTAAAAAAGCCATCACATGATCCCACATCTAGCTCTCCTGAAGCTTGTTTCAGGCAGGCTAGTTAGTGCTTTTGTTTCTACAAGTATGCCATGAGTTTACTGCTGCATTTGATATTAATCTTTTTGAAGTGGTGTGGGACAGACACTAGGCTCAACAGCTGAGTACACAAATGATCAAAATGTGCTATTAATGCCTTTTTACAGCACCCTCTCTTTTTTCCTTCAGTATTTCAGCAGTGAAGAGTGACACATGAAATGTTTGAAGTTAAATGAATTTTCCGTCAAGTCCTAAGATTTATTACATTTTAAAGATGAGCTTTGGATCTTTTAGTGAGTTTCCATGACTTTGTTGCCTCTTAGGCAGCTGACATAACCTGTGAATTAAATTCCAGTTTCTATTGCTTCATTTACTATGCAGTCTAGATACCTGCTTTGAGACAAACTTTTGCGCTTCATGCAAAATTAGAACTGCCTGTAAGATTTGGAAGGCGAGACTCGAGCACAGAGATGTCTGGGGTCTTCTATATTCATCCCTAGTGATTAAAACTGAACTTGCTTTTATTTGGACCCTTTCTCCCAGTCCCTGTCAAGAGAGTAATTCTGTGCTTTCGTAGGTCTGAGAAACCAGCAAGTGACTTCACACTCAGAACTGAAAGTGTCCTAGGAGTTTTGAGAGTCTGGAGAAGATTAATTTTGTAATTACGGTCCGAGTGTGGGGGGGCTTGCTGATTTAAGTATACAATTTTTCAGAGGCTTACCCACATGGGAGAGCTGGATTTTGTTTGCTTCTTCAATCAGCTGTGTGTCATTGAACTGAATTTGGAACTATCAAGTCATCTATTTAGGAAAGATTTTGGTTTATAAGGCAACTTACAGAAATATACTGCATTTCCCTTGTGCATGTTTAATTTTCTTTTACTGCGAGGTCTCCTACCTTTATTGTTGTCATCCTTCTTCCTGTGCTGATCATAAGGAAGAAAAGTTCCATCCTGTTTCAAATATATGCTCTTGTGTTTCACCTTCTGGCCTGTTTGTCTTTAAACAGAACTAAAATCTGTAAAGCTAACGATCTTGCTAATGAATGCCTTTGATCTTGTCTTTGTCATTCCCCTATTTTCTGAGGATGGAAAAATAGATAACAAGATATGGAAACCAGTGAATTATGAGAGTTTTGAGTAAGGGAAAATTGAGGTCTAAATCAGTGAGATCATGCTACAGTGAGGTGGGAAGTCTGCATACTTGATGAACAACTTTGCATCTTTTATACAAACAGTTAAGGATTAGGGTGCATATTGAAAAGGTGTGCATATTGAAGGTGCTAGTAACTGTATTTGATGAAAAAAATATCTTCTGCTGTGAGATAGGTACTCTTTCATGATCACAAATAGGCTTTTAGCAAAGATATCTGACATTCTGTTAGTAGTGTTTGAATGCTTCTTCTGACCAGGTGTACACTTCAGATCAGAGGGGAAGAAACAAATTTATCATGCTATGAATTCAGTTGACATTCTAAGGTCAAAAAATGGTAATAAGGTAATATTAATCAAAACTGAATGAATCCAAGTCATTTTCAAGGAATCCCAGAAGCAATGGTATCTACATATAACCAACAGGAGAAAAATCCTCTTTGTTTCTTAATTTTGAGGGGAGTAATCAGTAAACAGCAGTAAACGAGAAAACCATGGTTTTCCATCTAGTAGGAGATATTGCTGGAAATCATAAGGAATTATAGAATTGCAGAATGGTTAAGGTTGGAAGGGACCTCCAGAAGGCATCTGGTCCATCACTACTGCTCAGGCAAGCTCACCTAGAGCCAAGTGTCAAGGCTATTCAATGCCTTCAAGAATGAAAGATCTCTAAGTCCCTCCAGAGTATCTCAAACAGTTATTTATCATAATGTTAGAATCAGTTGATGTTTTTTATAATTTTGTTAAGAAAGGCAAGCATGATCTTACCTCTTTAAGAAAAGTAAAAAATAGTAAAACGTAAAAGCGTATGTTCTGTTTATATTTCACAGAGAAGAAGACAAGCAACAAGAGTAAAAATCTCATAACTAGAAGGGTAGAACAAGTTCTAAACAAAATCACAATATGTTAACAAACTGCTAAAATCATGTCCTCAGTTTAGTGGATGAACCTGTGAGTATGTGGGATGTGAGAAGATTTATATATACATCATGAACTACTTGAATGTATTTAGTAGTCTCTGACAAACACATTAGAATGAGGTTTCATTTAGAAGCTTCTACACTGTAGGAAACTATTAATGATTTACATTCCACTTATAGAAAATGAACTTTATTTGAATGGCACTAGCATTTATTGCAGCCAGACATTTTTGATGGTGGTGATCATGATGACATGATTGTAAATGCACATCTTCAGGGCACATAACTAGACTTTTGTCAATTGCCTTATGAGGGGCATTGTTTCAGGACATAACTCGTTAGTATTTTTTTTCAGTTGTATATAGCTGATGATCTGAAATTGACATAGAGTCTGTAAAGATTACTTTGCTGATATTCAGTGGATCATCTAGCCCTAAATGTGTTCTGCTAACTGAACCACAAGACTAGTCATCATGTAGAGAATTTTTTCCTTTCATCTCTTCAGCCTGAACTTTAAATCATGTTATTCTTGCATGAGATCAATGCTTGTGATTTATTTTGAGATCAACATTTTTAGATAAGCTCAATCAAACCTTTAAGGAAGATAATTTTAGTTCAGTGCTACAGCTGTTATGTGATACTGCCTTTGCCCATAAAATCCACTTGCTTTTAGTATGGTGTATGAGTAATAATACAAAATAATAACTTCTGAGATTGAAAGAGGAACAATATGAGCATAAATATCATACTCTTCAATTATAAACTGGGGCTTGTATGGCCAGGAGATCACTGCTACTTATAAGTATCTTTTTTCTGCAGATGTTTTAATCACGTTTGTGAAGGTATTTGCCATTCTGATCCAACCTCCCCTAGATTTCAGGACTAGAATCTCTTTGAGTTGAATTGTCCTTTTCTTTAGTATTTGGCTTGTTTGAAGTTTCTCTAATACTATTGCAGAGCTGGGATTTGTGTCATCTCAGCTATGGAACTTTCTAGTTCTTAGCACAAGGGAGTTGGTGTTTGTGGGACAGTAGAATGTGAGCTATGACTCTGTCCTAGGCTTCTGAATGCGGTGAACTACACATCTGAACCCACCTATTGCAGTGTACACCTTCACCTAAAGAGTTCTGCAGTTTTGATGATTCTCTTCTGAGATGACCTTGGCCTAGGGGAGTTTCTGGGACATAATATTTGTTGGATACTTTGCATTTTATTTCTCTGTGTTTGCATAATTCATCAGTCACTAAACCTAATCCTGAAACCTCTATTCTCCATTGGAGCCGCTCAGAAATTTGGCTATGGATATTCTGCAAGTCTAAAGCAAACATTATTTTGCTAGGGTTTAATTATTTTTATCTTCTTTTAAAGCCAATATGAGGAGGAGGGATTAAATCCATGTTTTATAGATAGTAACTATAAGATGTATATTGTGCTCCTGTGTTGATGTGTGGTGCCTTAAAGATGACAGTTTCTCTTGTTTTATTATGGCCAAGTGTTGGGAGGAATATTATCCTTGTTCAAGATGGATGCCACTACAAAAAGTTTAAAGTTGCTCAATAATATGAGGACATTCACCCCTCATTGGTAAAAACTCTAAGGTTTCATTTCAACATGACTTCACATGTTGAAGTTACTGAGTTACTACTGGAGAAAAGTGGTAAAATGTCTCTCTGTAGGTAAAGGAATATTATAAGAATGTCTATTATGACAGTCAATGCCAAACATATTTTAAAGTTCCTATGCAGAAATGAGTGAGATTTTTAGGTTTTTGTGTACTTTTTCAGGGGAAGGAATACTTTGTTTGATGCAACCAGAGCAACCATTTTATGTCCTTTATAATCCAAGAATGGTTTGAAAGAGTTTCAGTTTTCCTTGTTTTCAGTTCATGGTTCATAGAGGTACAGGGACTAGAACATAAAGTGCTGCCTGCTGCAGTATGGCACAAGGTTTTGCCATGGGAAATGCAAGTATATCTAAGATGGCCTGTCCCACCAGTAAGAAGAACATAAGTTTCCCCTGGGAATTTGGAGTTGGTGAATTCTTGAGGCAGTGAACTGCTGGACAGTTGATACATGATGCAATATTTCTGTGTCTGTGCTCAAAACTGCAGGATTAGTAATGGTAGAATAAGAATTCTGTTTCTGTCCTGGAATTTGTTACAGAACCTGTGATATGCACTATGAGGTTGACAGTCCAGCCATCCAGAAGGTCCCTGGCCTGGACTGATCCTGAGAATGAATTTTGTCGAGTTATTCAGAGTTGCATTGAAGTTGTCTTAGTATGTCTAAACTTTGAATGTCAAAAGCCTTGTGTCAAATCCAGAAAGCTTTGTTTGGCAGGTAGGAAAACTGGCTATTGGGAGCTCTGTGGCCATCTTCTGGATGTTTAGGAAAATGCATAAATATTTCCTTGAATATTGAATGGTAGTCTGGCATACATTAAAGTAGTAGCATTTTATTTTCTTACAACTGGGTGCACATAAGTCTTCTCAGGTGTACATTGTGCATTTAGAAAAATGCAAGTCTTAAAAAAGCCCCTCAACAAATTTTTATTGTGTGTTATTTCTTCCTGCTATTATTTAAGGACCACAAATAAAAGCAAAAAATGGTAGATATCTGTGAAGTTCCAAAAATTTCATTCTTACCAGAACACCAGATCTGTTATTTCAGGTATAGCATATGAAAATATTGCGAGATTATAAGCTGCTGTAAAGCTGATCAAATATATACAGCATTAAGGTGTTTTATGCCTTGCCATTTCGTGGAATCATAGAATGGTTTGAGTTAGAAGGGACCTTAAAGTTCATTTAGTTCCACTCCTTTCTATGAGCTGGGACACCTTTCACTAGATCAAGTTGCTCCAGGCCCTGCCTAATCTGGGAACACTTCCAGGGATGGGATATCCACAACTTCTCTGGGCAGCCTGTTCCAGTGTTTCCCACCCTCACAGTAAAGAATTTCTTCCTAATATCTAATCTAAACACAGCCTCATTTAGTTTGAAGCTGTTTTATCACTACATGCCCTTGTAAAAAGTCCCTCTACAGCTTTTTGTAGCCCCTTTTTAGGTACTGGAAGGTGCTATAAGGTTTCCCCAGAGCCTTCTCTTCTCCAGGCTGAACAACCCCAACTCTCTCAGGCTGTGTTCAGAGGTTCTCTAGCCCTCTGAGCACTTTCATGACCCTTCCTCTGGACTTGCTCCAGCAGGTCCATGCCCTTGTTTTTTTGGGGGCTCCAGAGCTGGACACTCCAGGCGGGGTCTCACAAGGGTGGAGTAGAGGCGGAGAATGCCTCCCTTGGCCTGCTGGTCACACTGCTTTCGATGCAGCCCAGGGTAGGGTTGGCTTTCTGGGTGCACCTTTCAGGTGCACATTGCAGAGTAATGTCAAGCTTCTTGTTTGCCTACTCTCAGAAGTCCCTCTTCCCGGGGCTGCTCTCAGTCCATTCTGTGCCCAGCCTGTACTTGTGTTGGGAGTGCTCTGACCCAGGTGTAGGACCTTGTATCTCTCAGGCCTGCCAAGGTCCCACTGGATGGCATCCCTTCCCTTCTGTGTTTCAACTGCACCACACAGCTTGATGTCATCAACAAACATGCTGAGGGTGCACCTGACCTCACTGTCCATGTTACTAAAGTAAACAGCACCCATTCCAATACCATCCCCTGAGGAAAGCCACTCACCACTGGTTTCCACTTTGATGCTGAGCTATTGGCCATTGTTCTTTGGAGTGTGGCCATCCAGAAATGACCCTCTGACTGATCCACCCATTAAAGCCATGTCTCTCCAGATTACAGACAAGGATTTTGTATGGAATAGTGTCAAATGCCCTGCACAAGTCCATGTAGATGATGTCAGTTGCTCTTTTTCAAAAAGACCTGAACTTATGTGGTGCCTTTTGTTTTGAAAATTGATTTTATGCTGTTGAATTGAGAACATCAAAGTCTAAAAAAATCACTTTTCAAAGAGAAATAATATCACTGAGTGGAGAAATTAGTATTGGACAAATAAAGCTCTTCTGCTAAGAAGCATATGCAAAAGTTAGGCATTTTAAGGACTCATGGAATTGTTGTTAACAATGTTCAGTTTTCTTTGGAAAGAAAGTTAATTTCTTGGTAAGCTAGAAATGAAGCAGAATGTCCTAAGCAGAAAACCTGTACTGTGGAAGATACTCATTTTACACTCAGAAGGATTTTATTTTATTAAAATATAATGCAAAGGTTTTGAGAGGTAGCTATTACATCAGAGAAGATGCTGTAACACTCTATTGATTTATATCTTTATTTTTCCAGACTTAACATTATGCTGCTGCAGATTGTCAAAGGGATAGAAGACTGGGAACAGAAATCCAAGATAGCCATGTAAAAAATGGTTTTAATAATCCATGCTAATATTAAGAGACAGGACAAACAACTGATTTAGTGTTTTAAATATAAAAAATTGTGTAAGGTAAATGGCTAATGCAGCGTGAGATACACTTTTTAGGCAATCTGCTTAAAGTAGACATGATAATAGTAATTAAAATATAATAAGTTGCAGGTTGTAAGTTATAAGTTAATAAATATAAGTTATAAGTTAATAAATTCCATTGTTATTACATTGTTTGTTAGGTAATAAATTACATTGTTATTACATTGTTTGTTAGATATATTTCCTTTAATCGCATCATGCCAAACCTTTCTTGCAATCAGACAGTATATTGTTCTTCCAGGCCTCTTCAAAAACCAAGCTAATGAAAGAATGAGTGCTCCAGCTGAGAGAGGCTGTGCTAGCATTAACAGCCCCTCTCCAGATTTGTTGCTGATCAGAGATGGCAGTGGTTGTGGCTGTGGAACATTTCTGAAGGATTGTGGGAACATGTTCATACCAATTATTTCATTGTTCAGCACCCTTACAGCACAGCGGTTTGTTACATCCTAAAGTAGAAACAAGTGCCCTGAATTTGTCTTTGTAATTCACCACACAACTGAGTTGGCTGGGTACTTGTGATGCTTGATCAAATTTCAGCACCAGTAATTACTTGTAAAAGGGAGGATTTTTTTTAAAGACACAAAATTGGCAGCTAGCTACCTAAATAAATACCACATTAAACCTTGCACATGAGCAAGGTTCAATGAGGTATCCTTAGCTGGGAAGCAAACTTCTCACTGCTTTAGTTGCAATGGTTAGTGAGAGTGGTTGGTCTTTTGTATAGTTGTCAGTCACATTATAATATAAAACTATGGCAAATGTTGTCTGTGAGAAACAGCTGCTATAAGAGTAAAGGTAAAGCATACTCCTTTATTTCTGGAGGATTTGCTTTTGACATCAGAAGACCTCTCCCAACAAAGGCAGGAGAGCAGTTTACTGCTACTTCTTATCTGATGCTTGGTGTCCTGCAGCAGGGCAATGATGATGCAGCTTTAAAACTTCCATTCCCTACATTCATCATCATGCAGAGTCAGGCTTTAAATGCTCTAAGCAGGGGGAAGTCAGAAATTGTTGTTCATAGTAACTTTTTTTCTAACATAGGATTTAAGGTTGAATAAACTAGATGTGTCAGTTTTTCTGCTGTTAAGGGATTTTTTTATTTTTTGAACTTTTTTTGATTAGGGTTATGTTTTGATGGAAAAGGTTACAGTTAGAAGAAGTGACTAAATTGTGAGATTGAAAGTTTTTAGTGTATGGGCATTTTGGCTATACCTATGAATGTTTTACTTAAAACTGCAATGTTGTTTACATTTAGTGTTTTCATGGAATGGGTTTTCCCTTTGCCTCTAGTGTTCTGTGATTTTATAATGCTGTTTTCCTATTTAGAATATAAACAATTACAGAAAGTGCAGAGAGCATAATCAATTACTTTTTTTTTTTTTTTTTTTTTATGGTAAATATGCAATAGTTTTACTTTTTTGAGGGATTATTTTGTGAAAACTGGAGTACATATTATTCCACCTAACATCTGCACACAAAACATGATGTTTCGCTTGGGGTTTTCTGTCTACTACACACAGGGTGCAAATTCACCTCCTCTTAGTCAGCCAAGACGTTCTGTGAGTTTGGCAATTGCAAAGAAACTTGTTAAGAGTTGGGTACACACTAACTGTGGTGCAGTAGTGTCTTGGAATGAAATGTGTTTTTACATCCAGCGCTTTTTGGGGTTATTTATCCTAGTCTCTGCTAATGGAGTTGTGCTGTCAATGACTTAAAGAGTACTGTTAATATTAATGAGGCTCAAGACAACAAAAAGTCTGTGTGACTGACATGGTAAATACCACCTCCAGAAGAATCACTGTGCTAAGATTGCTGTAACAAGCTCCTTAAAAAGTTTCTTCCCCAGAGTCCCTTTTCATATCTCTTGATGCCACATTAGAGAAAGAGAGCTAAAAAGAGTTAGGAGGTTTAATTCTGTGATTGCAAAGATCAAAGATTTCTAAATTTGTAAAATTTTATTTTGGCAACATGTCCTCATAAGCTGCTAATTCTCTACATGCTTGTTTAAGAGATACAGTTCATTTGAGTGTCTTGCTACTGTCTCCAATTTAATAAAGAAGAAATTTGAGGCATTCTTGTCAATTCAAATTACTCAGTTCAGGCTCTTCTCTAAATTCAGAGTAAGTTTTAGGGAGCAATAGGATTTACACAAAGCATTTTACTAAAAGCACACTCATTTAGATTATGGATGTTTTAAAATTTTATGTCTTATATGTAATATAATCAGAGAGGTTAGTAGAGCTTTTTGAGTGAGACATACAGTAGTGTGTACTCTTTTTCCATACTGTTCTTCCTACTTTGTTCTTTTATTACTGATCTTTGATAGGCAACACAGACAATTGGGTAGTAAAAAACATTTGGCATTTTTTGGAACAGATTTTTGGAAATGACAGGATTAGCTTTTATATTTTCTTTTACCATACTTGAAAAAATATATTTTTAAGGGGTGAGTCAACACAAGATAAAATTGCCCTTATGTCCACTCCCAAGTTACAAATACACATTCACAGGGATTTGTGAAAGCAGAACAGGGCACCAATCTTCAATTTGAGGAAATAAGCCTGTACGAAAACCAAATGAACTATATTAACATTATGGGAAATTGCTAAGAAAAATTAGTTTGACTATTTAGAGAGTGTATGTGGTTGTAGAATGAAATGACCTTGGTTATGCAAAATACATCCATGTGATGAAGAGCTAGTTGATGGTGGCCAGGTTTTCAAAGATGAGGTGAAAAGAAGCTTGAATTAGGTTTTTACAACCTCCAAGAGTGAAATTATCTTCTCTCTAGAAGATGTCCATTTGGGATTGAAGAAATTCCTAACACCTTTAAGTCTGGTTGGTGCAACCTGGCTGTTTTACTCTATGGACATTAGTATTGAGTCTGGGCTAGATAATAGTCTGAAGTTATTAAAAACTGGCAAATTGCAGTGAGGGATAGAAGGATTAGTCAAAATGGATCTTTTTCAATTTGATCCACTTTGGTACTATTGAATTACGGTAAATATTTATTTAACTCCTGCCATATTTCTTATGTGTTGATGAGGTCTTTAAACTATAATTGCAGTTTTATTAAAACTTTGTTCCTTTAAAAGCAGAAATTGCTGTAAGGAATTAATCTAAACTGAGAATTAGCCAAATAGAATTAATGATGAAAAGCACAGTAAAAACCCCCAAAGAATTCATGTAGTTATGGTATATCAAATAGTATAGACTTATCTATGTACAGGCTTATATATTAGCTTATACTGCTGCATTCTTTAGTGTGATTTTAGAAAGAGTAAAATCAACTCTTTACTCAGCTGATAATACATATTTTGCAATATAATCTCTTGCATTTCGTCAAAGAAGACGTCTTGATAACATGATATGATTTAGAAAACAGTTTTCAAGTGGGTGTTCTTCTTATGTATTTCACTTATTTTCTCCACCAGGAGAAGCTTTTCTTTGGTTTTGAAGTTCTATTCTGGAAATGTTTCTTATCAAATCTCATAAGATATGCTTGCGTTCAATCAATCAGAATTTTCAACACGGTAGGATTATATGTATGATGACTTGAACACTCCTTGTGATATATTGATGTTTGTAAAAAGTTAAAAGTTCTGAGACCAACTCTGCATATTTAATGTGCTGCAGAATAGAAATAATTGAAACGTGACATGATGGAAGCATAGGGAGGCCTTGGGCAGGCATCTGGAGAAAAGATGTGCAAATATACAAGTTCTTGTTCAGAGGATCTAGGAAATGTTTTACATTCTATTGAGACACTTTATTCTCTGAAGTTCCACCTGGTTTTATAGGATCATTTCCACTTTGTATTGTGAAGAAAGAGAGGAATGTCTATATTGCTCTGTAATTGCAGCATAATGTGTTATGCATGCTGGTCAGGGTGAGATTTGCATAATAATGTGTCCATTGGTAAATCTGATATTGCTGATTTAATTTTAGAAAGCAGGTAGATGTATGCTTGAATTTGTTGTCACTTTACTGGCACATCTGCCATTTTCATTTCCATATTTTTTTGAAAAGTCATTTTGATAATATTGCAGCTGAGGAAAATGAAGAGTGTATTGTTTCCAGGTAATTTCACTAATGCAATAAAATATGATATATTGTATGGTACAGCAGCATGCAGAGAACAGTATGTATAGTTTTCAGATTTAACCTTACTTTTACTTACTGTACTAAAAGACATGCAGAAAGCATTTTTCTGAATTTTTTTTCAATCTGTTTTATTTTCAGGTATTGCTGTTTCTGATGAACTTGATAAGGTAAGACTGATAAAAAATGTCTAATGAGCAATACAAAGAGACAGATGATTATGATAAGGCACATGCCACTGTCCTGGCATACACACGTCTGTTTTGTTAGGGTCAGAAGAAGTTTGGGATGGAAAACTGTATGGGTAAGTACAGTATATGTGGATACATTAAGATGTTGACCAAGGATGAGCTGTCAAGTGTGGGAAAAAAAAAAAGTGACTGAGTTTAAGAGACTCTTAGTGAGATCATGGAAATACTTTTAATCTTGACACCATCTTTGCTTAGTATAGTCTGTTGGATTACTTTGTGTACTTTTGGAAACATTTAGTCTTGAATACCTCTTATTAATGAAATTAAATTCTGCATTTCCAAATAGGATTTGTGAGAATACCTAGAAATTATTTTTACCACCCAGATTTACTCAGGAATGCACAAGGCATAAAGATCAGTCTTTACCTCCTTGCTGAATGCAAAAATGGTGTCTTCAATTCTGGCCATTTTTGTTACCTTACACAGTTAACATGAATGTTAATTCAAGATGTAATAAGTTATACATTGAAAGAGTAATCAAGCTAGGTTTATTTAAGTACTTATGGAAACAGAACCAGTTTTTCTTCCCTATTCTCAGCAGTGAGCAGCAGTGTGCTTCTTGTGCCAAGAAACTTGCATTGTGTTCTTGGTGTCAGAAACCACTGCTGTTCGGAAAATGAGTTCAAAAGGGATATGAGACACAGGAATAATGCCTAATATAGAACACTTTGTTTTTTAAATAATTTTCGTTTCTGCTGGTGAAATAAGGGCACAAATCCTTCTGACACAAGTTGTATTAAGTACCTTCACTGTGTCCTCCAAGGAAGGCCAGTAAGGCTGATAAATGTTACCATGAAGTCAAGTGTATCTCTGGCTGTCATTTCCAAACTATGGCCTAAGTCTTCCACCTATTTCCATAACTGGACTCAGAAGTGATGGTAAACACAATTAGAAAGTCCTTCCATTAGAACCCTCACCTCTAAGAATACTTAAGAAGAACTCAATTTGTTATTGTTCTGTTGTTGCAAAAACCCTAAAGATACTCTTTGAGGGAAGAAGAAGACAATTTAGGCTAGATCCTGGTATCACATACTTTTTACATATATGTTTTAGGAAATAATTTCTGGTTGGTTTGGTTTTTTTTAAAACTATGATATCTTATTGTTCAGAAACCTTAATGTTTTTTAAATTTAGTTATTCAATGTGAAAACTGAGATGGAGGACATAATTGGGGAATTTCCACAGGATGCAGTTTGAGTGAAGAGTCAGGGTTTTTTGTTACTATATACTTTAGTTTTAAAATTTAAAGCTGGAGGGTGGTAGGGTTAAAGAAAAAACAACTTGGAATTCGGTTATATACATTCAGTTAATACTCTCTAACATGCACCAGTTGTGCATACAGCTCAACAGGCTTTCAGCATAGATTTAGAGAAGAGTGATTTTTTTACCTCCATGATCTTAAGTGAACTTCATTTCTATTTCTTGTTAGACCCTTTAGGGATTTTTAATTAATGTAAAATCTAGTCTGTTTTAAGAATAGAAGATGGCCAGGACCATTCTATGGAATTCTGCCTCCTAGGAATGATCCCTTACACAAGCTAATTCCTGAAATGTTCTGTGACTTGTTTCTACATGTATTATTTGTCTTGGGCCAAAAGCAGCTAAAGACAACCTGATAGTAGTTGTTTTAACATTAAAGACAGTTGATTCTATTTCACTTGAATGTGTCCACAGGTAATGTTTATTTTTCAGGTATAAATGTAGTCAAGTTTTAAATTTTTAATACCTGCTGATACTAGAGCTTCCTTATCTAAACTGTAGCAGCACTGAATAATTCTTGAAATCACATTCATCTATGGTTTGGATAAACAATTTCACTCATCAGGTGCAGGTCTTTGGACTAGAACAATGTGGCCAAACTTGTCATTGGATTCTAGTAAAACATCAGCATTGCAGAGATGTTATGAGAGACATATAAAACTCTTCTGTGTGCTCTCCCTTGCTTTACTTTCGTGATGAACAGGAATATTTTGGGCAACTAAGACTGACAGAGCCCATAATTATGCTGTTTTATATGTGGTTTAGATTATGAACCTAGGGAACACAGAGAATGGGTGTGTATGTTTCTTTATTTTTGATTCTTTATATTTGTTTTTGATTGTCTTTTTTTTTTAAAAAAAATTTCTTTCTGGGTTCAGTAACCTCTAGCTGCCTTTGTCAGGGGAGTACTTAATCAGCATTTTTGGTTGATGTAACTCCCCCTCCAAGTAATCCAGTTAATTAGTTAGTTGCTTAGTTACTCTAGCATTTGGAAAAGCAGTTTGCTCTGAATCACTTTTGTGAAAGAGTGTTTCATTTAAATGGATTCTTGCCAAATATCTCCTAGTATTTTTGTCAGTACTTAGAGCTTTTGTCCAAGACAGTAATAGAGAAGATACAGGCACACAAGGTGAGTCTTTCAGTCAATATGGAATTTTCCAGTTTGATATAATCTCCTAAAATTTCTGAGTTCACTGGTAACCTTGCAAAAAAAGCCCAAAAAATCCTAAAATTACTGCAATTAAAATAGGTTTATTGTAGCGATTACCTTTTTTTTTCATTCACTTCAGGCTTGCAGAGGTGTTCTGTCTCTTGATGATTCAGCCTCTGTCTCTAGGCCATGGAAGCTTTGTAAAGTCAGAAACTGGCACTGCAAGTACACTGTGTAAGGAAAGGAAATAAGAAGGGGTGCCTTGTCAGTCACATATTTTAAAATGCAGATTTAATGTAATACATATTTCTGAACTGACTCACCCTCATTGCCACTGAGCAGAAACTAGTGAAGGATTTTTGGAAACTGCACGCTTCCATGTATAATGTCAAGGGTTTAATGTAAACAAAGAGCTAGGATGTTTGCCTTTTTTTTGATATTCACAGAGTTCTAGGCTGAAAAAAAACCAACTCTTGAGGAAAACACTGAAGAGTGAGGCCTGTAATAACATTGTGACATTTGTCTGAAATTCCCAGTGATAGCTTTCAGTCAAGTCAAACACCACTAATGGGAGATACTTAAGTATTAGAGATCCAGAGTTAGACCCAAGTGAAGATCTAAAAAATTAATAGTAAATTTTGACCCTCAATGTTAATACTAAATTTTTTTTTTATGCTGTCTAGGACATACTTTCTTCTTATATGTAGTATTCTAAAATGAAAACAGGTTACAATTAATAAAATAGAGTAAAAAACTATTCTTAAGTCATAAAAATAAACAAATTTCTTCTCATCCCAAAGTATTTCTCACTGTGGAGATTCCCTTAAAATCCATATCAGAAAGTAGGAATACTGAACTTTTTAAGTGACGCATAAATGAATGGATATACAAATGCTGTCCTCTCAGGTAGAGGTTGCATCCAGCAGCCACATCTCAGCCCAATGTGAAGAGTAGAATCAGCTGTCTGTCATTATTTCCTTTCTCATTTTCTCCACATATAGGAAGCTTGAGTGTGTCAGTTTGGTAGCCACTGATGTGGGTAAGTGGATGATAACTGGACTGCACCATGAAATAGTCCTCTTTGTTTTAGTGCAGATTTAAATACCTACCTGTACTGAAAATATTTCTGTGCACATTAACGTTCCTGTCAATATCTTCTTTTATTTATGGGTGAATATAAATTGGAAATCAATTAAGATACTAAAGTTTATATGAAAAAAAGCAGCCAAAAACTATACCATCTTGCTTGAGAACAGAATACTTCATCTCAATATTTTGCAGCCTTTGAAATAGACTGCCAAATGAACATCCTGGTGTTCTAAATAGAGCTGTCTCTGCTTCTCCATTTGGTGCTTTCACTGAGGCTGCTTATGTAATTGAAAGGAGGACAATAAATTAGGTCAGTGAAACCATAGTGTATTAATCTAACACAATTCAAAAAAGAAAGCAAGGTGATAAAGTGGGACAAAGAGTGACTATGTAATGTAAATTACATTTCTGTTAAGTAGAGTATGAAAGTGCTACTTTATCCCTAAAATGCTTACAAAAGAAATTAGCATAGCAAGGACAGTCACAGAATGCATGTTCTACTTATTTATATGTTGATTTTGCAGTGTGTAGTGTCAGGGAAAACTTACGGGCAATTTTTTTGGTTCTTGCATTTTCATTTAAGGGACTGAAAGCTTTCAGCAAGAATGACAGTGCAAATTATTCTAACTAGCTAATTCCAGGAACAAGTTTTATTAATTATTAGAAATTATCCTAGGGAGAAAGGGACAGGATAAAATAACTAGAATAACAGTAATAAACCTCAGAAGGGGCCAGATGGTTAATTAACTAATGTATGCACCTTGTGTAATAAAGGCATTATGAGCAGCGAAACAATCTTTTTTTCTAAGCTCAGAAGAATTGTTACACTTGTGACAAATTACGCTTGTCAAGTGCCCAGAGGTGACTGTCATCTAGTCTACATTACTTGACTATGCCACAGCTCCAAATAAATGCACAAAACGTGTATTTGTAAGTACATTAAAAAAAACCTAACTCCAGTGGTTAAGTATCCTAAAACATCTGAAGCTATGGATTCAATTTTCAGTGGTCCTCGGAGAAAAAAAACATTGTGTAAAATTGATTTAGACAGTCAAGTGATGGACCAATATGGATAGAGGTATGGGGAGTGGAGTGTGGAAAAGCAATCACAGGCACATTGCAGAAAGCAAAACAAAAGAACAAGGGTGACTGAGTCAGATCCAGGGCCTGGATTACATTTGGCTCTCAAAATAGAGGTTTTTGTGCTCAGCAAAACTGTAGCATCTAGCCAGAGGGTAAATATATTCGTATTGAAAGCACTTTGCAGCATTTTTTGGTTTATTTTTTTTGTTTGTTACTTTCATTTCAGTAGAGGCCTCTACTTCAAACTTCTTTTAGTGTATCTGTTTCAATTAGGAGGAGATTTCAAAAGTGGTTTGTTTTTAGGAAGGAGATAAAATATGGTTTCTAGGCCACCTAGTCAGTGTGCTGTACTTTTTCCAGATGCTTTTTTGTTTGGAAAGCATTCTTTTATGGCAGGAATATTTATTGAGGCACTAAGTTAGGTAACAGCCAAGGATTTGCTTTCCTATAATTTTCACTCATCAATTTATAGAAATATATCTCTCCTAATTAGGCACAATGTGTTTGAAATAGCTTTAGTAGCCTATAAACAGTTTAATTAAAAAAAAAAATATTCCTATCACATAATTTCATATCCTTTTTTTTCTGGTATACAGGTTAGTTTTTTAGTTTGACTATGCTGTTCTAAATGACCCTTTATCTACAACCATTCTAGTAAAATTGAAAACAGAATGCACATCAGAATGCTTTTTCATACAAGTTAAGAACAACTTGCTACTTTAATCTAAATTCCTAATATGATGGTGCAAGTTATTGCTATTGTTTTGAATATGTCAGTTATATTTTGCTTGCTTCTTGTAATCCTGTCCAGTTTGTTGTCCTCCAGTAAGTGGTTAAAAATAGCTTCAGAAATGCTTTTTATTCAAATGTTAATACCATTTTCAGAATAGAAAGATACATTATATAAAGCCCAGCAGGGTTATTTTTAAAATCCAAAATGCAGATGTAGTTATTAATTTTGCATTAATTCATAATGCAAATAAGAGTGATGCTATTAATCTACAACAGTCTTATGATTGGGTTTTTTTAATACAAGTGGCCTTGTGTTGCTTAGCAGAACAAACACACTGAAGGTTTTCAGAACTGTGCATTTATTAAAAGAAGTGATTTTTCTACAGTTGCAATTAAAAAAAAATGAGTGATTTCAGGCATCAGGGTACACAATTATTTCTTGGAATTTTGTTAATGGAGAACATTTCATTAGTCCATCATTGTTTCTGGGTATTATGTAGCCCTCTGAAATCATAATGCAATGTATTGGTTTTGTACTTCTAAAATTGTTTTTCTTTTCTTTTTCTATTTACAGCTATGGTTGAGAACAAACAGTGCATTGTTATTTTTTGTTATTTTTATTTCTCTTCAGGACACAGCAGGTTTTAACACCCCCCTTCTCAGACCTCGTGTTATTGGAGAATGGATTGGCCGTGAAGAGAATGATGCAGACCCTCTGGCTGCTGAAATGCTGCAGCCACCAATACCAAGAAATAAAAATGAGCAGTGGGACAGCGAGGATAGCAGCAGTCCTGGAGGAAGGTGGGTTTTTGATCAGGCCTAGAAACTTTATATTTTTGTGAAACAGATGTGTCTTTGTTACAAAAATTACATTTTTGAGGAGAGAGTGCAGGGGTTTTGAATTCTCATGCCATAGTATGGGCACAGGCAAAATAAATAGAAGTCATTGATATGTGGCTTTTTTCTTCTCATGCTTTTCTAAATGATCAACTTAGTACCCATTTACAATCCTATGGATTTATTCCCATGTGGAAAGCTAAGTGTATTTTGACATGGTTGGGGTCCATTGTATAATAATATTTTGATGGATGGCTTCATTCAAATACTTCATACCCCTCCATCTTTCTTGGGCTGGTAGTAGCTATTTATTAATCTTCTTGACACTTAAGTTATAAATCTGGTTTTCTCAATTAAAGGAGAGATAGGCAAGGGAAGCGGTGTCCACGGTTTTTTAACAGGACTTCCTAATTTCATTTTTATTTCGCTTCTTAGCTTTTTTGGTGTTAATAACAAGTCTTTCTCAAAGTGAAATTTTGTTCTCTGTAGTAAATAATTTCTGAAGATTTATTGTGCTTGACTGAAAGAGTTTGTGCTTCAGCTACATGGGAGAGATTATAATACAAGGAGTCAATTTTCTATGATTTAAAGATATGTTTATCACAGGAAGTTAAATACTCACAGCCTTGCTTTAAAAGGGATAAATCTTCTGCACTGCCTCTGTTAATTGACTTAGGCACCTACGTTTCTCCCTTAGCCTTGGAGCATATCTCCTGGGTTAATAACTAGTACTTTGATTGGAGCAGACACCTTTTTCTTCCTTTTTTTTAGAAGGCAGAAACTCTCTGCTTTCCCTTTGAAAAGGTCTGAGGTATTCCTTCACTTCACATTCTTCAATGAGCCTTCTACATTGGAATTCACCTCCCTGTCACACTGAAACTAATGTATCACTAGCTGTGCTCTTACAGACTGCATTCATTAACTTTCCTCACATCTTGGGAATATTTGTTATCCATGAATATTTTGTTTAATTAGATTATCGTGGGGGTAGCTGTAAGTACTACTATTTCAAAGAAGTAGCAGCGTGTAGCAATGATCCCTTGCCAGCCCTTGGACAGGAACCAACACAGCTCAGACTTTGGGTCTCTTCAGTGCAGTTCCTGGGAAAATAATGGAGTCAGCAACTGGCACTGCAGCTTGATTGTGGAGGCCTGGGTTTCCTTTTCCTTATTCAGCAGTTTGGTAAAGGCATTGAATAAAGATCTCTTCCATGTTTCAGAGCAAATTGAGGATATTGTATCCCTTCTGTCAATAGAAAGGAGAAGAAATAAGCATCTCTGTCTAATTTGCAGAAGGGAGCAAAGAGGTCTAGTTCTGAGCAACAGACATGATTCAAAGCAGTGTGGTTTTCTCTTTGTAGAGGGTGGTACAAGCTGAGAGAAACCTCACAGCTAATGCTATAATTAAAAATGTGATTAATGGCTTTGAGTATAGTATTTGAGGAATCATGTCAAGTATCATGACAAAATTAGGTTTTCTGGTGTGTGAATAAGGAGAATATAGGGAACTTGGTGCCAGGAAAGACTCATGGGGTACTGATGCCTCTGTTTGTAGGTGCAATAAGTGCTGAAGGCCTACTGAAAAATATGTATTGCTAAGTGGGTGTACTAATTTTCAGTGGAAATGAGTAACTACTAAATTACATGCAGCATATGGATTTACATTTGGATGACTGATTTTATGTCTGGGATAATTCTTTGCTTCATTAGCATTTTATCAGCTTTTGTATGGCATTTATAAAAATCATATTTGCAGTCTTGCAAAGTAATAAAGTTGCAGAACTTCAAGATAATGGTGATACTAAAATTGATGTCAACTATATATGGAAATTTTAAAGATCCATATTGATCAGGGTTAATCTGAATATTTAATAATAGTTCACTAATAACTGGCAGTTTCTTTAAGGTCTGATTAAGTGTTACTGTGAATTAAAGTGCTATTAGCAGAATTTTCGAAATGACCACACGCCAAATGCACGAGACAAGTACCAAGTAATAATAACTTAGTTTTAATGTAGCAAATAACTAGTGCATCTAAAAATAGTTGGAAGAGTGTGTTTGCTCTCAAAAGAGTGACTTTATCAGTTGTAAAGAAAGTTTGTCTGTATCATCTCTATTTCAGTAATCTGTTTCACAGTTAATGTAACCTTAAGTAGTTAAGTTACCTTTTGTAAAAATAAGTTTCATTTTGGAAAATGAAAGAGAGGGCAGTTTCAAATATCCACATTCAGTGTTTCCAATTTTATTTAGTCACACTTTTAATAAAAGGTGATAGATTGTTTATCACTATTTATCAGGATTTATGGGATAAACCAGCAAACTCTAAGAACTGTTTATAATACTCAGTTAAAATACAAGAATGGGAAAGGCAAAACTGTAATCATTCCATTTGTTCCAGGTCCTTATGTTCTGTCACTAAACATAAGGAAATGATACATTTATGAAACACTGTATAAATATCCAAAGGATTAGACACTGACAAATCACTGGTACAGTAAGTGGCATCGGTGTGGTGTGACAGAATCACCATTTCCTCCTGAAAAGCATGCATTCCTGTGATGATGAGCAATGGAAGCAGACATGTCATATATACATGTCATAAAGCCCAGCCCGGTATTTCAAAAGGAAAAAAAAAAAGCAACTGAAAGGACAGGTGTCACTACTGCTCTGACTGGGAGAGACGATGTAGCCAGTCTGAGGTAGCTCTGTTAGAGATGTCTTGTCAAATGGGTGAAGGGTCACCTTTTCATCCCTAATCTTCTGGATTGCTACAGAGGAAAGATTGTGTTTGTGACTGGTTTTGCACTGCTCTCTGTTGCTGCTGTAAGGAAGAAAGACAAGGTGATAAGTGATAAGAGACCATAGAAAAGTGCTGAGGGCAATCCTGCTGCTACTGAGCTCATCTTTCAGAAATTTGAACTACATGAAAGTAGGATTAAACTCATTTCCAAGTCACCGTTAGTAGTTTTCTACATGAAAAATTTCTTGGAGGAATTCTGAGAAGATGCAAGGCTCTTGGGAATCTTCCTCCGGGGATAATGTATGTACACAGGGGGGAATTTGAGTGGTTTTTATTAGATACTCTTGTCTCTGAGAGTGTGAAATGAACTAAAACTTGCAGAGGCCACATCCATAACCTGATGTCCTAAACTCAAAGCCCATTCTTCATCTCCAAGGTGCTATTTTGTCCTATTTTTACTGAAGAAATCAGCAATTATTGATTATACTAAAAATCATACATTTACAACAATTCTGCCTTCCTGCAACAAACTGTAAGGACAGTCTGAGGTGTTGGTGGTATGCTCATGAGGTGATCCTCATGTGGGGCACCAAGCTTCTGTCTGTTTTGTTGATACAGGAAGGAATGACAAACTGTAGCAAGTCCTGCCTTAGACCTTTCTAACATCTGTACAATTCCATTTGTCTGTTGTTCAGGTCAGAGGCACAACTCTACAAATCAGGAAAAGTGTTATAATCCTGTGGGGTAATGGTATCAAAACCACTGTAGAGAGCAATTCTTTGTTGTCATCTTCTTGCTATGCTTATCAATATCAACAGCTTAGCAATACGGATTATTAATTGACATCCTGTTGTTCTATATGTGTAGCTTATTTAGACTTGATTAGTACACATAAAAATCAATGGGAAATTTCCCAAATTCAATCAAAACTTTAAGTAGAAACTGAAAACACAAAATGTCTTAGAACATACAATTATCAGGGAATGAGTGATGTATTTTGAAGAGAGCGCTAGTAAGAGAAAGTTGTGCTTTCCTCCCTCACAGCTTAAAAATGGAGCCAAAGACCAAAGGATTAAAACATCAACAGCAGCAACATAAGAAACTGCTGGCTGCCATGCTTTCTCAGGACTCCTTTGATTCTGCTCAAAGCACGGCTCCATCTGTAACTGAAGAAGACATTGACAATGAAGATGATGCAATGGAACTACTGGGTAACTGCAAAAAATTATGTGTATTATCTGAATTTTTTCATTATAAAAAATCAATCAGAGATTAGTCAGAAACTGCTCCCTGTGCTTGAAGCTAAAGTATTTAGCAACTGTGTGAGGGTTCATTAGGGTTTAACATGAAATTTTCAGGAGAAATGTAAGGAGGACCATAACTGTGTGTGAATAAACTCCCAGCTGCATCCAAATTCCATGAAATCAAATGCTTCAGGTGCTTAAAGTAATTAATTTGGTTTCCTACATAAATCCCTTCCACGTTTTACTTGCAGAATGTATTTCTGTACAAGGAACAGAATCAGCTTCACTATCTTTCACCTGGTTCTACTTTTTCTTAGCTGCATCACAGTTTTAACTTCAGTTGATTTTTTTTTTTACTTACTAGCTAGATAAAGCTTATGTAATATGAATTTGTAACCTCTGCAGAGGATTTGGTTGTAATTTTCCACTAGATTGTACTGTATCTTAAATCTTAAATTGCACTCTAGAAGACTTCATGCTCGTTGCTGCCTCCCTTTCCCAGAATTACTAATTGTATTTAATTAATAATGGTTCTAATTGTACTTAATAATTTCTTTTCTGCTGTTTTTCAGATTTTCAGTGTATGATGCTTAAAAGGCAGTCATGGATTTCATTATTTGTTAACAGTTTCTGTTCAATGGAACTTTATGTGGTATCAAAGCATGGGAAATTCAGAATCTCAGAATAACTGAGGTTTCTTGAGTTTATGAATTCTGGCGTGATTTTTCTTTTTCAGGTTGGACCTTAATCTAAAAATCAGGAAAACACATGCTGCTAGTTTTACTTTCTATATTTCTGTTGCATCCTTTATAGTCTTCAAAGAAACACAGTATAGTTGAGGTTGGAGGGGACTGCTAGAGGTATCTAGCACAACCTTTTGCTCAAAAAAATCAGCTATTGCAGGTTCTTATGAGTGAACTTTGACTTTCTCCAAAGATGGAGATTCTACAACATCTCTGGGTAGCCTGTTCAAGTGCTTGACCATGCATATGGTAAAAAAAAAAAAAAAAAAAAAAAAGATATATATATATATATATATATATATATATATATATATATATATATATTCTGTTTAATTAATTGTGAATTAATACAGAATTTCCTTTTATTTTTCAGTAGTTTTAAATTTGATACATGCATCTGTTTTACAAGAAAGAAGAGAATGGCCTGGATCACTCATTATTTATTATTCACATACAGGATGTATTTTTTATTAATTTCTGTGCAGACAGTGAGCAAAATGTATCCAATAGATGTACAGGTTTTTGCTTCCAGACACTTGAATCCCTGAAGATATCTGGAATCAAGAAGGCAGTATAAAGGAATTTTCTAGTGTCTTGACACTTGGGTAGAAAATGATCTGTGTACAAACTAGTATTTTGGGGTTTTTTTTAATAAGTACTTGATTGTAAGAATTCATTCTAGTTTTGTACCATGCAAAACCTGGAATATTTTTCTATCCTGCAGTTTATCAAAACTGACTAAGTTTATACAAAACCAGCTTAAAACTGAGAAAGTTAATGAACAGGACCTCCAGTTTGAGTAGGGTGTTATATGAATGAATATAAGATTCTGAGGCAAAATCCTGACATTTTTGAGGACTAGCCATGCTTGTAGTGATTATAATATTGCCATGTAATAGTAACAACCACTGAGAGTTCAATACACACTGAGCTCTCAATGGTATTTAAAGTGCTGTGCTTCTGAAAAACTGACTTTTATTTTAATTCTCATTTTGCAGTTTGCTGGCAGTATGTGTTGTATTTGGTATAATGGTTAGGCTACATTCCCCAGAAATGCTCAAAATTTGAGAATATGTCTGTGTTACATGGGAAGGATGTTTTAGTTTTCCTCTGAAAGCAACATAAAGAAATTCAGTTCCTATCAGCAAATATAGGTATTTTCATTGCTATGTTTTCCAGGCCAGTAACTGATTCTGTGATTGGTTTTTTGGCTTTTTTTTTTCTTTTTTTTGGGGTTTGGTTTTTTCTTTTGGGTTTTTTTATTATGTACCACATTAATCCATTAACTGCTTTGATGCTTTTTGCACAACTTATATCCAGTATATAACTAATTTAAAATCATGGCTTTCTGCCATCACTGAGTTGCAGGGCATTGTTGCATATAGCACGTTGATTTGTTCTCTTCAGAGTTCAGTATTCTTTGTTTATTCAGCCGTTTCTTGAAAAGTTACAAAACTTCATGCTCCTGAGTCAGGATTCTGGGAAAACTGTTCTAATATTTCTAGCAGATAATTTAAAGTGTACGCTACATTTAAAATGCAGAACACAAACATCCATCTTTAGGTGTGTTCAAGAGAATCTTTCAGATTTTGGTTGATTTATTTAGATATTAAAAGCATGAAGCTGAATTTTTGCATATTTTCTTTAAAAAAACTCCATCGCCTAGGTGGGTCAATGAAGGTTTTAGCTAGATTTCTTTTATATTCCTAATAAAAGAAAGAATTACATTGTTATCCATTTCAAAAGAAATGTATCTGCAAAGAAGAAAAAGAATGTTACAGGGCTATATTCTGATTTCAGTTATCACTTTTTATATGTAAGATAAGATGCCTAGGAGGGCTGTTCCCATGCTGGTGACTTTCTAAGTGTGTTCAGTTAAGCAGGTGGCTGAAATACATTAGTGACTGATAACATCATCATGGAACGGCTCTTCTTGACTTCAGAAAGCTGAGAACTGTAACTGTCAATTCACATGTGTTTGTAAATGTTTATGGGTCTGGGATGTCTGGGACAAAATTATATCAAGGGACTCATTTTTTACACATCATAATGCCAAGTATTGTGTTTTGTAAATCTAACCAGGAGCTGATGTAGTTCTTTGAGAAATTCTGCAGCCTTTTTTGGAGTTCTATGACTTTTTAGCTTAAGCTGCCTCTCCCATTTGGGTGAAATCCACTGAGACTTAGAAATTATGTTATTCTCTCAGTATCTCACTGATGTGCATTGGAGAGGACTGAACTGTTATTTTCCCTGAAATTGCTGTGAATATTGATTATACAGTCACCAAAGCATGACTTGTTTGGTTTTAAAAAATCAATTGACTAGGTGTAAGAATATAATTGCTTAAGTGTATTGCTGTGCATAAACATAACGCATTGTAAAAGTCTAAGGATTTCTGAAGCACACTTGTATACCATAATGTATACTTACATATACATTCTTGAAGTTTTTACAAGTTAAGGAAGATGAGAAAGACATTCTGTGTTGTTTTACACAGTCATAGCATAAAGTACAAGTCCTGTGAGGAGCAGCTCAGGGAGCAAGTGTTGTTTAGCCTGGAGAAAAGGAGGCTCCGAGAAACCTTATTGCACTCTCCAGCTTTCTGAAACGAGGCCAGGTGGAGTTTTCTGTCTTCTCCCATGTAACAGGTGGTAGAACAAGGCCACAGGTCATGCCAGGGGAGATATAGGTTAAATATTAGGAAAAGTTTTTTCATGGAATGGTTTGTCATGCATTTTAACAGGCTGCCCAAGGAAATGGCTGAGTCATTAACCCTGGAGGGATTTAAAAGATGTGTAGATGTGGCACTTAAGGACATGGGTTAGTGCTGGACTTGGCAGTGCTAGGGCAGTGGTTGAACTTCGTTATCTTAATGGTCTTTTCCTGCCTAAATGATTCTGTGATTCTGTGATATTTAGTCATAATACTCAAGTAGCAGTTTCTTGGATTCACCCAATATCTCTGTGTGCTCACAGTACTACAAGTGTTACCATGTGTTAACAGATGCTGTTAACTGTGCAGTAGTTAACTCTGTAGTACCTCTACAAAGGGTACCCAAAAGTTCACTCACACAACTGTGGTTGAAGCTGAAGCCAAATTCCTACAACTGATGCATATGCCAGTCTGTATGATTCTGAAGAGCCTCTGTGATTTCAGTGGAAGCAATCTTATATCTGAGCTGTTAAGTGTTTGGAACATCAGGAATTTTAAACTCTTTTTTGGAACTGGTTTCACAAAAATGATGCCTTTTTTTCCATAATGTATAAATGTGAAGTGAAAGTTTAGTGATTGTTTGCCTCATGTTTATTATGTGCAATTCCTTCTATACAGTAATAAATCAGAATCTTTAAAGATAGAAATGCACTTCAATTAGTAATAAACTTTCCAATTATTGCTTTGGGAGATACCTGATGTCTTCTTTTTGCTTTAATAACTCTTCTTCTAGTCTTTAGATTTCTTTTTTCTCTTCAAGAGCTTTCACATATTAATTATTTAATTTTTTTAACACCCTTGAAAGGTTGTCTGGTGATATATTTACATTTTATAAGAAGAGGAGATAAATAGAATATAGTGGAGATTGCATTTGCCTGAAGGATGAGATTGTAGCTCAGTGTCTGGTAGTTTACCCCTTAAATATCTATTCTGCTTTTTTAATGAGCCTCTGAGTCATTAATGAAAGGGTGTGCAATCTGCAGTGTTTTCAGTGCTTTTCCTCTGATTTAATAGATGCTCCTGTTTTCCTTGGTTCCTAAAGGTCTTTGACAACAGGCAGGAAACTGACTCTATGCATGATAAATTATACTAATACAAGCAGCAGGTTGTTGCTTTTTGTTGACTTTCCCAGATGACCGAAACCTTCTCCATTATGTGACTAGAATACAGAATTTTCTGAAAAGAGACCACAAAGCCCTGGGAAAGATGATGTGATTGTACTACATCTTCAGAACAGTTTTCTAGCCTGTAGCCTGTTTTGTTGTGATTTAAGTAGAATGATTGTGTGAGAGAAAGATGTTTGAATTGCTCCTAGTGTTCCCTTTCACTGAGTCTTGTGTTTTTGGAAGCTATTGGGAAATCGGCAAAACTACCAGTGGGCATCTGCTGTGTAGGGCAGGAACAGAGAATAACACCCATGGGAGATAGGAGGCCTCCTCTGCAAAGTTTTCAGTGGCAGATAAAGTGCTCTGGTGTTTGTGTAACAGATGTCCTCTAGAAGAGCACTCAGGCTCCATCAGATGTGGATTTAAATATCTTTTTTGAGGTTAAAGTTCAGCAAATAGCTTATTCAGTTTTTCTGCAAATACATCAAGTCACTGAGCAAGAGTAATGTGCAGGTCTGTTTAATGTCATTCATGGAGTTCATTGATTTCACTTCATCTTGTGGCCTTTTGCTAAGAGACAGAAACATCTGTGAGAATATTTTAGTTCATCTGAGAATAGGCAAAACTTTAACTTGTTTTCATAGGAGAGGGATTTGGTGTTTAAAGTCCTAATGGAATCCTGCTCTTGCATTTTACTATGCTTTATACAAGAGGTATTTGATGTTTAAATAGAAGTTTTAGGCTGACAATAAATTTCAGTAAGCTAAATTCTATTGTTTGGTTAAGAGTGTGTTTGTAATGTTAGAATAAATTACTAAATGAATTAGTCACATATTGCAACACTTGTTACAGCTGCTGGTTAGATAAGCATAAAATGGATTGAAAGTGAGATTGTGCTTCATATTGCTATAGGGAAAGTAGAGAAAAGAAACCAATTATAGCTAGAGATACTAGCTTCTCTTGAGTTGAAACAAGTTACATGAGCTAATAAAAAAGCTTCAAAAGATTAATTATCAAGGAATAGATGTGTACTGAATACAATGATGTGCAGAAGCCTAAAATGTCATTCAGTTATAGTTTGTAAAAGAAAACAAAGTTTATTTTTAACCTGTACCTAAACAAGGTACTAAATATGTCCTGTGCACCACATCTACACGTCTCAAGCCGCTTCCCTGGGAAGCACCTGGCATTACTTGATCCCTGTCCTGTCACTTGCTACATGGGAGAAGAGCCTGACCCCCACCTGGCTACAATGTCCTTTCAGGGAGTTGAAGAGATAAGGACACACCTGAACCTCCTTTTCTCCAGGCTAAAGACCCCCATCTCCTTCAGCTGCTCCTCATTAGACTTGTGCCCCAGACCCTTCACCAGCTGCCCTTTTCTGGATATGTTCTAGCACTTCAATGTCTTTCTTTTAGTGGGGGATCCTAAACTGAACACAGAATTTGAGATTGGCCTCATCAGTGCTGAGTACAGAGGAACAATCACTGCCCTGGTCGTGCTATTCTTGATCCAAGCCAGGATGACATTGGCCTTCTTGGGCACATGACTGTTTCATGTTCAGTCATCTGTCAAACAGGACTCCCAGGCCCTTCTTCACTGAGCAACTTTCCAGTCACATTGCTCCAGTGTGTAGCAATGTGACTGGAAGAGTGGGGTTGTTGTAACCCAAGGGCAGCACCCACCCCTTTGCCTTGTTGAGCCCCACAAGTACCATTGGCCTTGGCCCATCAATCCAGACTGTCCACATCCGTCTGCAGAGCCTTCCTTTGGCAGATCAACACGCCTTCCCAATTTGGTGTCATCTGCAAACTGACTCGGGGTGCCCTTGATCGCTTCATCCAGATTATTGCTAAAGATATTAAACAGGGCTGGCCCCAGTACTGAGTCCTGGGGAACACCACTGGTGACCAGGCACGAGCTGGATGTAGCTCTGTTCCCAACCTTTCCAGACAGTTTTTCATTCAATAAACAAGCACACTTATCCAAATTATGAGCAGCCAGTTTCTTCAGGAGAATACTGGGAAAATGGTGTCAATTACTGAAGTCCAGGGGGACACCATGCACAGCATTTCTGTTGTTCAATAAGTAGGTCGCCTTATTGTAAAAAGACATCAAGATGGTCGAGCAGACAATGCCTTTCATAAACCCATACTTGGTGAGCCTGATCCCCATGGAAATGAGGTTTTCCTTCATGTGCTCTGTGGTGGTTCTTGAGATGAGTTGCTCCATGACCTTCTCTGTCACTGAGCTCAGGTCTGTAGTTCACCGGATCCTTCTGGCTGCTCTTGTAGAAGGGTGTCACATTTGCTAACCTCTCGCATTTGCATGTCGATGAAGTATCTTTATGTACTTGACCTGATCTTGTATCATTCCTAGAAATGGGATATTCCTAGAATGTTTGATCAGTTGATGTCCAAAGTACTTTGTACTTTGTTTAGACATACTGGGGAAATCATTCTGTGGCAATATATCTAAGAAAATCCAGCAATGGATGTAATTACTTTTGTGCCTGGATCTGTTTTAGTCAGGGCACTGAGTCTCCAGTATTAGTAATTGGCACTTGCATGCTCATATACTCTGCATATATTCTTTAGTTTGCACTGAAGCCCAGAATGAGAATGCTGGAGTTCACAAGCTGGTTGGGGAGATCTGACCCACTTGATTGACTAGTCTGTGTGCTAAACTTGCTGCCAGCTCCTGAGCAATCACATTCTCTTTTTGAAGCATGAAAGGAAAGAAAGTAGGAAAAAAGTCAGTTAGAGCAGTCAAACTTGTAAGAAATTACAGGATTTCTTCACTTGGAGATTCAGAAGAGAGCAGGGGAACCTCTGGTGAAGGTTCTTTCCCATTCAGTTAAAGGCATTTGAAAGCGGTGTTTTTGTGCTAGGAGGACAGGATTGATCTAGAGCTATCCAGACAATTCAGGGAGGTGATAGCAGACTGAAAGTTGCTATGATTACTGGATTTTGGGTATCACAACCTCATAGAGCTAGTTTTCAAACTGCTTTATAGAATTCCTTTGCTTTGGGGCTCTTTTCAGCTACGGAGGAGAGATTGTTCATCAAAGTAATAGACAGGGAGACAGATTCAAAGAGACATTTATGAAATTAATTCATATTGTGAGGCAAGGGTGTGAAGGCAAGAAATTATATCCAAACACAGCAGAGCTTAGAGGTATTTTTCTTGTTAATATGTGGCTTGTTAATTAGTGTCATGTTTTTCTGAGTTGTTAAAATATCAACTTCTATGAATAAATTGTCCTTTTATTTTATATACAGATAATTTGCTCACAATAAGATAATTAGTGCCAGCAAGAACATTCAGTGAAGTATAAATTTAGCAGGGTTTTGATGGTTGGCCATAAAGATCTACTTATATATATAAAATCACACATGTAAGTTCAAAAAACCCAAATAATTTTTTTTTTTTTGCAAGAGTATTTCTTAGGTTTTGCATGCTAAATCATAGTGCTGTTTATAATAATGGACAGAATTTGGCAAATATGACAATACAAAGTAAAAATGGAAGCAAAATGAACCAAGCCCAAACTATGTACAAAGTATTTTAAACCTGCTTTTCTGTTAATCTTCCTAAACTAGAATTTACTGAGAAGAAGGTGTTGGAAATCCATGTAGAAAAACTGAATCCATTGCCATGTGCTGCAGAACACCACAGCAACCTTTTCAAAAATTCGTATTAGGTTTTTCTGATGCATTAATTACTTGGTGAAGCCTTTCCAATTGTTGAACTGCAATTAAATTCCATTTGCAGAAATCAGGTTTATTTACATTTCTTGAATATAGTTGTTTCTCGTACAGGTAGGGGAAAGTGTGTGGAATTTCTGAAGAAGGCTATTTATTGAATCTGATGCCCCCAAAACTAAGACAGTTCTGTTGAAATACTATGGCTATCTTCTCTATGTAAGTGTTACAATTCAAAACTTGTTATGTACTGTTTCCCAGTACTTTATACTGTATTTGCTATTGTTTTTCTGTTTTATTTGGTTTTGGTAGTTGAGTTTGGCACTCCAAATTTGTTTGAGACATAGGTTATTTGTGGCTTATTCCTAACTAGTATATTAAAGTGTATTTTAATTACTGCATTTCTGCAGATGTTAATTTATATTAGTGGCTTCTATTAAGAGTTAGATTTGAAACTATTTAGTCTATTTCCAGAACTGATAATGTATGCCATGCAAAATGATCTCCAGAAAGCACTAATAATCAAAATATATAACTTTTGTTGCTTCCTAATGTTAAAAGCCTAATTTGACATGATTTAGTGGAATTGTGTTGGCACTTGTCAAGACATGAGCTTATGTGCTTCTTATGTGGAGCACAGTGACTATTAAAGGAGAATTTTGGGAAAACTAAAAAATTATATATTAAACTGAGGGCTTACGATGCACCTTCCTCTGCCATTAAAGAAAAGGAGAAAGAGATGAGAAGGTCTATTAATGTTATATCTCAATATAGATAGATATCACTTATATGAGAACTTCAGCTGCCATGTGTGAATAGATTCTGGAAGGGAACAAAAGAATATTTTGAGAAATGATATCCTCCAGTTGTTACAGAAATTGAGAATCGCAGAATTGTGTCCTAGTCGCAAAGAAAGAGTCAGCATTTAGGTGATAAACCCTCAAAAGGCTTAATCTGCTTGAATCTTTTATTTAAAAGTGAAAGCTAAATTATGAAAGCTAGATGTGTGGTTCAAATACATATCTGTACTCAAAATAGTGCAAGGCCCAAGCAGCTCAGAACACTCAGTGGCAGTAGAAAGAGTCACTTCTTCATACTTTGGTTTAACTGCTTTCTACATCTTTCTGTGTCTCAGAAAGGTCAGTTAAATTTGTTTCACTTTCACTGGAGTATGTAATGGAGCTGATCCCAAGTCTGGTAGTGCTAGAATGAGGCTGTGGGTAGGTTTTTATGCATGCCATCCTAGTAATGAGAAATCAGGTATCTAATGCATTGCTGTCATCTCTCCTTCTCTCAAAAAAATGTCTTTTGATGTGGAATGTTTGATTGCTGTGTACTCAGTACATTTTAGGGTCTTCATACAAAGTAGTTTTAGGTAGTTTGCCTTGAAACAGTAAGTATTTCTCCTGTTGTTTGAAATTAGGTTAAGTGTTTCTATAATTACTGTTTAGGTGATACTCTTAGCATACCTCTTTGCCCCTGAATCACTCATGAGTTCATTCTTGTATTAATTATTCCTGTTCTGCAAATAGTATGGGAAAGTCACACAAAGCTAAATTAAAATTTATTCCCTGAGGACTTATTCCTTGTCTCCTTTTATTAAACGAATACTCCAAATATTTTTGGCTTTTCTTGGGGCAGGAAAGCTATTGTTTCTTGCTCATTCCAACAGACTGAGATTTGGATTTTGGTATTTCCTACTTCATCTACCCCAAATACTTCCAATTAAAGGTAAGGTGATGTAAAAATTGTGTGCTACTCCATTTTCTTTTTGGTGGGGCTTTCTATTGTTACAAGGCAATGCTTTGTGATGGTAAAATTAACTTGCATCTGCAGGATAGTTGTTTTCCATGTCGTGGGATAACACAGCAGCTGATGTCACCACTTCCAGGATGTATAGGCAGCAAACCATATGACCAAGTAATACAGTTACCATCAAAACCTGTAGCAAAAATCAGTGCCCAATAAATATTAGTGGATTATCAGGGAGGAAAAAAACAAACTTAAACAGTATCTATACAACCATTTACTGAAAGCCTTTTAATTTTGGCTTGTAAGGTTAGTATGTGCTGAGACTTGACATCCAGTGTCGCAGGTGGTGTAATTCAGAATTGTCACTATGGTTTATTGATGCAGAATTTATAGAAGTGCTATTCAAAAGATACTGATAAACTCTGACAAGTTTCTGAATCACAGAAAATAAGTAGGGAGTGCTAACTGTGAATTAGTTACTTTGGAAGTCAGACTGAAATGTCTGTTACATTAGACACTACCAATGTTAGTAACTCCAGAATACTGATGACTTAGTTGTTAATGTGTAGTTAAATATTTGGGTTTAGATTAATAGATTTGCTATGTGGATTTGTAAGTATGAGAATGAGACTGAGAATTAGGTGTATGATTTTATTGAGAAGAAGTAATTGGATTGTAAAGTAAAACAGATTGACTGTAAAACTTCCATTTTTTTAGTGTGAAACCTAACAAAATGAAATTAGATGACAAGTACTGTAACAGGCTGGGGGAATAATATTGTAGTTTTAGTGACACATTCTTCTCCACAAGTGAGATATTTCAAAATAACTAGTAATATCAGCAGAAACAGCAATGAACTAGTACTGATATCTCATGTATGTGTGATACTGTCTACTAAGAGTAAAATAATGAAATAAGAGGAAGTGATTTAGAGAAGAAGTGATAGTACAGTTAGGAGGATGAATAGAAAAATAGAGCCTTATCTTCCTTTTTCTTTTTTAAAATGGCAAAATAATAAACAGAAATGTGGGTCAAATGGGAAGCTCAGGTTTCCTGAATCTTCAACTGCTGCAGCAGATCTGTGTACTTTAATGTGATGGGATATAACAGTTTTGAGATAAGAAGATAGTAAAGAATTAGAGGTGCTGCCTTTTCCATGCCTTTCATGTTCACTTACAGCTTGTGTTTTCTTACAATCCTTTAAGAAAAAAAAAAAAAAACCTAATTAAATGCATGGAGTAGTATACAGGAGAGAGGTTGTGGTAGCAAAGAGATTCAGTAAATTATGCTGCAGCAAGTCTAGCAGCTAGAAGCAGGAGACATCCCTTTTAAGTCTGTTCAGTATTTATAAAGGAGTCCTGTCTATGGGTTGAAGCTGAGGGAACTCAGCCTCCCAGAGCTGAAGTGGAGGTTCCTGAGAGGAGCCCCACCCTTTACTGAGGTGCACAGCAGGAGGGTGAGTGATGCTGGGCAGAAATTGATACAGGAAAAATTCTGATTAAGTATAAAGGGGAAAAATCAGTATTTGGATATTTAACTGCTGAAACAGGTTTCTTAGGGGGTTTGTGGAGTCACTGGCCTTGGATGTTTTCAAGACTCAGTTGTGTAAAACCCTAAGCTTCTTTGATGACGCTACTTTGAGCAGGACAGTGAGCCCTAGACATCCTGAGGTCCCTCAGCCTGAATGATTCAGTGATTTGCCAGTGTAGAGAGGGCCATGACATGTAATTTTGCTGTACTTTGCTTGTAATAAACTGAAAATGAGATCATTGGAAGCTCAGTGTTGATCTATATCTGAGTAAACTACTGTTAAAATATATATTTTAGCAAACAAAACATACAGGCTGAGACAAAGGGATTAGATCTAGACTTCAGAGAGAAAATAAGATAGGTAATGAAATAGGATGCTTTCTGTGTGATTAGAAGACATGCAGAGGGGTTTAAAATATTAGATAGTTTAGATAACCTGTATAAGAATTATGTCTGTCATGCAAACATGCATGAATGATCGCTGTATTTCCTTATTCCTCTCGCATCTATATTACTTCACATAAAAATGCACTTTCAAATAATATTTCAAATATTGTTACAGTCATTAGAGGTACAAGCTGCACTTCTAGCTAGCCAGTAGCTGATTATCAGTTCAGTCATCTAGGAGGGATGTTCGTTTACTGATGAGAATTGTATGAGACCTCTAGTATTACTGAAACGCTGTCAAACCTCATGGTTATCTCCAGAACCATGGGGTTAAAAAAGAAGCTGCAGGCTGATTCAAAACCAAAATGTTGATTTTGCTTAGGAAGAAAACCAGGTAAGAGAGTTGAAGGGTATTGTCCAGTTAAACACTCAGAAGTAAAGATATTTTTGTGCCAGGTTGTTGATAGATAGAAGTTGATAGACCAAAGTAGTTAATAGTAAAATTATACAGATAGAAAGTTAAATATAAAATGACCTAGTCAAGTCATTACAGTCCATTACAGTTGTTTACCTTTCCTGAGCCTTTGAAGTGGACTGAAATGCCTCCCTGAAATTACCTAGATAAATGGTAGTGAATGGCTTCCAATTTTTGCTTTCTCTTCAGAACAAGTAATTTTAAAAAAATGGTTGCAGGCTTTAAAGGTTGATAAGTTGCTTAGCAGCTGTGAGGGTAGTAACAGGAATTTAAAATGAGGTGAAATGCTATGAGTAAAAGTTAGTAGAAGTAATAAATTTTGCTCATTTAGCTCTGAAAAAACACCTAAGTGATAGTTTTTTGATGGAATAGGAAGATGACAAGATAGATGGAAAAATGGGTCCCCTGAGCACAAAGCTGGAGGCATCCCAGACTATGATAGAGACCTATATTTAGGTAGAAGAAAGAAACAGTTCCTACAGGATAGATGAAAGTTTAGTCTTAACCAATGGGCTCCAGATAGAGTAATCCTAATGGAAAATGAAAAAAAAAATATAATCAGTTTAAAGTCAATAGAGACTGTAAAAATTTATTTAGGTACAATTGGAGACTTTATCTGGTGGAATACGAGGTGATAAAATATGGATATATTTGGTGCAGGGAAGCATCACAGAGGTACACATGAAGGCAGATAGAATTTCTACAGAACATTAGCAGCACCCTAATGTCTCAAACATCCTTGACAGAAACTATGATAGTTCATTTAACCATGACACAGGTGAGATGAGGAGGCAGTGTTATTTAAAATGCAATGAATATATTAATTTAGAAATTTAGAATTTATGATGAGCCACACAAAGCAGTCCTGGTTATTGAACAGGTGAGAGATGAGGTCTTAGTGGTATCGTACAGAGAGATGCAGAGTCACACTGCTCACTGCTGCAGTCTGCAGAGAAGCTACAGCATTCACATTTTGGGAAGTGAGAGGAAGCTACAGAGCTAGGTAAAGCATGTGGGAGCCTGAGGCATAAATATCTAGTCCCTTTCCACTGCTGAACATACTTTGGAGCCTCTACCTCAGTTGATGTTGTCTTCAAAATTCATTATTGTTCTAATATTTCTAGGACTTATTTTCATTTATTTACATTCTTTTTAAAAATGGAAACAGACTGCAAATAATTTTTTTCTTCAAATTTGATGGAGACTAATAGCATTTAAGAAAATAAATAATCCAAAGGCAAAAGAAACTTCTGATGGATAAGCAATATTTTCATTTAAGTCAATGATGTACAAATAGAGAACAATAAAGGAATCTTCTGTTTCAGTATTGGCCAAGTCTTGAGATTTTTGCTTGTTTTATACTGATTTCTTAAAACAGGTCCCCATTAATTTCATACAGTTCCATGAATTCAGTGGAACCTTGTTTAAAAGTTTTTGCTTGGATGCAAAGTTACCTCATATCCTAGCACAAGTATTTGGACATAGACAAAATGAGTTGCTTAAAAAGGCATGGTTTTTGCTGAGAATGACTGGGATAGGCTTCATCTTCAGCAGTACTCTTCAGCACAGACTCAGTCTAATGCTTCTGATACTTGTGACAGCCTGGAAGAGTTTCTTTCCATTTCCAGAAAGGAAATCTTTTGTGTAATACACTGGAAATAGTAGGTACAATGATCTGGCATGTGCCTCAATGAAAACCCTGAGATATGACCTCAGACACTTTCTGCCTACAGAGATGAACACAATTCCAGAAGTGGACCGAGAGGCTCCTGAGTTAACTGATTTCAGCACACTGGTTCCAAATATTGCTTTACATTTTTTCATTGGTGCTGCAATTTTTTTTATTGGTGCTGTAATGATGTCTTTATTCTGCATCAAAGATTTATACACTGAAAACTTTATAACTGGGATACTGTGATTGCTGTTTACCTTGAAATTGCAATTATGTAATGGGAATTGTGTTCAGGTGGGACTTCTGTCTGATAACTTCAAACTTTATAGGAATCTGCAATGTTAAACAGTGTGCAAAACTGTAAATGGCACTGGGAACACACTTAGACTTCTCCCTGCAAGCAGCCTCACTAAAACAAAGACACTTCCTTAGTGCATCTTTACTCGTGTACATGGATTGTATGCACTGTTCGGTCCATTTGCACTAGGATTGGACCATTCAGGTTCTGACTGTCATTCTTGTGTTCTAAAACACCTTTCAGTTTATTTTAAAATAACAAACCAACATAATAAATGTGATTTACTAGTTCTAATTACTTTGTGATATAAACCACTAAAATAAAGAGCATAGAGGTTATATTCCTCATAAACCTGTTTCCATGTATATTATAGCAAAACTACGGATACAAAAGTGAACGTTTTGGGTAAGCAAGAGAGTCCTTGAGCAGTTTAGAGGCCGAGTTCCGCAGCCTAGTGGACGATTAGAAAGTATGAACGTTGCAAAGCAATTCAATGTCGCGGTCGCTGAGCTGCGGTTTTGGAACGACGCCGGTGTTGTCAGAGGGCAGCCGTGCCCACCAGGGGGCGCTGGCGCTTTTTCTTAGGGGTTGATTAATCTAAAACTAGATGAGATTTAATCTGTTTAAAAGGTGGACAAAGTGCTTCATCTTGCAGGAGAGAAATACCGTATGGGCAAGAAAACGGGGCGAAAAAACGCACTATGTAAACTTTTAGTGTTATTTTGCCATTCAAAAGTTATCAAAATAAAATAGATGCTTTATTTTACTAAGAGTTGTGTAGTTGTATGGAAATTCGCACTGAGGACTGCATGTGACTGCAAGAACTAATAAGCAATTTTTAATTAGTGTTCTGTGGTCCACAGAAACTTTTGGGGGTTTTTTTTTGGAGTTTTTTTTTTTTTTTGCAATGAACATAGATTTTGAAATATCATTATAGAAATATGCATCAAATAAAAAAAATGGACAGAAGAAATGAGAATCAGATTTAGTTTTTACTCCTTGAATTAAAAAGTAAAATTTACATAAGAGAAAGCAAACACCTTATTCTTCAGTATAATCAATAACTGCTGAAAGGTGCAGCAAAAAATAAGGCGTTATGGACCTCCATTTGGCCGTTTAAAACTGCACAAATTTGTCCTTTTTTACAAGATGGGGGGGGGGGGGTTCCCCAGTTTTCCAGTCTAGGTCAGTGGTGCTGTAAGCCTGTTGCATTATTCATCTAATTGTACAAATTTTGAATAACTGGTTTGTGTCATCTTGATTAATGTAGAAGCAAGTGAACTCAGAGAGCAACACTTGTCAAAATATGACAGAATTATATCAACAATTGTTGCTCATAAAGACTGCCACCGCTGTTCTCTTGTATATGTAATTTATTCCAATTTTGGTAAATCTTCTGGTGAGGCAGTTATTTAGGTATGGGGAGGGAATAAATGTGTACGAAGGAGTAGAACTTCTGATGTTCAGTTAAGATTGCTGCGTCATATTTTTGCAAGAATAAACTTTGTTGCTGTGACGAATTTAAATTAATTTAATTTTATTACATTTGTAATTAACTTAGCATGTAGTTAATTCTAGACTTATAAATGGTGACATTTAAATAGTGCTGGAAAATGATTTATAGATCAAGAGTGTGACATAGCATATGATATAACGTGCTTAATTGAACACATGTACAAAACTACAGTTACTTGTATCAGGCCAAAAGAGCTAATTAGTGTGGAACAGAAGATACCTGAAACCCATCTTCAAAATGGTCATCTTTCATTCACCCACCTGCCACAAAATTAATAGAATCATTACTTGTTTTATTGCAGTGATTATTGTATCCTTTTCCTCAGTATGACATTGATATTATTTCTGTGAAATGTTTATCACAAAATAAGGTTTAAAAATACCTTGTGTGTACAGACCAGAAAAATAAACTTCTGGAAAGAAAATGTAATTGTATAGAACCTAAAAAATGGGCTCAGTATCTCCAGCTTCAGTTGTTTAAAATTTTAACCAATTTGATACTTTCTCTTTAAGATGAGTTTTGCTGTTTACGTAACTTCTTCTCAGTTGGTGTGTTTAAAAGACAAATTGATTGTTTTAAATTTTGATCAAAAGTACAAGCAGTTTTTGCAATTAGTTTATTAATTGTATGTTGATCATTATAAAAAATAAGTTAGTGCGACAGCTGCTGTCAGACCCCTCCTACTGAAGTTAAAACAGAATTTCTTTTGTTCTAAGAGGTTGTAGGTCAAATGGGTTTAAAGGGCTTCCTTCTCTCCAGCAAAGAAAATTTTTCATTGAGTATGTATTGTTTTCTCTTTTCAGACTGTAATTCATACTTTTAGTTTGTAGCACACCTTTTACTTTTTTAGAATCATGTGGGAAAATTGTATTTTAAATGGTTCTAATCCTGACTTTATTTTTCTGGCAAGTTGTTTAATGTGTGACTATTTTAGCACCTTGAATTTTTTATTATTTGATTTGTTTATACAAAAGCCTATCTCAAATAGTTGACTGAGTTAAGTCTGTTGACAGAAGGGAGAACTTGTGGTTTAAATAAAAAAAACCCTAGTGCTTTTCTTTATCTTATATGAGAAAAAATAGTTTGTTTTGCAAATTGTTTTGTGAAAGGAAACAGAGCATTGGGATATAATCACCTACTTTTTGAGGGGTTCTTCCTATAAAATATTAATAGAAGTCCTTGCTCTGTGAAAATGAAAGGCTCAAAAGTCTGTAGGGTAAAAGACAGTGCTGATAGATTCTTCTTTTTGTGTGTGTGTGTGTGTGTGTGTGTGATCACATAGAAGACTGGGGGGAAAAAAAGGCTAATGCTATTCAAAAGATGCTTTTAAATAATATCTATTTCTAGAGCTCAGGCATTTCTCATACTCCCTTCAGAGAGATCACATCTAACAAGCTATGAAGATCCTTATAAACAGATGTAAGCTTGCATAGATACTGCTACTGAAAACCATCACTAGCTCAACTTAAACTTTACTCTAGAGAGTATTTACCTGAATCTGTGATGCAATTCAGCTGTAATTCCTGGGAGATAAGAGTGCAAAATGGAGAATAGTGTGGATTATTTTGTTGGGGCATGTCATATATAACTGAAATGAGTTACAATGAGCAGGAAAAGAGTGCAAGATAAAAGAACTAAGCTGGCAAAAAATAAAGTGAATTTATAGGGATTTACTACATGACAAAACTAAAATTCCAGAAGACTTTCAAGGAGCAGTCCCTTTGTAAGCTCTGTCTTCAGTAAGTGGGTTATCAAGCATAGGACTAAATTTGTTTTTGAAGTATGAATAGATGTAAAATGGCAGGACATTTAATCACAACTTAAAAAATGCTAAACTTGGGCTTCTATTGCATACATCATTTGAAGTCCTTGTTAGAATATATGCTTAGAATTTAATTTTTTGATATATGACTACATTTGCTCTTGTTCTCTGTGCCTGTTTGCAACCAAGTCCATCCTTCACTTTTCTCTCCATTTGCACTGCATGCCATCAGTTGTGGTGCTTGGTGAAACAATGCTGGCAAGTGTCCAGCAGAACAAACAATGAATATTTGTCCAAACCTGGAGCCTTTGAAAAGAGTGTACATTGTAGAGGTAGGATGTTCACCAGGTAGGATACACCTGTCAGGATTCCTGTATGGTAGGCAGAGTGAGCTGCTAGCCCTAAAAGCTTTTACTAACTTTGGATAAATTTGTAGTTTTAAGGCTCTCACAAAGATGCCACATTGACTATTTTCCACATAAGCCTCAATAAGATGTCTGATAGTAATGCAACAAGATGTCTGATAGTAATGAAGTTCTCATGACTTGCCACAAAATTTTGGGTTCCTGCTTCAGTGTCTGAAGTTTAGGAACTCCTTGGTCAAATAGATAATTATCTTAATGTGAACAGACATACTTTTGAGTTCCTTACACTTCGAAATTATGAAACCATTTAACTCAGTCATATTTTCTTTGAGATCTTTTCAGAGATACAAGAAATAAGGAAAAAATAAGATGAAATTGCATATATTCATCATTATTATAAGAAAATGAAAAACAGTTATACTATTGTTCAGGAGTTGAAGGTTTACTTCTCACAAGCATCTTTATCTTAAGTAACTTTTTCAGGATGATGGGTGAAATAAATCTGCAGAATCAGATAAAGTGGTATGCCGAATCCTGTTCTTTATTTTTCAGAAAATAAGTGTCAGTTTTTTCACCTGAAGTTTAGTATATACTTATGTGAATGACCTCAAGTAATCTCCAGCAAGTCTGTGATGCACATATATATGTATGTATATATAATCATATAATCATTAAATGATTTGGGTTGTTCCAACCCCCATGCTGAAGCCAGGGACAACTTTCACTAGACCAGGTTGCTCAGAGCTCCATCCAGCCTGGCCTTGGGATGGGGCAGGCACAGCTTCTCTGGGCAGCCTGTTCCAGTGCCTCACCATCCTCACATTAAAGAATTTCTTCCTAGTACCTAATCTAAATCTACCCTCTTTCATTTTAAATCTATTCTCCCTTGTCCTGAAGCCTTCTCTTTTCCTGACTGAACAATCCCAATTTTCTTAGCCTAAAATTTGGGGTTTTTTTCTGTGACTACAGGATTTTGCTTTTTTGTTACAAATAATAGGGTATTATTAATTCTTTGCCATGAAAGTTAATATTGTTGTAATTTTACGAATTTGAAGTCAAGAATTACAGTGTAAGAATGAATGTTGCAGCATTCTCATAATTTCTTGCCAATAAAAGGGTAGGCCATTTCCTGTGAGAAGCACTTACATCTTCCTTCTGTGTTTCCCTGCACCCTGGGGATCAGTGAAGCTGGCAGAGTAATTTTTAATTGCAATTTAGGTTTGAAATTTTGACATTTATGAATCACATGCCTCTTTAGACATGCCTCGAAGAAAAACTGCATATTAAGGTGGGATGAATAGCAGACATTGTTTTTATTATTTTCTTAAATGTTTTGTTCCAAGTAAGGAATTTGTAAATCTCTTTGTGTGAAGATGCTGCTGCTGCAGGCTGCTGAAAATGGCATTCTTGACAATTTCCCAGCAACTGTTAATGGTGGAAAAACAAGAACATAATTTTCACAGAGGAGCTGCTGGGACCTGCAAGATCTGTGCCTCAGGGGCAGCCCCTCTGTGGGTTGTGCAATTACAGGCCTGGGCCACCTCGCTCAGAATGGCTCAGAATTTACAAGTGTGGTGGATGTCCAAATCTGCAGTTAAGGGACCGGGTTACGATGCCACGTTGACTTTGGTGTGCAGTGTGTAAATCTGGTCTCTGGTTAGAGCTCTAGCTTCTTTAAACTGCAGGCTCCCAGCTCCTTGGAAATTCCCAACACTTGAGCTCTGACAGCAGATGCTGACTGCTGCCCAGTAGGCTTTCTCAGGCTGGGGTGATAGCAGCAAGTAGGTTCCAGCAAGAACAACTGTGAGGAATTCCTACCAAAATCATTGCTGCTGGGTCAAAAAAGCTGTAAGTCTGTGCCTTATGGGGTAGAAATATAGCAAACCTGTATTTTTTTTAAATAAAATATGCTTAAACATAATGATGTAGTACTTCTGAATATAGCTGAAACATGGACATCTGAATGTCAGTCTTCCACTGTTAGTGTGAAGGCAGTTGTTGCTGATGTTCAGCTAGAACTAGCGTGAATCATATTTGAAATATAGAACAGGTAGCACCAAAGTCATCTTTGTCAGCTCAGAGTTGTTTTTCTTAAAAGAAGGAATGAGAAACTGGAGTATTGTTGGTGATCATCAAAGTAGATTTCTGTTTTCAGTGGTCCAGAACAGTTGTGCAATTCTGAAAAAGCTTGTGGTCTTTTTACCTCTGGAAAGGCATTGCTTAACTAACAGTATAGCAAATACTTCTATCGGTGGTTTTACATGTTTAACAGGATGGGCTCTGAGCTATTGTCCTTTTGCATGCTTGGTTAACAAAATGAGCTGAAATTTAGAGAATAAATAGTGCTTGTACCCCCTAGGCATAGTATAATTTCTTAAAGGCAGTCTGCCCAATACCGAATGAATGGCTCTTGGCTGTGAAATAGATAATGTTTTCTTGGTGTAGTCAGGTTGCATGCAAAGGAAAGCTGCCACCATTTACAAAACCATTTAATATAAGGAATGGGTCTGACACAATTGTGAAGACAAGGCATAACTGCATTTTTTTACTATAATATTTGCCACAGCATAAAATTTCTGAGAGTTTAGAAGTTACATTTTGACACTCTTGGTGTAATATTGCATTTATGCAGCATTTCAAGTACCTTCTCTATGAAGATAAATTATAATCATGATTAGCAGAATTCGAGAACATACAATCATGTTCAGTGTTTCATTGTGAAGAGTTCAAATCTATTTTTGGCTTATTAGGCTCCCCTGATTAAAAAAATTCTCAGTGTGTATCAGAACCCTTTTTTGCACCCTGCAATTCAAAGAATAGTCAAGTGTTTTCTTTAGTGTTACTAGCATCCCTTTGGTCATAGGTAAAATAACAGTTTTTTGTCAGCTGGTATGCAATGTCCCAATGTTATTAATTCACACTGAATATCTTTGAATGAATAACTTTATTTGAAAAATTGTGGAGCCCAATACTTGTTTGTTAACCAGCATCTTATGTATTAAAACTAGAAAATATCATTTCTTAAAATAAGTGTTTATTTTGCATTAAAACTAAACCAATTAAATTTATTTAAAAAGTTGTTTCAGAGTATGACCAACTTTAAAAAATTGTATTCAAGTTTTTGTATGAATTTATGTTTGCAGTCTGATGGATTTTTAGTTAGCTGCTCACTAGGTTCAGTTTTGAGAAAGACATCAGAGAAGTTTCCATATAAATATTTCAGAACTTCTCATAAGAAATACATTGTTAGGATGAGAGTTATAGCATTGCTTCTGAGGCCAATATTGGTCTCAAACACTGAATATTTACTTAGTGCTTCTCTTTCTCTCAATATTTAGTAAACCAACCATTTGAGTATAAAGGATTTTTCTCTGCTTTTGAAAGATGTATGTTTATGTAATGTGAAGTTAATTTTACTCCTTAGAAAGCTTCAAAAAGGGAATGTTCCTAGTAATTAGGCTTGAGTACAAGTATATTTTCATTTTTGACTGTGTGTAATTATGATTCGTGAAGGTGTTGGCAAAATATTGGCTAGTAGGTACTAATAGGAATGACTTACTTGGAATTTTGTAAAAAACTTTTGCCAAAACCTCAAACAAAAGCATACTAGAGAGGTAAAGTAGTCATAAGATAAAAAATAAAGTGCTGTCATTGATTAATAACTGCCCATGTGGCAAAAATTATTCATTAATAAATAAATTAACCATTATAATATTTATCATTTCAGCAATCCAGTAGCAGTGAGTACCTCTATTAGAATGTTATCGTTTAATGGGTAGTAGGTGATAAGAGAAGTGAAATTTATACATTACTCTAAAATATCCAAGATGGTCAGGGCCGAAAACAAGTGAAGAACTTTCTAAAAATTGAAAATGTTATGCTAGATGTCTTTTGTGGTTGAGAAATGTCCGTGCACAGATTAGAAAGAATTATTTGTCCTACTGCTACATTATTCAGGCAACTAAATTAAAATGAATGGTTGTGATGATATGTTTGCAGGCCCAAAACAGCTGTGAACATAAAAAGAGCCAGATACCTTTGACCCATGCTATTAGGTCAAAATAATAACTTTGTCTGCACTGAATATCCTGCTTTCAAGTGTCTTTCAGTTGTTCCTGTTTGTGCCCAGTGAGCTAACCCCACCCCAGTTTGGTATAGAGCCTTTCTGTTCTAGGCACCCTCATCTCAGAGCAGATACAGCAGAAGGGAAGGACATCGGGAAATGACTGAAGACAAACAGAAATTGAAGGGGTTTATGGATAGCAGTTTAGAGGAGGAATGAAAAAGGGCATGCAAAATCATTAGTGAGAATAAATTGTTTCTTGTCTAGCTTCTGACAAACTTGCCGCAGGAGATTATTGGCCGGGGTTGTTGCCACCCTCAGCCATCTGCCTTGCCCTGAGCCTTTAATAGATATGGAAGCCCTCAAGGCAGAGACATCTGATCTGCTTGTAAATCAGCTTGTGAATCACTGTTGTTTTCAGCCCAGTGCATTGAGAAAAGCTGTTTCTGCCTAGGAGAGTAACACTGTCTGGCAGAGCAGGGAAAGATGGCTTCTCCTGGTGGCAACTTCAGGCTGGGTGAGTCTGCAAGAGACTTCATGTATTCAAAATTTCAAGGACTAAAAACTTATTACTAACTACTGAAAGATGAGAAAAAAGAAAATATTTGTTTTACCTAGGGTTTATTTTGGTGGGGAAATTGTTCACAGTAACACAAGTGATTTTAGCGCATTGTAACCCGGTAGTGATATCCCCTGGACATCGTTTTTCACCTGATAAGTTTTCAGCCCCTTTTTTTCCAGTGAGGCTGTTTTTGTGTGGACTTAGATGATTTTGTAAGATGAGCTAGAACTCTGTCTTTGAGTTCTAGCCCTTTTAAATCTACTGTCAAATTTCAACTGAAACTGACAGTTTTCTGATCCAGGAAATTTCATCCAATTCTCTGGAAATTGGTGTCTGGTTAGAAGACAATCTCATTAGTACCATCCTGAAACTTCAGTACAAAGTAAAGAGTTAGCACTGCAGATTGATCACTATCATGGCTCTGAAACAAACAAAGCATCTGCAGATTTGCTGAAGCGTTTTGGGACAAGCTGTTTGAGTTAATGAAGGAGAGGAAAAGAAGGTGGGCAGGATTACTAGGGAGAGGATAGTCTAAGAAATATGGAGGGAAGCAGCTGATATTAGCATGAAGGAATTATTGAGATGTATCACAAATCCCTGAGAATTCAGGATTCAGGTTTGTGGCTTACAGAGTAACCTTCATTGGGTATTTTAATTTTCCTGCCAGGCTGAATTTTAATTTGATTATATGTTGCAAGGTTTGTGCTTTTGCCATTCAACATGATACCAAGTGCAAGCCTGAATTTAAAATTTAGAGGATAAATATAATTTTAAATGCTGCAAACAGCAAATAATATGCAAAGCAGTGAATAACATGGCACAGTGCAAACTTATTTGTTAAGTTACCTGTTCTTACTTGCAAACAGAATATTAAACTTAGACTAAAAAGCTGTGGCTTGGCCTGACATTCTTTTTATAGAGTATATTGCATGTGAAGAACTTCTGAGAGTGTTCTATTTTATAAAATTAAGTGGGAGTGGAATACTGGTTGTAATTGCTAAAATTAAAAAAGAGGACAGGAAGAATAAACATGGAGAAGAAAGAGAGTGAAGTAGGAGGTAATTTATAGCTAAGTACAAAAAGAATGAATGTGGGTTTTCAGAAGGGGAACTCCTCTGATATTTTCAGAAATCAGAATGCAATTTAAAAAGCCTTGATAAAAATTAGGAGAGTGAATTTGAAAACAAAGAAGTAAAAACCGAAGAAGTAAAAAACTGCCCCTCAACGCAGGTCTTCAGCCCACCTAAAATTGCAAGTGTTCCATTTGTCTGCTTTGATTGCTGTCTTAAGAAATTACTTCCATCAGTTGAAGTTAGGAGTGCTGCAGTAAAAGTCGTGGCTCCCCTGCAAAAAACTGGATAGTTTCAAACACTCCAAGTCAGACACCACTACCACTGCCATCTTCTGTAAGTGTGAGCCATTTGGAGCAGGCCAGGAGTCTCATTAACCTTTGCTGTGGTTCCCAGGGTCACTGTGGCACAATTCCTTGGGTTTGCAAGATCACTGTAGTTACTGCACTGTACCTGCTAACATCAAAAATAGTGCTGCTCCCAGTGCCTGTTCTTGCATTTTCTTTAATAACCCAGCATTCATGAAGACATCATTCTTTGCATGTGAATATACTGGCAGTAGGTGTAACTGTATCTAAGACATTTTGACTGTTACTGTATAGATTACGAAGGAAGGCGAAATGTAGTGGAGACAAAAAATATTCAGGACATGAGAAATTCACAAACAGAACAATTATTGAAGAGATAAATTGGGGTAATCATCACTTTATGTCATCACAAAATAGGAATGCTTGAATGTAAATAAAAAATAACCTAAAGGAGCATTTCAGCTGAGGGCTGTTGTCAGTTATCATAAATAGCTTCCAGATCCTGTGAATAATTAGTGACAACTGGAAGGGTGAGGGGGAGACAAGTAGAGTAAGAATACACTAAATAACAAGTCTGTTAAAAAAAAAGCATGGCCATGGGCAACGACGAGGCAAAAAAGAGGAAATATACTAGATTTAAATATAAGGATCCAAGTTATTTTTGATATTAAATAATTTGAAGTCAATGGAGTTGTAAAAAGTAAAAGTAGACACTGGAAGTTGTTGTACATAATTCTTTATTTGGGGTCCTTTCCTTATTTTACTTTTTTGCCCCCTGCAGTTGGGAGTATTGCCTTAATCTAAATAGCAATTTTTGAAGCAAATTTATCTTCTAACCTTTTGCTTTGGAGTTGTGAAAGTTTTGGCAATTTCTGTTTGTTTCTCTGAATTTTACTTGTGCAGTGATTTCAAGATAGTACATATAATATTTGTGCATAAGCTAAATGCAAAGCAAGAGCTGTTAAAGTAAAATTTAAAAGTTAAGTTAAAATCCTAAATTAAAAGTAAGTCCTAAAATTAATTTCTAATATATACCAAATATTTTCTTAAATTATAGGCTATAGGATTTCAGTTTTTTATTCCAAGGAGAATAAAATTTATATTTTAAGATGAGTTAGTATTGATCTTTTCTATATAGATGTTTCCTGGTGATATCTTCTATTTTAACTTAAATAACAAGACATTACCCTTTTTTAATTTAACTATTTCTATATCACAGACACTGAGTTAAAAACAAACACTAAGCTGTATTTTAAATTCAGATTTTCTGATTGCCTGTTGAAGAGTTCCATGTCTGAGCAAAAACCATCAGAAAAGATGGTACTGAGTCTGAGCTGAGCTCAAAATGAATGCAGCAAGAAAAAGATAACCTTCAGAGAGATGAGCTGCTTAGCCCTGCTACCATACAAGATTGGCTGCTGGCATAAGGATGGACAAATAGTCAGCTGGCATATGGGACAAGCAGGTCTGACTCTTCCTGTGGCAACACAGATTTGGTTTAGCTTAAACTGATTGTGAAACTGCTCCTGGAGTCATCAAGGTCTTTGAACAATAAGTGGCACAGGGAGCACACTTAGAAGAGTTAAGTGCTGGCTCCACTGCAGTAAAATATGAGTTCAGCCTCTGATGCATAGAAAGCCAAGGTTTTGCTGTGAGGGAGTGTGATCATGGCCAGAAAGATGGTGAGTCACCTTTGGAAGAATATGTAAAAGTGAGGATGGAAATGGTTAGCAAAATGTTGAGATATGAGCATCTGAAAAAGAAATTAAAATTTACTAGGCTTTGTGTGTATGTATGTGATGTTAAATGCATAGTGGTACATTCCTGGACTAAACAGTAGAGGTTACAGTATGCCTTTGTGACAGAAGGAGTTTTGAGCACAAAGGTTTCATTTATTGGCATACTGTTTTCTAGATTATATTGATGTAGCCCAAATTTCTTCTCTGTAAAGAAATGGTATATCTTTGAAGTATCCAATAATGAAGGAATAAAATAGAAATGAAAAGAATTATAGTTGTTCCATTGTTTTTAATTCTCTTCAGAGAAACTTTACGGTCCTGGCAATAATGAAATATAAATAAATATGCAAATGGTAGGTTTTGTCAGTATTGATTTTTAACCAGATGCAAAGAGAGACAAATCCAATTGTGTCTTCAAAAAATTTCTCCCTTTATTTTATTAAAACCAAAAGTTACAAGGAGATTGTTTGATTTTCAATATGATGAGAATAAAAACTTGAAAAGGTGGTGTAAATGAAACTATAAAAGAACAAAATTGTTCTTAAAGGCATAATTCATAATAAAACAAGTGATAGTCGCATAATTTGTCCTTTTTAACATAAGTAAAGAGCATACTTTCTGTTTGTCCAAAAAATTCCTATATTATTGCAGAATTTAAAAATATTATTGACTTTAGTATTTTCCTATTTTTGAATCTATAAATTACATTGAAGTATGAAATTAGTGTTGCATGTAATCCTTTCTTAATCTTCCTTCAAGTTTCTTCTGTGATGAGTAATTTCAGCTTCAAGTTTGTTCAGACAATTAAAGTATTGTCCAGTAGGCTGACAAAAATAATAAATGTATTATAAAAAAATGCAATTATTGTTTTAAATCATTATTAAAAATCATTGTGTACTGTTTATGTGAAATACAAATGAAGGCTAACTAATTTTATTCTGATATGTAACCTTTTACCTGACTAAACTGAAAGCATGAATCTTTGAGATTCAGAAGATAAGCCATGTGTATGTTTTACAGTTTTTCATGTAGAAATATTCCTCCTGTTGCATGTAGATTTCAGAACAACTGAAGGCAAATCAGCTGGTTTTGTGGACGCAAGAGAACTGGGTGTGTGTCCTGCAAATACCTTGCCATTCACTGTGATAGTTCCCTGTTATAGTACAAAGAAGTGGCTAAACATTTATTTCCTTCAAACATTGAACTGTGAACCAAAGTCCTCATTTCTCTTCTACATGTAGAGAATACAGTCACTCCTAATTAATGCTTGCCTTAATGGAATTGTTTCCTCTTGCTCACCTGCCCCCTCTCTAAAAGATTATTTTGGTACATCACAGGAAAATGCTTTTTCTTGACATACGGATTACTCTATTTTTATTTAGGATATTCAGAAGCTGAGTGAATCTTTGCCATTTTTATGTATACAACGGAACTTTATGTATAATTTAATTCCTGTTTCAGACTCTCAGTCAGTTTCTTAGAGTATAAAAGACTAAAAGTAAATGTGAGTTAATGTCTGTGGAGAGACAATTCCTCAGAACGTCACAGATTTAATTATTCAATCACAATCACCTAACTGCAGAAGTACTCTAAGTAATGTTGAGGGTAGAGAAGACTTGTCAAGGTGTCTAACAATAGTTTCCAGACCTGTTTCTCCGTTTGGCTGTATGGGGAAATGTGTCCATGTGGGGGATTTTATGAAATGGTTTTCATGCTTACGTGGATGTCCTCAGAGGAATAGAAAAATTTTTTTACATGTTTGAATATTTCTGAGAGGAACTTGTTTTCCTGATGTTTTTCAGGAAATGAGAAGCAACTGGGTTATGTCAGTCACAAACAATTTGGCTGAATTTATCATTGGGGGGTTTTTATGAAAATTCACATAATGATTTGATAAAAACAATACTTTTTTGGGTGAAATTTGTTCTAAATATATGTCTGGTTACCAGGGCAAAATATTGTTAAGTTCTCACATAGCCGTAGTTATTTTTTTGTCTTTGAGTATTAATTTTCTATGGATGTGTTCAAAAACATTGGTGAAATGGCTTCAATAATATATTTGCTTAAGGAACCTAAAATTCTCAGTTAAAACTTCAAATTCTATAAATAATATGGTTATACCACCTGTGACTTGGGAATTGTCTTTGTGATAGCCTGTTTAGAATTTGCTTGGATTACATGGATTTGATTACTTTATATTTGCCATAATTTATAGTTTGTAAGTGAGGAACAGTTTGGCAAGAATTCACATCATATTGATTCTTCACATAGAGAAATGCTCCATAAGAAATAGAACATTAATCATATGGGGAACTTTCACTGGTGTGTTGGGAAGTTGTGTCAGCCTTCTGAGTTTCTTGAACTTCTTAACCAGGCTGTTTTGAAGTGCTCCTCTGAGAAGGAGCTTTGATTGTACCTAGATAATTGGAAAGGTCATTTGGGAGCTGAGGAAATTGTTTCTGTGGATATGCTGAAGTACTCACTGTTAGATGTTACAAACTGCTTCTTGTGTTTTGAGAAACTTAATGGATGTTGAATTTGGAATTGATATGACAATTTTATGAAGGATCAAATGTATGTGTACACTAGTTTCAGCATAATATTTGTATCTGTAATATGGAAATTGATAAATTACTAACTTTTGAAAATTTTTTGAGCCTATGGATCACCTTTCTAATTTATGTTCATTTTCAAAATATCAAGACGTGTCCATTGGGCCTGCATTCATTTGAAAACCAGTATCATAATATCAGATATAATTTAATTTATGCACATTACCATATTTCAGGAATTTTAAAACAGATGAGGAAAAAGTGATAAGAAGGTGAGACACTGTGTTGATAACAAGCCTGATTTTAGTCTGCTTCTCATGTTCAAGCTTATTTCCAAGTTCAGTCATAGTAGATTTTATCAGCGTGCCATTGCTCAGTTAAATAAGAAAAAAATAAAAGGCAATGATTACTTGCCATGTGTAATAGTTTTTTTCTTTAAATGGAAAATTGTATCTTTAATGTGGTAACATATAATATTAAGAATCATTTGTTGGTAATATATTAGTAATGCATTTCAGAAGATATAAATATTCTCATAGAATCTCAGATTTAAAAAACTTCTGTGTCTTGAGAGAAGCAAGAAGCAAAATTGCACTAAATTTTAAGGTTGTTAAAGCAGCAGTGGTGAGTCGTAGATGAGGTATCATTCTGTTAATGTAAAAATGATATCTTGTTTTCTTTTATTACTGATGCTTTGATAAACATGCTCATATTCTGACTTGTCAGTGTTAGTTAAATAGCAGATGCTTTTACCCCTTAGGCTTATGGCTCTGGGAGAAAGGCTGAGCCTAACTGAATATGAAAGCTCGTTTTTTTTTGGAGAAGGTGATCTTACTTCCTCCTGTGTTCCTTCAGGCAGAGTTGTAGGCTCCTGTTGTTTCCTTTAGATGGATCTTTATGCTCGAAACCTCAGTGTGCCAAGGCAGCTCTGCAACTCTACCAACACACATGCAGCAGATTCCACGTTAAATATAGTACTGTTCATATGCTGACCAGAGTCAGGTAAAAATCAAGCACTGATATCACTGGGAATGGTAGAAAGGGATAAGAACAGGAATAAATGGGACATCACCACTGGAAACAAGCCATTGGAATATAGAACTGCATCGTTAGTTGCTGCAGGTTAGCACCTTGGAGTTTGCCCTCATTCATCCACTATTTGAGCTAACAGTAACCATTAATTACTTGGCCTTCTTGTGTTGACCTAACTTTCTTCCTGGTGCAGTGCTGCCTATTTCCTTTTGGCAACGGTCTTTCCTGCTGTTGGGGTTTTTTCTTCATTTCTCTGTTCTTCCTGTTGATGTGGTTTGTATTGTGACTTTGTCTTTATTTCATTTTTAGGTTTTCTAACAGTCAAATTGCCTGCAGTCTTGGAAATTAGTACAGAGAAGGAAATACAATAAATTAGTAATTTATCTTTGATGATACAATGTACTCATTTCAACTGCCTCCATCCAGCATATGACGATTGTGCTTCCTAATATTTTGCGTTTCCTTTACCCTTTTTTCACAGCTCTTAGAGGAACATTTAATATCTTCCAGTCTAGAGTTTCTGACTCCCTCTTAGTCAGTGAGAGTGTGGATAGAGTGGTTAGCCTGCACTTTTTATCCTCCACAGGAAAAGGGCATACAGTGACTGCCAGGGGATGTGATTCACATTCCTTTCTACTGCTGTGGACTCCAAAGTTAAAGATATCTCAAGATCTACCTGAGTTTCACAGCTCTCATTTTAAGGAGCTAAAACCCAAAAAGAAGAAACTTGAAATACTTAAGATAAATTTTCAGTCTGTGGAGTCATGAAAAATTCCCCTTGAGTTCAATGGAATCACGATTAGTGTTAGTGTGTCTTGAAAAGCAGAATTGTAAGATAAAATTTTCTGATTGGTTTTCAAAATGGTTTTAATCTTCTGAAATGAGATATTCTGGAGAAATACGTGGTTCATATCCAGAAGATAAGGTAGTGTTGAGTAAAAGCAAATGTATCTCTGTGATGTTAAAGATACTAGGCCTGAACTAACACTGCATGACCTAACATGCTGTAATGCCTGATTTATTTTTAGGCAATTATCTTTCCTGCAATATTCAGTGAAAGTGTAGAAACCAAATGTACCAAGTGTAGAAACTATATGTACCATTAGGCCATTTTCCATTTCAGCCAGGTCTTGCATTGCAGAATGCTTGCACAAGCATTGCAGCAAAACAAAACCCTAAATTTCTCCTTTCCAAACCAAAAGCATGAAGAAATATAAGACAATGAACTCATAGGTTACACAAAGCAATGTAACAGAATAAGCAGCACCTATACATCTCCAACTGCACATGTTTTTCAGTAACCTAAACTTTATTTAAAAGGCATTTACTTCTCTTTATTAAAAAAAAAAAAATATTGGAAGACTGTATGGTATATTTGAAACCTTATTAAATGATTAATCTATTGGATGTGTGGAATGTTTTTGACATACTTGCTAGTTTATATGCTTGACCTAACTGGGGAGATAAAATTATAAATTTTTTTTCTACCCTCTTTGGAAGGATGTCAGTGGTATGAATTTAATAATGAGTGAGGAAGAGCATGTTCTGTCAGCTGTGATGCCATTGGTACGCTGATGGTATCCAGCTCAGTGTCTGCTTCTCAGAGTGTAGACAGTGCAGTCTTCCAGATGTCCCAGCGTCTGGCCAAAATGAGGATAGTGATACAAAACAGATGGTCTTGTCTCAGGACCAAGCAGAGTTGATGCAAGCTGATAGAGGGATGGGGCTGGAAGAAATGGTAGAGCCTTGGTCGTTGGATGCCACTCATTCTCATCCTAGATTCGCAGGTAGCAGAAGGAACAAGGAGGGCAGTTCTCCCTTTGCAGCCTGGGCAGAAGTTGAAGAGCAATAGAAAAGATCCACAATATGTTTTTTCTAGTTTTTTTTAGCTAAGAGCTTTGGTGATTATCATAGAATTACTTAGTGGTTACTGTCTCAGTCAGGACTTTAATGAACCTAGAGCTTACTAGGAACTTTCACATACAGCATAGGAAATATCTGTTGCTAAATGTACCTGTGCACACAGGAAGTTTAGAGATTTCATTGCTTTTTCCCTGCCTGCCCAAACTGTCCAGTCTGAGATCACTCATATATTAGTCCCTAAATTAACTGGAACTTTTCTAGCATAATATGTGCAATAGTGCCCAACTGAAAGGCACTTTTTCTAAAATGGGAGATGTGCTAGTTTATCAGTAGAAAATTTAAGTTGTATAAGCATCTTGCTTCTTACTTATTGTGGTACTCTTTCATGAAGAAAATTCTCTGGAGGAGAAGTAAAATGTTTTACTTTTACTTAAATAATTTTAATTTAAAAAAAAGAAGTTGGGGAAATAGAGATATTTGCACTGTAGGAATTCTTGGTGTATGTAGGTTTATGAAAGACAGCATACATACTGGCACTCCAAAAATCTTTGGACAGATAGGGTTTTTTTATTTTTTAAATAAAAAAAAAACTATTTGAAGGTTCAGTGTTACTAGAAATGTTTGGCATAAGATTATTTGTAATTTTCATGCTTTACCTCAACTTTTCATTTTCATAAAAGGTGTATGAATTTCCACTGGCCTCTTAACAACCTAGCTAAGATTAATCCAGCCAAGGGACTGGTAGAGTAACTTATGTGGCTGCAAAGAGATATAAATGCAGCACTCAATGCAAAAAATGATTCACAAAATGCTAAACAGGATATTATTTTGTCTGATTGGCTGAAAATGCACTGTAGTGGCTCTATGTTTTGTGAGGAATACTGAACTAATTAATTACTCAGCTCATTTTTGTAAAACATACAAACTGCATGCAAATTATCAGCTTGATTCAAAATAGACTTAATGAATAAAAAGGTAAGCAATTATGTGATGTGAAATTCAGTATTACAGTTATATATTGTAAGGCACATCTGTAGTACGTTAACCAAATGCACTTCAAAATATCACAGCTGTCTCCCCTTTGTTAAAAATAAAACACCACAAACTGAAACCTTTTAAATATATATTCTTTTCTAATGCTTTGATATTTTTGTTATGATTGAGGAAAAACTTAGGGACTTAAACTTTTTTCTATTATGAAAAAGCTTTTTTGGTGTTTTTTTTTAAGAATGCAGAGTTGAACTGTGGCCCAAATTACACACAACTGTTGTGGTTGCAGGAATGAGTAACATCAGAATTGGAACTCATTAGAAATATTGATCAAAATTTGCTTTTAATTTTAAAAGTTGCTTTATTTAAAAGTTAAGGGTGGAAAAAAAGAAAAAAGAAAAATTTACTAAGGGAAAGCATTAAAAGACATTCCTTTAAATGCCTTCTGTACTGCAGATTTTCGGGTGGTTTTGTGTATTATCTCATGACCTTTTTGAGAGTCTGCATTATTGCAGTGCACGCACTGGTGTACAGTTATGGCAATTGCAGTAATGCATTGTAGAATGTGATGTAGCAAGTGAAATATTCTAAATTCTATTTTATTGGTAATGTACAAGTAATTAAAATGCTCCAAACAACACTAGCTTCCCATTAATGTGAAAACAAAGTTTTAAAAATAGTTCATTAGCATTGAAAGAAACTTCCTAGTTGATAGCTTAGACCAATGAGTTTGAAATCCCTACTGGTAAGGGGCAACAATAGTTATTTAGTCAGTTATTGTTGCTGAACTGGTGGGTGAGCAGTGGTTATTTGGTGATATTAGATTCTTGGATTGCCAGTAGGGGAATGATAAGAGAGCACGACGCCAATTCTTTCCAACTGTGATTATAGACTTTCTCATGTAAATAAAATAGGACTATAATGTGCTCTGAAGCCTCTGCACTGCCTGTAGAGATGCGCTTGTCTCCTAGGTCAGTGTTCCATCAGTCTTGCCTGCAAGTTACTTGTTTTCAGTCAAAAGTAACTCTCACACCTTGTGGAAAAAGGGAGAATAAACAGGTGCCCTGTGGGCCAGTCCTTCATATAGTTTTCTAAGACACTGAAGTGTTTGATGAAACTAGAACATCTTCATCAGAAAAGGCCTCCTCCTATGTTAATTCCAATCCCAGCTGGGGGAAGATAGGAAGAGGGAGATACTGAAGAAAGATTCCTTTCACTCTTGCTGATTAAAAGTGAAAACTCAAATCAATGATTCATTATATATTTCAATTGCTGAAACAATGCTGCTTTCCCTACTCCATTGCTGGTTTTGTGGTATTTCGACTATGGAGTGAGATTCTGCTAGATTGGCTCTGACAATTTTGGCTTTTTTTTTTGGTTGGTTGGGGGGGCCTTTGTTTGTTTTCAAATGAGATTAGTAGAACATACTAAGAGTCTGTGCTTCAGCCAACAATGCCTTGACAAGTCAATGCTATATACAAGGAATACATCAATGTCTACCACAATGTAAGAACAGTACCCTGAAGAATTCATTGCTTCAACAAATGAGATTATTTTACTGATGCATCAGGATTGCCTGGTGGCATGCAAGAATATAAATCTGAATTCATTATCTGAATTTTTACTCTCACATGAAAACATTTAGTGCTTTTCTTTGTATTAGACTGAACAGACAAACTGAGCTGCCATTAACTTTTTCCAGCTTTGAACCTTATACTTCTTGAAGTACTCCTGGGAAATTACTACATGTTTTATAATGGAGCAAGGAGACTAGAGTGACTGGATCATAGAAAACAATACAAGATATCTGATTACGTGAGCCTTCTGTGCAACTAAGCTTTCACTGTATCTTATAGGAGTATTGCATAAGAAGAGCTCTGTCTTAAAGTGAATGGTGTGCAGGTCTTGTGTTTGTGAGATGATTCCACAGTCTGTCATCCCATGACAGTAGGCAATCTTGCACAGTTTCTGGAATACTTGGCACTAGTGAGTTCCCCTTTCCCTCTCCCCATCCCTTCCTCCCAAAAAGAAAGTAAATAATTGTGAACAATGTCCTATTTAAAAACATGACCTTGTTATTGGGCTATATTCTTGTTTAGTTGAAGTAGGTAACTTTTTTCTCCTCCCCTTTTTGGTGAAAGTTTTCTAAATAAAAAAAATCACAGCAAATTAAGCTTAGCACAACATTATTATCAATCTAGAAAACATCTGGTTCTCTGCTATGCAATATTACACTTGTGATCTTTATCTCACTTCCAAGTATTTTTGTGTACTGTTATGGCAAAGCATAAAGATTGCAGCTGTGTGAATTCCTTTTGGTAAATTGCTGATTTGAGGAAAATGAAAGGTTCTTTTTGCTTGGTTCACATGTAGTTTTTTTAACACACAGAACATATTTAATGGAAATTGCTGTAGGACTGAAGCTGGGTCTTCACATGCCCTTTCTAGAGAATAGCAGACAGTGAACATTAAATCAGAGAAATACAGTGAACAAACATATATTAAAATAGCAAACTTTTATTAGCATAAATGAGATTGTTTCATTTATGTGAACCTTCAGCCTATCACTATACAAAGATAGATAACAGTTTTCTAAGGATTTGAGAAGTTTCACTGTATTCTTGTCTTTCATGACAGAAGCAGTCACCAGCTTGGCTTTTGTTTCTCTCTTTTCTTTGTGAATTACCTCATTGCTGCTCAATAAAATCACAGAGCCACTCAGCTGTGTCATCACTAGATGGTCTAGCAAAGAATACAAAGAAAGAGAAAAGATTCAGTGTCCAGACCCTGTAACTGTATTGACTCTCTAATGAAATCCTATTTTGCTAAGACTGGTTCTTTCCAATAGAAGCATCTGAACTTTTGGAGCTCGTTTTTTAACTCTTAAAAAGCACTAATGCATTCAGTGCTTGTATTTATTTTAATAACTTTCTTATTTGTGATCAAATATTTTTCTGCAAAGCACATGTGAGTTATTGAACAATATGCACACGTACGCTCAGAGTTTAGCACTAAAATTTCTGTATGATTCATTGTTTTACTGCTGCTAGGTTTTGTTGTTTTATTGGGGTTTTTTGTCGTTTTTTTAATTAAAAGCCTTCAATAATGGATGGGCTTGATCTGGAAGGTGGCATATAAACTTGCCTACCATCTCAAAAATTCCCAGCAAAAGTTATGGGTGTTACAAAACAGGGATCTTCTCAAAGCCCAGTTGCTTTAGTGAGAAAATGTTCAGTATCTGTAAATCTGAAGTATCCAGAAGAAACTGAGATCATTCCATGTCGATGCAGAGGTGCAGTAATGAAATTAAATCAAATGCTGCAGTTATTATTTGGATTTGGTAGATGGAGTTACACTTCCCTGTTTACTTGTATTATTAACAGCTTTTTGTAGTTTGCCATGGACAACTTCCATCCAGTGTTGAATTTGATCAACTAAAATTCCTTAAGAAAAATAACAGTTGGAAATGATGTAGGTTTTTTGAAATTTTTATTCTTCATTTTGTATGCACATTACTGTTGTTACTTTCATAGCATCTGACAATAAATCAATACTGCATACTATTCTGCCTACTTGTCTGTTGCTCTTGAATCCACATTTCTTGCACAAAGTTTCATTTAATTTTCATTTGACAGAAAAAGGCTGCTAGTTGACTAAACATGACAAAAAAGGCATGGGTTTGATATCCAAATTCAAATATAAAAGGTATCATGGAGGGCAGCCTATATCATTGCTTTGTTGAAACACTTGGCAGGAGAGAATCAAAAGTTAATCAAGCAAAGAACAGTTGAAAACCTTATTTAAAGAAATCACATCTGCTTAGTGGGAGAAAAAACTGACATATACTTCAATTTCTTTTAAGCTGTAATTCATCCAGTGTTTTACATCTGTTAAAAAGTATGGAACTTTACACACCTCTTTAAAGCACAATTAAACTGTATTTATTTTAATACATAATGTGTTCCAAATATGTAATACCTTTTCTGAAATGACTCATAGGTGGTTAATTTCATAGCTTTCTATCGTATAACCTTCCAGGTCCTTTGAATTAGTTTGTGTATTAACCATACATGAAATTTAAAGGAAAAGGTGTTGAAATGGGATAAAATGATGCCAGAAACTTCACTACACTTGTAAATTTATATCAAGGCAACAAATTGGCTGGGGGTGTGGTGGTGGGGAGGAAAGTTTTCTTAAGCAGTAAAATAAAACATTACAGAGAAGAAAATGTAGTTCAAGAACTTTGGTCACAAATTTTTCATGTGAGTTTAGCCTAGCTGTTATTGACTGTTGCTTATTAAAATCCATGTCTCCCCAAAAGAGTGTTGTTAACAGGACATAATCCTGATAATCTGACCACATTGCCCTGAGTCTAAAGCACTGTGGTAAGAGTAGGGTCTATGAACTGTAGAGGACAACCAGAAGTTTTTTGGGTAGAGATTTGGGGGGGTTGTATCTCATTTATTTGTGTATGAAAAGCAGCTTGGTTGTCCACTGTGTGTCATTCTAATTAATTCAATTAATTAGCCTCCTCTGATTTTAAGGTTCTCTGTGACTTTTCTCCATCTGATACTGGGATTTAAAATCTTTTTGTACTTCCTGCTTCATTCAGATCCTTTAACATTAGGTTTCTTTTGTAAATGTAAATATATGAAAATACATGTGTATAGAATTTCTGAAAGACATTTTAATCAGATGATGACATGCTGTGTACCACATGCATCAGTCAGTACATGGAATGGTTACATGGTCAGTATATGGTCATTTAATAGAAGCTAGCCAGTGCTTTGTTTGTTTACATTTCAGCTAGAGTCTAATCACGTTATAAACAGCTGAAAATTGGGCTTTACAGATACATGAGGCATAGAGAACTTTGTTAGCAAAAAATATTTTGTGTTTTGTGTTAGCAAAATTATAGAGATTAAATAATAGAATGGCCTGACTGTAAACCAAGAGAATTCTTTTACAGTTCAGCTGAGCTGCACTATTCCAGTGTCATCTTGGGAAAAAAATTCTCTGAGACCCTCTTCTGTCTCCCTTCAAAATGTGAATGATTTTACAGTCATTTAAAATTCAGTTTTTATTGTGAGTTGCCCATATTACAGGAACATGGTAGATTTAAGTATGCACGTTATGGTCCCTTTCAATGTGATATGTATGTCCATTTCATATTTTGTGGGTTTAGCAGAACACTTATTTTAGCAATATTTTTACACTGCTAAGTGAATAGGTGGTAAAAAAACCACAGAGGAAGAGCATACATTAAAAAAATTTTTTTTTTCTTCAATATGTCCAGTGTCAAATAGAGCTATTGGACAGCATCTCTTGATGACAAGTTTTTAAAAAATGAACCAGATAAATAAAGATTTTTAAAGTATGGAGCATGCTTTGATGTGGAAATGATACAGAATGTTTTTTAAGGAACCCCTTATAAGATGGTGATAATATATAAAAAATAAAAATGCTCTCATATGTCTTTTCCTATTAGTATGCAAGTAACTGTTTTCTTCCCGATTTTTGAGCAGTTCCATTTTTAGTGATTCTACAGGTAAGGCTTCTTTATTGCTGCAAAATTTAATCATGTGTTCATCCCATTGTTCTCTCTTGTTGCAGAGGATCTTGATGATCTCAGAATGGAAGGAGTAACAAGTGTGGTGTCTTCTGGGAGCAAATTCAATCAGACTCGAAGTGCTCATACGGCTGAGCCTCAAGCAAAGGTCACACTGAATATATGTGCAAGATGTGCCAGGTAAAATTGAAACAAAACCATATCATGCTAACCAATACATTTTTTTTCCTCCAGGTATTTGGCTGTGTTTTGTGCTTATGGACCAGGTGATGACCTCTCCTGTGCTAAAAAAAATTAATTACTTAGCTACTGGCTACCCTATGACCTCTGGCATTTGAATTGTGCAACTTATGTTTATGCTTGATGTGTCGCATCGACAGTGAATCAAAGAACATCCTTAGTCCTAGGCCTTGCTTCACAGCTTGAAACTATTTTGAGCCCTTCCGTCTCTGAATGTCATTAGTTATTTGAGCTTCTGTGGTTTTTCAGGGGATGAATCAGGGAATTTAAGGGTTCAAATCCAATTTGAAAAGCACCTGTATAAATGGAGATTTAGTTGCACAGGTGCACTTCAGGATTTCAAATAGTTGCTTCTTAGCAGTTTATAATCTCATCCTGTTTCACCTCTGAAAAATAATTTAGCCAGATTGAGCCCCTTTTGGTTTTGACAGCTGGCAATAATTTTTGCATTTACAGTATGAAGACCAAATAAACAGGTTAGTATTCCTGTAGCTTAGTCAACTCAAGAATGCAACACTAACAGAAACCCCCTAAATTTCCTGGATGAATTCTTCTATGTAGACAAAAGCTCATTTGGAGAAAGGATTTAAGCCTGTTTAAATGACAAAACTAGCCTTCTCACCCTTCTGTTAATGGTTCAGATTAGCAAGAACAAAATAGAGGCATGCCAATTTTATCTGCCTGCCTTTGCCAGTGGCTGCTCTATTGTGTAGTTTGAGAGCGGATTAGCCGCTTGTAAATAAAAAGCAACCTGTGGTGAAATTAAGTCAAAAGTTTGGCCATATGCCACCCTACTTTTTTCTACTTTTTGCTCATAAATTACTACTTTTCTAAAGCTCTTATATAGACATACAAGACATGCTTCAAGACATTTTCTGATGCATCTCTGGCAGGGTTGTGGAGCCTCCGGGAACTTCACCTCACAGTACTGTCAGAGCAGCAGTGACTGGGTGGCTTTGTAATTCTAGAGTTTTGCTTGTCAGCTGTGTGGTCTTATGCTTTAAGAAAAGGGCAAACACCCAAGTCATGGAATTCTTCCTAATTTATATAAACAAATTGCTTATGTTGTAAAATGTTTCCAAACAACTACCTACGTGAAAGCGTGGCACATTTTTTCACCTGGCATCCATAGTCCATGGATTAAGAAGTAGAGAGGTAAGGAATATAGAAACCTTAAGTTCTCTAAATTCTAAAGGTCTGGACTTACATAACATCTTTTATGAATTGCTATGAAGGTTAATTAAATTTTGAATTCCCTTAAGTAGCTGCTAACAGCAGGTGCCAAGATACTATATATTCTTTCAATCCTGCACACCAGGGAACAAAGGGCTCAGATCTTGAGCCAAACCTAGCAACCTTGGCTATTGGTATTGTTCTTTAACTGCATGCAATAAACGATTCTGCCCTTTAAAATAAAATGAGCTGGGAGAGAAAGATCTCACAAAATCTCTTTTGTCACTTCACTTATCAGAGAGTACAAAACAATGCTTTATTTTGCCTGTGCACCTTCAATGATTTCCCTACCATGTTTAAGGAAATTGGTGAGGAACTGGGTGATACCTTCATGACTGTGGTTCTTTTTACTCTTGTTGCAGTTTAGCAGTTTCTTTAAACTTTGCAGGAATTAAAAAAAATTCCCCATCTCTTTAGGAGCAAGGGAAGTCAAAAGAGACAAACTGGTATTTCTGTTGTGTTCAGTAGTGAGGAAGCTAGCATATTTTTCTTCAAGGTGATAAAGTCTATCCATTCTTTTGGAGCATTCCTTCCTTCTTACTTGAGGACACCTTTCCTCTCTTCAAGACAGTTATTAGTGCAATTAGCTCTCTCTTCATTACCTTCATAGGGGTTTAGTCTGGCACCTTCTTGCAGCAGATGAAGTAGGAGGTACAGACAGTTGCATGAAACAAGTGGCTTCAAAGACATGACATTTTTTTTCTGTTTGATTTCAAGAGCAATTTGATTGTGTTAGTCAATGATATAGCCATTGAAGGTACTGTGCTATAAAATTGGAGTCTGAGTATTTGGATCATCTCACTGAATCAGATTCTCAGTGTTGGCCTTTGTTTCCGTTGTTATGACAAAGGCTAATATTTAATGTAAGGTCATAATACAGAACCTATTAGAGTATTAATTTGTTTTAGAAATTATATTTTTATGTTTTCATGTTCCATTTTCTAACTAATCTTGTGTGGTGTACAGTGTATATATAAATACTGTGTGATTTGATTGTAGACATGTTTGAATGCAATTTAAAAAGAAGTCAGTAATAGCTGTTATCCATGCTTTTGGTTACAATTAAACAGGTATATTTCCTGTTAATGTTACTCATTTTTCAGATGTACAAGGTGATTTGAAAAGATTTGAGCTATTAATGGCAGTGGTGTTGTATAGATAATAGGCCTTGTCAAGTCAGATTACCAGATTAGGTTTGCTGGAGGTATTTTGGCTGTCGTTAGGAGAAATGCAACTTTTTACTTGAAATTTAATTGGCAAAGTTCCAAATATTAGGAAACATGTGTCTTGGCTCATACAAAAAGTTGAATTTTATTCATGCATTTGCATAATTGATTTCTTTCAACCTTGATGTATTTTTTTTTAATGCTTTGCTGTCATTACTCATCACTCAATTTACCTGCTATGACACCTCCTTCAGAAGTTTTCCCACTTTCTTGGACATCTTGGAGCTTTTCTGAGAGACGTTTATTTGAAAAATTGAAGTTTTTCAGTACTAGCTTTAAGTAATTTGGGTTAATATTTTGTATCTCATCTGGAAAGGATGAATATTCTTATTGAAGTTCCACCCTATTTATTCATTAAAAGAGTGTGTTAGTTTTGGATGCTCTTGCTTCTAGGTTTACATTTTCTTGCCATAGATCATTAGCACTCCCTCATTATTTGAGAATTAGAGTGAACAGGTCTATGGCTATGTGTAGGTTCCCTTAGCCTGAGAATAGGACTGGTTTCATTTTGTGTGTCCCATAAAACCACCTGCAGTAGGGTGCAGTTATATATCTTATATTTCTGTGGCTTCTCGAGCTTCCTACAATGAGAGCAATGACTTGTGAGAAGAATGGGCTAAACCAATGGTTTTCCTCCATGCTGAGATACTTGTGATCAGACTTCATTTAGTGCCAGTATAGCTCCTTCCCTTTGTACCACAAAAAAGGAATACCAAATGGAAGTGACTATAGTTAGAGATAAAAACCAATTTTGTTACAAGACAAACTAAATCCAGTTTATATTGTGGAGGAAACCTGCAACGATGTTGAGTCACTTCATTTGGGAAAATATTCTCATTTGCCCTAAGTCTCTTAGACAAAAGTACAAACTTGTTTGTGAATCATAAGAAATGAGAGGAATTGACATTTTTTGAACTAGAATAAAACTCCCAAACTTGTAACTTTTTTTAGAAACTGATATTTAACCGTTAATCATAATAATTTCACCAATCATCTTCAAATAATAAACAGGTAGATAGTTATCACAGACTGGGTCTGTAATTTTTAAAAAAGGTAGAGTTCTCCACCCAGACATCCAGGCAATAAAAATGGAGAATTCTTTCAAGATCTCATACCAAATTGGTTTTTACAGCTTGTGATTTAAAAAACTAAAATATTCCCCCCAAAACAACCAAGGTCCCAAAAAACATTTGTGAAATACTCCCAGAGGGCAATGAGAAATGAAAGGAAGGGTTAGTTCTACTGGAGTATAAATTGGTTTGTAGTCTGGCATATAACTGTAAGAAACAGAGAGCTTACTGTTTTCTGTATAGATGTTTCACACACGATGAGCGAAATGCAGATGGATAACAGCTTTAAGAGGTTTTTCAAATGGGGAAGTAGCTACCAGAACAATGTTATTCCCATAGCTGCTCTTGGACTACAGGGCAAGTTAAGTGGCATATTAAGTCATCTAAATAAAGGGGTGACATCATTCACAAGGTAGAACAATACTAGGTTTACAGATACAGAAAAAAGGCTACAAAAACCCCCACCCTGTATTTGGAAGGTTTGCTTTTTTCTATTTAGCCTGAAAAACTGGGAAGGACACTTCTACTAAAATGGATCTGGTTTTTGATTATTTGAGTAAAATGGTTATAATAATTCTTTCTTTGTTCAAGGGCACAGTTGGTCTGAGTGGCTTATAAAATAGACTGACTCATTCTGTAACATGTTTTTTGTGAATCCTTTCTCACATACAGGAAAAACAAATGCATTTCAGGTTTGGCCAATGAAATAGAAGACATCCTCACACATTAACAAACTTGTATGGGTTAAACAGATATTTACATGACAATTTGTAAAAGCCAAACACCACTTCCATAATTCTGATATGTATTATGACTTGCACATTGAGCGTTTTGCAAGAATTTAATCAACCATAAAGTAAAAGATAATATTAATGTACTATTGAATGAATTACAGGGGGATTTCTTTTTTTCTTTTTTCTTTTTTTTTTAAGGACCACCCATTAGCCTTGTATGCCCACTGCCATGCTCAAAAGTTAAATCTTGTTCTTGTGGAGTCTTGCCAATGCATTCCTGAAAGTAAGAAGCTTTTTGTTTTTAATAGCGCAAGGGCTGCATTCATTCTTTTTAACATCAATAGAATACAAAAAAGGGGTTGCATGTGATTAAAAAAGAAATGGGATTATAGAAAACATACTGTGCCACAAGCTTGAAGGCTTCTGAACAAGAATGTTAGGAAGGAGCACTAGTCGCATACAAATGTAGGGTTCAGCTGCAATGTTTTAGTTAATATTTTAAGATTAGCTAAAGCAAAAGGACAGTACTGAGGCCTTTTAACATATTAGAGGAATCAAAAATATAGATATAAACAAAGAAAGTATGTCAATACATTAAAAAAATAAAATGGAGCTTTTCTTACTCTCATCCTTGGGATGTGGACTACAGTTTAAGTGTAGTAACTTGTACCCTTGAGCTGTTTATGTAAAATAAATTAGGTACTCTGTGCATGCTGCCAAGATAGGTATTTTTGGAAAGCTTGGTTTGATGAAAGTACTCAAAGATTCTCATGCCAGTTTGCTTTGCCTGTGAAACTTTACCCTGCTCATCATCTGTGACTTTTACATCTTTAAGATGTTTTGTCCTTCGGTCTTCTAGTTAGCTTGTTTATTTACCAGTAACCTTTTCTTTAACAATTTGGGGTTTTTAAAGTTTGGTTTTCTACACTGTATTCTCCACTACATCCATGCCTGGGATATAATCATATAAAGCATGTGGTGCTAAGTGAAATTTAGAATCACGTACTGGTTCTCTGCAATACATCAGTGGAATTAGAGCAGATCTTCATGACATAGAGTCGTGACAACCAGGAACCTACAGAGGAGGAGACAAAAGAAATGAAGGAGCCAGCTATAATTTGAAATAATTTCAGAAAAATGGTGGAAACTGTGGGACTGTTGTTTGAATTGGCCATCATATATCTCTAGAAAAGAACAGGAATTATTTGGTTGGCTGGGGATTTCTACGGTATTAATCTAGCTTCAACTGTTTTATAATCTTAGAATTTGTATGGCAGTGCTTTATCCCAATACCACAAAGCTCTGACAACACTAGTGAGACTTGAGGTCATAAAGAAGCATTTTGTGGAAAATTTGATAATGAGCTGTGAAGAAAATAGTCCGAAGCTTGACAAGTGAATCTAGTTTAACTATCAAAAGCAGAAAAGCTCGTGACTGTAAAGAGGGAAAAAATTGCTGTTAAAAAGCTATTTTACTGTATGCACTGTCCTCAGAAAACACTCCTGAAACTTCAGACACCAAAGAGAAAAATTAATGAAATTAATTACATTTATGAGGAAGATCATAAACACTGATTAAAGACTACATTTAAAAAACAGACAATGGTGATAGGCTCCTGGAAGATTTCCTCAAGAAAAGAAAGGAAGCCTACTAAGGTTCGTCAACTTCCACTTGACACAAGATCCCTTCCTTATTGTTTATGACGAGTCTGCTCTCATTGTCATTGTTTTCCCTGAACAGAAACCATTGGCAGGGCTGACTTGTGTTTTGAAATGAGATGGGTTCTCCTACCTTGCCCAGGCATGTAATCCCAAAATAACTCTAGAACTGGGGATGGAAAGGTGTCAGGGAATGGATACTGTACCATGGAAGACTGGGATAGAGGCTAATCAGGTAGGGTTAAAAAGGGTCAACATCCAGCATCCTCTATAGATGCCGTAGGTCCCAGCAGAAGAAAGGATGTGATTTTTGCTACTGGTGCATTTTTTTTTGCACTTGGTCTAGGTTTATGTTCTGCCAAATTAGATTAAGCCATCACTGTTGATGCTTCTGCTCTGTTTTTAGCAGACTGCTGCTGTTCAAGTCAGTAAGATTTCTTTCCCAAACTGAGCATTCTGGCATCAGTCACCTCAGAGGGAGTAATACCATGAAAATGCATGAAGGACTAAATGATATTGAAACTCCATGGACTGTTTTCCCCTTATCCTGACCATAAATAACAGTGTGTGCTGTCTGGGTGACGTAATAAACAGCTATGTCTGTGTTGAATTCTAGCAGAAAAAGTTCTGTATGTGCAAATACTCCTTAGCTGCTATGTGAATTGTCAAAACTGCTCTGTGAAGGAAATCTGCAGGTGCTAACTTAAAGGTGATTCTGGTATGTTTACATGAGCTATAATCATCCCTTTAACTGTAGTGTTAAGAGGTGATGGAATTAGAACAAAATTTGATCAAAATGGATGTAAAATAACTCCCTGTTTTTCTTTATAGGCTCTAATATTATTAATCAATAATACACAGATGTGTCAGAAAGAATAACCTCTCAAGTGCTCCATGTAATTCCTTATCTGAGTCTGTACACTGTGATGCAATACTGGGGAATGGGCACAGGTATATGTGTGGTTTGGTGCATGTATTTGCATAAAGAATAGTCTTTGTATGTCTGCCCAGTAGTGGTAAGGCCAGCTTAGTGACTCAGTTTCTGGCAGAAATTTCTGCTTTGTTAATTTTCCTGAAACCTGGGAACAAATTACTTCAAAGTACCAAGGGGGAAAAATGTTTCCAAACTGAGGTGGTTGGTACAGAATGAATGTTGGAGGGAAAATTCTGTGATTAGCGTTGATGTACAGACTTTGAGGAAGTTTATGTCTTCAAATCTAAATCAAAATTTTTGATTACATACACATATTTTTTTATTTTCTCTCATGCATTTCATATTATCTTTTTGACTGTGTATTATTTCTAAGTGGCTATTGTTATAGGGTAGAAAGTACTAAACATTCCAGACAACTCATGTCACTATTTTACATTCCTTTTTCCTTTATCTATTTTTTTGAAACCTTTGTTTTATTGGACCTCTTGTTTTAAAAGAGCTGAATGTTTCTCATGTTTGTTTGTGCCAGCTTCACAGACTTTGTCCTAAACAAAATCTTTTATTTGCATATTTTCCCTTTTAATAGTGGCAAACAAGTAAATTAAACTCCATATGGTACTGCTTTATAACTTTTAAAATTCTCCTTTCACTTTGGAAAATTGAAAACAAACCCCATATTTTTCCTTTGGCTAGTTAAAACTTCTTATAAAGTAGAAAAATGAAAATAATTATGGGAAAAGAAAAAGTTGTGGCAAAAAAAAAGATTCAAAAAATAAATATTCACTTTGCTTTTTCAATGAGTTGCATTTGGGCAGTGGTTAATTTACCCAGTTTTGATACATAAATACCCAAAATAGTATATTCATTGTCTTTTGATTTTGTAAGTGCTAAGTACAGCAAAAATAAATCATTCTGTCTTTCCTTCCCTGGAGTAGTGTATCACTTTGGTATCTTGTGCTTTCAAAACAAAAGAAAAACACTGGCACTCATGGTTATCAGAGACAAAGACCATAAATAATTTTTTTAAGATTTGGTAGGCTGACTTGCTAAGTTTTAAGAGTAACACACTGGCTTGCCTTTTCTTTCACTGTCTTATGTTTCTTTAGAACATCTTACTGTATGCAAAATAGAAAATATCTGTGTGATTTCAAATTAGTTTTTGAGTTTGTGGATCTAAGTTTGACCTCTGAAATGCACAAGATAGTATAATTTTTAATCCTAAACCTCAGTTAGTTTCATGGAAAACTCCCAGTGAATTGTGTTTTGGAAGAATGGCTATTTTCAAAATAGCCATTAGTCTCTCTATTTTCAAAACCTTAACAGTGTCTTGGGAAGGCAGCAATATAAGACAGGAGATTTACATGAAGTGCTTAGACAGAAATCCCAGAAAGATCAGACTACTTTCCTCCCTCTTTTTTTAACATGTTTTCCTCACTTGGGAAATTCACCAAGCAATAATTTCAGTCCTGTCAGAAGTTCCACAAAATACTGTGATAATAAAAATATTATCTGTTATCAAAAATAATAATAATCTATGAAGAGACCAGTGTTTTCACATGATGTATTTCCCTCTGTGTTAGATTTAAGAGCTATTTTATTTCCTTAGAGTATGCACATGTGAGGTAGACTTGTTTTTTTTCGACTTAAAAAGCATGAAAGTAGTGGAAGATTTCCATTTGTTTGAAGAAAGTTAAGTGTTTACATGTTAGTGAAAATAGACTTAGACTTGAGACATGAGCACTAGGTACATTTGCATGTGAGTTACATATTACACATGCACCTTATCATGATAAATCTGGTTTGAATAACATGGCAGTGCACCAAATTTATCTGGAGAGAGCCCTACTGTGACCTAAGTGACAGGGTATTAATATGTGGATTTGGTTATGCAGGAAGAGTGCAGCATAAGATGCTGTGAATTAGTGGCATGTCACTAGACTGTCTTTTGTAAGAACTATTGTTCAACAGTACCTATTTATTTTTTTTTTCATTTCAGGCTGGTTGTTAAAGAGAGAATTGGTTTGAGCAGGTTGGTGCACTTGCAGACGTTTAAAACTGCTGTGGAGAAATTCTAAGAACAGTAGATGTAAAGGATTTTTTTTAGGCCTTTTTAATGTCCTAGTCTTGATTTGTAAAAATGAAGGAAGTAAGAGCATATTTGAATATTAAATTAATACCATTTTGCTGCTCCTGAAAATTATTCTGCTCTCTCTCAGTTTAATGGAGGGCAACATCCGCTTCATTCTGTCCTTCATTTGCAGATCTTGTCAAGACATGTCTTTCTCTTTTCCCCTACAAAACCCATTTAACCCCCTCAATAATTTAAAAAGACAAGTGCTTTACCAAGCTTTTCTCCCTTCTTTTCCTTTGCTCTCTTTGATGTGTGCTTTGCAAGCTAATTCTCTATGGCAATGTTTTGAGATTCTTTCTGGGTTTTGTACAACAATGTGATGTATATTAGCCACAGAAGTTTCTTCTGGATGAAAAAGATACAGGGAGGAAGCCAGGAGATCATGAGCTTGAGGAAGCTTGTGGGTCATATTTTGAGGCTCTGGATAGCAGTTTAATATAGCTCTTAAAGACACAAATGCACACTCACACACAAAACTCTTTCACAAGTCCTAGAAAAAATGGTTCACAGGGGAAGAAAGAGTGTTAAGTCTGAAAAGACTGACAAAGACTGTAATTTTTCTCCTGTGAGATAATGGTTTGAAGCCAGAAGCAGATAAAAGATTGCCATAAGAATGGCCTAATTCCCCATCTTGTAAAAGGATTAGATAATTCAGTCTCTTTATGGATTCCTTACTCTGGGAAATATATTTCCACTTTTGGTTCTCCTCAGAAATAACTGCAGAGTGTACTTATTTAAAGGCACAAAGACCTGCATTCAGACATTTTGGAGAGGCAAACAGCATACAAAAAAGATTAATTTGCAGGCTGTGCCAATGTGTAGGTTTTGCTCAGCAAGTGCATATTCTTGTATTACCAGCTGAAAGCATTATGCTGTGCATTAACTATTGGTGATGTGGAAACTTTCCACAGAAATCTCCAAGAGTGACTGGAAAATAGTGTGTTTAATTTGCAAAAGGAGAATGAATGTCAACCAAAATCCATTTTTAACTACTGGTTTTATGAATTTTCAAATAATTTTCTGTGTTCTGATGTTTAAGCACTGAGAAATGGTGTCCTTAAGAAAGTGAGTGCAAAAGCAAGAAGCAGACTGTGGTTTGAATGGTATTGGTGAAAATGAAGTTAGTTTAGATTAATTGTATCTTAGGTCAGGATGAAACTCAACTAATGTAAATTCTGTATGTCTCACCTGAATAGAATTGCTAGTAGCAACAACAAGGCCTGATGGCCTTGCATCTCTTCTTTAAAGTGGATTTAAAGGAATTATAAATGTCTATTGGAAAGCATGCTGATTGTATCATTAAGCATATATTCCTACATTTTATTTAGAAATGGTACTAAATATTTGTATTTATTTGAGTGGTCTCAATGTTTGATATTGGAAATGTCTGCCTTCCTAGGTAATGTCCTGCAGGATAATCCAATAGTCCTCCTGCTTAGTTTCTCTTCAATGCAGATGCTTCCTGTATTTTAGAGCGAAAACAGAAACTATGGCACTGATTTCTTAATAAAACAAGGTGACATGCTGTGGAGCTTTTCTATTGTTGCTTCAGAGGTGGTAGCCACTTTTCATTACTCATCAGATTCACAATCCTGTGTTAGAGGATCCTCCTCCCATAGCTCTAAGGCATTTTTCTTCTACAATTCAGTGATCTAAAAATCATATAAACTTCTTTAAAAATCTAATCTTCATTAGGAAGGTAGTGTGTGTAGCTAAAGGTGATGAGGAATTTTACCAAATAAAGAGTACTTTTGCCTTTATATGTTTTAATATTTCTTTAATATAATCTTACCATTATATTAACTGGTAGAGTCTGTACTGGAAAATTGACATCTTTGTGTCTCTGTACTTGTGAATACAATAGGAATTTATTATGGCACAGTTTTAATATTTTTATATTTGTAAAAGACATTAGTAAAACAAATGGACTAAGTCAGAAATTCCTGGCTTTACATTTAGGTGCTGAAACAGCTTTGGATTTTACAGCAGTATAAGGGAGTGCAGAACTTGTGGAGTCAGTAAGTCAAGGTACATGAGGTCAGAATTTGGATCAGTATGTTTGGGAACAAAGAATGAAGTAAACTCATTATTATAGCAAGTCAGGACAGATGATTATGAAGCTTGAAATACTCTTACTTGTGTTGAGGTTGCTAGGGAAAGGTGCAAGAAAAAATTCAGTGTAACCTAAAAGCGTGTGGGGCCTTTCAGAGCTTTTATTGTCTGATCTCTGTTGCTATAACTTCCCTGGAGTTATGTATTTGTCCTAGGAAAGTTATAACTCAGTATTACAGTGTTATCAGAGATTAGATGTAGATGTGAAGCTTTAAATTACAGAAAGGAAGCAGGTGATTTGGAGGAAAAAAAAAAGAAGTCTAATAAGTCAGATTTATTCTTCTTCTCATCTCTGATTAAAATTCTCTTTGGCTGACAAAGGAACATCATCATGTTATATGTATATTAAGTTTCTTTTGTTAATAAGTTCATTATATTCATTAATCTTAGAAAGTGTAAATTAGAATTTTTGATCCAAAATTATAACTACTTCATAAAGAAACTAAATCATGGAAGCATTTGGTAGGATATTTTCAAGAGAATGAGTAACCTACTTTGAAGTAATTTAAGGAAAATAAGTGATTCAACAAGTCAAAATCTCCTTAATTAAGATTCTGATTCAAACATGACACTGCCTCTGTTTTTCAGAGAACTTTATTGTTGTGTCCTTAAAACTATGCACCTGTTTTGGCTGATCTTGAAAACAACTTTACTGCTCTTTTTGCTAAATGATTTAGGGATTCTTTACCAAACTTTGCACTATTTCTCACTGTATTCAGCTAAAAAAAAGTTGACTGAGTCTTTAGCAATGGAGATCAGGAATTTTCCAATTAAATGTGTGTTTTAAGGAATAATGTTTCACAGAAACCAAAATTTTTTACAGTGTTTATTCAGATTCAACAAAATTTAGCTGACATGGGGCAAAGCAGAGAGAGCAGCTGGAGCTGCGTTGCTTAGACATGCAATTTTTCCCCTCCTCCTTGGAGAGTGCCCTTTAGTGTCCTGGAACCCTGAAGGAATTTTTCTTCACTGCTAAAAATTCAGCAGAAGCATTTGTATTTTCTTGAAATAGCAGGTTTTCAGGATTTCTTCTCAAGTAGAGTTTCAGTTTCTGTTGTTTACCTGTAGGGAACATCAGAATTTGAGCACAGTTATCCAGCTCTAGTTTGCTATGTTTAAAAATAAAAATAAGTCCTTTGCTGTATACCAGAATTTGAAGGCCAGCCACATGCACAGTAATTATAAAACTCTTGCCTGTAGTTGTTTATTTGGGATTAAAGGAGATTTTGTCTAAAAAGGATAACCCTTCTGCTGGTTCATTTTAGGAAGGAATAGAATGGGATTTTGGTTATTTAAGTGACATATTTCTGGAAGAATAGGTGAAAAAAGCATTAACCTAAATATAGTCTAAATTTCTGCCTGTAAGTGACTATCACCCTCTGAATTTTATTTGGCACCAAAATTTCCTAAAGTACAACCTCTGCTATAAACTAGCACAAGACAATTATTAATACACATACTTTGAATCAGTCGTCTAAGCAAAGAACAAATACTAGAGGGCATATATCTCACTATGAGATATCCAAAGCATTTCCATTGCTTCATTTTCAGAATACTTTATGCCTTCTCCTTAGGCCCTGATGATAGAAAGTACCTATGTTTGTAATTATTTTTATTAATCTCATGTAGTCCTAAGAAGTATTATGTGAACTTTGTTGGTATTTTTTAATTCTAGTATTCAGCTATAACATTAAATTTACTTTAGTTTCTCTAACTACTTATTTTGAGAATGTCATAGAACAGCAGGGTTGACATAGAGGAGAATCATCATGTATGTCTACATTTAGTGCACTGGAGGAGTTCCCAGGTAAGAATTTGTCCTGCATCCAACCTTGACAGGTTGGAAAGAGGGTAGAGAAGAGCCATCTGAAACTCAACAAAGGCAAATTCAGGGTCCTGCACCTGGGGAAGAATAATCCTCTGCACCAGCACAGGCTGGGGGCTGACCTGCTGGAAAGCAACTCTGCAGAGAAAGACCTGGGGGTCCTGGTGGACAACATCTCTCCATGAGCCAGCAGTGTGTTCTTGTGGCCAAGAAGGCCAATGTATCCTGAGGGTGCATTAGGAAGAGCATTGCCAGGGAGAGAGGTGATTCTAACCCTACTCAACCCTGGTGAAGCCACATCTGGAGTGCTGTTTCCAGTTCTGGCCCCCTCAGCACAAGAGAGACATGGAGCTCATGGAGCAGGTCCAGTGAAGGGCTACAAGGTGATGCAGGGACTGGAACTTCTCTCCTACAAGGAATGGCTGAGGGAGCTGAGCCTGTTCAGCCATGAGATGACTGAGAGGAGGCCTTATCAATGTTTACAAGTGTCTGAAGGGAGGGCTTCAAGAGGCTGGATCCGGGCTCTTCTTGGTGATGCCAAGAAATAGAGGAAGGGGCAGTATGCAAAAACTGATGCACAGGAAGTTCCACCTGGACATGAGGAAGAACTTCTTTCCTATGCGGGTGACTCTGCCTGCACCTGGAACAGGTTGCCCAGAGAGGTTGTGAGTCTCCCTCACTGGAAATACTCAAGAACCATCTGTACACAACACTGAACCATGTGCTCTAGGATGACCCTGGTCAAGCAGGGAAGTTGGACCAGATGGCCCACTGTAGTCTCTTTCAATCTGACCCATTCTGTGAATCATATTTTTAAGATCATACCAGCAGGAGGACTGTGATTCACACGTCCACAAGCTTCTTTGTAGTGATAGACCCTACATAATGCTTCTGCACTAAATCTATAGAATTATTCAGACTATCTTTCATCCTGTAGTCATTAACAGTTTTCATGGAATGCATTTTGGGGTCAAAGAAAATTGAAATATTTACCTTTAGGCTGTTTGCTTTTGTAGCTCTAAGAAGCTCCAACATGCAGCTGGTTAATATAACTGAAACAATGTCCTCTAAGCAAAAAATCCCACTAGAAACAGATATGGGCAAAAATGCTGGCTATCAGGTATCAAATTTAGACTCACGTTAAAATAATTAATAGCTGAAATAATGCTTTGGTTAAAAGCTGAAGTAGTCCATCAAGCATTAGGAAGATAGTAGTTTTTAGGTAACTCTTCTAAACCTATGTGTCTTTCTAATGAATGTTTCTTTCTTAATAAATTTTTTAAGTGTTTTCATTTTACTGTGGAGATGTCTTATGAATAATACTACTTTTGAAGAAAGAATTAATAGTCCAAGTACCAGAGTTCTTTTGCAAGAAGCAGTATTTGTGACTTTTTTGTTGCTTGAGTTTCATGAGAATCTATTCTGATATGAATCTATATGTAAGAAATACATAAATAAATTGAAAATTGGATATGAAAATAAGGTATGTATGTGTGAAACATCCTATTCACCCACCCACCCAGTACCCCAGCCATTTCTTTCTGCAAAGTAAAATTGTATGAAGTGGACTTTCTGATTAGATACATTGAAAAGATTTTTTTTTTGGTGTGTATGTGTTCTTCATGAGGCAATGGACCACTGAAATATATCTAAATTCTAGAATAAGATGAGCATAGTTTCAGTTATTCATGTCAGGTTTGAAGCTCAGAATGGGAACATATTATAAAATCTTGAAAATTCTGATGGGATAAAAGAAGCTGCTCCACTTCTAGAAATATTTTTTATATGAATGTAATGTAAGCAGAAAATGTTGGAGTAATTATCCTTTTAGTTAAATATAAATGAACTACCAACATGGCTGGAGACAAGAGTATCACACTTCTGGTTCCTGCAATTTCATGCTTATCTTTTTAAGACTGAATATGTGCTTGCAGTAAATGTGCATATGTATGTAGTGAAGGAGCATTGGTGAATTGTATTGCAGTGGAAAATTTTGTGATTTTTGAGAGGTTCCTTTTTTTGTGTAGTTATTTCATTTGCAATTTTTTTCTCCCAATTTGAATATCTTTAGGATAAAAAATAATTTACTTCTTTTTGACAAGCTAGGCTTTTAAAGAATTGGCAACTAGAGCATTAGAAGCCAGGTACAGAGATATAAAGGATTTATAGAAGTAATTTTCAAAATTAGGTTTACAGCTTCTAACTTTTATATTTTGTTGTCTTGAGTTCCATTTTCTATGTAGCTGCCACCTTAGATAAGAAATATTATGAATTTACACTGAGCTTTGCATCATAAATATATTATTCTAGGGGCTATAAAAGGAGATAAAAGTTATTGGGGGATGAGGTTGTTGGGGAAATGGTTTTGAGGAGTACAAACAGCAGATGACTTAAAGATCCATCTGTATTAGATAACTGTGAGAATCATAAAATGTGAAATTTAGATAGGGCAGATAAGGAGATTCTACTTGGTTTCAAAGGTTAATTTCAAGCTTAGTATAAAACAGCTACAGAGAGTAGAAATACAGAGTGAAAAGAACTTTTTTTTCCAAGAGACAAGTTCTTTCTTTCCCCAAGGTTTTATTTCAATGCATTTTTAAGATTCCAGGGCTTTGCAAAATTGAATTGCATTTTTCTTATTCTTTTCATGTCTGAATAAACCCAAGGTAAGATAACCTTTATGTAAATGGCAGTTATATTGCATTTAGAGCTACAAAGCACTTCTTCAGAGCAGAATTTGTACTCAGGATTCATAAGAGCCTGGAGAAGGATGGTGGGACTCCTGGGATGCTCATTTGAAAAAACAGATACAAGCAATATTTATATAAATTGCTGTCAAGGCATTGCAGTCAGCTGGTACAGCGGAAAGCCTGAAGACAAAGTCTGCCATAATTACTGCATTTTCCTTTTAACAAGTAACAAAGGAGGAGGAAATATTCTTGCATACATAACCCCTGTGGAGGGTTAACTTTGCCTAAGGGCCAGTTTCCTACCCAGCCAGTAGGATGACAGGAGAAAGTAGAAAGTAAAAGCTTGTGGGTTAAGATGAAGACAGGGAGATTGTTTACCAGTTACTCTAATGAGAAAGCAGCCTTGACTTGGGGAAAATTAATTTAATTTATTGCCAATTAAAATTGGTTTAGGTGATGAGAAACTAAAAGACAGACATTAAAACCATACTTTCCCTCCTCCCTTTCCTGGGCCCAGATTCACTCCTTCACTTCAGCCACCACTCTCCACCCACTGAGCAGTGCAGGGGAGACAGGGAATGGGGGTTTGTGTCCAGTCCATTACAGATTTTCTCTGTCCTGCCTTCCTCACCCCACTTTTCACCTGCTCCAGTGTGGGATCTCCATCAGCTGCTGTCCATCCCAGACATACTCACCTGCCCTGGTGTTGGTTCTCCAGGGGCTGCATGGAATATTGCCTCTGGCATTTCACCATGGGCTGTAGGACAGTATCTGTTCAGAGTATGGAGCACCATCTCCTTTGACCTTGGTGTGTCCTCTGCGGTTTCCCACTCTTCCTGTTCCCTGCTCTTCTGCCTGTGTGGCATTGTGGCTGGCTCTTCCTTAAGTATGTGCCACCATTTTGGCTGAAGAGCTCAGCCATGCCCTGGAGCCAGATGGAACCACCTGTGACTGGCTCAGGGCAGCCCCAGCCTCTCCTTACCAAGGCCACCTCACTGCCAGCACATTGGCATGGACATCCAGTGCAGTCCTATTCCATTCAAATATTTCTGAAAGTAGGGAAGGAGGCTTGCAGTCTCTCATGCACACCAACCCCCCCCCTCACTTTTGTAAAATGAGACTTACAAAAATGTATAAGCTAGGATTCAGTTGGCTGTTCCTTGGAGGCTAGTTTTAGACAGTCCAGGTTATGATTGAACCATGAGTGTGGGCTTTTCAGCAAAGCTGCTCTTTTAATTAGGGCAATATTGTGAGCAGGATATCTAGCCAAGGATAATCTTCTTCTGTGTCTTATCCATTGAATATGATTGCAAATGTTTTCATTGCATTTTTCCACAATTTAGATTGCAAGGGGATAATTTGGCAGAAAGGCCAGAAGATGTCTCCATGGTATCTCAGACATCTGAGCCAGCAGTGTCAGACTCTGATGGTAAGTTATATAAATATTTGCTGCTCATTAAAAAAACCCAAACATCAACATCTTGAATTTGAGAGTAGGGGTTATGTCTGTAAAAGATGAAACACTTCTAAGAGAGTGTTCCTGGGCATTTGAACTCAATCATTTACACTTCAAATCTGTTCAAAGAGCCACTAACATATTTTTTGTCATGGCCAATTAACACTCCAGAATAATTTCTAGGCTTATTATGAGAGGTGCACTGGACCAGAATTTGTTCTTATTAGACAGATTTTATGTTAGCACACTAACATTTAAAACATCTTAATAGCATAGGCATGGGCTGTTCATTGCTGCTTTTACGCCAAAGAATGGTCTTTGAAATATTTAATTTATTACTATACCTGCATCCAGATGATTCAAATGTTTTACAGTAGAAAGAAAGAGTTTATGAAATAACTCTGAAAAACACTTTTTCCCCTCATACAAACGTGTTCATATGTTGGGTTAATCTGCAGTCAGGACCCTCAGACTTATTTCAATTTCTTCTCAGGTTTTTGAACTGAGTAATACCTGAAGTGTTGAAAAAGGCACTTCATAAGGGATATCTTTCCAGAGAATGCCCAGCTTTCCTATGAAAGATAAAATTGATGAAGGGTAACTTTATCTTAACTGCTGCTGTAATGCAGAGAGAAACAAATACAGGTTATGACAGAGAATCTGCAAAGATAAATTTTCAATCCATTCCCTTCCTGTCGAACCAGCCGAGTCTACAAATTGTATGTTTTGATTTGCAGTGTAGTCTTCAGCAGCCATGGACAAGTTAGCTATGGTGATTAATTAACACAAAAAAACCACCAGAATGTATGTTTTTAAATTATCCTACTCTCTGTCTGCTATCTAATGCTATTGAATATACCATTAGATATCACAGCAACCTGAGCTTTCACTCATTTCTCTTGCCTCATTTGTAAACCAACCTTTAGTAACTAATATGTCTTTAAAGATTAATTTTTCAAACTGGTTTTGTGAGAATGTGTGGTTTCATGCAGTCAAGACACTGGCTTTTCTTTTTATCTGCCATTGATCACCTAATTGAACAAGGTAATAGGACACTCAGAATCTCAAAACATGATGTCCTTACAATCTTCACGAAGATTGTCAGCAAAAGATGCTCAGACTGGTGATTTAATCAAGCCCTGTGAAAGGATGGCGAAATTCTATTCTTGTGAAAGTGATTCCCAGAAAGGGAGGTGGTGGTGGCTTGCTTGGGATAAGTAAGGGAATATGCATGCATGGGATTATTGATAAAAGCAAATAGATTGCTAAGACAGACATGTGGGAAAAAGCTCTGCAGTTCACAGAATAATTTTTGAGCAGATCTCATCCTTCCATATTCCTTCCTGTGTACCTTTGCTCCTGAAGTGAATGTATGCCCACTTTGCCCTGTCATGTTCTAAAATTGCAGGCTTCAATTAAATAGTTAGGTTTTGCTAACTGGCAGCGACACCAGAATTAAAGAAGGTGAAACTATCAGAAAGTACTGGATGCTGTGTAGTATTGGTGCTGGGTCTTTCATGGTCACAGAGTATGGAGCACAAAAGTGCTGCAGCTGTTCTACCTTTGGCCACTTCTTGTGCTTCTGAATACTCTGCAGTCAAAATGGCTACAGAGAAGATGGAAGATGCTTTCTTTAAAAAACACCACATTCAATATGATACAAGGAATACAATTTAGATAGGAAGGTGGGGCACTGATATTCATGTTGTTATAAACATCTATCTCATGTCTGTGAATATAATGAACCTGTTAGTCATGTGGCTAGGAAATAACAAGGCCTCTCGGGCGAAAAGACTGAGGTCAGTAGTAAGGTAATGCCAAATTTCTGTCAAGAGGTGCTCTCAGAAATGTTCAGTGTTTCGTAACATATGGTTGAGTCTTTTTTTCCTAAAATGTTGGCTAGTGCTACACTTCAATTTGAAAAAAAAACACAGCTGGATTTCACAAGTAGGTACAGACTATAAACAGACACAGAACTCAGGCAACTGCCCATTCTATCAATCTTCCCTAAATGCAGCACAATATTTGCTCTCTTTGCATCTGATACTTATTTCCAATAAATATTATTATGTACGAGAGGATGATTAAAAAATAACCTCATAAAGCTATTGTTAAAAAACCCTAAGTAACCAAGGCATTATTGCACCAAATTTTTAGTTATGTCCTCTTACAGATATATTACATCATGAAATAGTGACTAGCAGGCTTCACTTACCAGGTTTATTTGAATTTATGTTCTGCTATTTATCAGTACCAGTGACCTTAATGAGGGAAAAGTGCATTGGGAAGTGCTGATGCAAACCATTCATTCAAGAATAAGCATGCAAGGTGCTGATGCACAACAAAGTTGACAGTAGCTTTCTTTAGATAATGATCTGTTTCTGTTGTTAGATCTGGAACATCTCTCCTGTGAATTTCAGATGAACTAAGCTCAGAAGTAATTGGCAGAGCCCTTATAAATAAGCCTCATTTTAAGCAATTCCACCTACTAAAGTCTATGCATGAGCTTATGTGAGAAGATCATGTGCAGCATCAGACACTATACTGACTCCACTGACAATCTGGATCTGATTCTAATTAACCAGTACACTGATTTCCCTCTAGTATAATCCTGCTGAACTGTGTTTGATCTAAGTAGTAAAAATGAGAAGTAGGAATCAGGTCTCAAGATAGAAAAAACACAAGACACGTGAAAGCTGCAGTTTCTTTTCCCTGTCCTAAGCTATACCTCTCAAAAATGTTTCCCTTTTCCATTAGACCACTTCACAGGAAAGAACTAAGGGAAGAATTTCATAGTTCTTGATTTTGATCAGAAGCAGCATTGTAGATGACTGCACAGTGAACTTTCCCTGTAGATGCCAAGCTTGTCTGGTTTGTCTCTTTGGTCAGTTCTCCACTGAGCCTTGCTCTTTTTCTGTAGAGGTAGATGGGGAGAATTGCTGAGGCTTCAAAAGATACACAATACAGCAGAATTGATCCAGAAAAATCTACATCCAACAGCCCACAATGTGTTTTTCAGGTTGGTGGGATTGTAGAAGCAATCTACTTCAGTATTTCTGGGGGGGTTTAGATATGTAGAAATAGTATCACTAAAGGATAATTGTTCATTTGCTCCCAATTTCCTATAAGTACCATACAACCTTGTCTCACTTGTTTAATTCTCTTCTGCTGAAGTGTACCTTACCCTTTGAGAGAAGCCATGGTATAAGGCAGGAAAAGAAGACATTATTGCAAATACAGCTTTTGCAGTCTGTGCATTTTTGTAGAAGTAAGTTTAAAATTCAGTAACGTATTAGGGAGCAATCTCCTAATATAAGATAAATGAAAAGTATAAAACTTCTAAACCATTCCTCAAATATCTGTGAAAAGCTGTTTATTATGTGAGTTTCTTTGCATGTATTGTGCAACTCCACATATTCCTGAGGTGTGGGCAAAGACTTGCTTCTTTTGTGACTCCCCCTGGAATAATATTGGACCAAAGATAATAGGTTCTCTGGTACTCATGCCACTGTGTAAATGTGGTATTTACTATTTTATTGTGCTGTTACATCTACAGTTCTACAGTTTATATTGTGATATCTAATTCTTAGTTTGCTAAATAAATTTTGCTAGAGCAAATTTCACATCAGTAGTTTATTCCCTAGCAAAAAGGAGTACCTGTTTTTTTTGGGGGTGTTTGGATTCTGGTTGGTTTTTTTGTTTTTGTTTGGGTTTGTTAGGTTTTTTTCCCCTTTTAAGTGTCATTATAGTAGAAAGTTCAAGAGACATTAGGATGTAGAGGAAAAGTTTGGAATTGGGGATGTTCAATAGAAACATGAACATATGAAACACACATAGTGTTGTTCTGGGTGGAACTGCATGGGTAAAAAATTAAGGATGCAAATATGTGGGAAATAAGATTGATAACTAGATAAGGCAATGGCAAAAATGTGGCATCATCTCTCAATTCCCTGACCACAACTTTGCATTATCATCACCTCTTTGCCCTCCACATCAATTTGTGTTTGCAATGAATTGGTAACCACAGTTGCCATGATTCACAGTAAGTTCTGCTTTCATAGTAAGGGTAGCCTGAGATGTTTAAAAAATAGGATTCTGGAAACATAAGGACCTCCCTGCTAAGTGTTGGAAAACCAGCAGAACACAGGGAGGATCAGGACATGTTCTTTTGTTAGGCTGCTGATGCAGCATCTAAGTGCCTTAGCAGAGTGCTGGGCAAAGAGTGAAACTGCATAGAATGTTACTTGGAAATTTCTTTCTCTGACAGGGTTGCATACAATCTGTTTTAAGTCATCATACGTGCATCAAAGAGACATTTTAGACTCCTCACAAAGTTCTGTCATTTTACAAATGTGGCAATATGGGCAAAAATGAAACTTTCAAGGCTTTTAAGTATTGTCTAAATTGACCAAGTCCTTTACTTCAGGAATTTTAACTGAATTAATTGTATATAGTTTTATTACTTTATTAAAGCTGGGGATCCACTACTCACTTGTGTAAAGGGTAAATAGTATTTAGTTTAAATAGTAAAGTTAATGAAGAACCTAGATGATACCTTGGCTGCTGAAGGAAGCTTGCTTATCACTCTAGTCATCTTAGAGACACTGTTCCATGTTGCATTGAGGTTATAAATTAAAATCAGACATAAATTATAATCTGTTGAACTGTAACTGAAAAACAGTACATTTACAGTAGCCACATTTACCTTCCCAGCAGTAAATTTTTAGGCATTACATTTTCAAAGTGACTAACACTTACTTGATTAGAGTGATTTACATTTCTCTTGTACCTCTTCGGAACAGCTCAAGTACCTGCGGTTGAAACACTCACAGAAGATATTAATGAGTTTCAGAGTGCTTCTCAAGTGACAGCATCTGTAAGTACCTTCCCTTATGGGTAATCCTATGATTTTTAAAATTATTTTCATAAAAAATAGATTTTGCATTGAGATAAAAGTTATGTTTGCCAGCACTGTCCTCCTATAGAGAAAAAAACCAAAATTTATATAAACCTTTTGAATTTTCAGTTCTCTGCTCTAATTTTTTCATTCTAGGAAAGGAGGTATTTTGAAATATGTTATTATAATCTACAAAACCCCATGTTGTTGGGCTTGCCTGTTGGAAGTGCAGTAATTTTATACATATTCTGTATGTTTTTAAATTCTAGTCAAATATTAATTTTACCAGATAATACTCAGTTTTACAAATTGAAGAGAGCAAAACAATTCAAACTCTAAATTTCATTCTGAAATATGAAAATTTGATATCTCAACCCTAATTTAGATTTCTGTTACCATTTGCTTGAAAAGTAGTAAGAGCAGTTTAGTTCAAATCTGTGGCTAGTTTATTTGTATGTTTTAAAAGAATGCAATATTACGCTTGGTAATATCTCCATCTGTTCCTTTCTTTTGAAACTTAAGAAAATCTCTGCAGATATGTAGTTTGTGGAAAACATAACCAGCAGTAAAATAATTTTTAAAGAATTTTATAATCGTAACTTTCGTGCTACTGGTATTGCACCAGGAGTTTGAATATAGGTTAAAAAAAGGATTGTGGGTTTTTTCCCCTAAGGCAAATAAATTTACCATAGTTGTTCATTTTTGCAAAGTTTTAGACAAGTGTAAGAGGACACATTAATTCCTGTTCAGTCTGTTCAGCCATACTGCTTAATAGCACACTTTAATGTTGATATAGGAAGTGAAAGAAGGGCTCAGTATTTGTTAGCTGAGGAAAAAAGGGCTGTATAAAGAAAGAAGAAAAATGGCAATGCAGATTGGTCTTGCAGTCTTTCAGGCAGCTGATTAAGCAGTGTGAATAAAGCTAGATAGTATTGAACATGAAGTATTTACAACCAGATTATTTATCAAGACAGTTGAGGGATATGGAGTTCCAGATCAATTCCTAAAGCTCTTTGAGAACTTGGAGTGCAAGAACCTCACAGAGCATTTGCTGATATTGGGCAAAAAGAGTAAAGAACAGAACTTCTGCTGGCATTGCTTTGAGCTTCTTTTTCAAACCTCCTTTCTGCTTTCCACCAGCAAACAGAGGGGTAAAATAAATTTTGCAGTGGTTTTGGAACTCACATTTCCTGATTGATTTGGACTCATAGCTACACAGTTTGATTTAGTAATTCTGCAGACATGTAACATAGGGAGAGAGAAACAGATTAATTGCATAACATAGAAGAAAATACAAAGAAAAGAAAAGTTAATTATGCATATTAGCAAAATCTTGTTACACAAAGATACAGCCTTCAGCTGAATAGTTTTACATGTATGCTCTGTGTGTGCAGGCTTAGACAATATGTATCTGTGTTCATTTCATGCTCTGGTAGTTCCAGGCTTATTTGAGGTTGCTGGGAGGATGGAACTGCCAGAGGCAGTAGGATTCCCTGGGCTGAATCCCTGAAAGCTGGCTGATGTTGTAATTACCAGGGCTGCAAAGAAGACAAGAGCACTTGCAGCTCTTGCTCTGCCTGTCCATCCTTTCCTCAGGGCAAAGGCAGATCATTTCACATTCCTGACCTCTTGAAAAACTACTGTGCCTAAGTTTCTAAGGAGCCAGTTATGTTAGTTCATACTCTTTGGGGTTTTTTTCTGGTGTATTGTGTCTTTGTGTTCTTGCTTAAATAGTGTGTAGCTAGCTGATTGTTTACTTTTGTCTCTTTATAATAGCTTGGTATTCAAAATTAAATTCAACTATCCAATGCTTTTTCTGTAACTGTATCTCCTCAAAAAGAAACAAATGATCCAACTGTTCTCCTTGCCTTTCAGGGCTCCAAGGGGAGATCTGTTCCATGCTCCCCTAATAATTTTTAGTGAGACTTATTCTTTGGCAATCTTGACATACAAAATATAGATATAAAACTGAGATGCCTCATAGGAAGGCTGTGTAGATAAATGCAATCTTGAAATGGATTTCCACAATCTTTCAAAGTAGTGAGACATATGCCTGCAAACAGAATTGATACCAAAATGTATTCTCATGACTTGAAGGATTTTTAGATATTTTATGAGATGCAATATGTGGGAAAAATAGAATAAGATGTTGATCAGACTTTTCTCATAAATCTGACAAATTGATTCATGGTATTCACACAAATGTGCATACTACATGTAAAAAATCCTGACATGGCTCAAGGTGTGCAATGTTTAATATTGATACTGCATTCCAATAGGCTAATTTGTGTTTGTGGCTAGTTAAATAGATGATTTTATAAATTATTCTCTGCTAATTTATATTTGAAAAATTTTCCTCAAAGGTGCCTTGGCTTTCAGAGGATAAGTGTTTTGAGAAAAATTGTAGGACAAAATAGCAAGATTTATGCATAAGGATTTTCAGGAAGAACCTTTGGGTTCTTTTTTTCATGTCCCATGTTTGAATCCACATGTAAGATCTTTAATGTGGGTACTAAAACAATCTGGATACTAGTACTCAAAAGAGATAGGCAGTATCTGTCTATTGCATGGTTCATGTAATTTACACTATGGTTATTTTATTTATTTATTATTATTTTCTTGCAACTTTGTATATTTTTACTGTTCTATTCCTGAAGGCCCTGGTTTTTGTAGTTAGACCTTTTTATTTATACTTTTTAAAATAGAATATTTTGCTATGCTTTATTTTTCATAAAAAGTGTTAGTGTTTGAAAAATTGAAAACTTAGATTTTCAGGGCTGCACAACCCCAAACAAGGCATTCTGGGCAAATAAGTGAGTAAAGCTGGCAAAAAGCTGGTTGAAGTATTTACAGGAATCAGCACTTTCCCCAAGTGTTTTGTAAGAATTCAAAGTGGAAACAAGCATTCAGAACATCCTTAGAGATCCTAGTTTACTGCCTGGCAAATACTTTTGTGTAACGAAAAGTGCCAGGCAAAATGCAAAAGTCTTTTTCTTGAGATCTTTTCACTGCGGTGAACACAAAGTTTGATAGCCAAATGTTTAAAACTTTTCCAGAAACATAAGGTAAAATAAGACTCTAAGAAAATATAAGAAGTTATACTAGGAAAAATTTAAGTGGCCTGGAATTCTAGCAGAGATGGAAAAGCAGGGTTGCAAAGGAATCTGCTAACTTTGCAGTGACTAAGAGAGACAAACAGGGCACAGGCACTAAGCAGATCACATGGAGTAACCTTTGCCTTCTCTCTGATTTGTTTCTTTTACCACCTGGATCTAACAGGACTTATGCTTAGTTTTGGGGGGTTTTTATGTGAATCTTTCCTTGCACATGCACATAAAAGGTATATTTTTCTTTGTAAATTATCCATGCAAGGCAAAGCAATCCAAATGCAGCAGAAACTGGAAGAAAAAGTTGTCCAACTGCAAAAAGCATTTCTGCATGAATGTCCCTTTGGTTTTTGCTCTTTATTACTGTTCAAAAAATACTGTAATAAAGTGTTTTATAGAAGTTTTTTGTTTTAAATAATTTTTTTCCTGTATTCTCTACTGCTTTGAAACATTATTTGGTTTCATAGAAGAAATACAGACATGGATTTTCTGTGATGAAATACATAAATTCTTTAATTCAGTTTGTAAAATTACTTTAAGCTTCATGCACAAGGAAAAACTAAGCCTTTATTCTTGCTTTCAATATATGTTGAATACAATAATATTACAATGTTGCATGATTCTAGTTCTATTTGTTAGAAATTTTCATAGTTTTTCCCATTTTTCCCCTAGAACAATAATATGAAGTAACTGAATTACTTGTTTGAATATAATCAACAGAAATCATCCAAACTTCTGCATTTAATTAAATCTATAAATTATTTACTGGGTTGGGGTCACTGTTTGACATTTAGCAGTTTATTCATTCAAATAGCTATTTTAAGATAGCCCCATCAGGAACAACAGCAGTGTACCTTTGCAGTAGTAGGAATTATAATGGTCATATTTATATCATATTTGTGTATATATTTATGTGCAAATTAGAGATTTATGAACATATTTGTGTTCAAATTGGTGTGTTCTGACACAAAAGTTTTCAAATCCAAGCTGAATTTTGTAATTATGTAGAAAAAGCTTAGAGGTGAAATTTCAGATTTTAACTTCAAACTTTAAATCTTCTATAAAAATAATAAGTTAATGTTAGATTACTTCAGCTCTTCCACAGGTAGTAAAAAAAATCCCTACACAAATGTATATGTTTAACCACTGTTAGGTAATTTACCAATATAGGATAGTTGGAAAAGCATAATATCAAGGTTCTTGGGAAATAAGTGATTATTCCTGCAGGTAGTTAGGAAGGTAGTTTGAATTGTGTATCTGGACAAAATTTGGTTGAGACCTCCCTTATGTCAAATAAAATCCATAAACTAGACATAGATTTTTTATATACAGAAAAAAAAATTCTTGGGTGAAAATGTTCTTATTAGAAAATATTGCATCCTCTAGACTATAATTCGAAATTGAAAGAATATTCTGAACTTTAGAAAAATATATGTTAGAAAAGGAAATCAAAAAATTCCTTGTTTTACCTGTCTAAAATTTTGTGGTTTTGGGCATGACTAATTGAGAAATATTAATCCAAATAACAGTAAATAGAACTGAAGTTTAGAAAAAATTATTCTGGTTGCATTTCAAAAACTGAAACAAATGTGATTCCCAGGTGACCAGATGTTTTCTCCTTCCTGCTTTCCTGTAAACAGAAAAATTGTGTGTAAGTTAACTCAAAGTACCATTTTTTAGTGTAAGGTTTAGTGTAAAATGTGCTGCTGGCTGACTGCCACGGGAAGCCAAAAGCTTGTAATTTCAATTTCACGGCATTTCAAGTAGAACAGGCCCTAATGTGGAAGAGGGGATTAGAGGTGGCAGCTGCTATTATAACAGAGCTCTGAGAAGCCTTGTATTTGTACAGTATCAGATGTTTTGCTCACCTTATGTCCTTGAACAGATTATGGAAGCTGAAACATCAAATATTGGGTGACCTCTTCATAGAAAGTGCATGTTAAATGAAGAATCCCTAAACAAAATATTGTACAAAAAATATTTTTAATACTTCCTAGATTACAGATGAAATGTTTTGGTGAGGTAATAATGTCAAATGTATTTCAGATAGACTGTCAAGAATTATTTAATTCTGCTGCAGAACATCTGTGCTTGCCACCTGCTTGGCCAGAGTGGGAGGGACACTTGTAAACAAATTGTTCAATAAGGAAGTTTTGGGTTGTGGGGGTTTTTTTTTGTTTTGTTTTGGTGGTTTTTTTTTTTTTTTGTTTGTTTTTTTGGTTTTTTTTTTTTTTTTATTTATGGGGATCTCTGTCAAATGTCTATTTAAGATATTTAAGTTATTCAGCAAAGAAAAGCTATGTTATTGTAGAAAGCTAAGCCCAGGTGTATTCCTTAAACTTTTGTCTCCTGAAGCTATCAATAAAATTTCCACTTGATTAGTAAAACCAAGTAGAATCTAAAGTACAGTAAAAACACTTTTCATATACTTACAGTTTGTTATCTAATTTGGTTTCATCTTTTACTCATTTCGTAGTTATCTTTCAGTTTAGGTAGTCTTCCACATCCACTAGGCATGCACGGGAATACCTTGGTTTTACTCTGAAACTGCTCAAAACAGCATAGAAATACATGCTGAATAGTTTATTAACACTTTTTATGGCCAGTAAGGAAGGGTAATTTATTTTCTAACAAGTACTTGGTTTTCAGGTGATGTAAGCTGGAGCCCTAAATCTTGGTTTTAGCTATTCTGAAAAGCTGTACCTCTGTAGAACTCACCAGGTGTCACTGGATATTACATGGACCAGGTCAATTCAGCTTAACAGTGAGATCAAAATATTCACATCTGCACTGGCTTTTTTTGAGGGACAAAAGCTGTACTGATTCATGCTGTGTAGCATTGTGCTGCAGATTGAAGCACAGAGAGTGAGCTTAAAAAAACTTTCTTACTCTTATTCGTGACCTCCTTAATTTTTCTTCTGTTCCACTGTGGTATTCCTGGTAAGTTATGGTGTTTTCCAGAAGTTTGGGGAATCAGTGATGAGAGGGATTATTTCTGGTCATATTGTGTGTCTTTTTTTATTTTAGCCGTAATTTGGCCAAGGGATATAAGGAAGAAAAAAGCAATAATAATGTATGGCATGTGAAGAAATGATGATGATAAATAAAGAAAGTCACTTAAGAAATTGAAACAGAGTTGACCTTCAAAGTTGACAAATGTATCCCAAGTACTTTGAATATATTTCTGGTGCAGAGCTCACTGCCTCACCTTCGAAGTTTGAAGGTGATGAACAGGACAGAGAGTTGTTTCTGCAATTTTGAAAGACAAGAATGTCTTTCAGTAACATCCTCAAACTTAGATCTCATTAATCCTGTTAATGCAAATAGGCCATTTATAAATTTTGTGCTAATATTTATAAAGCATAATGAATGATCAAGGGCAATGGTAGTTTGGAAGATGCTGAAATAATTGATGCTGAAGGATTCTATGTACATGCTTCCTTCATACATGCTGTATTTTTCAACTACATTCAGTCTGCTGTGATTATCATTAAGGTCTAAGTTAACTGACATTAGTGTTTCATCTCTGCAGTTCCTGGCCAGCAGATAAAGGATAAGTTTTGGTGAAGCGCAGTAAGAATTTTTAAATAAATGGTTTGCAAGCCCAAATCTCTTTCTTAAGTGACATATTTAAACTGCTGCTATGTATCCACTGGAGAGAAGGCACATCAGGGAATTCTCCTAGAGCTGTACAAATTCATTTATCCTTGCATTTGAATTGACCTGCTTCCAAAACCTTCTTGATAACATCCCCTACTTTCAGCTTGTGTTTATCTTCTAGAAATAAGAGTGGTGCATAAATTGTTTGCTGGAGACACTGAGGACCTCTGTCTGTGTTTATGCATTATGCACCTAGATGAACTCGTAGTCTCAAAATGTCAAAATATATTTTTTAATGCTAAGTGTTATTTAGAAATATATAAAAAAATTACCTGGGCCTGCCTCCAAAAATGTTATTGATTATAGCCATGGAATATTTAGCTTCAGAGAAAGAACAAAAAAATGCTTACAGTACAGTTCAATTAATTCTTATACCCTTTTTTCCCCAGATCATTTTAATTCTCTATTAAGTAAGCATTTAATTGGAAGTGACTATTATTATAAGCACATAATTTGTTATTAAATTAAATTGCTAATAAATATCTCATCTTCCATAGAAACTATAGCAATACTGTTCTGATCTTTTGTGAAGCTATTGCCTGAAAAATATGTCAAAAGCTTACATTACATTAAATAGAAGATGCGCAGGAAGAGTTACAAAATTTGGGGGAAAATTCATCCAGAGTTGTCCCGGTTTCACAGGGTTTTGGAACAGTGTATCTGAAAAGGAGTTTGAATATGTAACAGTGGAAACCTTCCTGTACTCAGTCACCTTTGTTTTGTATGAGTCTTGCATGACTACTGTGCATAAAGAGAAGAAGCAAAGTAAAATCTACAGAAATCTGGCAAAATCTACCAAAAACCAGCAGAGGTTTGTAGAAGAGAAAGATAACTCCATTTCCAGAAGCATTTCCAAGACATGGAAAGTGAAATAATCTCATCAGGCTAACCTTTGGAAATATGTTTTAAGGAGGTCAAGGAGTTACTGAAAGCTGATAATAATTTGCTATAATAAGCTTGAATTGTCCAATGTAAGAATATTAGAAGAGCAGTTTGGTTGTCAAGTATTGCCACAGACCATTGGCTATTTTTTATTCCATATTTCATCAAAGTTGTGTTTATGAATGAAATTGTATATTCAAAAAGGGATTAATCCTTATAACGCTGGGTTGTTTGGGTTTTTTTCCATATGCTTTTTCCCTGATATGAAAATATACCCTATAAAATGCAAATAAAAATGTCCTTTTTCCACCATAAAAATCTGGGGACAAATAATATCTAAAAATACGTTGAAAAATGAAAAAATTGAGTTCTCTTACATAACTTTTCCCCCTTCCCATCTCTTACTTAATTTCATTTATTTCAGAGGAACAGATCACAGAATAATATATTCTTCCATTTAGAGATAGATATTGGATAATTAATATCCATTTGAAATAATTATTTAATAATGTAATTTAGTAGAGATTAATATTGTGTAGTGAGCTCAACAATCCAGTTGCTATTTGGATGGAAAATTTACAGTGAGGACCCAAGTCAAAAATGCTCAAAACCTCTTAGAGGAGTAAGCAAATCAGGTCTAGTGATATGTCTGAAATAAAAATGTTTGAGGGTGCCTTCACTTCTGGGTAATTTACTGTTTTATTCAGCTATTCCTCTGTATTTGCATGGGATAAAAACAGGTAATTTAACCAGGGAAAACTTAGCATTAAAAAAAATTGACAAATTAAAAAAATGTTCTTACTGTTCTGAAAATTTTATGAATTTAATAAGAACAGAGTTATCTGCAGCTTCAAACTATTTTGTATGCTCGTAAATGTGACTGGGCTTTTTTGCATATGCACAAAAAGCATTACAGTATAGTTGTTGCTTTAAAAATATAAATCTGTGTTATCTTATTTTAAAGATGCATGGTTCACAATGATCACTTGCATTCAAAGCAGTGTTTATTTGGAATGGATTAAGAATGATGTAAAATATATCCCATATTAACATTTTACTTTTGTAGAATTATGCCTACTTTTCTAAAAGGGAAGGCAGCTACCCTGTTTAAAGCTTTTTTTTTTTTTTTTTTGTGAATATAGATGATATCAAACCTTTGTTTTCATGTTCATCCTTTGTACTGTGCTGCACCTTTCCCTGTGGGATAAGTCTGGCCAGGGAAGTGCCAACACTCAGGGCAGTGATCCACAGCAGCCCCGTGTCATCTGTGATGCAGCTCCAGCCTGATGGACTGTGGAGTCCCATGTGCCCTCTGTGAATGGGAGCCACCAGTTTGGGTCTCCCTCCTCTGATCAATCATTCTTCTCCCTGAAATTATTTCAGCTTAATGTCTTTGAAACAGTGGCCTCTCTAAATTTGCTTGGCATTTAATGAAAGATTTAAAAATTAGTAAGAGGTGAATGAAACTGTGACCGTTCCATAACCCTTGTTTCTTTTGGAAATGAACAAAACTTCCTAGACTACAGATGAAATGTTTTTGTGAGGTTATAATATGAAATTTATTTCAGATTGACTGTCAAGAATTATTTAATTGATGGTTTTGTTTGTTGTTTTTATTTGGGGTTTTTATCATGAGCAAGTCTTGCACAATTGGTCATGTGTTTTACTGTGCATTTCCCATACACATCTATCAAGTTTACCTCATATTATGTATTACAAAAATTTCCTAAAACTTCATTTGGCGGATTACAGAAAAATGAAATAATTTTGAATACCACAGTGTTCAATAAAGAAGGGACTGGGGGCAATGGTCTGTTTGCTGACTGCCCTTTCAAACTGGTATGGTGATTGGTAATTCAAACCCTGACGATTTAGCTTTTTCTGAAAGGAATACTTTTTGCAGTGATAAAACAGTACTGGAAATTTTGATTAGGAAATTCTGTGATATTCCCTGAAGTGCAGCTTTGCAGAGATGCTGAGCCAAATATTATGGTAATTTTAAAAAAGTGCTTACCAAATAATTGGAACTGCAGAGAATGTAAACCATTGAGGAATTTGTCCTGTTATGATGTCTCAGCATAGAGCAAGAGCTTATGTGGAGGTGTATATCTGAGTTATTTTAGAACTGCTTCTTTTAACTAATTCCTGCTATTTATTTTATGTATGTTAAGAAATTATATTTTTAAGTATTTTGCAGAAAATTTTGGATATTCTACATAATAAGCTCCAGATTCCTGATCCTATATGGGGACACCACTCTTTTTATTATTTATTATATAAATATGAAACTGGATTAAAAGCATTCAATTTTCTTTTTATCTGTGTAAGTCTCAGACAGTTTGGACCTTGGATGCTGTGAGTGTTAGACCTGGAGGTTCCCCAAGGCAGAAACTCCTAAAGGACTCCTTAGCAGCAAAAGAACTTCAGACCATGGAAAAACACCTAGCTGGTATGTATGGGATCAAGGAACCATAAAATGCCTAGAAGTGCTCACCCAGCTTGCTCTGCCAATATTTCAGATTAAGGAAAAAATTATCTAACTCACATGCTGATGAAAACAGATGAAAACTTTATTTTTTTTTTCATTGAAGAAAACACAATTAGTGTTTTATTTGTAGATGTAATGAACTTCACTGTTATCACAGTAAGTACACTACTTAAACAGTAATTAAACCATGTTAAATATACTGTGGTCTGAAAGCATAATAATGCACCTTTTTTTGTTTTTGTGTTTCACCCAGACTCATGCAATAAGGAGGTACTGATGTTTTACTTACTGTCAAATAGTCTTTAAAAGCAGGCTGCAGTGGATCTTTAACTGGAGAACAGATTGCTTTGCAGGAAAAACTCCCCTTGTTAGGAGAATTCTGGCTGAGTGAAATCTATTAACTTGTGTGCTTTGGAACATCTGCAACATCTTTGATGGGGTAACCACTTCTGAAAAGTCAAAAAAAAAAGCATGAGGTTTTTGGTAAAGAGATGTTTCAGAGCTTTATAAAAATTAATGAGGAATATTTTAAAATTTAGCTTGCAATTTGTTCTTCTTTGTAACTAATGTTTCTATCTTCAGCTTTCATTAAAAGGTAGGACACAGACCTATATTGCGGTAGTCCTCCTATAGTTATGCATGCTATTTGTCATATGGTGAAAGCTTCATAGGCTAATTCTATGAAAGGTAATGCTTCACTGGAAGGTAAAGACTGTATATGTCAAATGAAGGTAGAAATGAAATTTATTTGATCATTCTCCTAAGTTATTTGGAGAGTGAGGCAGAGAACGCTTTTGGTGTTATATTTTAAAATACTTTGGATATTTATCTTGCCAATAACAGTGGTGAGAAAGCTGTATCCTCTTTAGAAAGGGGTGTTGCAGCTGAGGTCAAGGCAGACAACAAAGCTATAAGCACAGGGAGGGAAGCTTTTTAGGAATAGGTTTTGCTCATAATGGAGCACAAACTAAAAATTACAATGTATGCAAATGAAGCCTTTTAAGGTGGGTTTTGTGTCAGACAGTAGAGATGCTGTAATTCAATTTTTTTTTTATAGGTTCGTAAAGCTTACAGCTATTAGAGCTGCAGCCACTGCCAAACTAGATTTAAAAATCCATGAGCCCTCTCTCTAAAATGAAACTCCCAGGAACATCTAGTGGGAATCAGGAGAGCAGCAAACCAATATGTGGTTTCTGTAGCACAGCAGGAACCTGTGTACCCCAAGGGCCCTGCTACTGAGGTACCACTTGTTTTTCCTTATGCTGTCACTCAGGAGGAGTCTGGTGAAGATCTCCCTGCTTTGATTTATGTCCTAACTGGTCTCACTTCCATGGTCATACAAGCTGTTCTTGCATGCATTATGCTGTGAAAAATGCATTCCCTTGGCAAAGCTTTATTCAATAGAATATGCAATTTTAAATACTTAATTGACTGTAAAGTAAGTAGGTACATTGACTTAATCTCTGAGATTCCTTTTGCAGTTGTGTGACCCAAAAGATTTTCTCTCTCACATCAGCGCTGTTCCTGTCATTTGACTTTGGGCCTGATATTTCAGTAGAGCTGTTGTTACATGAGGTTCAGCCATTCTACTATTCAGCAATTTTTGTCTGACTGAGAACTTCACATGAAAGCAGCCCAATTATTAAACATTGGACCATTGTATTCCTAATAATTCATGCCCTATTATAACACCAGTGGTACTTGAGACAATTACTCCCCTCAAAGGCAAGAATAACATAATTTCTGTGAATAATCAGTTTGGAGTATCTCAGATAATAATGCTGTGGTTTTGCTTAGCCTCATTTATCTTACACATTTGCAAAAGTTCAAGTGTCTGTGATATCAGCAAGTCTCTTGTTTCAGTTCTCTTAGCAAGCGCAATGGAACCTATTAATTCCACGAAATGGCTGCCTATCTAGGCAGTAATTTAGATGCCTGAGCTATGACTTGGATTACCTGTGTAATGATGAAATATGGCCCCCTGTCTCACATACACCTTCTTAAGGGTCCTGGCCTTCCCTTAAGGACTATATGCTGGATAAAAATCACTCCTAACATAAGGCATAATTTGGTGCCTGTGTCTAAATTAGGAGCTAGCACCAATTGCCAGCAACTGCCTCTGTACCTTGACATTTGAAAGCAGCAGTTTTACAAAATCAGATACTGGAGCAGTTTTCCTTCTCTACATATGGCTCATATCTTTTTTTTGTCTAAAATCCAGGCCCTTATGTTATTATGGCTGCTTTATATCACAAGCAAATGGAGATTATTATTTTCTTGGTAGTTTATTCCAGTATCTTGCCAATTTGGTGTGTTGCACTGATTTTGTGGTCTTCGTATACTTCTGGAAAATATTTTATCACAAGAAGAACTGTTAAAAAAATAAACAGTTTATAAGTGCATATGAATCATATCCTTATTCTGGATATTTTTTTATTTGAAAGCAAAATGCCTTTGTATTGCTCTGTTGCATTTTATTTTCCTTTAAATGACCACAACAAGGATTTTTAAAAATCCTAAGTCATAATTCAATTGTATTGTTTAATATGGATCAGATAATACTGCAAAACTGGGAATGTGTGACTTCTTTTTCTTTCTGGCTGAAAAGCATATATTAAATCAAAATCAAACAGAAGATGTGTAAATAAGACTGAATAATTATGCTATGGAAACATGTTAAATATGTGTAGAGAAATTATTATAATTGGTTTATCTGCAGGCTTGATTGCTATATGAAATTAAGGAAACATGAGCCAGCATATAATATCTATTTAACTTTATTAAATCGTTCAATATTCATGCTATTTTTTAACATACTGAATTCAGTACAGGCAAGTTGGATGTCTGTAATTTTGCAAAGAAATAGACTAGGCTGGTTCTTTACAAGACCATATTCTTCATTTGGTTTAGATCAGTAGCCTACAGTATCATTTATTGGCCCCTGATTTTTTGCCAGGCATCTTACACGTTCTGCACCAAAAGAGGAGCAGGAAGCAGGTTAAGGGAGCTGCTTCTTCCCCCTCTAAGATCAGCTCAGTTGGTCAGAGCCTGGTGCCAAAAACGCCAAGGTCACCATCAAGTTTTGATCCTTATATGGGCCAAACTGAAGAGTTTGACTTGATGATCCTTGTGGGTCCCTTCCAATTAAGAAGATTCTGTAATTCTGTGATTCACTACTCTGCGCTCATGAGACCCCACCTGAGTGCTGCATTCAGCTCTGGGGTCCCCAGGGTAAAAAGGATGTGGGACCTGTTTGAGTGGGTCCAGAGGAGGCCATGAAGATGCTCACAGGGCTGGAGCATCTCTCACAGCCTGAGAGACTTGGGGTTGTTTGGTCTGGAGAAGTGAAGGCTACAGGGAGAGCTAGTTGTGGCCTTCCAGTACCTAAAGGGGCCTGCAAGAGAGCTGGAGAGGCACTTTTTATACAGGTATGTAGTGATAGGACAAGGAATTTAAACTAAAAGAGGAGAGATTAAGATTAAATGCTGAGAAGAAATTCTTGACTGTGTGGGTGATGGGGCACTGGAGCAGGTTGCCCAGAGAAGCTTTGGATGTCTTGTCCCTAACAAAGCTCAAGGCCAGGTGGGATGGAGCTCTGAGCACCATGATTTAGTGGAAGGCATTCCTGCCCATAACCAAGGGGTTTGGAACCAGGTGATCTTTAAGGTTTCTTCCAGCCCAAACCATTCTCTGATTCTGTGAAGTTACAAAGTGAAGAGTAGTTCAAGATGTAATCATTTCAAAATAGAAAGAATTAATTTTAAGGGGTCAATTATAAATGTTCTTAACTGTGTGCTAGAAATATTGACTATGTTTTGAAATTTGCTAACAGTAAAATATTTAATCTTTAAAAAGTTGAGAGACACTTTTATCTGAGGCTTTCACAACTATTTCAATTTTATTAGCTTTTTTAGTAATTGCGTTTGAGTTGGGTGCAATAAGTTGTATTAGACTAATAACATGAAATTGGCATGGCTTATTTCCTGTTTTCAAGATCTTATAAAATATGTTGATGTTAAAGGAAGCACATATTTAATTATTTAACATACAACATTCCTTTTATACCTACTGGTAAACACAAGTGAAAAAAAATCTCATTTTCCAATATGCAGTTTAGAATCTGTTTCTTTTAGGACATTTAGAACCTGAAATAATTGTTATAAAAATAAAAAAAATAAAATGCTTATTTTAGACAAGTTGACTTAATGAGTGTTTAAATCAGTAGAGCCTTGCTGCTTTACAGCTTCTGGGACTGTGACTTGTTAAGGGGAAATGGCATTGCTATTTTAAAGATAATCAGCTGTCTCTATGAAAATCAAGTACACTAGAGTACATGCCAGTGAAAGTGAAAATTCATAACAGTAGTGTAATATAAACTTGATTAAACTGTTTCTTAAGCTCTACATTTGTACTTGCAAGGACTTTCAATATGTTATCAATACTAACCTAAATTCCAGCTACCCTCGCCTGACTTTGATGGTTGTATTCTGATTTAATTCATCAGAAGCATTAATATGATTTAAAATATTTCAGGAGACAGTTTCCATTCACTGTCTTTAACTTGTTGTGGTTTTAAAAGAGATTTTATTTCTTAAGGCTGTGTGCAAGGTAGGGGTTGGAACACCCAATGGCTGTCACCTTTTCTGCTTGGGCTCTGGACGTCGTGACCCCATCACCTGCTGCAGCACTGATGGCAGGCCAGAGCACGAGATTCAGGCTCAAACAGGATCACAAATCCAGACATGCCAGAGTTCAGTTGTTACTTCCCTCAGAGTTTGGTTGGGCAGTAGACAGCAGGGCCAGAAGCAAAAGTTTTGCCTTGAGCCAGTATTGGATTGCAGCTGAGAATGGCAGGTTTCCATTACTGCTCTATCTTGGCTTGCTACTAATCTTGATTTTGCAGTAACTGTGCAAAAGCCACAGAGACATAATTTTGATGACACAAGAGGAATTTTTACAGGTTGTGTTGATATTCAATGAAGAGGTAATATTTCATTGCTGCAGGCTAGCTGTGTTTGCAGTGAATCAAATGTAAATAAACTTCAGGGAAATGCTTGCCAAACATTTGCACTGTTCTGATGCCTTGTATTTTAAGCATGAATAGATTTTCTCTGCACAGCTTCATTGGAGAAAATCATTGAGAGTTCTAAACCAGAGAGAAACAGACAGTGAGTTTCTTTCTTTTCCATTTGTTCACGTGTGTGTGCACAGACATTGAGAAGGACCTCGCACTGTGGGAAGAAGCAAGGCTCTCAAGAAGCCCTGGTGTCCAGCATCCCAGTGTAGTTACATCTGACCATCAAGGCACTCTTCAAGCTGCACAGGGCCCAACCCCAAGGCCTCAGGTGCCAACTCCGACAGGGAAGAACATTCAGCTCCAAGGAATCAAATCACCACCACTGCCCACTAACAGCAGAACACAGGTCTCCAGTGTCACAAACAGCAGTGCACAAACCAAGAGGCCATCAGCTCCAGCGAGCAGACCTATGACCCCAAATAGCTTGTTGTCACGGCCTCTTACCCCTAGCAACCAAGGAAATAGGGAAGGCATTATTAGCCTGCAAAGAAGCAGATCTTTGTCATCTAAGAGCCAAATGGGGAGGACCCTCAGTGCTGCTTCAGGGCTTTCTGTGCAAGTGAGTGGAGATGTTGTTGGAACTGTCACTACTCAGAGAAACAGTTTATCAGAAGTAAGATTTTCGATTTAATGTTTTTGCTATGTTTAATAATGCCAAGACTTGATTGCATTTTATGTTCAAGTAACATCAGTATACCTAATGTAACCTACTGTGCTGAAAGAACTTGAAATAGAATGATGAGAAAATTAGCAAGGAAATACTGCTCAGCTTTGAGAGGTACTCATTAGAGAATGTCAGTATTATTAGAGAAATCATCCTGAAACACTTGTGTCCCCCAAATTTACCATGAGCTCGGTAGGGCTTTGCCTGTACAATGCATAGCAGTTTTATTAGCATTACAGTTTCTAACAGGTGCATATCTCTGGAATATTAAAAAAAACTTTATCTAATCTTTATGTTCCATGGTATTTTTTTTTTCCTGCTGCACTGGCAGTGCATGTTATTTTCTTGATCTACTTTTTATTTCATATTTTGGGGCAATTGGAATGATTAGTTAGGCATCACTGAAAGGACAGATTTTTCCAAAGCACCAAACCGAATTGCAAGAGAAGAATGTCCAACATTGTTGAATCACTGTCAAATACTATATGCATGGTAACTAGGCTAATTTACAGCATAAAAATTTCCTGTCACATATTATTGGCTTTTACAGGACTAGTCTTTGTTTAAAACAAAACAAAAGAAAAAGTTAAAGTACCTTGTAAATTCTGAGTAGGATTCTCCTCTGCTAACCTTAGCTGCCTTAAAGATAACTTCAGTGTGTGGGCAGTGGAAATAAAAGCACCTGTGAAAGAAAACCCCTGCTGTCTATCTCTATACATGCCTTACAAAGGTGAGTCTTTTCTCAGGATATGCCAGTCCTTCTATACTGACTTGAGAAGGAACTATGTGTCTAGACTGCTGATTTTTTAGTGGTGGAATATGTTGGTTCCCACCATTATTACCAATCTCTTTGTAATCCATTTGTCAAAACCTGGAGACCTTTTTTTCAATACTAAAAATAGTATCAGACCTTTAGATTGTTTCTGAGGAGTATCATCTGTTTTAATAATCTGTTGGGTGTGACACTTGATACAATATGTTATCAGTCTCATGACTTCTAAAGGAAATCTCAAATGTTGTTTATGGTAGTGTTGCTTACGGTTGCTTTTAGAGATTAAATACTTAGTATAACCCTTCAATTATTTTATGACATCCATTATTTTGTGAAGGAAAGGAAATGAAGCAGAGATTATTCTAGAATTTGGCGAAGAAATCTTACTTCAATTTAGTGGTGAAATAAATGCTCATTATTTTGGTATTTGAATGACAGTGCACCAATCCCATCATTGAGCTGTTTCTTCACTTAGAATTGAATATCCAGATTAAAGACATGAGGACTGAAGGGGACTACAGACACTGCCAGTTGATATATTTTCAAGCCACATTTCCCATTAAAAAAAGAAAGACACTTAATTTTAACACTTTTTTTTGGACAAAAAAAATCGCTTTGTGTCCTCTTTTGAAGTATGGGATGTGTTTGTGTGTTAGAATTTCCTCTCATACCAGAAAATGAGAATTGAAATTCATTTTTATCTAAAATATGTTCAGAAGAAATGAAGGGTTTTATTGTCTCCAACTAAATTCTTCACCCCTCTTTTTCTTCTTTTTTAGGCAGTCTTGTTCTTAACTGAAACACAGTCATGTGATGCCAAGTAAAATTATTGTATATGCTCCTGAAACCATGTGTGTGTAATGTGTGAGAGATATCCAGTCTGCCTGCCACTTTTGATCTTTCCTGTAAAGAGGCAGACAATTGCAAATGCTTTCTTCCAGAGCCTTTCTGTAGTTATGGTAATAATAAGCAAAGTCCCATTTAATTTGCTGTGTCTTGTTACTTCTGTTTGCTGATAGCTCTCACAGTAAGTGTCCTGTTATACTTTTAATGTATGTATATATTTGTCTCAAGAATTTAGGAAGTGAGCAATATTATTATGCTATTTTCCAGGTAGAATAGCATGTCCAGATTCAGCCAGCAATCCACTGTAAAGCTGATGTTAAACCTCAGCATTTCTATGCAGGATCTTATCCTCTGTTAAAATCCCTTCTTGAAGTGACAAATTCTTTTCTTTCTCTTTGCTCACTGGGTACAATAGTACCTTGGCTGCAGTGACCCAGCTCAGACCCTATTTATCCCTTCTGACATGCACAAGTGACCTTTGACATAATGGAAACTCAGCTTGGGACTAGCTCTGCTTCCAAAGGGAAAGCTGCTGGTATGACACATTCATACTGACTACTTTCTTCTGCCAGGTTGTGAAGGCCCATGGATATCAGCAAGTAGCTGATGGAGGTCTGGCCAATCTGCCTCTCCCAGCCTCATTCTTGAAGGATTATACTAGAAGCTTTCAAGCTGTCTTTTGCCCACTTAAGTTCCTGGTCACTTAGGGAAGTGGTTTTAGACAGAACATACATCTGTTCTGTGACATTTTTTGCCATGTTAGACATTTCCTCCCATTTGTGGCCATATGATTTTATTTTCTCCTGTCACAGCTTTTCTCTGACCATGGAGATATATTTTAAAACAGCAGAGGAGGTTTGGGGTAGGAGAACAAGAGTCCTGCCTGTCTTTGTTCTGTTACAGATCACAAACATATAAAACTCAAGGCTGATACTGTGATTTATTTTGCAACTTTCATTGTAGGTTTTGTATCCTCTTCCTGTATAAAACCAGTAAAATAAAAGAGGGGAAATTGCCTTTATTCTTATTAGCCTTATGGTCTCAACTGGAAATTTCTACTGGATGTAAATACACTATGGTGATATTGCCAATCCTATGGAAGACACTCTTGATAAGATTTTTTGCAAATAACTCTGCTTCCTTACTTTTAGGCAATATTAATAGAATTAATCAGTAGAATGTTGATATATATTTGATGAGAATAAGTCAGTTGAAAAGAATGTGAGTACTGGGTGCCAGGAGCATGTTTTACCAAGAAGTTTGATATACTTATTTATTTAATTGCTTATTTGTTGGGAATTTTAACATATCTCTCAATGCCTTATGTATGCTTCCTAGATTGTAATGTGTTTCAAAGTAACATAACAAGTTTAAATAGAAAAATATTACTAATAAATGCAATTCACAGTTCTTAAGCTTTAATAAAGTTCATACTGCAGCATGGGTGGTTCAATCTTGATATAGCACAAATCTTAAATAATTTGGCAAGTACTTAACATATCAGCTGTTAAGAATGTTTTGGGGTTTTTAATGCTCAAGACTTAGAATGATCTGAAATTTTGTGGACAAGTTTCTGCCTCCTGGCACACATAATATTACTAAGTTCTAACAGGTGTGTTTTATTATCAGCTCTGTTCAAGCCTGAATTGAATTATAGCAAAGAAATGCTACCTAGAGAAATAGTTTTATTATCTCTATAAAGGTAATAAATCAGGGTTCCAAATCCTTTGGCAGAGATATTTTTATGCATGCTCCTAATCTTTTGGTGTTTTGTATAAATTGGCAGAGGAATGTTGAACCCTGCTTATCTCTTTAGGATGGATTCCATTAAAGTGACACAATTCTGTGATACTTGTCAATAGCTGTTGAGATGAAAATACCACTGACTCCCTTGTTTACCATATCATTTCCTGAACACATGAAATTTTGCAATAATGTCTTTTATTCAGAAAATTTAAAGTGGTATTCAGCAATCCTTATTAGTCTTTCATTGCTGAGAGCAGGAAACTTCATCTTATTTGAATATAGCCTAGATTAACAAAATTTTTACTTCAGTTTACTGGAGTATAGAGCATAGCTTGTGATGGGGACTCTTCGTTTTGGTCAGATACTCTCATTCTGTTCCACTGCCTGGCTCAGGACTTTGCTCTGTGTTTTTGGAAGATTAAAACGTATGTGGATCAGTGTGAGAGTCACACATGCCTGCTGCAAGAATCCTGTTCCTTGAACCAAAACACGTTCAGTGTTGTAGTCAGTAACCTTCTCCAGCATTGCACCTTGGAAATGGCCCTACAGGAGGGAGACCTGGAGCTCCTGCTTGAATTTTCTGATGGCCCATGGCAATCTTTGAGAATTTTTAACACATTCCTGACAGAATTAATAATTTACTCCCAGCGAGTTAGATCTTGATTGAGCAGCCTTCAGTCTCCCAAAACTGATTTAAACAAGCCTGGATTCTGTATTTAAGTCAGATAGCCTAAGAATAAAATTTATGTTGTAATACAATTTTACTTTAAATATGTAGACTCACATTTCAGCTGATGTAACACGAAACAGGGTTATTACCCCTCCTTTTTTTTTTCAAGAACTTATAAAAATCTGGCCAGTATTTTTATGATATCTGGCCAAGGTTAAAATTTTCTTTTAGAGACTAAACTTGCATGTTTGAACTGCCTTTAACTGTGCATTCCAGTCTCATCTCTCCCCTTGAATATTGCAAAGGAAAGTGTCAAAGTATTTTATATGTCTGTGTGTATACTTGTTCACATGCATATGTGTGTGTCTGCATGGAAAAATATTCTTATACGCATACATATATGCATTATATTAAAAAGTTGACAATTTTAAAACATTTTCAAAAGTATATATTCAGCTGCATATGCATTTTTGACCATGTAAAACATTTATATTCTGATGTTTTAATGGTAACTTTACAAAAGTTTCCATAACATTTTTCCTCCCTAGGCCTTCTCCTTATGCAGCAAAACCATAGGTTCTAAATCAGGTTTCAGGTTCTTGTACTTATTAGACTAGAAACAGTGACAATTTTGACAGATCAAAGCCTCACTTAAGCAAATTGCATTTGAAATGTCTTTGCAGTCCTAAACCTGCAGGGTTAGATGTAATATCTGTTATTTTGTCTTGTCACTGCATTTCCAATATGAGTATGTATGTGTCTTCCATACCTGTATTTATAGTGGACAGATAGTGAAATAAATCCCTTTATTTTGATGTGTTTGGGTTTGATTTTTTGTTGTTGTTGTTTCTTTATTTGGTTTGTTTGTTTGCTTTTGGTTTTGTTTTGGTTTTGGGGGGTTTTGTGGATTTTTTTTTTTGGTTGGTTTTGGGTTTTGGTTTGGTTTGTTTGTTTGTTTGTTTGTTTTGGGGTATGGTGGCTTTTTGGTTTGGTTTTTTTTTTTTTTTTTACTGAATAGATTAAAAAAATTTCCAAGGAGCCTGCACATCCTCTACATTTTGGTTTTATTTCACAGCAAGTGTTTTTTTTGTTTTTAAAGGCTTTCACCCTTCTAGTTAATTGAGGCTAGTGTTTGCTGCAGTCTTCATTTATACAGAACAATTGTCTGTCATTATATCTAAAGTAGATCTGTTTGTGGCAGGATGAATTCTTACAACAGCTTCAGCTTGCTCATCAACCTTGGATATTGCCGAGTGACACAGAAAGTGAAGGAGTGGAAGCTGACCAAGACAAATGTAAGTATATGTGTAAGGACCAGATAATTTGTCAAAACCCCTCAACTTTACTGCTGTTTTCCATATCTTCAAATACTGTGGAGATGTCATGCCTGCTCTCAGGAGCTTTTCTCACAAGTACCAATAACTTCTTTGTGTGAAGGGTGAGCCTTATAGGATTGATCTGCAGAAGCTTTCCTGTAGTCACTGAACAATGACAAAATGATGACAGAACACTGTTTACTTAAGCTAAGTGAAACAATTTGTCCTGATGTGTTAAAGTAGCTGTTCCAGAAAATAACATGAACTTGAAACAGATAATCTGTTTCATAAATCTGTATTCACCAGCAAAAAGAAGCAAAGTAAAAAACTCTAGGTCTTAAAAGCAGAGCCTCCCTCCTTAGGTCTGACACTCCATTATCTCTATTTTGCTTACATTATTTTAATTCATCTGTATAAATAAAAAAGTTCTTAATCATACCAGTAATCCTTAATATTCTACACTCTTTGAAGTATTTGTCTAATCGTGGAAGTGAGGGTCAGGAGGATCAGAGCCTAAATGGCAGAACAAGTAACAGGTTATAAATTGCAATATTTTCAAACTGTAGCAAATTCTCCCTGCCTACAAGGTACCTGTAAATGATCTTGCTCCTTCACATTGTCTCTTTTAATTCACACTAGTTTTGTGATCTGTAAAGTGAACATGCAAACTGCTTCCCAATATAGTTTAGGTGATGTACTTGAAAAAAAAACCAGGTGATTTAATCAGCATGTTTAGAAAACTCAATACTGGTTTAAACATCAAGAGTTAACATATGTAAAAGACGTTTTCTTTACAGAAGGGAAGAGTTCTGTAAGGGATTAAGGATTCATAAGAAACATGGCGGAGAAACAGAATTTTTTTTTTTAATTATGCCACTTTAAAGAATTGTCTTTTTACTCATACATCAGTTTCACTAATTCATACATAGCCCAGAGTTTGACTAAAATTTAAATTTACACAGTGAGATCCTAAAGACCATGTGCAGGTCTTTTTGAACGCTAGTAAAATGTTACAATGAGATTCTATGCATCCAGCTGATTTTAGTCCAAGGCTGTAAGTCCAATTTGACTTGCACCAGAGCCTTTCAGTTGCCTTTGAGCTGAAGCTCACCTTAGGTGGCTCAAGAGAGACTCTGGGACCTGCCTTTCATGTTTATCCAATTTTTCCTCAGTATTTTCTGTAATGAATTTGCAGTCCCACAAACATTGGTAGGACTGGCTGTGCACACGCAGACTGATGCTAATTATGGGAGCAGGGAGACTGCTGCTCCAGGACATATCAGATACACACCATGGTTTTGTATAGCTCCTGTACTTGAATTGTGTGGGTGTGAGGACTTGTGAGCACCCAAAATCCTGTCCTATATTATTCCAAGAATATTATAGGTCATTGTCATTGCCCAAAAAACAAAGTGGTGAGTTAAATATTAAAAGCATCTTGTTAAGGTCAATGTCCAAATGCCTCTTCAACAGTGACAGACTTGAGCAATTGACCATCTCCCTCAGAAGCCTTTTCAGTCTTTGACCCTCTCAGTAAAGGAATGCTCCTGATGTCAGTCTGAATCTCTCCTGGCACAGCTTTGAGCCATTACTTTGTGTTCTGTCACTGAATACCAGGGAGAAGAGATCAGTGTCTCTCTCTCCACATGGCCTCCTCAGGAAGCTGTGAAGTCAATCCTTAGCTTCATATTCTCCAAACTAGACAAGCCCAAAATCCTTAGCTGCTCCTCACAGGTCATTCCTTCCATCCCTCTCATCAGCTTTGTTGGCCTTATCTGGACCCACTCAAGGACCTTCACATCCTTAAATTGTGGTGCCCAGAACTGCACACGGTGCTCCAGGTGAGGCTGCACCAGTGCTCTACACAGGGGGATAATCACTTTTCTTGAGCAGCTGGTGATTCTGTATTTGATGCACCCCAGGATGGGCTTTGTCCTGTTGGCTTCCAGGACACGCTGCTGATTCTTGCTGTGCCTGTTGCCAACCAGCACCTCCAGATCCATTTCTGCAGAGAGGCTCTCCAGCCACTCCTCTCCTGGTGTGTTTGCTTAATATTAGTCTGTCCCAGCTGCAGAATCTGGAGTTTTGGCTTGTTAAACTTCATGCCAATAATCACTGTCCAGTGTTCCAGACTGTGTAGATCCCTGTGCAGAGCCTCTTGTCTCTCCAAAGAGTCAGCAGCACCTCCCAGTTTGGGATCATCAGCAAATGTGCTAATGGTGGATTCAACCCTTCCTGGAGGTCGTTGGTAAATGTATTGAACAGAACTGGCCCTAGGATTGATCCCTGGGCAACACCACTGGTGACCAGTGGCCCCCTTTTAGCTCTGCCCTTCATCCAGTTCTTCACCCAGCACAGCCTGCAGCCACTCATCCCGCAGCTGGACAATTGCCCTGAAGGATCCTGTGAGGGACAGTATCAAAAGCATTACTCAAACCTAGAAAAACCATGTCCACCAGCTTCCCTTCATCCACTGGTGGGTGACCTTATCCTAGAAAGCTATCAAGTAGTTAAACAGGACTTTCCCTTTGTGAACCCCTTATGACCTCCGTGTAGTTAGCTGGTGCACCTTCTTATCACTGTTTCTACTACTATAACTAAAGGGATGGAACAGAAATGTTTTAGTAAAGTAATAGGTCCTGTAACTGAAATCTAATATTGAAAAATTGTATTAAAAGTAACTAATGATGGTAACATCCCTGTCTGAGTTTTTGTGCTAGTGCCATTGTCAAGAAAGTGCAGAACTGCCACTGCTGACAAAGAGAAGCTGCCAATTCCTGGTTGTAAAGTGGAGTCAGCGAGGGGCTTTGGCACACTTGCTGATGCCACTGCTTGTAGGTAGGCCAGCTGGCAAGATTACACATAATTTTTCACCCCAAAGTAATAAATCTCTGTGGGTATTTTTTGTGTGATTTAGTGTTGAGAAGGCCCAGGAGTCCATAATTTGTGAGTTTGAGCAGAAGAGCTGCAAAATTAATCTTTACAATAGCAACACCTGTTCTTTGACTCAGCCTTTGATAAATTACATGTGGATAATATTTACCACATTCTTTGACTACTTTGAGATAATAGCAGCCAGGTGTAAAGCTAGTTTTTGGTAGTGGGAAAACAATGCAGAAAGAGAAACTGTGAGTCACCTTGAGTTCTTTAAAAGTAATATTGTCTGGCTAGAGTTTTAGAAGAAAAAGAATGAAAAAAATAAGAGGGGAACAGTTTCAAATGTATTCAGATGTAAGAGTTTAGGGAGACTATTTTCAAAGTAAGTGATAGCTGAACAGAACTGGGTCCCTTTGCAATCTCAGCATCTCTCGACAAACATTGTTTGCAAAACAGATACAACAGCGCATGTCTTGTCTCATGGAAATAAGATCTTGGTTCTCAGTTCTTCTAAATCAGACTTAAAATTCTCCAGGCTCTCTGACAGCATTTTAAAAATTTATCCTGAGCAACAAGTTTCAGTGATAAGTGGAAGTCAATAATTGTTAAACCTTCATACTAATTATGCCAACATTTTAAATCAAATAGCTACTCACATAAAAGAGTTTGAATTATTCTAGCTCAAAAGACTGGTTATGTTAAAGAAGGGAAGCAAAATATTTTTAGGAAGCTTTGGTGATTTTTTTAGCATACCCTTTTCCTCTTTGTGCACTTAAGTAAGTTTGTGGCACTAGGTCAGAGAAAGAGATAGTTTATAATTATTTGCTCTTGTAATGTACATTTTGTTATTAAAAACAGGAATTAGGACACGCATTTTAAGAGCTATTATAATTTAGAAACAAAATCTCTTCTGCTTGCAAAATGCGTTTTCCTTTGAAACTCTCTACACAAAAAGAGATGAAAATTGTCAAGGCAGTATGATCCAAAATCAAGGACCTGTGACGTTCTTTTAGAGTGACTAAAAATGTCTCTAGACAGAATCTCATGTGTGCTTTTCCACTGTGATTCTGGAGACAGTTCCCCATTATTACTTGCAGTAGTTTGCTTGCATGCTGATTCTCTGCAAAGAGTTTTCAGAGAATGCATAAAGATCATTCTTGGAAAAAGGAGAGATCTGGGGAAAATATTTACCACTTGCATAATCCTTCAGTTTGATAAAAATTCTTTGAGCTGGCAAGAATGGATTTTCCTCTTTATGGGGTACTGATGCACAGAAACAGAAGAACTGCCACCAGAACATTATTTAAACAGCTTTTATGAAAAGAAATTAATCATTTCAGGGGACTGACAAGAGTCTGCTTGATTTTTCCCTTGAGAAAAAGACCTGCAAAGATTGAAGACTGGAAATTTCTAAGTATCACTATCTTCCAAGAACCTTGAAATACAAAAGACAGGGATTTTGGTATAATTTGAGCTGCCATCTGTAGTCTTGGCAAGGATTTGCTGCCCAAAACATTAAATCTGCTTTCTTGGGTGCCAAACTCAAGAAGTAACCCACACAGGAGATTTCCCCAGGTCACACAGCCTTGGACATAAAGGGTCCCTACCTTCAGTCAGTCCATCTAGCAGATGTACATGATAAGTGAATGAAGTAGACTCTTGAAAAGCTTGCTACTTGGTTAATCCATATTAAATATACCCATATTATACCCAGGACATTAAGGACTGGAAGACATCCTTAAGGATCACTTGTGTGAAAACATTCCTTTGTGCTAATCTGCTTGAGGCATGCCAGTTTCTGTAGTCAATGGCACACAAAGTTGTGTGTCTCTTACACTTCATTCCAACTTGCCAAAAGGAGCACTAGATGCTCATTTCTAGCTCAGTTGATCCAGGGCAAGTCTTGAACTTTTGCCCTCTTGATCTGTGGGAGGAAATCTAAATGTTTTGCTTCATCTGCAAACTCTTTGCTAAGGTTGACTGTGAAAGGTCTACTGCTGATAAATCAAATGGTTATTGAGAATAAGTGAGATTTCTACTCCATTCATTCTTGCAGTGGTCTTGAAACTCTGCAGTCAAAGACACTCTGCTGATGGCTTCAACAGTTGTTGAAGAAAACCTTCATTTTCCCATTTGCACATGTCTGCCTAGTGGAAAAACCCAAAAGAGGGAAAGATTGGGTTTTTTTTGTAGACTTGAGAAATTCAGACTGTGTTCTAGTAAAATTCCAATCCATACAGTATTTGTCCATATGTAAAGTTCCTTGCACTGAGTAAATTCACAAGCCAAAACAGTCAATTTATCCTAATTATGCAAATAAGTTTTCCTAAGATTTGGAAGATTGCTTGGCCAGAGTTAACAATAAGGAGGAATCTACTGCTGGAATATGTTTTTGCTGTGAAAGTTTGCTTTTGCTAGGGCCAGGTGCTACTTAGTGTGAGTAACAATGACAGAATCAGGGTGAGAGCAGCAGCTGTTGATTGCAAACTTTATGGCATCTACACAAATGCATTCCATTTCTGTCATTCAAATTCAGCTGTTTGTATTTGTGCTCTGCTCTGATAGAGCATAGCTGTATTGGAAATATCTCTTTCAGTGGGTTTGAGTTTAGGACAAGGCTAGATGTGGTTTCTCTAGAGAGTAAGGTGCTTATGAGGCATCACTCAAATGTTACTCAATTATATGTCTGGTTAGTAAGAACATAATTGTTGTAGTTGGCAGTTTTTCTCAGTGAATAATAAATTCACTATAAATACACACTTTTCTTTTTTTTTGTCTCACAAGTGAATCTGTCCCAAAAGTGACATTTTGGGAGACTTTTATCCCGATTCATAAATCTTCTGGACATATTGATGTCTTTCTTTCATTTAGTATTTCAAGAGTGGTAATACAAACTGCAGTAAAAAATTCATATCTCTCCCTTCCATGTATTCTCTGCAAAGGGTGTCATAAAGCTTTTGTCTGCTTGGGATATGAGTTATTTTCTAAATTTCTCCAGTATGCACTTATGATTATTAAAGAAAATATGTTGTCTCTCATTCTGCCTGACATTGGCTTGGCTACATATTTATCTTGAGACAGTTCTATGTCCGCTTCAGAAATAGCACACCAGAAAGGATTGTGCTCCTGTAAACAGAATTTCTCCAGGCCTGTTGGATGGTCTTGGCTGGATGTCTTGTGACACTCGTAGCTGAAGCTGCATCACTTCATATAACTGCTTTTTGAGTCTGAATTTTCTAGCATGGAAAAGTGCCCACTTGGATTTAATTATTTATTGATGGTGAAACGAAAGTAGAGATTGACATTATTTCTACCATAAGTCAGATGATTTTTGAACAGTGAGTGGTGAGTTCAAATGCAACTAGGCAAAGTTGAAGTTAGACTCAAGTTTTTTATTTTTTGAATGGATGTGCTTAAATCCAAAGCTGCTGTCATCTTCTTATATTATTAAGGCTTTAAGGCACATTGCTTTCTTTATACTGACTAATATTTGGTTTCACTTTGGAAAAGTTCACATTGGACTAAATAATTAGTATGAGAAGGGAATTTTCCATTGCAGGGAGTAAAAAAAAAAAAAAAAATTCTAAACCTGTTTTAGTGCAGAAATCTCTTTATCTCTTTTCAGTAAAGCTTCCAAACCTACAGATATCTTTCTCTACAGCTTGCCTTATTATGCTAAACTTGGATTCCCAACGACATTTAATCTAATAAAAAATGACTCTGTAATTTAAAAAATGGCCTAGAGAATTATCAGGACACACATTAGGTAAATTAAAAGCTGGCTCAATGAGGAATCAAAAACTAGAGTTTCTAATGGGAAGATGTAGATGAATGGGGCTCATTAGGGTCTGATAGGTTTGGATAATGGGTGGGAAGGACAAGTTGAAGTTATTAAATGATATAAATCCCCTGGTATAATGGCCAGATTCCAGTAAAATGCACTTTATTATAACCAGATGAAGTATATTTAAACCAAATGAAATATATCTGGCACCAGAGAAACATATCTGTCTCTGCTGCAGAATAATGAGGCTTTGTCCTGGAAAGCAGTGACCTAATGGATTTAGGATGGTCACAGAGGATCATCTCAGTGTGAGCTCTCAGCACAATGCTGTCACATAGAAGGGTAGACCATTTCTTGAATGCCTTATAAGTTAAGTAGCAAAGTAATTATTCCACATAATATCAGTAAAAAAAACCCCGTGGGTTAGGTGTCTTTCCATTAAGACAGATTGGGATTGCTCAATGGATTTCAGAAGAAGATTAACAATGACCAGCATTTGGGAAACCCTGTTAGGAACTTGCCTCACTCACATAAAGGCATTCAACCAGGAACTTCAGAGATAACATGATATCTGTAGATAGATTTTTAAGTGAAAAAGATTCAACTCATCAAACTGTGACAAAGGAAATTAAAAGCTCCTAGCAACCAGGAGCTTCAAGTGTTACAAGCAAAAAATAAGGGACACAATGAACTCAAAGCCATTAAGATGTGGTTAACTTCTTAAATTCTTAACTTCTCCAGTTAAGACCAGTCCCTGGGTCTTCTGTGGGTAACAGTCACAAGAAGAATCTGCAAGTGAAACAGGCTTACACATATTTGCTTCTCTTTATCCCACAACAAGACAAGTCCATTACTTATAGATCAAACTGTGATAGAGCTTGAATATCTGCTGAAAGAAGCACCTCCAAGGAAAACAGCTGGACATTAGGTATAAAAGACAAAAAGCCCCCAATCATATAAAGGTAATAAAGGATAAGAACTGTTGCTAAGGTTTCCTATTCTTTTTGTCTTGTGTTTTGTTTGTTTATTTGGTTAATATGTTTTTGTTGTTGAAGAGGTTTTCATGGTATGTGCCTTGCTTTGTTGATTATCAATACAGAATCACATACAAAGTCCAGGCTTATCACCTGACAAAATGCAAATTATTCCAATTGTGTTAAATTAATTAGCTGGAGATAATGGAAAGAGTTTGTTCCTGCCAAGTTTCTTAAATTTCCCAGAAAGGGCTTGCATATTTAAATGTTCAAAAGAAGTGAAACTGCTGTGCCTGATTTCCATCAGTGTTTAAAAAAAGGCAAGGTGAGGCTTCTCAGGTAACACACAGACCTTTATGCATTCACCAGTACAATTAAATGAGGCTGTGGTGTTTATTTCCGGTTCATAACCTCGATCCTCTAACTGGATCTATGTAATAGGTCCAGTTACAGCATTATATTTTATACAAACAATGGAGAGGGCAGGTTGTGTTCCAGTCAGCAATGTTTGCAAAACAGTCCATTGCAATATGCATTTGTAAATATTTTTGAAAGCTAAATTTCCATTTGCTTTGGAGAAGGTTTTCAATCTGAATGCAAGCAGAATGCTATCTCAGCCTATCTGATTCATCACAGGTGCATATCATGTTCAATGATTTTTGAAACACAGGCTACTTTTTGCAATCTATTACCATTGTTGAAAAAGAAGTAGCAGAAAAAAAACCCCTCAAAACCACTGAATAATTGGATTAAATAGTATAACTAAGGACAGTGTTGTTTGCTTCTGAATATTTTAGAAACAGAAAAAAATAATTGAGATTCACTACCATACTGATCCACATTGCTTATATAACTGTGAATTCAGCATAATAGAAAACTTACAAAATGAAAACATGGTGAAGGATTAATTTTCCCTTTTCTCCTATTTTTGTGTACATTACATTTGAGCCCTAATTTTTGTGTTTTTCTGTTTGATTTCATAGGTTTGTGAAATCAGTGGAATTATTGAAGAACAATTTAATAAAAACAAAAATTATGGTAATCAAAACTACACCTGAAAATTTGCATTAGTTTATACATTAAAAAATTAAATAAAGTTATTTTTCTAGTATCAGCAGCACATGAGTGAAACTGCTCTGATATGAGGATGCTGTAATGCACTGAATGAGACTATTTACTGTGGTATAGTGGCCTTAGGAAAGAAGGGTAATTGTCACCTTTTAGTATAAATTTACTACAGTATTTTTTTTAATTTAAACCCCTGTTGTTTCGGATTGACATTTGAGAAGCTAAATTCTGCCTGACCAAAACAAACTTTGCCTAAAGATTGTATGTATTTTAACTTGTCTAAGGTTTTCTACTCCTTATATTTTTGTAATCTTTGCTCCTTTTTAGATTAATAAACATAAAAGTATTTGCTGCATCTGCCCATGTGTATGTCCCATTCAGGTCTCACAGAGAGCTAGCTGTTCACTCATAGTCACCTGGAGAGAGAGGTCAGACAGGGGAATGAGTGAAAGAGTGTGTGTGGGTAGCAGAAACAGGTGCTGCTCGTGCTGCATAGCTTTGTATTGAATTTATCTACTTTGATCTTTAAAACAAATAAAGACTCTGTTAAAAAGGGTGACATAATAAGGAGTGGTGCATGCATGCAAAAATAAAGCACCTAAGAGGAATTTCCTATATTATGATAAAGTGTTAGTTACCCATATGAATTACTGAGACAAACTTGCTGTTTAAAATATTCTATCTGGTGTGTGCTGTGCGCTTGGAACTTTAGAAGATGTGTTAGCACAGACATCAAATGAAGGGATGTGGCAGTTGCATTTACTGATTTCATTTACCTGTTAATTCTGTCAAGTGTGTTCTCAGTTTCCTTTGTCTTCAATTATGTATGCTCGGGTCCTGTATCTTAGACAGAATGATATAATGAAATTGCTTGCAACTATTAAAAAATACAGTATTACAAAGCATCTATTTGTTTAAGAAATAAAAAGGAATTGTCTGTCATAAGTGTTTCATAGTGTGGACTTTTTTCTGCTGTCTCACAAGTGAAGAGTGCTAAATACACAGAAACTGTATGGTCTGTGTTAGTCATGAGCAAGTTAAATGGAAGTTAACATTGTGGTGAACAAGTATTTGCAATATGTGTCATCATGGTGTACAGGTCCTATATGTAAAATGTTTGGCATACTGAAAGCCCCTGGGGTAGTCCCTTTAAGTTCATTTCAGGAAGGTACTTTGTTAATTTGTCATCAGTAAAGAAAATCTGTAATACTGTGTGCATTTGCAATATACTTGAGGACTTGTTTGCATATAGGGAGGTATGTTGTCATCAATTAGTCAGTTGTGCTCAGAAAAGAATTCTTGTGAAACTAATGTCTCCTTTTCATGAGTTTTGCTCTTCCTTAGTGGCCCTCATTTCACATTTTACCTTGACATTACTGAAAAATATAAAATAGGATTGCCTTTTCTTCTTTCAGTTGGTTCACTAAACATCTGCTAAGCTGCATGCTTTCTGCTTCATGTCATTACTGGGTGAAATTATGACTACATTTAATCCTTGGGAAAAGTCTCATTGACTTCAGGAGAACCAAGAGTGCTCATAACAAGTTGAGAAAGAAATTGGAATTTGGCAGCATCTTAATTCTAGAAGTTCTGGCATGTATGAGAACTTGAAGACAGTTTTGGCCAAGTAGGGCAGAGATATTTCATCAGGGATGTGTCTGGTTTGAAATTTTGGTTGTGGGTGAAGAAATACAAGACAGGCTTTATTCTGAAAGGCAGCATATCAATCATATCACTGGAATTCAGAGGGGAAAAAGGCTTAAAGGCTTTTCAGTGACAGATATAGTGAGTGCATCAAGAGTTGTTAGAGTGACTAAGAATTTAGCACATACTAATTGTACACAAGTTTCTCAAGGTGTGATAGGATGGCTTGGGTGGTCTCACTTGTAAAAGCTGTGAAGCCCTGAGTTCCTGAGATACATGGCTGCTTTTGGGACAGGCCAGAACAATTTTTCTGGGACACTTTCTAAACTGAAGGGTGGAGGATAAAACCATAGAAAATATGATTATTTTTCACACTGAAACATAGAGAAAATCACGTGATTTTTGTTGTTGTTGTTGTTGTTGTTTTAGTTCTCATAATTTTGACATGATTTCATAAATTTTTAACACTCATGGTTAGCACTACTCCCTCTAAAGCATATGGCAAACAATTTTGGCTGATATTAGTGCTCAGCCCAGCAACCAGAGCTGGCACTGCAGAGAAGAAGCAGCCACCTGGTGCCCTGACTGCAAACAAGCTGGCAGTGAAGCATAGCAAGTCAGGAGAGCTCCAAGGAGGAGCTGAGATGCACTTGGGCAACAAGCAGCTGGGCCTAGGGGGCCAGGGGGCACAAGCAGCAGCTGGGCAGACCATGCAGAAGGCATGTGTGATAAACTTGTTTTCACCTCCAAGCTGCAGGAAGCCTTACTCATTTTCTGTTTGACCTTTTTGGCTTTGGGAAGCAGTTTCTCAATTGCTTATGGAAAAAACTGTGCCTACATGGTGTCTAATTGAATTCAGAGTCAGCTGTGGATGCTCTTGATGCTGCTCTAGTTAGTTTGGCAAGAGTTTCATGGTGGAGGGGGTTTTTTTGTTTGTTTTTGACTCTGCACCAGGCACTTCAAAGTCATCCAAATAAAGCTATTGTAAAGCTGCATAGCAATGTGCTGCTGTCTAGTTGCACGGAACAGAACAGATTTAGCACTTTTCAGAAAGATGCTTTATGGGTCATTGCTGGTGCTATTCAGTTACTGCATTTTGATGGAGAAAAGAGTCATGAGAAACAGATACATTTTTCCTAGCCATATGTTTGCAACTTAATTTTTTTAATCCTTTATGAATGCAGTGATGTAGGGATCCATGATTCTAAATAGCACTTGTTAATGAAAAAAACCAAATATGTCTCAGTGTATAAAAAGGGATGTAGCTTGTCTAAAAAGCAGCTGTTTTTCTTTTAAAGGCCAATTTACCATAAAATAGGCTTTATTGCCATATGAGTTACTGCTGCTTCCTTTCAAGGCTTTCATACCCTTAATACTTTTTCTGGCTAATCTTAAAAACAACCTTAATGTATCTGCATTCATTTCAATAAAATGACATTATTAATGGATTTCCTTCTGTACTGCCCATATCAAGTAATTTCATCATTGATCAGGTTTTAAAGATGGCCTTGCTACCCCAGTGTCTAGCTCTAGGATTTGTAGGTATGACTGGGGGAAAAACAAGGAAGAACTTTTACTTGCATAAAGCTATTATAATTAAACAATTTCTCTTGAAATATCCAGTAGAAGGTTTCTATGAGAAAATCCTTATCTTGAAAACTTCAGCAATAATTTAAAAATATACAACACTTATACAACACTCAGTTGTACTCTGTATCAACAAAATCTTCTGATCCTGTGGGAATATGTTTCCTAAAAATGCGACCTTATTCACTGTTCAAGTCTCTTTCTTCTGAGTCAATACTTACAAAAGAGGGAGAAAAATAGCTTCCTGCTTCTGGACTATTGCTTCAGGTATATCTACATTTTACTTAGAGAGGCAGCTAGATAGGTCCAGGGGAAGTCCTATAATCCAACAACTAAATTCAGAGAAATATATGAACTTGATGAAAGCCAACTCACATGCATGAATGTGATGCTATCATTTCATTGCTCTGGCTGTACATGGACATGCTTCACATTTAATCCAATAAACTATTCATGTAAAATACAGAAAAGCTCCCCTGGGTTAGATTTCAGCAGCCTGGACTGCTCTGAAGTAAGCATGCTAACCATAAAGTTACTGTTCTTTTACTAACTTTGTAGTACTAGCTCCAGGCAGCTACATGAGAAAAAAAGATGTGCAAAAAATATGTGTCCAGAGAATTTTATGCCCATCCAATCTTTGCCCTGGTTTCTACTTTTGTATGGATCAGAGAGCAGATAGTTAGGCAATGAAATTAGTTTTGTAGATATTTTTGTACTCTACAGTTTTAGTTGAAATTGCGAAAGTTGGGGATTAATCCAAAAAAGTTTAAACTGACCACTGGTTTGACAGCTATAGCTTGCTTCTTACTATATTGCTGAATTTAATTGTTTTTAATTATCAAGTTGCTGGTTAAAAAAAGATATTTATTTTTAAGTTAAATTTCTGACACAACAGTTAATTAGAACTTTGGTTGTTTTTTTTTTTCCTGGCTTGTTATATAAAACTAAAGCATAATCAAATGTGCTAAACTAAAGCATAATCAAATTATCAAATTTAGTTGGATGACACCCTTTTTTTTTTTTTTTTGATAGTACAGTCAGCTACTATTTTCTATGGCTTGTCTGCCCTAGGCATGAAGCAAATCCAGTATGTACTGTCTGTAGAAGTTTCCTCTGCATCAGCTTTAAACCTATCAAGGTGTATCTTCAAATGAAAACACTGCTCTGGTTAGATTCAGTTCAATTGGCAAAGCAGTCTAGTGATGTTTTCACTTACACAAACACAGTGCAAAGGAAGAAATTTCACTTTATTAAGAACTGAAATCTAATCTACAAAGCTCCAATCTTTGTAGATCGTTGTTGTTGGAAGATGGCAGTGCTTTGGTAACTAATATTATACCAGCTGCTATTCCAGAAGTTCTGGTGTAGAATTTGCTGCCCTCTCCAGCTCATGCATCTTTATTGTATGAAGAGTATCTGTGTTTGAACCTCACTTTAATTTTCTTTAATTATTATTAGCCAGTCCTGGAGAATGCTTCTAGTTCTAAAATGGTTAGGTAAAATCACTGAGCCAATGTCTTCTCTAGATCCCTGGACTTTCTTTTGAGAGCTTGATGATAGAATATTGTTCTAAATTGAGAGACAGAAGAGAGCTTTTTGCCCACAAAAACCAGCTGTGGCACAGCTCTGAAGAGACCCACAGGAGAGCAAACATAAATAGTTCCTCTTGTGAGTTACTTGAATGCTGAGCTGCTGATGCTCACCAGGGACCTCCTCTCCTAGAATGTACACACGTTTGCCTTGAGAGGGAGTGTAATAGGGAATGAGGCTGGGAAGGGCCCCCAGATATCAGTTACTTGCTCTCCCTAATGCAGCATCTCTGGAGGTGGAGAACCCCTCTTTTAGCTTTAGAAAATCATGTACCCAAGAGCTTGTATTTTGCATGATAGCTCTTTCTCAGAATAAAATCTTGTCTCCTTGAATACATTCTTTATATCTTAATTGTCTACATCTTGCTTCAGCTCAGATAACAATGAATTGAGATGCCACCCAAAGGAAGAAAATGAATTATTGCCTTTTGAATTTTTGCAGTGATGCAAATGTGGCCAGGATTTCATTCCAACTTACAAAGAGTGCTGAAGTGGCATTGTTACAGCCCCACAGATGTGTCAGCAGCACATGGGGTAGACATGCTGCTGCTCTGAGAAACCCAGCTTTTGCACTGAAAGTGACATGAGATGAAACAGCAAAGAGTCCTTTGAGCATCCATGCTTCAGCCATTGTAGCTGTCTCCAAAAGGGCATGAGGATTTCATGAGTGCATTTCAAAAACTTGCCGAAATATTGCCTGGGGTCTGATAAGTACAATGATTCAAAATCTCTCCTAAGTGCCCCCAGAAATCATTGTCTTCCTCTTGATGTGTGTAATCCAACACCTACACAACCCCAGGTTTAATAAAGTCTGGGGCCCTTTAGCTGAGATTCCACAGCAACTTATACTTTCTATCCCCCCAGGGGAAGTTATATTTCTGTGTCCAGAATACATTATCTGTTATTGACTTTTCATCTGGACACAGATCTTGCAGAATTTAAAATACTTTGCTATGAGGATGTGTTGAAAATATCTGATGGGCTTGCCTGGGGTATTGTGATGCATAGGCCTTCTGGGAGAGAGTACATCAACCTCATCTGTAATTCTGTGTCTGCTCTGTGCAAAGACAGGAAGCTATTTAAAAAACAGAGCTAAAGTTCCTGATGTAAGAATGGCCAAAACTCCAGAGACAGATGTATACTCACTATCTCTCTTTAAACCAATTAATCCAAAGTGTGAATTAATGTTATCTTCTATCTTCTATCACTTTTTCTGCACACAAAATGTTTGTAAGGAGCAATACTGTGTTCAAATGGTGGAACACTGATTTTTCAGCATTTAGACAGGTCAGAGGAAGGCTGACTTACTTAGGAAAAGTAAGTGTTGAACCCTGTAGATTTTAAAAGGGTAAGAGAATGAATCCAAGAGTGTAGGAATGTTTATTCCTGCAGTGTGATTAGGTATCTGTATTCAGAATGCTTTAATTGTCTAGCTTGAGGTAAAAACCATACTGTATGTCTTTCTCTTCTCCATTCCACTGGAACCACATTCAAGAACATAAGATAAACTTCAGCAACCTTTCATAATACTTTTTATATTACTTCTGTCTTCTCTAATGATTCAGAAATCTGAGAACATTGACTAGTGTCATGCAGAGGGGTCCTTAACTCTTCAGAGTGGTGCAATGAGAGATTACAAATAGTACTATTTCTATTTCTACTACTATTACCAATACTACTACTCTTTCTACATACCAATGTAGAAATAACATCTACAGAGAATGTTGCTATGTTTTTGCTTGACTTTGAACTGTGATGGTCATGTGGTGTCATGCTTTTGTATCAGCTTCTTGCCTGACCCATGATACTTTTCAGTTCTGTGTCTAGTGTAGTTATGAAATGCTGTACACTGATATTTAATAACAGACAGTGAGATAAACTTTCATCCTGTACTTACTAATACAGAGGAAACATTGATGTTTGTGTATAAGGCTATCCCATCCCTGATGTGCCACATCCTTTAGAACGGTCTTCTCTTGTTCGCAGCCTTAATAAACTCTGTGTTCAAAAAGCTGCACTCATTCCTGAACAGTGAAAAGCACCATACCTAAATTGCCCTGTAGAGTTCTCTTCTTTGCAAGGCAAAGTTGTCCTAGCAGAGAGCAGCCTCTCAGCAGCTGCATCTTCTTAGCATCCTGAAGGATCATTTGCATCCTTGATGGTGTTTCCAGCAGATTCTGTACTATACAATGAAGTTCCAGCTCTTGTAGTCCTCATGTTTAATGAGCTTGGAAGACATCTAGTTTTATTACTGTACGTTTTTAAAATATCATCTGAAGGTTTTCATCATTCTTTTTAAAGTATTTCTTTTGATTATAGGTGAACTTTGACATAGACTAATTACAGGGCCACAATTTTTCCATTAGGAATATCTTTTCTCCTCCTTCCTGTTGCCTCCATATTAAATATTTTTAAAGTTTTTAAATTAAGTTTTAATTGAGCTGGCTACTCTAATCCAAATATAGCATTTTTGAGTGATTCTGAGAAGCAGGGATAGTTTTTCCTCCTGTTATTGTAATTTACCACTCCCACAGGATTTTGGGGAGAGAGGGTGATAACTGGGAGAGACTTGAATAAAAAACTTCATCTTTTAGCATGTTGAGTTTTTGAATTTTAAGTTCTTTGTTATGTTGTATTGCTTGTAAAAGCTGCATTTTTCTATTTGAAACACATTAATTAGATCTGCCTGTAAAAAAATCTCTCATTTCTCTGTTTAGTGTGCCAGTAATTGGTCTACATTTTGATTTCATACCCTGTGATGTCATAGGAATACTGTAGTGTTCTGTTTTATTGCCTTAATGCTTCTTCAGTATTGAAGAAGTTTGGTCGTAGTTCAATTTAGCAAACTAACTAACCTCATAGCAATCTAACATTTATGGTTCTCACAGGCTTATGTGAATTTCTAGAGACTGTTCTCCATTTTTCAATAAAAAATTAGCAGTTTTGGCTTGTGTTTTAGCTTGTATTAGTTTGCATTTCTCAGTAGAAAAATACATGCCACGACAAGAGGAGTTTTCTGGGATATTGTTTGTATAATTTCTTTGCTTTTTTTTAATGCAAACGGGATGGCATTTAGCCACCCAGAATATGTAGCTGAGTGTCAATGAATATGATGACAGTCTGATTGCCTCCACGTAGAGGCAAAGGGGCATTTGCCAAGAGTACTGAAATTCAGTGAAATGTGCCCTGAGATCCACAAGGTTCCACTTTCTTCCAGCAAATCAAGCTCTTTGAATTTCTCTCCTTCAAGGGCTCTGTGGGCATTTTTGCTGCACTTTTTTTTTGTCCTCTTCATTGTCTGTCCTCAGTACATGGCCTTCCACATGAAGCACTTCCTTTTGCTTATAGGCTGGAGAGCTCTGTTGTCATTGTAGCCCTCCTTGGTGGAATGTTGGAATGGCCTCAGATGTCTCTTCACAGGTGGAGAAAATTTTGGATGTGTTGGTAAGTGGGGGGAGTTTGCACACGGGTGTTTCTGTGCTGCTGTTCGCGCTGTGTGGACATTGCTGTACATCTCTACTGCTTTCTGTTTGAACCAGAGGGACTGGGTGGGCATCCCTGCTCCAGGCTGCTCCTTCTCAAGGGCTTGGTCACACATTTCTGGGGGACTCACGGCACTACTGCTGGGCTACCTCATCACTTTGGGCTGAGCCCCTCCACTGACTGCAAGATCAGTTTGGGAAACAGAGATCCTTGCTGACACCCTTGGATGCACCCCAAATCCTTTGTGCTCTCATAGCTCCCACATCCTGTGTTGGCAGCACTTTGATACTTCTGTGGCCATCTGACACTGATGTTCCAGGAAGGTGTCCTGCTGCTCTCCTGAGATGAGCAGTCCTGCCTCAGGTTTGAGAATAAGCTCTACAAGTAAATGGTGCAGTTCTTATCCTTAAAATTATACAATTTAGTGTTCCTTGTTCTGCTGCCAAAAAAGTATCTGGCTCTGGACAGGGCTGTAAGGGAGCATTTAAAATTGCTTTCTGCAAACCCTCTATTTGATGCTGATGTGCTGAAATGCTCCAGAAAGTGCTTCTCTCAGTCCCAGAACTTGACTTACAGACAGTATTTACTGCAATCCAGTTTTGACCTATAGAGCTTTCAAATCTTCCCTTTGCTTTGTACATTCTGTACACAGAGGTACCAATTTCCTCTCTTATGAGGGAAAGAAAAGTTATTCATATGGTGATAGATCCTGTAACTTTACAGAATGAGAAAATAATTTTATTGCTGGCAATAGAAAGCAATATTTATAGCACAGAGAGGAGTTAGACTCTCCAATATATTATACAGAATTCTAAATTTATTACACACATTCAATTTTTCCATTCAAAAAGATTCCTTTTTGATAAGATTTAAGGTTCCTATGGTGAAATATTTGAAAAATGAGACTTTTTTCTATTGCTTCCATTGCCTTGAATTTGAAATTGATCATGTAATAAAATATACTTGTTCTTTACATATGATTATGAAGCTCTATTTTTTACAGAATAATTTTGGATTACTATTCTACTGGCATATTTCAGAGGAAGAAGATTTAATTAAGGCTAACTTATAAGAGGAAGGTAGAGTAAGCAGACACAAAGTTTAATCTACCAGTATACACCTAAGTGTCTCTTTTGTGGGAGGGTTAGAAAATTAGTTTTTGAGCTGTAGCCCAGGGCACACCCTAAACAAATAGCAGGGTTTGACTCTTTTGGAAAGTGATTGTGTATTTCCAGGATGGCAGGCAGCATCACTTTTTGATTTGTAGCAGAACAACTTTCACTTACTATTGACCATATGGCAATTTTCACCACCTACATTGTGCAGGACCTGTGTCAGTAGCAGACAAAGCAATGAACCTCATTCCCAGGAAATGTGACTAAGATAGAGGATGTTGCATTGTGTCATAGTGATTGATTGATAGCACAAGCCAGTCATAGTTAGATATCTCTTAATCCTTTATAAACATGGCAGGCTTTTGAACCTCATTGCATTATTTGGACATTATTGAATTATCAAGTATGCCAGCTTGTTTACAAATTGTAGATTTAAAGCAGATTACAACAAAAAGATGTCATGGAACTGGTTTATTTAATATAACCCACAGTCCTATTTTATATATAATCTATATTAATTGATAGTTTTAATGCCAGAAATAGGGAGGGAGGGATATTATTGGGAGTACTTGACCTTCACAGAATCATAGAATGATTCATAGAATCATAGAATGATGATGGTTTGGGTTGGAAGGGACCTAGGGCTGGGGATTGGGCATCTACAGCTTCTGTGGGTAATGTGTTCCAGTGCCTCACCACCCTCACAGTGAAGAATTTCTTCCTGTATGAAATTTAGACCTACATTCTTTCAGTTTGAACCATTTCCCCTTCTCTTGTCGCTACATGCTTTTGTATATAGTCCCTCTCCATCTTTCTTGTGGGCTCCCTTCAGGTACTGGAAGGATGAGAATATTGCAGATCTTTCACAATGAAATTTTTCCTCCTGGCAGTTTGATTTTACAATTCTAATTGTTGCACTGCGTATTGGATCAAAATTAGAAGCTTGAACACTTAACCTATATTTGGAGAGGAAACAATTTTTTTTTCACTACTCTTGGAAATATCCATTACTGGAATTCTCTGATGGCAGTGACTTGGCTGATGTGCAGGACTGTAGGAGGGTGTTGTTGGTACAAGGGAAGTGAAATTGCCTTGGTACCTCACTGTACCCACATTATTTATGCACTGGATTTGTGTGGCCCGTTGGAAAGGGAACTTCTTTGGTCTGTCTAGCAACAGTGCCACCAGACACGTCAAACATCATTATGTAGGGCATGCTGCTCAAGATACTAACTCCCATTTGGCAACATGTCTTGCCAAAGGTCTGTGTAGAGCTCTGCCCTTCAGTTGACTGATATTGGATGATTTATTGAATACCTAAAGCTTTGTGAGCTAGACATAACAATTTCACTGGGGCTGGATATCATCTGGCTCTGTAGCTGGACTGCCTAAGGGCCAGTATGTGCCTCCTCAAGCCATCAGGACCTGTTCAGTTCATACTGAGACTACAGCAGTTACTGCTCAAAAACTTCCCCTTCCCTTGAGCCAGAGCTTGTGTTGCTGGCTGTGTGATGACCTGAAAATGAACCACTTTCTTTTGTCAATCACTTTCAGCCAGATTATTTCCCAAAGCACTAAAGTACTTAAGCCTAAAGACTAAAACTATATCTTGGGTCAAAGATGGAGCTGAGGTTTACAGAAAGCTATAGCTAGTTGAAATGCAAATAGCAGTAGATACAGGACACAATAAGATTGCACAGTAGGCATGGAGATGGGAGGTGAGGGCTGGGAGGGAAAAATTCTGATCCACTGTAAACACAGAGTGCATATAAATAAACAGTAAAACTATATGTAGAACAACATGGTCAGTATGCATTATCTACAATTTCAACCTCTCACCTGATCCCAGATCCTTTTGCTATTGATTTTACTAGGACTTTACATGACTTTCTTTCATGTGCTTTCTGATACCCTAATTGCTTTTATAATGGAAAATGGAATTAAGTGATAAGAGAGAGAGAGAGCTCAAAACACATTTACTGCATCTGTAGTGAGAATGAATTGCTGTGATGATACAGTAAGAGTAAAAGTAAATTCTGGGAAAGAAAAGAGTCGTAATTTTTGTAGTCAAGGAGAAGAAAAATAACCTGATAGAAAAAAAGTTATTATGTCAAACTCCTTCTGCCTCAATAATGCTAATAAAGATTGGCTGGAAAGCACTTAGCTCTCAGTGACACTCACTCTGTCCTGTCAGACATTCAACTGTTTGAAGGTCCTGCACACCAAGTGGTCTATCAATGTGTGTTCAAGGAGCCAGCAGTAGGGTTTGGTTAACTATCCTTCATGATGGGTCTTACCAAAACCTGCTGCATATGCCTCCATAAAACTCCAGAACACTTATGTGTCTAACTTTGACAAATTAATCTTCCTGATTTTTTTTCTTTTTTTTTGTGTTTTCTTTTATAGAACGAGGTACTTTCTTTAGACACACCCCATGGTTTGCATACTCATTTTAGCCACACGAAGTCACAGTGATTTTCTGTAGTATTATCTGCAGTTGTAAATATTTATAAGAATGGACCACTTTTCTAAAAGTACCTCAGTCCTGTCATGGACTTGTCAATATCTTTAGGCCCTAAATATATGGCCCGTAAATGTGTAGTGTTTAAAGAGCTACTTTTGTTTTGTTTCATATCAATGTATGTGATAACAGACCTCTAAAGAGTTCTGCCCACATTTTGGGATGTTGGGTTATGTGTGCATTTCTTGAGTCTTTACATAAAAAAAATTAGAGCCACATTTGGTAGAAGTCAGTGTAGCTACAAGAGATTTATCACTGGCAAGCCCTTTACTTTTATAGGTTTTCCAATCTGGTTTGTCATGAAGGAAAAAATGTTTCTGTTGCTAATGAATATAAAGTTTCTTTAGAAGAATTCTGATGGGAATTCATTTTTCTTGCCTGACACATGCTTTTTCAGTAAAAAATATTTAATTTTTGGAAAAAGAATTGTAAGTTCTACCCGAGTATGCCAAATATGTCTATATAAATGTAAGAGATACTGACTGCCTCTATATTAAACAGCAGTGTTTACTAGCAGCCAAAACAAACAATACTGCAATAAAAGTAAACAAATAGAGAAACTTGGTTTTTATTTCTAGTTTTTTTGCCATCCAGTCAGGTAGGACCAGTTTTTACTTCCTTTGATGAAAATAGTGTACAAAGAGAACTTGACTGATTAGAGAAGTACAGTTCTTAGGCTGAAGTGATGAGAAACTTCAAACTATAGGCTGTAGATCAGCACCAGTAAAATTTAGGAGCTTTGATACTGATTTTCCAGCAGTGGGGTTTCACACCTTTTACTTTCAGATTTCATTAGTGGTCTGGGACTAAATTAAAAGGGAGAGGCTTCTCTTAGATGCCAGGAGAGTTGACCATCTCTCAAACTTGGTAATTGTGCTGCGGCAATTAAAATGATACCAACAGTATTCTGGTGTCTCTTTTTAGCAGATTAAGAATTCTGGTCCTTCTCTACTTAAAAACACATTTAAATTGAACATCTGAAGTCAGACAGATTGCATGTTGCCCTGAACATTCACAGACTTCCCAAAATTGTTTGACCCTTTATCCAGAAAGGAAGAGAGGAGTTACTTTACCTACTGCCAATGAGCTGAGTAACCTACCTTGGAAGATTAACTAAAAGAGTCTCTGGAAAATGGCCAGGCTTCTTTTAAGACTAATGCCATCTATTTTTAATAAATGTTGGCATGGCACTATCTTCTATACAATTAACAAGCAGGTTAATTGTCCCTCCCTCATGTGATGCAGTCCCTGATCCCTTTCAGCCACCAGTTTGCTGTTACTGGAGGAGGTTGTAAATAAGAACTTTTCTGAGTCACTTGATAGAGGGATGTCTTGTGTTACATGCTAAGGGCTACCCCAAGCTTTATGAGTTGTGATGGTAGAATAGGAATTCACTGTTGCCAAAATTAATTCCTAATATGCTGTCTGTGGTGGAAAGGATGCGAAAAATAAGGCAAAGAAGAAGTCACTTGAGTTATTGCCTTTCCCCATAAAGCATGAATTATGATTACATTCACTGTCATACCTTTGGGTCCACTTCCATTTCTGTGACCTGTAATTCTGCGTGCAAGCTTCTGGGTTTTTTCAGCTACTCTCCCTTATTGGTTTTCCAAGTGCCATTTAATGTCCCTGTTCAAGGAGATCCTTTCCTTTCTCATGCCTATAGTTGGATTGAAATAAAAGAGAATTCAAAATTTGGTGTGATAAATGGGCTCTGTCCTCCAGATACACTTAGAACATACTTTTCTCATATGTGAAAGCATTAAGTTGCTAAGTGCACTGTGTCACATGTTTTGAAGGTATCCCTCAGGTCTTGTGAACTGAATTCAATAAGCCCTAATCTGATAAGATTACTTTTTATCAGGGATCCAGTATTAACATTATTTACCCTGATGGATGTGTTCCTTTGTTTTGATGTGCATATTTTGATTTATTGACACTGCAAATGAGCAGAACTCTATGTTGACTAGAGATTATCTAAGATATACAATATCAATAGTAGTTTCTTGTAATAAGCATGTTTGAAGAATGTCTATCAAATTTCACTTACCCTTTTCCTCAGCATGTGAGATTGTAACCAGATTTTGTGATGTGGCCTTTTCGTTCCATGTGAGTTCAGCACTCAGCTAATCTGCTGTGATTTTAGAGTACACCACTGGAAAGTCCTATTGAAATCTGATTTCAGCAGCTCTGATAGTAGTGATATTTATATTGTAAACTCTTTGCCTTTGAGTAAAATCAAAATATGGAATTTGGCATGGCTTCAGTAATAATTAAGGTGGGATCTCAGCTGGATGTACTGTTGCAATTCATAGTAGCTTCATCCATTGGCTTCTTTCTCTATCAGTTAGAAAAAATCCCTTTTGCATTTATGTATTGCTAAAAAGTACACACAAATGCATGCTGGGATACAAATTTTCATATACACCTAAAAAATTTAGGCTGAACTTAACATTAAAAACATTTCCATGCTAAGGGCAATAATATTTCAAAAAGCTTCATCTTACTATCCTGCTCCAGATGCGTATGCATGTGAAAATGCTGAATTAAATTCTCTTAGAGATGATGATTAGATTTTAACAGGGTTTTTTTGTATAAATATCAAGATTTTTGACTGGTCAAATCAGCTGATATGATAAGTGCTGTTGGCTCAGGAGACACTATCATATTCCAAGAGGGTAACCACTAGCTGCTATCTTATTCCAAGACAATAACCTCTAGATGAATACCATGAGACTTAAAGAATGCTGAATAGTTCCTAGTTTTAGCCTGCCTCATTTTATAGCTAACTCCATTTGATTACAGTGTCCTTGGGGCATGCAGGATAACCCCAAACAAAACTAGACCGTATTTTTGTAACCTGTCCAAAAGATGACACTTGCAATTAGCAAGTGGTTATATTATATATTATACTATACACTTGTGATTATATTAAATCAGCATTGTAATAAGGACAAATCAGTCCATTCAAATGTCAAAATTCTAAAGTATTTTAAAAATATCTCTAAATGAGGTCTGTTTTCAGATACAGTTTGCATTCACAGTCTAAACGTAAAATATGAAGACAGTGGCAACCAGATTCACAGCAAGGCCTTTGTGCATTACTGCTTGTTTTTAAAGAGGCTGTATAGACTATTTGGAGCATACCCTGCCTCACATTGTTCATGTTAAACTATTTAGTGATTTAGCTTTTTATTAAAGAATAATTTCTGAATAATGGACAATAGATGTGGAAAAACTCATTCTTTAGCTAAGCCAACATAGTTAGAGTATGTGGCCTCTCAGTTATTGTTCATCTAGAAGATATGAAAAGTAACTATATTGTGAATCACTCTATGGAACACTTTAGAATACCATGTTATTGAATTCCCCATGAAACCTGGCTGGATTACAACAGGACTTCTTTTCCTATCCATTATCAGTAAAATCCCAAAGAGACTATAGTAGAGTTTTAATGACCTTTGTTTATAAAACCATCAAAACCTTATCTATGCTAACTTGACAGCTAATTAAAAAGGTTTCTCTCAAGTTTGATGTGGACATTGGTTAAATAGCCTCTGCAAGCCCCCTCATTCATACTTATACTGTATCATGAAATAGCAAAGTTTAATAGTTCAGACACTTTTCCTGTATGGAACACAGGCATTTTATCAAAACTAGAACATTAGAAACACAAACCAGCATTGAAACTGCGATTTCTCAATTTTGACATGAACACTAGCATTTGCCAACTGAAATTGTAGTGATCACAGCAAAATTATTGCCCTTATTTATGCTATGCTGATATCAAGTTTCATCTTTTGTCTTTTAAATCTCCATAGTAATATTCCTACATCCACTGAGAACAAAAAGAGAACTGGACGTGGGATCAAAGTTTTTACAAGATTTGAATGTACTGTTTCCCACAACCCCACAGTTTAGAGAAACCCACTCAGTCTTCTCTTTTAGTTGTCATTTGTTTCATTCCTGTCTTTTCAGGCAAATGGAATAAAGGCTGCAAGGTGAGTTTCTGACTACACGTGGACACTGAAGCAATGAAATTCACAGAATGCATGATTCCTTTAATGGAGATGTCACTGTATGCACATATAAATTATCTCAGAACTAACAAAGTCTCATTTTCATATCCAAAGCATACTGAGTTAATTGAACAGACTCCACTTTATTGACTCTGCACATAAATCTCGAATTTTAACAGCTCTAGTTGTCAACTAACTCTAAATGTCCTGAAACTTTCAGGCAGAAAATCAATGAATAGATTCTAGCACGGGTAGGTTCTAAATACAGCAAGATCCTCAACAGAAAACCATCTATCCTGTCTTTTCAAAGGCTGCAAGTTTTGCTAGTTCTCACTGAGCACAAACCTTGGCCTGGCCTTATAAAGGCAGAGAAATCTTCATTCGGTAGTGCACTCTGGTGATTAGGGTCCTGCCCACAAAAAGCCAGTGGCATAGGACTGCTCTTCTGGAATCAGAAGAAGGGTTTGGATTATGGTTTTCCAATATCTTGAGTGCTCTAGGCAGCAAGATATAGAACCCAGGACCTCTCTATTGTTTGTTTGGGGTTTTTTTGTTTGCTTGGGTTTTTTTATTTTTTTGCTTTTCTTCAGGCTTTTTAATACTGAAATGTGGAACTGCTCCACCAGACAAAAGAGCAAGGTCAGAATAGTTAGTACTCTAGTTGTGATGACACATACTTGGATGAGTTCATGGCCTCTCACTTTTGCATCTGATCTTTTGGAAAAGACTGTGCATATGCAGGAAGATTCTGTAAATATTTCCAACAATCAGATTTCTCAGTAGAAGATTTTGGCCCTTCTTTCTTTCTCTGTGCCTTCATGAAGGAGCTGATAAAGTTTCTAAAATTTCTTTAGAACATTTTGTTTTCTGCTTAAAAATGAGGAACTAGCCCTGGTAGAAAAAAAAAAGTATTGGAATGGTCATCTTTCTGCTTTATTCTGTACCACTAACCTCCTGCCATGTGTTTTCACTGAGCAAGAAAACTGTTTGATAGTACCTAGACAATGCAAGCTTGAGAAATTATTAATGTAGATATTTCTAAATGACATTTCTATATCATAAAATTTTCCCTATCAGTCAAAGCTACTGCTAATCATTTGTTGACGTAAAAAAATCGTTTCGATTTCTCAATCATGCATTAATTCACGGAAGTGCCATGGTGACCCATTTAATCCACTGTAAATCCAATCACTACAATAAGGATATAATAACTATGAGGTGTTCTTTGGAAAGGCAATTTAGTTCTTCTGGTAAGGACTGCATAGATATTATTTAGCTAAGTGCAGTATTGTACATCCTGTGCCTTGCATCATGTAGCATTGCACAGGTAGGTGTGCATGCACGAACTTACCTGGAACAAATCCAATACTGATTTGAAGGCCTTTGTAATAAGTGGATGGAATGCCAGCTTCTGAAATCCTGCTTCTGTATCCAGAGAATGGAGTGAGCTTTGCACAGTCTCCAGAGAGGGCAGAAAGACAGATGACATGTGATGAGATCCAGCACATCTAGAAAATTATGCAGAAAGCTACCAAAAGAGAGTTAGGAAAAATGCAATAAGCTTGGCTCTGCACTCACTGTTCAGACTGGGATGGATTGGGATGGATTGGGATGGATTGGGAGAGGAAATCCTTGAGAGCAGCCTGGGGGTTCTGGTGGATGAAAAGCTGGACATGAGCTAACAGTGTGAACTTGTTAGCCCAGAAAGTGAGCTGCATCCTGGGCTGTATCAGAGGAGTGGCCAACAGGTTGAGGAAGGTGATTCTGCCTCTCTACTCTGCCCTCTTGAGAACCCATCTTGAGTTCTGTGTCCAGACCTCAAATCTTCAGCACAAGAAAGATCTGGACCTTTTAGAACAGTTCCATATGTGGGCCACAAGAATGATCAAAGGGCTTGAGCACATCTCCTATGAAGGCAGGCTAAGTTCAGTCTGGAGAAGAGCAGGGTCCAGGGACACCTCATTGTGGCCTTCCAGTATGCAAAGAGTTTATTAAAATAAGGAGGGTGACATTTTATGAGAGCATGTAATGATAGGGTAAGGAGAAGGAGTTTAAACTAAAGGAGGATAAATTTAGATTCTATTCTAGGAAGAAATCTTTACTGTGAGAGTGGTGAAGCACTGGAACAGGTTGCATGAAGAAGTTTTATATGCCCCGTGCTTGACAGTGCTCAAGGCAGGGTTGCATGGGCCTTTGGGCAACCTAGTCAGGTAGAAGGTGTTGGAGGGGAACTGGAAAGAGATGATCTTTAGAGACCCTTCCAATCTGAGCCAATCTATGGTTGGCTTGTAAAGAGCTCTTTCAAACCATCAAGACATTAATCTTGAAAGCAGTGTTTGGAGGGGGTTACCTATGCCATCCTGAAGAGTTGAGCAAGTGTCTTTCTCTCTTTGGTTTCTTTTCTTTAGTTTGGTTTGCTTTAGCCATTTGGTGCCAGTTGGTCCTGCTTGTATTTTCTCCATACCATATTGTGTGTATTAAATAACCACTGAGTTACTGATTACAATCAGTGATTGTCTCTTAAGACTGCCACAGAGTCTATGGCAGAACTTCAGACACAGCAGAGGTTAAGTGTGTCTCTTCATATTATAGTTTAATCACAGGCCACTGGCTTTGTAGGCATGCAGGGCTTGGTTTGGTGAGCAGGCTCAGTAGTTGCCAGTGCTGTGAAGGTTGAGTTATGCTGAAACTGTCCTTCTGGTCTTGTTACCAGGATGCATGTTTGTCTGGGTTCAATGCCCTGATCTCCCTGTTGAATCAGTTTCAACGACAGACTTTTATTTTACAATGAAATATGATTGCTATCACACAGGAATAAAAGATATTTCATTGGATTATTCAGTAATGATCATTTTTTTTAATATAGTGAGGGCAGTTTTTTGTGAACATATGGTTGCTGCAAGCCTGGAATTGTAGTCTCAGTAGCTGCAGAATAGATTTTTCTTTCCACTCACTTCCTGACAAAGAATTACCAAAGAAATATCCCACCATGTCTTCTGTTTAAAATTCATTGCCAAGACCAGGTACTCCAAAAAGGGGAAATCAGTGGAGTTATCTTAATTTGTCCTCCTACATAAATAGACAGTGCTTTCATAAACAGGAAGAACTAAGCATCATTAGGAAGCACATTTGGCCTAAGTGCATTTTCTGGAAATATTTATGCTCTGGTCCTTCTTTTTGATAGTCAGCCTACATAGCTGGGAGAAAGTGGTCTTGGGTCCTTTTCTTCATTACAGGCTGCAGGCTGATCTGCCACAACCCCAGATTTGTTCCTTAGATCTATTTTAATATTTCAGGGGGAGAAGTAATCTCCAGCTCCATGATGGCAAATTCCCTAACTTCTTGTATACCTCTAAGACATCCATTCAGTTTCAGGGGGATTCCACTCTGCAGCAATTTAGATGACTTTTATGGATTAATTATTGTATTTAGCATTGTGTGTATGGGAAGCCTGTCACAAATCAGATCTGCCAGAAAGGGGATGTGAATGAGGCTAATTGCTTTGATGTAACTGTATTACATATTGGATATAATTGAGCTAATAAAATTACCCTTTTATGACACTTAAACACCTCAAATCTAATTTGCTACTTTTAGAGTAATATGCTTTGATTTAGTAATGTGCTGGGAAGGGTTGTAGTCACGTAGATCCATGAAAATACTTATATCTGGTGGTGACACTATGAGTGAAAACTTCTAAAGATATGTTTAATCTCATATTGAAGACATTTGCATTTAAAAGCATTTTTACTACAAACTGAGCTAGCTATATTCAGGTAGAGAAGGCATTCAGCTGGTATATTCTAAATTTCTTTCAACTCAATGTCCTCCAAAGCATCTGCCAGTTATGATGGACTGCTCTAGTGTTTGCAAGTTTCAACATCTGCTGGACTCCTTATTTTTCCTATATAAGGCTGGAACCAAGCCCTTTTTCACGTGAGAATCAAAGCTCTATCCATCACAGCAGTACAATCCCTTCAAACATTGCATGTATGGCAGTGACTTCAGTCTTTGTAATCTTTTTATATAGTTTTGTAAGTGGTGAACAGTACTCATTGGTTTGTTCTGAGTTTTGTTTTTCCTTTTCTATCATATATTCTGCTTTCTTTGTCACGTTTTCTAAATGTATTCTTACATCTCTCTTGATTTAGTCTGTGGTTTAGCATCATGAAGACTTTTGTGTATGATAAAGACGCATTCATAAACTAAAACCAAATGAGACCTTGAACAAAATGTCAGGGTCTTGCAAAATACCTGCCCAGGCCATCAAGACAAACCTCCTTTTGACTGCAAAGCCCAAACCTCAGAATTTTTTCCTTCCCCATTTCCCTTCTTTGCCCCATTTCCTCTTCCTTTCTTAGTATCTTTTATCAGGGAAGCAGCCTTTGTTTTTCTAAAAACCTGAAGACTCCAGTCCCCTCTCCTTAGCCCTGCTGTTGTCCATTACTCTGGAACATGCTGATGGAGAGCATCCATCTCCCAGCCTCAGGAGCCAAGACAGGAAAGAGACCAAAAAGCAGTTGTGAAGTTTGCTTGCTCCTCACAAGAAAGTCTGGACCAGGAAGGGTCCACTCAAAGCAGAGGAGTAAATAACAGTGAACCTGGTGCTCTGGCAGCAGTTATTTAGGATATGTTGCTGCAGAGCATTTGCAGCTACTAACTGGGTTTTGGCCTTGATCTGTCACTGTATAAAACTGTCATTATTTGCATCCACAGGAGCTTAAACATCTCCAAACAAAATGAGTTAAGCAACATCTCATCGCTTTTTAATGGGTTTGTAATTTTAATTTTAAGAGGGCAAGAGTTCCTGCATGTCTGTTGGAGTCTGCTGGTCATGAAAATCTGGTCTCAGAGCAAAGTTTTCTCAGGCTGGTAGAGAGGCTCTTGGAGATCTTTTTTGCTTTTGTCCGGTCTCTGCCCTTTGAATTGTTTAATGGAGGCAAACACACAGGCAGGAGGTATTGGTGAAACCTTTGTCAGTTCTTCCAGTTCCCAGCTAATTTACAATCTGTATGCTAGCCCCAACTCCAGTAACACTGAAATCATCAAATGTGTGCTATTTTGGACCAACTTAGTTTACATTAGTTCTGTTATCTGGTCTTCTTGAGGCACGTGACCATTAAACTCAGCCATGTAAAGGATCATGCAATAATGTTTGCACAGTTTATGTCTTATTACAACTGATTATGTACTTGGACAATCAGTACAGTACAAGCAGCCCCAAGAGAGCACTATAATTCAGCAGTCCTTCTGAATGCCCTATGAACAAGAACATGCCCACATGCCTTCTCCATCTATACCAGCACTGAAGGAATCAAAATTTGCTGCAGCTTCACTGCATTTTTGTGCTTTTTTTGGAGCCTGAGATGAACAGCCTGAAAAGTGGATATTTTTTGTTATTTTTTTGAGTTTTCTCAGGATGTAATTTGGATCAATCACCTCTTTGTTTTTTCAATGTAATTTGATTTCAAACTCCTATTTTTCCATTATATTGCTGAGCTAGCTTTTTGTTTTCACTAAGGATTGGAATAACCTCATATTGTCTCTCTGAACGTGACAGTTGACATCCTGAAATTATATATTTATGTATGTTAAACCACAATTAAAACACACTATGTTGCACTTTAAAAGCTGATCTCATCATCTTCAGTTTAGCTCATTTTTCTCTTTCTTCACCCATGCCCCCATTCCAATGGTGGATTGAAACCAGGCTTTCTGGCTGCAGCCTTTGAAATCTGAATTTCATCAGTGATAGAGCACTGGAATGTCTGATTTGAAGCAGAAAAGATTTATTGCAATCAATGTTAGTGTGCACAAAGTCACGCCATCCTGTTTTAAAAGTTGCCTGCTGCCTCTCTCTTCCCTCCAACCACTCCACCTGACTTAGACCTTACTGTAGATCAGTGTACTTGCAATCCCATCTCAGACAAGGGTGGGATTTTCTAATGGTTCCTTCAAATATGTAATAATTATGATCAAAGCATATTTGACAAATTGAAATTAATCACATTTTTAGTGTTGGCCCATGAACAATAAACAATTTCTTGTAGGGGGCCCTATTAGAGATCAGTGAAAGTTCAGAACTTAATTTGTCTTTAGTGCATTTTTGGGGGGTAGTAAATGATTTCATACAGACTTTCTGGCTCTATGTGAGCTTTCCTTTTGGCACAAGTTTACTTAGAAAAAAAAAAAGTAGAACAGACAGTAGCTGCATTTCATAAACCATTCTATTATTTCAAGTTGATTTTTAATACTATATCTAAATTGACAGAAAGAAAAAGCTTGGCAAGTGTGTCAGATCAATTATCTGTGATGCTTTTAATTTATAAGGGAGATTGTGATTTTCTCCTAAGCACGAAGTCATGCTAGCAACTGGCAACTAAAAAACACATTTTCCTATAAGCTGTACATGGAGTAAATGAAAAGTGTACAATCAGGAAGAAACCTTGTGGGAGTTTTCTTTTTTTTTTTTTTATATAACATTATATAAGTACAGGTAAATTTTAGACAACTGGGATCAGTTTGTTTAGGCAGATATCTGTTCAAAGTGCTTTTAAACACAGGGTTTATCTCACATACCATGAGTCTATCTGGTTTTGCTGTCACAAGGATTCTGATGACATTCTCATATTGTAGAGATGAAATTGGGTTCCTTTCCCGAAATGTGGGAAAGATTCCACGAAATGTCTGTTGTTCACAATCGATACAGGAAGTAAATCAATTTACTGAGTAACAGATCTCTCCAGAAAGTGCCAAAAAAGCTATGAATTATTTGAGGGATATGACCTTGCTGTCCTCTTATTGTCTCAGAGGATGACGAAAGGAGAGTTAATTTCATGTATATTCCTCATGTAGATATTTATCATCAGTACTGATACAATCTTAAATTTTCTTTAAACACCTCCAAGATGAGTTTCTAGTGCTGGCCAAACATTCCAGATTGGTTCCAACAACAGGGAAAACTTTAAAAAGTTTGAGAAAAAATATGCATGATAGCTGTGAGGAAACATGTAAGATTCTTCACAGGGTAAGGACATGACAAGACAGAGAAAAATATAAGGCACATTGGAGCACAAAGCAGAACAACTCTATTTTTTTTTATGTCTTTTTTGATGTCTCTTCAGAAATGTTTTTGGGTAGGAAAATCAATAAGATGGGTCCAGCACTGCTCTTGGTGTGGCTGCATTTACTCTGTAGTGAGGCTCTTAGTACAGTGAAGTCCTGAAAATTCCAGATATTTTCAGGTTGTACTCACAAACCAAATAGAAATGTAGTTACAGGCCATGAAGGTAGCCTAGGAACTCAGGGTTATTATAATCAAGCTTTGCCAAGATTTTTCACAAAGTATCCTGAAAGCTAGATTAAAAACAGGAATATGAATGATCCACCAGCAGTGTGGGTCCACCTTTACAAGGAGCTCTGCTATGAACAGGCCTATGCCAGCAAATTCTTATTCCTGTTTTCTTTATCCTAGTAGAAGCCCTGTTTTTTGGAGCAGTCCTAAGAATCTCCGTCCTTGTGCAGAAGTGGCAGTCCTGCCACTTCATGTCCCAGAGACCCTGTAAAATGAAAGGACAAAGCCCCAGATTTGTGCTGGTAGACTTTGGAGCTAGAACATAGACTTAACATCTCTCTCCACAACTCTGAGCCATGAAGGTTAGCAGCAGAGTCTTTAATTGACTGTTTGGTACTTTCAACACATGTGGAGCTGTAACCAAGCAAGGCTTGAGAACTAAAAGCTTTATCAGCTCCTGCCAGTTTGCAAATTTTCTGTTTAATTTGCATGTAATACAGTTTTTCCACAGCTCACACTGAAGAAAGTTTGCTTATGCTGACACCCTTACCTATTGATACTGTATTTGACTCTAGGATTTATGAGTGAAGACTTTTCTGAATGTTTTGCACTTTAGTGTATGTGTGATCTGCCATGGCAAGATCCACTGAATTTAAGGGCAGAACACTTTTGAGAAGATCTTAAATTGTATTCAGAAATCAAGTTAGAAGATCAATAGATGACCATTCTTGTGGAGTAAAATGGTGTCCCTTATGTGAAGACACTACTGTAATTGTTTTGTTAGTTTTGACTTGATGCAATCATCAAGTGAAATGCTCAAGACTGGACTACTTTTACTTATTATTTGCTAGTTATTAACTAGTTATTAACTATTTACACATTATTCACTTGTTTGCTATTATTTACTGATTACTTACTAGTATATAACTTACTAGCTTTACCTATTTTATCTGAATGTTAGCTGTGTTTTAACAGAATGTTGATGCACTTGCTGTAAGAGCTAATGCTACTACTAGTTCACAATCCGAAATTATTCCTGTTTATTTTCCTTTAAATTGATTTGAATGACATAATCTGTGCTATTGCCTTTTGGTCTGTGTTTACTAACCTCAGTGCAATGCCTTTGAATCACAGTGCCTTTAATAGTACATGCAATTCATAACCTTCTTTGGATGTATCTCAGTTGGTTTACCTCTTGTAGCTGTAAATTATACCTGCTTAGGTGAGAGAAGAAAGTCTGTTTAATCTGTTTCAGGTGGTTAATCTCAAAACATCACCTCTAGGATCCTCTTGATAGTTTTTCAATCTCCTCTCTTTCCACTTTCTGTTGATAAAGTCCATTGATTCCCATGGTGGACAAAACTTCCCCTTTGCACCACTTATCCTCTGCTGGGTTGTGCTGTGTCTGACCTTTGTCCTGGCTAAGCCAGCCTTGCTGCCAGCCTCAGTGGCCATCATCTGTTGCCTTTTACAGGCTTTTATGCATTCATGGGGGAACTCCAGCCAGGCTTCCATCTAGTCTGTTTAAATCCCTGCTGCTCTGCTGCAGTGCTCTTTACTAAGCGAGAGATCAGTCAAAAATTGACTGTTCATCTAAACTCATCAGCTAAACAAGCTTCCAATTCATATTTATGGTCCATCTCAGTTTATTCTTGCTGAGGAGCTGCCTTACCTTATTTCACTTGCTGAAGTATCCCATTGTACCCCTCAGTTATTAATATTTATTTGGACAGCAGAAGGGAAGCTGACTGGGTGGTGCTTGCATAGCCTGACCCACTGGAAGGTACTGGTGAGTGGCTGGGACACAAGGAAGGCCTGCAGATCTCTCCAGGGAAAAAGTCTGTGACTCTTGCAGAGCTTGCTACAGTGAGGAACCTTAGCCTTGTTTGGAAGACTTACATGCTTCTCTAATAGAGAAACAGTACAAATAGTAACACCTTCAACTTAGCTCTCATACTCCTCTGAGCTTTGTGTTTGTAATATATGAACCATATGAACACAGGCAGGCATTGATGAGTATTTTTCCCCCTTTTTTTTTTTTTTTTGCTGTGAAAATTAATCTGCAAAGGTTAATAAATGAATACTACAAATTTCTGAAGTACAATCTAGTCAGGTAACAGAAATTCTTAATTATTTATGCAGGGACTAACTGGCAAAGTGAAGGGCAGAGGCTGTGACTGAGGTCATTGTGCATACAAGGTACAAAAGTGCTTGGATCTTTCCATGAAGACAAAGATGTGCACAGCTCAGCTCACTTACCTCTGACACACACAAGCCCAGGTGGACTTATTCTCCCAGTATGCATGCCTCTTATTAATGCTATTAAAAATTATTGCCCCAAACAAGATGAAAATACACCCTTAAGCTAACAGTTTAACATTTATTTCCAATCTTATATTTGCTTTTTTGGAAACATAGAAGAGAAATATCCCTCATTTCCCAGGTGGAGTAAAGGGGAACAATATAAACTTTGTATTTTAGTGTGAAAAATGTAAACACAGATGAAATGCACTTCAGAACTCATTTTGCCAAAGCTTTTCTTGGATGATTTCCATCAGCATAGTTATTGTAATTATTTTCCAAATGTTTCCCATGTGATTCTCATTTGCTGCATGTTTAATTCCCTACCTTAAATGAGGGCACTCAGGTATGACTAAAGATGGCAGACATCTAAAGATTTGTAGGTGCAATCTGCATAATGGCCCCACAGTGGTCACAGAGGTGCCCATGTGCTCCTATATGAAATACAACAAGAACTGGTTAAAATTCTATGTGTGGATTCAGTCTTGAGCCTTTTGAAGCTAAAAAGCAGATGTTATCCATGGCATGATACTTCAGTATAAAATTATTACTTAAAATTAATTTTAAAAATTTATTTCTGCTATTTGACATATAAAAACCTTAGTTTTCCCATCAGAAGTAGCTAAACTAAGTAATTAAAGGCCATAGGAGTTGCAGTAAAATTAGACCTACTATTGAATTATGTTATTCTCATCATTTGCTTCTCTTATTCCTTTTCCTCTAGACCCTGCAGAAAAGCACTGTGTCTCAAATGCAGGTTGAGTCAAATCTTGTCAGCTTAGACACTATTTAATCAGCCAGCAATAAAAATTTTGGAGTTAAGGCTCCTTTCACTTATGTTTGTTCTATGGCTAAGTCACTTCAATGGATTTAATACTTCGAGCAGTGAAATGCAGACTCTGTCCATTAAAATTTTTCTTCCTACATGAATGTGGCCTTTCTCCTCCTCTTTCCCTTCTCTTAATTTAGAAATGTCTGGTTGGATCACAATGGGGTTGCCAGATTATCTAGGTGTTGGGGATGCTGCAATGCTAACACCAAGGTGACTTTCTTGCAATCCTGAATGAACATTAAAAAACCCTAGAAAAAGTCCAGATCTGGGAAGAATGTTGAATGCAAATCAGCTTTGTCAATTCTGGGCTAAATCTCAAAATAGAGGACTACCTCCTCCTGCAATATTTAAACATTCTGGCATATTGGTGGATGTCATGTAATTCCCTGAAAAATGTTCTGCACGGCACTTTTTTGTTTAATCAACCCTGAATTGGTGTCAGAATATCGTCTTAGTTTCATGTAATGCAGCATAATGCTCCGTTTATTGAAGCAGAGGGTAGAAAACAGAAAAGCCAATGGATCACAACTGTCAAAAAAGCAACTGCTTCCATAACTATCCCTACATCCCTTCCAGTGCAAGAGACAGAGGGCAGCCTTGCATTTCTTTTTTTTTTTTCCTATCCTCCTTGGCTTTGCTTAATGTTTTGATTCCAAATGTTATAAGACACAAGGTAAGTTATTCAAAACTATTTATTAGCTTGTTAAACTGAAATGCCTTTGCTCCTTGGCCAGGTTTTATAGGAACCCACAAAACATTGAAGTACCTCACAGGCAGTGCCCCACCTTTGCAGATGACATCAGTGCAACAGGACTTGATTTTTCAATATATCTTTAAAAATATATTTCTAACAAGTACACATTCTTACATGTATTTTATTTCACTTGAATCAGCCAACTTATATGAAGTCATGATTTATGTCTCCCAAAGGATCTCAAGAATTTAGAATCTATAAGCCTGATCCTAATGTCTTTACTCAGGCAAAATGCCTGGAATAAACCAGAGGATATATAAGGCTTCATATAGCATTTGGCCATGAATTGAAAAACACCATTAAGAAAAGCATTTGCAGGTATCAAAGGTGAACTTTGCCTAATATCTAAAAGTGAAGAAGCATTAAGATACATCACAGTTTATCCCACACATACTTCCAGCAGTTTATTCCACACAAACTTCCAGCAGTTTTCCTGATGGACTCTATTATATTTTTGTCAATGCCCATCTAGTCCATCCCAGCAGGCGCTGGTACACATACCTGGGTGTATCTTTATGAGCCTTTCAGCTCAGACCAGGTGAGTGGGCACTCCTGAGGAGACTCATTCTGTTCTCTATCAATCCAAGTTGTAGAGATTTCTCCTTGCACACAGGCAGATTTTGAGCTGAGCCATACCAGAAAACGTGCTTCAGGAGCTGAACTAATGCAGCCCCACAGCTCCTGGGCATTTGTTCTACGTGGACAGAGCAGAGCTCGTCTGAACCATCCCCCTGTCCTCCCAAACACAGAGAGTTCGGAAGTCCAGTCCTTGGCTCCAGCTGTTTTGCTTTCCAGATCTGCTCATGTTGGGGTGCACAGCTTGTTGGGGTAGATACAGTCAATGTTCCTCACGATCCTAGCACAAAGCAGACTGTAACTGCAGCCTCAGCAACTTAGCCACATGTCTGCTGCACATCTGTACAGTGAACAAGTCTGTGATAGGGGTTTTCAGGGGGGGGTTGTTGTTTTCTTGCTTTTTTTTTTAAACTTCTGTCAGAGTCTAAAGTCTGGAGTTGTGGTTTTCTGTTATTGAATGTAATTTCAATGAAGAGATCTGTTGCATCTATCTATCCTGCTCAGTAAGTGCCTGAAGCTCACCACAATCTCAGTGTTTTATAGATGAACCATATGTTATTTGAAAATGTCATCCCTGGAAAACTGCTCCTTTCTTACTGTGGCAAGATTTATTTCAGTGAAACAAACACAATTTAGCCTTGTCAGGCAGAAAGTTTCAGTGACATGTGTCAAAGATCCCAGAGTGGATGGACCTGATTGAAATCCAGGCTGCCCTGCTAAACTGGAATTCCCTCTGCCTTAGGCCAGCCACGCTGAGATGCCCAAATGCTTGAACAAGAGTCCTTCAGGAAGCTCCCCCATCAAAGGTTTGTTTTCAGCCAGTCAGCCACCTAGAGTGGGTCACTGTGGCATTTCTCAGGCACACAGCTATGGCAAGGATGACTAGGACAGGGTCAGGAGTGGGAATAAAGCCTGGACCATGCTAATTCAGACCTAAATAGTTTTATACTGCAGTGGATTTGTGGGCTCATGCAAATGGAACTACACTGATTTGTAGCTGTGGAAGGTGGATTGTGAAATTTAAGTAAAAAATCTTATCTGGTAACTAGTTCAGAAAGCATCCCATATTCAGTGTGAGCCATTACAGAATTGAGATTGCTCAAATAAACAGAATGAATTGTGACACAGAGCCTAAAACCCACCACCCTTTTAATGGAATTTGTTCCCTAATTCATCTGTGTGTTGCCCCTTTTCCCTCTGGGTGGAAAGTTCACATGACACCATTAGAAGCGAGCACTCCAAAAGGCAGAGAGAGGCCACTTCATGTACTGCTTTGGAAGTTCCCTAAAGTGAAAAATGATATTCTTGAGGATGAAAATTCCACAATGCCTTAAGGTACAGAACATTCTCTAAAAATGATGCTTAAGCATATTTTTTACTATCTGTAATACTTCCAGCATAGTAAGATTACAGACATGCTCATAAGGATTTGCTGAGAGCTATAACAGTCAAATCTTTCCATAAATTATCAGCACAAGAAAGCAGTCTTTTACTAGAAATTGATTTAACACTAAAATTGTGCTTATCTTAATGAGTTAATTTGGTGTTCTCATGCATATCATATACATTTCCTTGGGGCTTTAAACAGCATCTAAAAATACATGTAATGGATATTTAAAGTGAATTCTTTCTCTCATCTATGGAAATATTAGTTCTATGTCTGAATTAATGCAATAGATATTTAAACAGGTGAAATGGAAATTTCAATGGATATTCAAAATGGACTTTTCAATACAGAAGCATTGATTGATGGCTTCCTTCACTAATGTATATCAAATAAAAGGCTATAAAATTAGAAGGTCATTCTGACATCACTTATTATGATTACTTGCTGTCCTGGACACTTTTATTAATGTCTTAGTGCTCAGTAGCTTTAAGCAACCAATCATTTTGCAAAATAAAAGACAATTGATCCAGTTATTTTTAATGGCTGTAAATTTCTTAGCTCTATAGTGGTGGTGCCTTTTTTTTTTTTCCAGCAGAAAAGGATCTTCCTTCAAACTATTCAGTATTTTTGATGAATAAAGATTTTAAAAGTAATTTAACACTTAATTAATCTAAAAGTCTTAAAAATAATTAAAAGTTCAGCTTGGGAAAGGTGAAACAGGCCTGTTTTGTTCTGGTTTTGTAATTGGGAATGACTTCTGGGAGTGAAGTTTGCTCAGGTGATGATGGCAATACCTGAGTAATCAAAGTCAGCAATAAGCCCCTCAGTCATGAAGAAGGAAAAGTTCTATTTCTTGAAGATGTAGCATTCAGGTGAATAGTAAAATCCTCAGTGTAAACGTGGGACACATTTAGCTACAGCATACCCCAGATATTTAAAAAAAATCTGTTTACAGATTACATTTGCAATCTGATATACATTCACAGTCTGGTGACAGATTACATTTAATTATTATTGTCATTCTCAACACAACTCTCCCCAGTTCCTCCAAAAAGGTTAACTTTACTTTAACTGCATCTGTCAAACAGAGGCAGTACTCTTGTGAGCAAATGCACACAGGTGACAATTGAGTCTCAATAATGCAGGGAATTCACATAAAAATTTGTAACAGTTTAGAGGAGCTTTTTTACCTTAAAAATAGAGATGCTCTACTCTATCATCTGCATTCCCTGTGTGTGCTGCTCACTGGCAGCACACACAGGGAATGCAGATGATAGCCACTGCAGAAGAACAGTGCTGGTGTCTTTTTAATCCACTGTTCCACAGAAAAAATAAAATCATCTGACTTCTTCATAGGATAATGTGTCATTAGCCAAATGTTTTAGTAGGCACATCCAAATCTTGTTAATCCATGCTACTGTATTTCTAGGGACACGCAAGCTACCTTGTACTTTACACTGCTGTTTCATTCTGTAACATCGTATATTGTGAAAACAAAACTGTAAAGCACATTGAACAGAATCCTGCTCAAAGTAAAATATAGCTACACCCAAAATAAAACTTCCAATAAATTGGAACATGGAGGAATATAAATAAAAAAATTTCACCTATGCTGTCAAAATAAAAATGGAGTAGAGTTTCCCCATATATAACACCTAACCACATATTTCTGCTCCCCCTTCCACTCACTTGAGCACTCTGTTTTAGTACATTGAAATACTGGTTAGGTGTTTATTTTAAAAATTAAGAAATGTTTAGGAAATGACACAGTTTAGCCAGTGGCAAATAAGTGAAATTAAAAGTTGGCCTTGTGCCGCTGAAAACAGAGACATGCTCCTAATGTGTTGACTCAAAGCTCATAACATTTCTGGCAAATGAAGCATGAAGCATATTGTCAGATAAGTAAAGACTGTTAGATCCAGAAAACTACTTTACATGAATGCTAAGATTCCAAGTCAAGCACTGAGAAGTTAATAATTGCTGGGGTTAAAATGCCTAAGTAATATTAATTCAACCTACTTGTACATGTTATGATGTTCTTTAATTACATGATAATTGCAATACCTATTAAGTGCACAGAACATAGTGAGGGCAAGATCCAGCTGCCAGTCTAGCTCTGCCTGGAATCTTTCCACCCAGTCATTTGCTGTTCTTCCATTTGGCCAGGTGCTGGGACCTTGCAGGGCTGCCTTGATGACATCCTTCTGGGAGGAGGTGGTGGGAGGCACACGTCTCCCCTTGCAGCTGGGCTCAGGGCCAGAAGTCATGGTGCCAACATAACCTGCAAAAAGAAATCCCAAGGGCAGGAGCTAGTCCTACATCTACAGAGCTTTGTTCACCTGATTTATTGCATCAGTCTGCTTGTGGGAACACTTGATATGTTTTTACAGAAGCTGAAAGGTGTCAGTGAATAAAACGGAGGCTTTCCAGAAGAGAAAGGACAACATTAGTACTACAAGAAACTGAAAAACACACCAGCATTGAATTGGCCCTTATCTCTGTTTCTGTCACAGAATTCTTCATGCAAAGATGATCAAATACTTTTAATTAAATTAACTTTCTCACAGCTGTTTACTGCCAATCCCAGCACTAGCTGTGAGAAATGGAAAGAGAACTTCTTCAGGGAAATTATCCTTATTTGTTAAGCATTGTGATAGTATTAACAAGAGGACTGAATTCAAAGATGGGGAGTAAATACTTGCACTGTATTTAATACATTAATCTGAGAAAAAGTATAGAACTGCAAACCATGTAGTTGCTGTTGTCTGTTTGATAATCCTACAAAGGAGGCTGTGCAAGAAATGGGCAGCGAGAGACTTCCATAATGATCACCTATAAAGAGTAGATTTGTAACAATGGTAATTCTGACTGTTGTCACATTTGTGAGGGATTCTTGGTTTTAATGGGTTCCATCATGCATGGTTGTCTTTAACATGGGAAGCTCAGGGAAGGAGCAGGGGAAGGAATGACTCTCCACAACTGCAGGGCCAACAAGACTGGAAATTTCAGAGCTCAGCTAAGACCCCAGTCCACACTTGCAGTGGTTGGCTATTACCTAGTGTTAAGCCACACATTTTAGCAGTGGTTTTCACAGCAGTGTTTCATCCAACTACAGAGGGACCCAGCACTGCTGCTTTTCTTCCCAGATTTCTAAAGGGAGCAATTTCACCACTTGTCTATAGACATGCTTATTTCTGCTTCTCAGCCCTCTCCTGCTCCCTTCTGCCTTCGTCCAGACCCTCAGCTTCTGACCTCTCTCAACACATGCCTTTTGTTTCCTTGTCTCTCTTTCCCCTTGGATCAGATTCTTTCCTTTACTGCCAGGACACCAATGTGAATGGCATGCCTGATGGATAGAAACTGGTTTTCTGTCTTAGTTCTGGACTAATGGCATGACAAAGCTGCTTCATGCCTTGCAGCATTTCTCCCAGGGAAACATGCATTTTTCCAGTATTCTCAGCCACAAGCATTTAAAATATCAGGATGTAGACCACGACAGATCATGAAACTGCCTTCACAGTCACAGGACTGTGTTAAAAAAACCCCAAACCCCAAACTTCTGTTGTTCTTTTTGTTAGATTTCTTGGGTTTTATTTATTCTCAATTATTTTTTAAGATTTTACCATGAAGCTACACTGCATTTTCAGGCTTTTTATTATAAGAGTGAGTTCTGGAAACCTTCTCTTAAAAATATTGACAACTAAAATTTCCTTAAGCTCTGCAGGACTTCAGAAGTTGTCATTTTAAGAATGTCAAGTGGTGCAGAAGGTGGGCTAGAAACAAGAGCATGGTTAGCTCTGCCCCTTGTCCATGTATGGGGATAAGGCATGCACAAGGCCCAGAGAATCCTTGGAAAATTTAACTGCCAGGCTTCAGCTGACTGTCTGGAGCATGTAGCAATGTGCTTTCCAGAGCTATCTCCACCAACACTTAAATTGACATAGATTTTTGTGGCAAGAAACCTCCTGAGCAGATTCATGCCTCTACTCCAAGCAGCAAGGATAACAGGCTTCTTTCATGAGGCAGCTGGAAGGATTTTTACATGGACAACACCATTTTGACCTTAATATTTTTCCTGGAAATGGGTGAAGCATTTAAGATGACACTCTCCAGAAGAACTCAGCCTGAAGTAAGGAAACAGCATTATATACTTCAGGGAGAACAACTGAAATATGGCAAACTTCTGAGATACTCAAAATAAAAGTCACTGGGAAAAAAATTATGCAATAAGGCATTGTTACCATTCATGTTTAACATGAGGTGAACTTGGGGACTCCAAATAATTTATTCTATATTTACTTTAAAATTTGCTTCAACACTTAGCTATGTATTGATACTATGAGACCATGTTTATATACTTCATTTATATTTCTGGATTCAAATACCTAATTTTAATTGTGTGTCTAAAAGGATCTGTTCTTTCATAATAATGGATGTTACTTTTGTTTTAAGTCCCATTTAAAAATATAATTTCAAGACATTTTCCCACTCTAAAATTCTGGATTATACAAAGATATCCTTCTGATTAGTAGTACTCAAAATCTCCTTTTAATATATAATAATTGGAAATAAAGACACTCTGTATTAAGAATAGCAATTCTTTTTGCTTTTTGTCAATTGTGGCTCTAAATTATGCCCCGTTACTTTGGAAAATCTCCTTTACTTAGCGGGAGTTGACAGCTTCAAGAATGGAGAAAAAGGGGCAAAATATATTTGATAAGCTTCAAAATTACACTTCTTGACTGTTTCCTATTTATTTGTATATAGATCTGAATTCAGTTGGTTACTAAATTTCTTCATACATTGTGGGTATCACAGGCTCATTTACAATCCAATGTTTGAAACTTTTTCAATCTTTGGTATTATGATGGGCCAAACCCTACCCTATCCCACTGGACTAAATCCAAAATAATTTTCTGAAGAAAATGAACATTTGAAGAAAAAGACCTGGAATTCAGACTTACCCCAATGAACTCACATCCAGATTCACGATAAGGAAAGGCTGACAGCTCAGTAAAGTATCTAGCTGTGAATGCAATTTAATGAATAAAACCAAGGCTCAAATTAGGCATTAGGAGGACATAACAGATGGCTGTTGTGGTACTTGTGTCACACTTGTATTATATTCCAAACATGACTTTCTTTTTCTGCTTCACCTCTGAGTCTGTCCCAGGTATAGAATACTTAAACCTTTGTATCCTCCAAACTTACAGTTAGAGCTCTCATAAACGGCAAAGAATTACATCAGTCTTTCACACACAACTCTTACAGCTGTTGAATGCCTACAGTATGCTGCACACAAGTGATAAAAGTGTGCATGTGTGACACTATGTCTGCTTGGTAGCGGAAAGGGAGAGAGAGATGCTGAAATACCCAATTCTACTATTAAATAATGACTTGCTTATGAGACTCACTGACCTATTAAATGCAAACATCTGGTGTAGGTGTTCAGGATCCAAATGAATTACCCACCAAAGACTAACCAGGCATATCAGACCTCAGCTCACTCCCAACAACCAAATCACCCAATATTTCACTTGTGGAAAAAGTGAGTGTTTTGTTAAAGTGGGGCTAGTCAAATAAAGGTTTTTTCCAGTACTGACAATAAGGCTTTATGATTTGTGTTACTGTATTCGTCAGCTGTGTTCTGTTGCTATTCTGCTAAACTTACCAAAAGCTTCAGATTTCTCGTGACTTTCCTCAATCACACTCTGATCCCATCCTGGCTGATAATTTATGGACAGGACTTGTTGGAGCTGGGAAAGAACAAAAGTCAGAACTATGGAGAAGGGTTTGTTTATCACTTGAATTTAAGATACACTCACACTTTTGTGTGAGTCAGTATTAAACAAGAACTTGTGCATGGTGTTGAAGCAGTTGTGATAAATGGTATTGCCAAAGACTTTACTGATACTAATCTGAGATTTGATTACTTGTAATTGTTCTCATTTTATTACCTTAATGGGCCTGTGCCAGACTTGGTTCACCACTTACATGGCTAGTTGTGGCCATGCCACAGAAACTCCAATGTTGTTCTGTGACAGAACAGCTCAAATCTTCGTTCTTGGTGATGGCTGAAAAGGAAGAATGATCAGCATGCATCTCTTTGCTCTTATCTTGTCTGATATCTATTCTCAACACATTGTTTTGTTGCTGCTCTATGGATCACTGAGAGACAATTAGCCTTGCCTTTGGGAAGGCAGAAATCAGACCACTGGCTCTGTGTAGCAGAGAACAAAGAAGAAAGTATGTGCCACTGCTGGGTGTTTGGCATTTGATGAAATGATGCTTTCTTAGAAGCCTGCATTGAGCTTGCCTCCCTGGCAGGGCAAAAACTGTGCCTGTGTGAAAACCAGGTGGCTGCAATTCCTGTCTAGCCATGCTTAGGTCTCAATTATCCAGCAAAGCATCTGTGTCTCCTGTGGTCCTGAGTCCTGTAACCCGGGGGGAGAGACTGGATTGTTCAAGGTAGAGAATATGAACTGGCTGCAGCACTCACAGCAAAACTCCTGCCTCCAGCAGGTGAGCTGAATGGCTTTTTCTAACAGGAGCAGCAGTTGGCTCCTGGCACTACCTGCAGAATAACATCTGCTAGGAGCCTGGCAGAGAACAGTGGGAAGAGCTGGCTCTGTGGATTATAAACCTTGGATGCCTTCTTACCCAAATTTTGTCACTTTCTCCTGCTAGTGAGCCAAGTGTTGCTTAAAAAGAAAGGATGTTCTCTCACAGAAAAATGATCACTGGAAGGAAACTCTTAACCTTGGCGTTACCACAGTTAAACTTCCTTTGTCCTGGTGAAGGAGTGCAGAACTGTGTGTGAGGATATGTGGATGGGGAATAGAGAACAGGTGGAAATATACTTTAGCAAATGCATGACATCTGTCTTCTTACATGTTGTCTAAGTGAGAGTTGCTTTGCTAATGACTGTACATAATTTTCTTTCCTTAGCCACCCCCACCCATCTTCCTCCTGACCTCCATAATTTATTCTACTCCTTAATTTTCATCTTCTGGCAATGCTTCATGAAGATTGTCTACATGCTCACTAGTCTATAGGAGAGAAACTTGCAGAGAAGTGGATGCAAAAGAACAATGTTTAAGAAAAAATTCATTGATTGTCAGTACTGCCATACTAACTAGTTACATCTTCTCTTAATGTTTTTTATCCACTTATTTTAGATTGCTGGCATGCTGGAGCAGGAACTGCATTTTATTATGACTTTTTAAAAACTACACTAAAACTGCAAAGAAAAGAGTTCACATCAATTGGGAGACATGAAAATTATTTCACAAAGAGGGATGTCACTGTACTTTTTTTGGGACCTCAAGAAAATTTTCTGTTACTAAACCAGTCAAACCTAGTCTGTAAAGCAAAATTAGCAATTCATTATGTACTTTTCAAGAAAAGCTATGCATGAAGGTGGAGCCGTAGTTATGAAAGCTTTAAACTCCTCACAGTGAATTGTCATCAACAGCAGTGCAAAAATGACTGTATTTACAGACAGGAAATCTTCTCAGATAAACACATTGATAGCTGTTTAACATTTCCTGTTGATGCTGTTCTTGTTTTCCTGTTACTCTTCAAACAGGTTAAGTTGAAAATGCTAATAGGTGGATTAACATTGTGCCACAAAATGCTATACAAGGTCCCCAAACATAAATATGTAAGGCTAAGCTAGTTTAGTAACCTAATTTAATAACTGATATTTAAATATACTTATGGACAATGCAATAAACCTAAACAATTCACATACTAGAGCTGTTTATCCTCTGTGAATCTGTTTTCAATAGCTGACTTGTTTAACCAACATAAACAACTCCCTTATTAAATCATGCGTAATTTTGGAACTTGGGTTAAAACATTCCCACAATATTTGGTGCAGATGTTATAAAGTTGTAAAAATCTGCAGAATACCCTGTTTTAAAGCTGGTTATTTTAGGATTAGGAACAAGATGAGTAAACTGAATGAATGTCAAACACACTATAAATTATGAAAACGTTAAGTAACTGCTTTTTACCTTATTTGCCTTTGTGGTGAGGGTAACAAGTACAGGGACAACTGGGAATCTGCTTGATCACGCATCACCTGACACAGAATTTTGAAATATTATGGAATAGGGTTCAAACTGGTGCTTACAAAGTCATTCTGCAAAATTGTTGAATCCTTTAGGCACCATCATTTTTTAGGTATCATCAGTGTTTCTTGTGTGATTGAGTTTCTTCAGCGGTCACATGCCCAGAGATACCTCCAGTCTCTGCATCTGCTCCTTCCCTTTGGTTGAGTGGAATTCAGGACCCAGTAGGAACTAGAGGCTTCTTCAACTGATTTTTCTCATCCTGCACTACACTCCCAGATCCTTTTTCTTCTCACAGTTTTGCTGTGTGGCAAAAGGGAAAGTTGTTCATTACTGCTCCAAAATATTCAGAAGGAATTTACTGTTCCTCTCAAGTATGGTCCACCATTCTCACAGCAGTGAGGGCAGAAACAACTCCATTTTCAACCTGACTGATTCTTGCTTACCTGAGATACCAGGTCTAACACTTTGGGCCACATTCACACTCTGAGCAAACCTGAATAAGACAGGATGAAGGGCCATGCTCTTAATGCCACCAATTGAGGTTTGAGGATTGTGATGTACTAATAAATTAATAAATTTATTGATAGAGCAGCCTCACATTTTGTATTGTGTTCCTGTAGCTGGGCACAGTGGAGGGTCATGCAATTCATCACTGATGCTGGGACAGCTCCTTGAACTGTAGTGTAGTTTCAATTATGTTTGGAATACGATAATTTGCAACACTCCCTCTGAAAATATTGACTGAGTGAACAGTGAAAATTATGAGCTGTGCATGTCAAGGAGCACAAACTCAGGGGCTGCCTGTAAGATGCTATTTGGGGCATTTCTGTGCCTAACCCAAAACTGCTTTACAGCCTTCCAATGGGAAATACAGTGTCATAGACTATGTACCAAGGGAGAAACTTAAGGAGCTTCAGTTGAAGCAGTAGCCTGGTCAGGGTCCTTGGTGAATGAAAAAAATGCCAGGTACTGGGATAACACCTCAAAATAGATAGTGATTTTGGTTTTCAGTTTAAACACTTCAGTATTTTGATAAATCATTAGGAAAACACAAAAGCTAAATCAGAATGTGTCCTTTCCCCCCCCATGACCAGGAATGGGTGTATCACCTGAGGATTAAGTAAAAAGGAGAAACCCCATGAGCTGTGTAAGCAATTCACTTTACCAGCTCTAAGTTAAAGAAAGACTAAATTTGAACATCCATTTCCCTGTAATTTTGTGCCACACATGCCATACAGTAACAGATGAATTATGATTGTGAAAATCCAGTGTCTGTGGGACAGCCTGTCAGTCTGTGCAAACTGATGCTAAGGGCATAAATGTACAAGGGTGCTGCCTCTGAGTTTGCAAGCTGGAGTACTCCTCCTACTCCTGACTCCGTGTTGGATGTCTCTTCAAAGACTGAAGTAGCTGAAGCTACCAGATGTTTCAGTCAAAGACAAATTTTGGAAATTCTTGCCTTTGGCAGCCACTAGTCCTGTCTATATGTCACACAAGTATCTTCAAAGATCCCCCAGATAAATGAGTGGGAATAGCTGCCCATGGTTAAGCAACATCCATACTTTCTCTCCTCCCATTTGCCAGCCTGTGCCCAGTCTCTCCTAAATCCTCATCCCCTAGCACATATTCCCAAATTTTCCCTTCTGTCAGAGACACCCTTAAAACAAGTTTCTTCCTCTTTCCTGCCCATGCTATCAAGTGGATCTAGTGTGCGTGAGGACTCCTGAGAAGAATTTAATAGATGTGGTCATATTTGCTCCTGCCAGCTGTACTGAAAGTTATGAAATACCATCACCACCACCACCACTGTTCCCTCAGCCCTTGTGCTTCAGAGAAACTTGCTGACAATTGCTTGAAGGGTGGCTCTTTCCCATTGTGCTCCATGACAGTAAAGCCAAATGCCCCCAGGGAGAAGGATGACCCCCTAACTGGTGAGGAGATGGAGACAAGAGAATCCCATAAAGAACAAAGAGACAGAAATACCACTTGAAAAATCCCAGCCCACTGAGGTCAGCTGGGAAAGAATAAGGGGAGATGGCAGCCATGTTGAAAGGCGTCTTCAACAAGGCTTTGCTGAACTTCTTTACTGACCAACTTTGTCATGGAGCTTGTTGGTTGATGAAAATTAACACAAAAATATCAAAATCACTGAATTTTAAAGATTTTTTTTTTTAAAAAATAGCAATTCTAAAAGGCGGGTTAGAACCTTTTTTTAACAAGTGTGGCACTTTGACAAGACCCTGTCTGTGAGTGAAATTACTCAGGGGTCTCCAAATTACTTTAAAAGTGTTTCTTGCAAATAGTATGCACTGTCCATCAAAATATAAAAAGTGTGTTTTATTCCATGTAATGCATCAATCTCAAATAAAACAAAAAAAACTAAACCAAACCAAAACTAAAGACTGCATCAAGAGACAGTGAGAGACAGTGAATAAATTAATTTGTGGGTAGGAAAAAAAAAGATCCAAAGACAAGGACATATTGATTATGTTATAACTCTAAAGAACTGATCAGAAAATAAAAATCAACTACTTTATTTGTTGAAGTGGTTTTTTGCTCTTATAGTGGAAATGATGACTTTTTTGTAGGCCTGCCACTAACTGCTGCTAGAACCTAGTGTTCCTTCTCAGAATTAATACCTATAAATAACAGACACCAGGGAGAATAAAATCCAGGGTCCTCTATACATTGTGTTTGTACATCTTCTTTACTTATTTACTTTGTGTTTTGACCTATGTAATTTTCCTCTAGATGGCTAGACAAATTTAACTTTAGCAAATTAAAACTTGAGATGGCATTTATTTCTGTTAAACAAATACGTAGCTTTGAGAATATAACTAAATATGTTATGAATTATAACTGCAGTGCACTGAGTCACATACTTGCTTGACAGAAATAAATGTTAGCTAGAATCAAATTGTAGAACCCAAAGTGTACTATCTTAAAAACAAATAATTAAAAGACTAGATCATTTTCTTTTCTTTAAGATGTATTGAGGGATAAAAAGAAGTGCATCTTTCATTTAATTGTATTAGCTTTCACACACTCATTTGCAATTTTCACAGAGGGGAAAAATCAGGAACTCTGTTAAAAGCATCTGCTAAGCAGATACTTGTAAAAGACTATGATTCATTTCTGTGTACAGTACACAGCTTTAAAGGAAGATTTTTGATGCATTAAATGTTGATCCTTGTAATCCTAGTTATCCTTCCTTGTCTCAGCTGTTTATTTCTAGTTACAAGGTCATTCAGCTCTTTCTGTATCTCATGTTGAATTTGACATTAGAACCATGAAACATTCATTTTCCCTTCTTTTATCTGCACAACTTATTAAAAAAAATCCCTAAAACATGCAGATAGAAATTACTTTGAGCTTTAAGAAAAATCTTAGTGATTTTGAAAATAAAAATTCTTTATAATTTTTCTGCCTGAAATCTTGCTTCCCATGATATGGATTATGACTTGGCTTTCATGACCATTCTTATTTAATCATGTTGTTTTAAGTTCAATATTGAGATTAATTTGGAGCTTTACCAACTTATTTTGCTGAGACATAATCTGTTCCTTGTTGCAATTATTTTTTTTTGCCCTGAACATCTAACTTTCTCCTGTGATAATTTCAAAGTAAATTTCTTGATATTAAGTTAGATGATCAAACTGATATTAAATCTGTGGTCTTACCCAAGAAATGAGCAAATACAGAAGCAACATTTTTTGTCTGTTCCTGAAAAAACAATGCTTTGCCAATATTGCAGGAAGTACAGGTTTTTTCCTATTATTTTTAGCTCCAGAAATTTAAACTGCAATCCTGAAAGCTGCATGTGCTCTACCTCTGCATGATGAAATTACCTTAACTGAGACCACTCACTTTTTTTCTAGACAGCTACCCAAGTGTGTTTGCGAGATTGGAGTCTTAGAATATTTTGATTTTAAACAATATGATAACATCAATCTGTAACGGTGACTTGGGGCTGTCATTCATTTAGAGAAATGGAATCTAAATTGTTTCAGCCAGGACTAATCTTTCTCTTGAATGAAAACAATGGGTTTGGCTTTTTGTTGTTCACAGTGTTGTTTTGGAAGAGCGCTTGGTGGCTTTTTGAGAGGGATTATATGTCATATTGCCTGGGATAGCAGTGGGTTCACTTTGATGGCTTTGAAGACCCCCTTCAATCTTGTGTGTGTATATTAATTAAGTCAGTATAATTGCTGCTGCTTTGATAGATAATTTTTATTATGTCCAAAATTTTAGTTGTTGCATTGCCCTGCATGGCAGCACACGCGTTACACTTAGAGTGCAGGCTGAAGAGAATTCTACAAAAGTAACCTGCTAGGAGAGACCTTCTGTGATTAACAAATTTACTGGTATATTCTTGCAATGACAAATAGAGAACACAACTGTATCCACTGCTTTTCTCTTTTTTTTTCCTAGGTTATCCTCTTTAAAAATGTACCCTGTAGGTGTTCATGTTAGCTGGTATTTCCTTTCAGTGTCTCCAGTAAGTTATCCTTTCATTGTGGGTAAGTAAGAGTTTGCAAAACTTTGCACCCTTATTCTTAAATTAAATACTGACAAGGAATGGAAGTGTAAAGCATGCTAATAAGCAAGACCTCCCTGTGGGAACCTGTGATAGAAGACTGTTTCACATTGAGAGGCAGACAGTGCTGTTGACACAGGCTGTCAAAAAGGCTTCATGTCTTTGAAAGAAAATCTTAATCTTCTTTATTCATGTGTGAACAGGTCCAGGCCTTCATCCCGTAGCTCATATGCATTGACTGTTTAAACTGTGGGTTGCTAGGCTTTGGGTAGGGTTTGTTTGCTTGTGTCTACATTGTACGAATGGATGAGGACTGAAAATTAAAATCTGTCTGACACAGAGCACTGCTTTTCTGTCTCTGTTTGAAGAGACATGGCAACCCAGGGTGAAATGAAAAGGAATTTTATTGAGCGCAAAAACCGCTCAGTGTTTAAATGTTGGACGCAGGAACTGAATGGTCAATTTGGGAGGCTTGTAGGTTGTTTATAGACATTGGGATGGCTGTCAATCACAGTACAATGGAGAAATTTGTGTTGGAAAAAAAGTGCTTTTTAGTGGCTGAACTCCTGTTTCCTGTTAAAATGCTCGCATCAACAAACAAAAAGAGGTTTTGTCTGAAGTTTACAAGCAAGAAAATTTCAGAATAACAGAGATGCTGCTACTGTTGTGGCATCTTTTGATCATTGCGGCACCGACTGTTTAACATTTAAAACCAAATTTTACAGAGAAAGATCCTATTGCTCTGGGGATCAGATTCTGATCTACTTCTGTGGCTTGTAAATCAGGAATAAAATTCAGGAATATGTTGATTAAATGAATGGCTTTATGCTATTGAAAAGCAGTATGACAGTGGATTCTGAGACTTTGTGTATGTCTGTGCTGGTAAAAACTTTACTTAGATATCTTTTACATGTTCTTTATATGTTTATAAATCAATAACAAGGAGAGGCAGAAGATAAATTGCACCTATAAAAAAGTAATCTCTTCCAGCACTTGTTATTAACAAGTAGAGGAAAAAGCCTTATTTCAGAAGCAACTTTTCCCTTTCCATTTATTGTTAAAGTTAACTGGAAGCATTTTGCTACTTCATTTTACAGAAGCTTGTATTATCTCAGCTATAAAATTTCTTGCTGAAACTTGGCCAAATGTCAAACTTGCCACTATAGGCTTTGGAATAATTAAAAAATGAAAAAAAAAAAAAGGGGGAACTAGAAGGAAATAGAAATAAGCCTGTTTTAACAGAATCAAATTTTAAATATTAATGATGCTGGCTTTTTCTGGTTTTATAGCATGAAAAAGCATGTTTTACAGAACACTGGCTGAGAACTCAGCCCTCAAAATCTGATATAAAATGTGGTTTCTGGGCCCCTGTGGGATTTGTAGGAGGAAAGAAAAAGAAGACTGTTGCTCCCATTGTAATTCTTTCACCTCTGAGCATTTCAGTCCCCAGCCTCAGTGGTAGGGGAAGCAGGGAGGCTCAAAATGGCCAAGGCAGGGCGGAGCTATCATCCAAGTGATAGTTCATATTCAATTCTTGCTCACCTTATGAGCATTCAGCCCTCATATCTTCCATAATCACTGGGAGCTCATACAGCATGGGAATGTCATGCAGTTTTCTGGTTCTCAACAACAGGGCTCTTCCTTTGTGTTCACTTTCATATTTTCACTAACCTCCCCAATGTATGTATATGTGTTAGCAGTATTTACATGTCTTTCTGAGCAGGTTTTTCATTGGCACATGCAGTAATAAGCTACTTGTCTTTTTGTAGATGTGTGTGTATAGCTAATCCTGAAATAGCTTCCACCTTCAAATGTCTTCATTATCTTTTTCATCCTTCTCCTTAAATATATAGCTTTAAAGCCTGGGATGTAGATGGTTACTGAAATATTCATCATGAGGAGCTCTCCTCTGTAATTTTCAAATGAGAGAGTACATCTGAGGACAGTCTCAAAACTAAGTTTCCTGTCACTTTACAGATTTCTGAATTTTGTTGTCATTTTACCTTTTACCAAACTTTTGCCCAATTCCTTCAGTAGCTTCAGTTACAGAGCTCACACAAGCCGCCAACAGTTAGTCAATCACTGCTTTCCAAACTGGAATTTCTGATTTTGAAATGCATCTTTCTTTCAATTTAAATTTACCATAGTAAAGCATGTATAGCCCTAATTTGTTGTTTAATAATTGGCTATTTACTGCAACTCTCTCTCTTTTCAGGTCTTGTTGTCTTGACAACAAGCCCTAAGATAAACTGATGTGGGTAACTGAACAGAAAAACAAAACTAGAGTTTACGTTTGGAGAGAGAGTGAATTTTTAATCCCTGTGTTACATACAGGAGCTATACAGGCACTCAGCCTGCTCAGTGGAAATTCACAGAGGGATGTCTCACCTGGAAGTTCATTTTTTCTGCTCAAGGATCCCACACTGCTTGTTGCAAAAGAGCTTTCCCCCTTCATTCCCTTCAGCCGTGGCTGCATTTGGCTTCAGCAGGAATGCAGCTGCATGAGTGAAATGCTCTGGGGTTTTCCAAGCACTGTCCTTGGCTGTGCTGCCACACTCAGCAGCCTCAGGTGATTTGCATCACCTAGCTGTATGCCATTTTCCCCTCTTCTCTAAAATGGGATCAGTGATAAGGGTTCTGCATAAAAGCAGTGATGAAAACTGATTTAATGAAAAGCAAAGTTGCTGTTGTTTATTACTACTCATAAGTCTCAGCTGAGTAAAGCATTTCAATTTCTTTATAGTTTCCTTCACCAATACATCAACACAGCTTGTGTTACTTCCTCTGTGCAGGACTAAGAGGTAAATATGCCTTCTCTTGCAGAAAAGTAGAACACTTATTTTTTTGCTTTCACTCATCATCTTCCAGGTTAACTCTTGTAAGTTCCTACTACTCATTATTCTCCCTGTTTTAATCTCTGAGAATCATTGTCAGCATGTGCTGTTCTTGCATGATCAATACACCGTTCTTGTTTATTACCAATCTGCTGCCCCTTAGCATGCTCGATAGGTACAGCTGCCCCTGGAGACAGCTTCCTCCCAGGTTTATCTCCTTCTGCCCAAGGTCTGCTCCCTTTGCCATCAGGAATGTCAAATACAGAGCTTGCTTAATATGCTAACCCTATTCCCATCCTATTGATTTCTTCCTCTCTGCTATGACCAGCTTTTGAAGTCTTGATTTGCCAAGGTCTTCCCATCTTAAAACATCTCCTCAAGACTGACCTTTTCTATGAGTATTGTAAAAGGAAACCATTCTTGCTCTTCTTTCCAGGTGTGCTTTAGTCTTTCTTCTGCAATGTAGGGTCCTTGGGGGCAGGGACTGGGTCAGATTCTCTGGATGTGGACATGAGCTTTATTTTTAAAGGAATTTTATCTGGTATAGAGGAGCTGCTGCAAACTGGACAGATAGCCAGGAACTGTATGCTGCATGCAGCGGTCAAACAACAAACTGCATCTTTCAGGCAGCAAGTGCTCCTCTCCCTCCCCCCTTCCTCCAGGCTTTATTCTGGAGGTCTAAGTTTATAACAAAAGAAACAAAAAGGTTTTTATATAAATGGAAAAGCAAATGGAGCCCAGCTCATGTTACAACTCAGCCTTCTGACAGCCCGGAATGGAGATCTGCCCTACTTAGAGGCCTCCCTTTGCTCTGAACTGCAAGGGAGCTTTTAATATTCCCTCACTTGCTCTGAGTGCTCTCTGATTAGACCTTCACCTCCAGCTCAGTCTTAACCCAAACTGTACATTTGGCAAAGGTTGCTGCAACAGTTCTGTCTGTACAGTAACTGCAACAGTGGAGCCATTATCCACAGCCTCAGTGCTGTTGGGGTATGAATAAGAAGCAGGGTGTGTATGCAAAGTGTTGTGATTGCTCAGAAAACACCACTGTCTTGCAAGCTCTTTAAAATAATACATTGAGAAAGTATTTCAACTTTCCATTAGTCAGAAAAGCCAACATTTTTAATATGCATGATTAAATTTAGTCAGGGAGATAAATGTGTGTTGTTTTTTCTCCTTTTTATTTTTTCTTTTTGAAAGAGATTAATGGAAACAGCCCAACACTTTTGGTGTTGGTGCTTAAACATGTTTAAATTTAAGAGGGTGCTTTAAATTAACAAAGCAGGTGCCAGAATGCCTAAATTCAACCTTCTTACTCAGGTGCCTAATTTTAGTCAAAGCAGTATTAGTAGGATTAAATATCTTTTATTGGACTATTTAGAAAAAACCTCAGACTTGGGAACACAAATCATTCTCTTGTTAGGTGCTTGAAACTTTAGAGAAATCATTCACACTGTGAATGTCTGTGCTGAAAATAAACCACATTTGATACTTTATTTCTTGCAGGGTTTCTGTAAGCCACGTAACAAAGGCGGAACACAATTTTAAAAGCAAATGCCTGGAAAATCTGCAAGATGTAGTGATGCCTGAATTGAGAGCCACAGATTACTGCCAGACTTTGAATGATTGTTGTTTTATGTTAAACTGACTTGTAGGTGACAATATTTTTGTCTATTTTTGCCTATTTTTAACATAATTTCTTCCTTTAAAATGAGAGCTTCCAAAACTTTATGGTTGTAAAATAATAAAGATTTTGGAGGGTGTGGGGAAACAGCTAGATTACTCTGTGGCCCCAAAACAAAATGGAAAGTGTGGTCACTGGCAAGAACAATTTGAATCTGGTACATTTTATGGAATAAATCACTATCTGGCTTCTTGTACAGTTATCTCAGTACATAAAAATTACTGAAGAGTAGGAGAAGCTTGGGCAGGTCAATTCAGAGTAATAACATGGCATACAGAGGATCACACAATCCTTCCATGCAAGGTTCATCCAATGTCATCATCTCTTTTCTGAACTTTCTTTGCCCTTTGTTATGCTTTCTGCCTTTGCAGGAGAGAGAAGCATGAGGAGATTTCAGGGATATTATTTTCTCTAGTTTTATAAAGGACCAGATAAAATGCCATCTGACCTTTAGAGCTGTGGGTGACCCTGTTTGATGAATGCTGGGCACATCACAGTATTGTGTCCTTTCCACTTAGAGCCCATAAATTCCAAGATCCCAAAATGCATAACTGCAATCTTATGTGAGTTAAGAAACAGATGGATGTGTCACTGATATTTGGAGCCAACCATTTTCAAGATGCCAACTTCCATGCACTGTAAAAATGGCTAATTACTTTGCTTTCCTTTGGCTTGGTGGGATGCCATTGGCCTTTATCTCTTTGTTTTTAAATACCCTGCTATTTTGTTAGTGCTCTGCACTCCACACCCCTGCTTCTGTTTCTCAGGAGGTTAGGCAGTGAGTTATATATTCACTTGAGATTCAACCCTCACAATTTTGAGAATGAATGCAAAAGAGAAGCTGGATAAGCACTTTGTTTCTCTTTAAATTTGATTTCGACAAAAAAGTATGTGTGGGTTGTTCTGGTGTGTAAGAACCTTCAGTTTCTACTAATAAGGCAAAGATTTATGGGGGGAAAGACTTCTTTAGAAGGCTCTTGCTGTGTCATGGGAAGTACTATAGATAGATCTACAGATCTATCTAATTTTTATGCCTGTACACTCCTCCTTAAAAGGATTGCCAGCTTTGTCACACAGTGAGGTTTGGGTACAGTTAGCTTTTCCTTCTCTTGGGAAGAATACATTGACTTTGACTGGTTTGCTCTTTGTGAGCCTGGTCTTAAGGACTCTGAATCTCATCCTAAAACACACTCTGGACAGCAAAGTAGAAAATGCCTGTTCATTGCCTGAGCACTGCACTGCTTCAGCTAAAACTGAGAAGACTTCATTCTGTGTTGTAAGAGGTCTGGCAAAAGGAAGCCAAGAGCCTCACGGGGGGCCAGCAGGTTTTTGGATCTCAGTCTGAGTTTACTTGTGAGCTTTTTCTTAATATCACAATGGGCTCTTGCTGTGTGCTTCTAATGCCTCAGCAATGAAGTCAGGGTATATTATGCCATCTGTCCAGGAGTCAACACTACAGGTCAAGCTAATTTAAACTGGCACTTTTCATCTCCCTATGCTTGTATGCATTACATTTAATAGTTTAAGTGAGTGATTGTATCTCCTGACCCCACAACAAAGACAAAGCACATGTTTGTATTTTTTCATTATCTCTAGTTGTCAGGAATAAGGACATTTGATCCTTTAATGAAAAGTATGGTTTAATCAGGGGCTGATATACAGCTTTGTTTTAGGAATGGTTATGTTCCTTTAAATTATTTTTCATGCCCATTTCTATTTTTTTTTTCTTTGAAAGGTAAGAAGCAAAACTTATATGTGGTGCAACCTTGTAAACTTAATCCTGGACTGAAGAATTTAAATGTTAAAATCATTCTTCCTTACATTTAGAGTTAAAAATTTATTAGGGGAACTGTTTGCCCTGCAGCAAACAGAAGAGTTAAGTGATGCTCCTGGAGCAAAACTGGTCCCATAAATATTTTGAATGCTGTGAAAAGAGTAACTTTTACATCAATGCTTCTCAACTGAGCTCTGCAATGGACTTAGAGAAGTCAAATGTATAGAGATGATGGGTGAATTTTTAGCATGGAGGTTTGATAAATGAAAAATGTGCACAAAATTATAATAATACATGTTAAATAAATAAATTTAAATAATACATGTTAAATAAATTTTTCATAATACATGAAAAATCTAGAGAAACCTTTCTCAGTTTGCTTCATCTCTCACATTTTTCCTCCTTCTTTCTGCTATCTCTCTGACTTGCAATTTCTCCTTGCCACCATGTTTCCAGTATTTTCTTTTTTCTCACCTGGAGAAACAGAATCATTGCTGAGGAGGGAAAGGGAAGAAAGACCACACACAAGTATTTATTTCTTAAAAACATCTGAAGGTTGGAACAGGGACACTGTTGATATGATTAGATATGATTTTTGGAAATGAGGTAAAATATGCTATTTTACCTCATTTCCAAAAATGTTGTACAATTATGATAACATAAATCTATCTTCTGCAGCCTTATTAGCCTAGGGCACCAAAGCTATGACTGCCAAACTCAAGATAATTTCAGAACCAATTGAGATCTATCCATGTAAATTAATTCTGCAGACAGATATGTGGATTGTTTGTTTTTGTTACAATAAAGAATCTTAGTGTAAACCTGGTCCTATATGATGACTGTAGCCAGCTATTGGTCTAATATTTTTTTGTGATGTGAACCTTTGTCAATAACCAAAGAGATGGCACCATTCAGCACACACACACAAAACCACACAAAGTCTAAATATTAGGAAAGGAGAAAAAATACTTGGAGTTTCAAACACTACACTGAGGCAGAAAGAAGAGACATGTGTCCCTCCCTTGCCAAACAAGGGACCCTGGAACTGAGAGAAAACCAAAGGGCAAAATGTGACTGAGCCAATAGCCAGTGTGCAGACATGAAGGTACAGCCTGCCCAAGGTACAGCTTATAGCCAAAAGTGTTTGAACTGCCAAAATTAATGTTTTTACAGAAAGGTATTAATTTCACACCTACTTTCTATGCTAGTGAAGTTAAACTTGGGACAAGGAGCACAAACATACTAAATCACTCATTAACAAGGGTTAAAGGAAAAGAAAACACAATATGCAATAAATATTTTTCATATAATGTTGACTGTAATTTCATATGCATGTTCTTACACAAGGAAATATCTATGTTATAAGTAGGTACAAAAAGAGCAAATAAAAAAATTTAAACTAGGATTTAAAAGCTGGAAAGAAATATGATTCTTTCAGAAACATGTGCAACATTTTCGATATTAACCCTTATAGTCTTTACAGTTTCTCATCTCTATTGCATCTAAAATATACTAAAATTTGCTAATATGGTTTATTATATATGGTTTATTAATCAAAGTGAAACTGTAAAGTATTTCTTACCATTATTGTGAGTTAAATATTGCATTCTAGGTAAAGGTTACCTGTCCAGAAGCTAGATTCATAATTGAGAAGTAGGAATAATGGCATATTACACCACTGGTGAAAGAAGAAAATTATGAGAAGTTATAATGGTGACTTCATTGGCTGTTATAAATCTGGCAGGGGAATGATGTCACATAGAGCTGTACCTTTAAAAAGACATTAAATTAATCCAGTAAGGCAGGACAAAAGTGGCTTAGAATTATACATTAATATTAATTCACAGCAAAATGTATTATAAATTCAAAATCAATTCCTAAAGAAGGGACTTGACAAATTTAATGAATAACTACAGAAACTCCCATTATCGGTAATAAAACTAATAAAAAAATTGAAGAATGAACATTTATTAGGTTGAATGTGTTGTACTTACACGGCATGATAAAAAACTGAGGCACTTTTTATTCATGCTTGCAATTCTAATGTATATAAATCACAGGAAGGACCATTGCAAAAGAGCATTTAGAGAAGAGGGAAGGGACAGATAGTCATTAGCAGCAAAATAAGTGAGAAGATTTTGTGGAGAGGGAGCGCTGGAGAGTGATTTCGCCTCCTTTGCTTCCAGCAGACTAAATGATGTTATTGTACATTATAAAAAGAGGCTTACCAACTGGGCATTTCCCTTTAATTCAGGCTAATTCCTGCCTCTCGTGGTGTTCTGCCCATGCTGCCATGGCAGCACATTTCAGCCCATGAAGCACCAGACCACTGATCACAGGCACTGCCCAGGGTGCAGACCTCCGCGTCCCCCGTGCTTCCTGCAGCGCGGTTCCCACAGCAGAGGGCACGCTCTGATTTTTGCATCAATTGGCATGGCATAACGGGTCCAGCCCAGGAACTGACAACATCCTACAGTGCACTCTGAGATCCAATCTGGCTTTGTTTTCCTAAGGAGAGGCTTTCTGCTTTGTAGTCCCAGCTGAACTTAGGTATGAGCTTGCGATTTTCCAATTCCTAAGTGAGAAAGTCTCTTTAGGGAGTTATTCTCAAGGACACCAAGCTCCATAGACCTCGACTTCCAGAAGACCTTTTAAGAGCACAAGGAGCAGGAGCCAAGCCCATGGCTCTTGCTCTGTTTGTCTGTGGTAGTTCACCTGTCTGGTTTGTCTCAGACAGTCTTGGATTGATCAAGTTTTACACTGTATATATACATCAGCCTTTAATTTTTGAGTGGGTGAAGGCAAACTTGTTTATCTGTCATTTACACTATTTGTTTTCCCTCCTGAAATGCTGAGTTTTGACAGAGCCAATAGCAGAATGGTACCTTTCTTCAGTAAACTACTGGTTCCTAATACAGTACTATGTTCAGTTTTTTTATTCAGCAGATAAAAATGCAGAACCAAAATTCACGTGTTGTGGAGACTGCAAATTCTTTTCCTTTGCACAAGCTTTTGGGAACGGAAGATTTTTTTCTTCCTGCACATCTGACCTTACAAGAATTTTGCTCTTTTGGAAGTAAGGACATACTGTGGTTTCATTTGCAGATGGCTAGAAGGATAATTGTCCCTGTAGGCTTTACAGAGCAGGCCTTTGGCTTGTTTGGGAATACTGTCTTGGGAGATTGATGCCAGTTTTGCCTTGTTTATTTTTTTCATATTCACCATGCTTGGTGTTTTGCTGATCTATCTTTGGAAAAAGTCACATGTTAGTTGCTTGAGAAAGGAGATCTGTTGGTAACTGACATTACAAAGAGTCCACAGATGATTAAAAGAATATTGTTTTTTCTTCTGTTCTTCTTTTATCTTACTCTCTTCTCTCTGAGCTCTTGTGAGCTTGTTTAGTAGGCTGAGATATGCTGTGTATATTGTATAAGGATATTATATAAGAGGCTTCTGACAAAAAATTTATTGCCCTTACTGAGACTTGATGAAATGTGAAAGAAGTAAAGTTACAAATGTACAGTAATATTTGGCTAGGTATGGACATTAACAAACATTATTTGTTAAAATTCTTTCTCTAAATCAGTAAATTGTTGGAAATGAGCAGAAATCATAAGGATTGATGCTGCTGCAATATTAACATAATTCTTCTCTGTTAAATTTTTATTAACGCTTTCTCTCTATTGCATAGAAACTGCAGAAATGTAAATCTTACTGTATGTGATCAATAAACAAATTAGCCAAAGGTAACTTTCAGCCTTATTCCTTTACTCTGAATAAATTGAGGAATTTAATTTACTTTTAATACGATATTAAAGAGAAGAAAGAAAAGTGAAAAAAACAAACAAAAAGTATTCTATAACTTTGGGACAGAATAGATGGAGCATTTTTTCTTGTAGTGACATACTGCCATGTAGTGTCACCTCACTTCAATATTTCCTTCTGTTATGATTAAGAAATGTGTGGGGTTTTTTTCCCTCAGTCAATCATGCCTGGTAAGCAGATGTTGGTTTAAGTAGCATAACCAAAATTAATTGGGTGCTAGAGGCTCAGAAGACTGTTCTGCTTTCAGAAACTGGAAAACCCCTTTCTGATTTGGGAGCATGTATGGCCAATCCAAGTTCAGAGCTGGAGACAAGTTGTGTCCTGCAGTATTATTCTCTTCCTGACATGCTCTGCTTCATACTGGTGTTGTAGGTCTTGTTCTGCACATCCCACTTCTGTCTATGTCATACAAGTGCTCAGGATGTTGAGCTGAAGCTGTGGTTTACAGCGCCTTAGAGGGGTGGCAACGTCCACTGCTGTCTTTGAGACATTTGTAAAAAGTAAGTTGTTGCTGCAGCACACCAACACACAGTCATTTTACTCAGGAACACCTTCTGAGGGGTTTTGCAGCTTTCCTTCCAAAAATGACTGCCTGCTCAGCTGGAAGTTTTCTTTACACGCTCATTTTGAATTTTTTTCCTTCATTTTTGCCTAACAAAGGTACAGCTGACCTAATAAGTTTACAAGCAATAGGTAAAAATACTTCAATAATAATTAAGGATATCATTTCTATTCTATAAACTGATTTGGTTTAATTTTAATAAGAGCTGAATTCAATCCATCTGCAAGTGAGGGCTTAGTTCCTTCAAACAGATAAACATGCTACAGACTTTGTACAGCTAAGATGTCTGCAAATTTTTATAAGCTAGCAGAGAGGCTGTTTTATTTAACATAGTTCATACTGAAAATATGATTTGATTCTATGTTTAAAGGAGAAGTGCAAATTCTAAACCACAGGCTTTGTTAAAGCTTTCTAATTCCATTCCAAGTATTATGGAAGTCTGATGTTTGAATAAGGCCAAGTCATCTTTTAATTCCTAAACTGGCTCCCATAAAAGGCTGAAAAGTCTTTGATCTGTGTAAAAGACAAGATCACCAGGGAGAAGTCTCTGCTTCTGTTTGTCCAAATGTTGCAAGAAGAGTCTCTAGGCTATAGCTAACAACTCAAATTATATTTGTTTGTGTCTTAGACAGGCTTTTTGATTTGCATATAAAAGGGGTTTCAATGGCAATATCAGCTCTTTCATGGGATTTGCAAAGGAGGAAAAAGGGTAGTCAAAGTTTGATCTAAGAGACTGGCTTGCAATGATGTCATGTAATTAGAGAGTGGCAGTATAAATATTGCCTGATATCATACTTCTATTTCTAAAATTATCAGGTATGTACATACCAAATCTGATAAATTCATTGCAAAACTGGGGGAAAGAAACTTTTTCAATATTGGATTAAAACATGGAAATAAAATACACTCTATAGAATGGAATGCAGTAGAATAAACTAGGATGGGATAGAATAGAATAGAAGTTTTCCTGAAAGAAATAAAAAAAGTATCTGGAAGATTATTCTAGAAGGAATAAGGGAAATTCACCTTCCAGATATGTGTAAAGTTTGTAGAATGCAGTTTCTAGAAAGTCTCCTGAATTTTTTACTGGTCATTTTAGAGAAAAAGAGAAAATACAGAAATAGGCTGAAGAGCTGTCTTGGCTATTTAATAGCAAAAAATATGAAGGAAGCCCAGGTATTATAAAGAAAGCTCCATGCTACAGCTTATGTTGATGGCATAGTTTTATTTTGAGTGAAGTGGGAGGCACAGTGCCATGCAATAACACTGTCATATGTCTTATGACTGAAGTTAAACTTCTCATAAGCAGAAAGGTTATTTATAATCACCTGTGAAAATTGCCTACCAGTATTTTTTCTACATAGCACACTCCTGTAATTACCTTTTTTTTTTCCCAAAGCAAGTCAGAGAAAGTTTAATGAACAAGCCTTTCCAGTCTTTGTCTCCTCCCATCCATAACAGTCTTACATGAGGGCATAGACAGGAAGGATTGTTCTTGCAAGTCAGACTTAATTGTTCTCTTCTTGAGCATTTATCACAACCAAATGCAGATACCAGAGGTTGTCCTGCAGAAGAACCATGCTAGATTAGGCTGGTGCTTATCTCTTCAGTCACTGGAGCCCTTGACGACATGCTAGAGATGATACTTGCTTTTTCCATTGTCTCCATTTGGCCATCGTTTTAATTCCCTTTTAATGATACAGGGGAAAAAAAAAAAAAGTATTTTTTTTAAATTACGTGAGCTAAGTTTACGTGAGCTAACTTCATCCCTTGAAGCTTTACCTCTTCCCTCTCAGTATGAAATATGGCAACTCAAGAGGTAAATGTACATTTTTAACAAATAGTAGAGATGTTACCTAGATTAGAATTTGTTTCTAGTATTATATATATTGCCTCAGCATATTAGGTTTTATTGTTCTTCATGAGAATGATATCATAACATGACCTCATATTAAGAGCTAATGCAAAGTACAGCTGCTCTTCTCCAACAGTCCTTTTAAACAATGCAAATGTACTGCTTTCCTGTCTGCTCCACTCAGAAAGGCACATGGGCTCCAAATAGTGTCTTTTTAGCCTGATGTAGTTGGAAAAATAAAATATGTAATCTCTTCCTGTAAATTTTGCCTTTGTTATCTATGTAGTGAGTAATTGCTAGAATAAAGGGTCTGGACAATCTTAATAACATCCAAAGAGTTCAAAGGAGTCTGTGAAGTTTGTCATCACTGTTTAAGTTGTCAAATCATAGAAAATAGTCATGTAAAAGACCTCAAGAGGTCATGAAGTCTCTAAACTAATATCAGCTATACCTATCTGTTTTTTTCCTAAAAGATGTTTGTCTAACCTTTTCCAGTGATGGAAATTCCATGACCTTCTGAGAAAAATCTATTCCAAAGCTCTTTCTTAATGTTTAACCTTTGATGCTGTCACTGCTTGTTCTTTCCACCATGAGCAAGTAGAACAGATGATTTTCTTCTTCTTGACAAGAGCTTTTCATGTAATTGAAGGATGCTATGATCTTTTGCCTCTTTCCCAGCAAACTATTTTTCTGTCTTTGTGTTTTCTAATCTTTAACCATTTTCTTCACTCTTTTCTGGAGAGGTGATGAAGCAAGAAGATTTGATATCCTCCTTCTAACCCTGTTACCTTCCTTTCAATCTTCCTGCTAGTTTAGCAAGCAGAATAGAGATAAGACTCTTTAGATCATCATGTTTGCTCCCAGGTTACCTGAAGAATTTGCTCTGGTATTGTTAGCTATTTTTCACTTTTGTTTAGTTAGCTCTTTGCTTTTGTCATTATTTTGTGGGGTCTGGGTTTTTTGTGGGTTTTTTTTTTGTAATTTTAAATGAAAATAAATATATTTATTTTAATATAAAGAAATGCAATCTTTGTTGAACATAGAATCATTGATGTGACTCCAAAAAAGTTATTCTTCAGAGGAGTTTTGTTACTTCTTGTATCGCTGAACATATTTCCATCTGCCTGAGCAGGAAAGGCTAGACATGCTTGTTTGCCTTGAAAGCTTTGGTTACCTTGGTTTCCATATGATCTGCATCTGTAGTTAACTGTATTAGTTAACTTTGGTTAAAATATCATCACCAAGGATCTGATTTAAACCATTACCATAAACAAACACTTTCTTTTCAAGGGACATCGTTAGGGACATCATATCCCTTTCGCTCCTGCAGGCATTTTTTTCCTAAGACATTTTGCCTTCTTTAGAGCCTCAGAATAACTTTTGCATCAAAACTTTATGTTTCTTAGCAGCAGGGTTTTCAGTTCATTTTGTGTCTGTACTTTGTCTATTGACTGAGCTGCACCCATTTTCACTATGAAGTGTAGGTCACTGCTTTTTATTTTCCCTATGCAGCTGTTCTTCTGGCAGTCCTTGTGGGGAATTCTTCCAGTTTTGTTTCAGTCCCTGAACTCAACAGGGCTGAGCCAAAAACTCTGTCATGCAAGTACCATCAATAAATATCTGTTTCTTAAGCTCTTGGGATCAGTCCCTTTTTTTTTTGTTCTCTGCATGGAAATTCCAAAGTTACTCCTGATGGGAGATCCCCTTGTAACATCTGTTCTGGGACCACAACTTTAAGCCATTAGCAATGGATGTAGCATTGCCTTGCTAATGCAACCTGTGGACAAAAGAAAAATTGGATGTTGAAATTAGATATTGAAATAAATTTTCTACTGCCACCACCCCAATAAAATTATGTAACACATAATATTTGCTTGACTTTGGGAGCATTTTGTTGCTCTGAATTGTGAGCAACACAATTGTGGCACCTATTGGAACAAATTAGCCCTGGGTAGGAGTGCTGGAATTCCATATAAAAATGTATCCATGTGACTTGAAACATTGTTTTGCATAAAAGAACATAAAATAATTTTTTTAAAAGACTTCGGGCAGATAGCAGTTCAGGATTTCACATTGCTTTAGCCTAGAAAATCAGTTTCTGGCCTTGAAACAAAATTTAATGTGGCTGTCAAAATTAGCTTTCTGTCTTTATGGACATCTATGTGACCTTTGTGGGGATGCTTTCTGATTTTCCATGAACCTCGTATGGAAGTAAGGGCAATAAGTCCTTTCTCCTCCCCTTTCCAATGCTTTTTGAGATGCAAATATTCATGCATGGGTCACAAAAAGAAAGCAAAACCATGTGGTCAGGGGGTTTGAGAATTGTCAGTAAAGCCATATATACATCGTGCTTTTATATAGGGAAAAAATAATGGTTTCCTCTCATATTTAAATTTGAGAGAAAATGAGAATTTTCAAAGGCATGAAAGAGTTCAGTCTTCTGGGCATGAATATCTAAGCAAGATGTGGTCCTAAAATGACAAGGAGTCAACATCTGGGTATGTTTTCCCACATTAGCAACTGCTGTCCTAAACTGCCGTTGTATGTGATGTTAAACAGCTGCTCAGTTTCACCCCAGAGGTAAGACTATTCTGTCAGATTTACATTTGAGTCTCTTAGAACTTCCCAGATAAAAAGGTCTCAGGGAATGTGTAAAGTAGAGGCATTGAATCTTCACTGTACTTGGTACCTAGAAACTCATGTTTTAATTCAATAAAAAGCTGCTGACATGTTTTAATATTTGCTCTTGGCACTACCGTATTCCATTATCCAACCACTGTTTCTCATTATCTATGTACTAAATTGTTCAAGTCAGTAATTTCAGTCTGTCCCCACCATGTTCTACTGAAATACCATCCAAATAGCTGCTGCAAACATTAACAGCTGGTCCATTTCAAGGCACTGTACCTTTGTCTACAATTTGCACTAAGAATGATCTCTATCCTCCCAACAGCATCAAGCATCCAGCAGGCTGAAAAGCCTGATGGCTTTTGAAACTGAGTGTTTTGAGTAGGGTTTCTTACCATACTACATTTTTGGAGAAGAAGAAAGGTCATATAGGATCAGGGAAAGAATTATTTGGAAGCTGTTCATATTTAATAATATTATGATCAGGAAATTTATAATTTCTGTAAAAAAAGTTGAATGCTTTGTAAGGCATTCTTCTTGTAGTGGTTATAGACAGGATACTGAAATGTAGCACACTAATGCCTGTAGTTTTTTCTGCATTTCTGTATCTTAAATGAGATGAATCATGCTACTAGAAAGAAAAGGCATGACTATAGCACACCTGCACTGTATGGGACTGCAATTCCCCAAGGCCTCCATGACACGGTGTAAAATGTGCATGGCAAAGCAGAAATATGATTTTCTATGCACTTGCACAGAGAAATAAGACACAATTGTGGTTTCTTACAGAAGAATTGTTGACGTGAGAATTATGGATGCCACTTCTTCCAAAAGTTTCATTGTAAAAGGTTCTTTTGAAGGTGGCCTTCTTTTCCAAGTCCAGATGGAAGCAATTAACCATTTCCTGATTTCTAAGACCAAGCTGAGCTCCAAGTCCACTTGCAAAATCAGTGGCTCTGGAGATAACTTTCTGTTTACTAATGTAGTTCAAAAATTAGCTCAATTGTATAATAGTTTTCCTTCAAAATGAGTTTATAACTTTTTTCATAAGAGGATATGGTGAAATGTTGCTTTTCAGTTTGTCCAAATTACTGCAAAAGATTTGACCTGCAGGGTAAGATCTGCAAAGTATATCCTAAAAATGTTTTCAAGCATACATCTGTTGGCATCTCTCTCCTAAAGTCTATTGAAGAACATACCTGAAAATGGTATGGAGACATTTATGCTTATTAATGATATTGTGTCTGAATCATTGTCATAAAAGTAAAATAAGAGACTGGGTTCAAAATAAGATTATTGTGGTAGCTGGAGCTATATTTTGAGCTGGTAGAACCCTCTGAGTATATTAAGACTGAAAAAGTCTTGTCCAGCCACTTTTCCCTCTTTTGCCCTAGCCTTGTTAAAAAAAGCCATGTGAGTGCTTTCTTAGAAAATCAGACAGGGCAAATGTTCACTTATTTACTACTTCAAAATTATCTGTGAACAGCACTACTTCAAAATTATCTGTGCACAGCCATAACCTACTTGACATGCATGTTAATGAACTACTGAGCTGTTTACCTTCACTCATTGTAAGTATTTTTGCACTTGCAATTCGGTGCTGTGAGCCTTACTCCGCAGTAAGTGTTAGTTCTAGAGTCACAAGAAAGCCTTACAAAGCGTTCTCTTCCCCTTGAGGAATATTGCTCTGTATTCAGCTCACATTACACAGACTCTTTACAGATTACAAATGTCATTCAAGTCAGGCCAGTCTGGTAGTGAGTCTCCTCTAAATAAACTTTCTTTTATTTCTCTAGTCTTAAAGTCTGCTCTCTGTCTCTTTATTTTCTTTGCTCTTTTGTGTGGGGGTGAGATTTATAAGGACTGCTGTTACAAGCTATACGTTTTCTTACATCAGTCCTTTTGGTCTCAAGATCTTGGAACAGAGAATTTACAGTGGCCATAAAAAGGACCCCCCAAAAATTCGATTCACCTTTGCAAATGTTCTGAATTTGATGTAGAAAACTAGTGAGAGGAAAGGTTGTTCCTATTATTCTCCTTGTAGAAAACGAGCTCCTGGCTACCATTAAAATTAGTGAGGAGCTTACACCAACCCTCTTTTGAAAAGCTAGAGGAAATTCTTACCATTTTCAGAGTCTTCATCTGTACCTTTGCAGAGAGCCAAGCTGGCTTGAGATCTGAGAAACTTTCATCTTCAGGAAAATTCAAGCACAGCTCCCGGAGTTTTTCTTAGGTCTGTGTCTAAGGGAACTGTATTTCTTCATGGAACATAGTGGAATATTCTAAACAAAATATGAAAACCTGTTATAAATGAACCTAATTAAGCATTTTCAGATGAATAAACAGTAGTTTCATAACGGTTGCTACGAAATCTCATAATCTTATAATTAAGTCCATGTTTAATATCAAAATGACAGCTCGATGGAGTTCCTTTGAGGATTAAATAGGGCAATGTACCACATGCAGTTTTCCTGCTCCTTACACTACAGATTTTACATGGGGATAGCATCACACTAAGTAAAAAGACAGATGATCTATTACCTGGATAATGTATGCTAAATAATGTTGAACCTGATGCCTTGCACATGGGATCCTCTTTTGGGATTGAGCTCCCTAAGGTTCTCTTTGTTCATATTCACCCACATTGGTCATCTCACTCTGAAGCAGCATCTGTATAGCCTATGAAAAGTAAGAAAGTGAAAATCAGACTATGGTTTTCTTAGGATGTATTCCAGGATTCTATGACTTGTGTGAGGTATGTTTCCCACTGTTACTAGCACGCTGGATGAGATCTTAATTGATCTCTTGTTCTTTATTTTCTGGGCAGAATGGAGTCTTTGAAAATGAATACTGGCTCATAAACTAAATGCTTTCAGCTGTTGCTGCTGAACACAACAATTCCTAAGAAGATTTTTGTCAGTTACTAAGATATTTCCTTGTTTTTATGGAGAAGGAAAGGTTGTAGTTTAACCCTTAAACAGCTTCTGGATAACATTACAAGTCATACTAAATGTATACAGTAGGAATTTAACTGCTGGAGAGGGAAAGCATTCTTTAGTAAGACAAAGCATTTAAAAATGTGAACACTGTATCCTGGTTACATGCAGGAATAATATGACCTGTTATGCAGGAGGTCATATTAATTGTGTAAGTTGGTCTACTCTAAACCTAAAAAACGTGAATGGTTGAATTTAAATAAACTTAAATATTATATTTTAATATAATAAATATTTTATTTTAATTTAAATAAACTTAAATATTATATTATATACTGTGTGTATATGTAGTAACTAGGTGAGAAAAAGTTGCAGAACAAGATGAGCGTGCAGCATGCTGACACAACACAAGGTAGTATCAATCTTCCACAGAAAGCCCTTTTTTTCCTGTATTCCAGAAAGGAGTGACATGTTACATGGTGCAGCTGGCAGCTTGTCTTGGCCTGATAATGCATGATCAGAGCCTCATGAAACAGTTTAGTTGGAACACCCTCCCAGTACATAAAATATTCTAAATGAAAAGCAAAAACACAGTGGGACGAGAGGAGTGTGCTTGGGAGTCAGGCGTGTCTGAGTCCAAATTCCCCCACAGCAGAACTTCCCCTCCCTGCTTTTTTCTCTCCCCAGCTGAGCAGGTCACAATATTCTCTGTCTTGCTGGAGTAAATGTTGACAGTCTTTTGAACCTCTCCAGCAAGACAGAAGATTACTTCAGGAGCTTTCAATTCTACACACATCACATTAACCTTGCTGCCAGGCAGCAGGAGGCTGGAGAACAGCTGACAGGAATAACTAGTATGGGAGCCTTGGGACTGCTGCCTGGAATCATTGCAGGGTCCACAACCAGGGGGAAGGGAAAAGAGAAACTAGAATCTCCATTTCAGCCAGGGTTGGATCCAAAACTCACATTATTGTATAAACTGCTATGGATGAAATAGTAAGATCTGGAACTTCCATTTTATTGCATTTGTGTGTGCTCTGTTGGGAAACCATTTGAGTTGCCACTGTAAGTCTTTGGTGAGATGGGAGAATGAATGTTTGTAGGAATAAAAGATAAATCCATATTCCATATAGCAGGAAAAGTCTTGTTTTCTCTAGGGAACTTATTGAAGTGTTCAGAAGAACCTCACTCTCCCTGTTTCTCTGCTGAAAGTAAGACACCTCAGCTGTTCCCCAACCTGCCATCAGGTTTTGTCCCCTTTTTCTGGTACACATAACAAGTGACAATCCACTCCACTTACCAGCTGCAACTCAGACAGTTCATGTTGTGCCTGAGGATTTCATACCTTGATAACACACTTTTAAAGAAACTTTTTTTGGTAGATCTAGCAGCCCCCCTCCCACCCAAAAAAGGTAAATTGCACACATAGAACTGCATTGGGTACAAACTCTAGCAGCTGTAAGCTGGAAAATACCAGAATTAAGGGTGTTGCTTGTTTTTTTTCCAAAATTAATTTAATTTTCCAGTGGTTAGCTTTTAGATTATCTGTAACTTCTGTGAGTGTGGGCTTCTTTTCTGCAAGATCACTGTCTTGTTCAGTGCAGGGTGTACTTACTCAATAAGCAGCTGCTTAATCTTTACTTCCTTTTGTGCTCCCCATAGCATTGCTACATACTGCCTTGCTATAAAATTCACACTACTCATCTCATGGAGTTTTCTGTAAGACTCATTGCTTTGGATTTTCTTTTTAAAGCACTTAATTTTATTTTTTTTCCATTTCTGTGAGATAAAGAACTCACTTTATCAAGATTTTCTAGAACATATTAATCCAAACTTTAAAATACTAAGGTGACTTTTTCTTAAAAGTAGCCAATTCATTTTGGGTACCCAGTTCCAGACTCAAACAACAAAGTGATAAGCAGCTTTCACCACGAGAACAACCAAAATAAATGCAACACACCTTGTGGAACAGCCAGGGTCTTTGTAGCAGGTTGAATACAATTGCTCAAAGGAACATAATTCTTTGAGTTTCTTTCAATTTCTGCAGCAAGCAGAGGTCTTGCAATCAACTGGTACCTATTTTCAAGAGAGTCCTGGGCAATGGTCCACTCTGCTCTATCAAGTGGACAGTTCAACTGAAAATAGTGTATTATAGTCTCTAATGTCATGGTTTCTTGAATGTACTTGCAGACAGATACCAGCTTACAGCTATGTGCACAGTCTAATCATTGACTTCTCTTAATTATTGTAATCTTAAATTCTTTTGTATTGCATTTTCTTTTATGAGTTCCTCTTATTTTTCAAGAGGTTTGCTAAATTATGTTTGAATGTGGAAATCAAAAGAAGTGTTCTAATTTCCCTATTTTTTTACATATTTGTAAATATTTTCTTGGATAACAATATGGAACAAGCTCTTAGAACTGAGAACTTCTCCTACCTCTTGAATATATTTAATGCTTCAGTTGTCCTGAAAAATGTTTTCACGAGAGTTGAGGTAGGAGGAGGAATGGACCATTGTTTAGTAACTATAACTTGTATAAAATGAGATCTTAATGCTCTTTTTTCACAATATTCACAATTAACTTTAACACAAGACATTACAAGAACTTTGTGGATTGTCTGCCAGCATGTACTGTTCACATATTGAAGAATACTCTGAAGATGTCAGTTCTGTACTTGTGAAACTTCCAGCAGTTCATAACTAGTTCTTTGCCTTAGACGTCACAAAATCAAATCCTCATTATATCCCATGAGTTCCATATTAAGCTGGAATTCCAATGGAAATTCATGAGGGACTTTCTGTCTGCAGGGTTTTGTAATGTGGCTATGAATACCACTAAAAATGTTTTTCTTAAAGGCTGGATATCCACACATGCCCTATTGGTAAACCACTGGGTTGCTGAATTAAGGTTTTATTTACCACTGAAATAAATACACTACCCAGTATACACATAGTCAGGAACCACATATGGGAACCATTCCTGGGCTGTATCAACATCAGTTAAGTTGTTTGCTGCATTTAATGCTGTGTGTTAGCTTTGGGAAGTATGATTTAAAATCATTAGCTTTGCTAGTTAATCTCCTCATCTCTTCCAGAGATCTGGAACCTGTGAGAATCTTGGTCTTTCCAAATTTGGAACTGTTTTGCATGCTTTGAACCCAGTCTCAGAGAAAATTCTACCATCTTTCTTGGATGTCTTTTTTGTGATATTTGCTTCAACGTTCATGCTGTCAGAAAAGACTTTTCAAACTTAAGTTATCATAAAAGGAAAACATAAACAAGGCATAGGTGTGCTGTTTTTTACTGAACTTTCTTATTTGACAAAAAGTAATAGTGCTCTTAAGTGAGGTTTTATTTTTCATTCTACAAAATTCTATTACTATGCACTAAATATTAATTCTGGAAAAAAAGCAGTAAAATTTATTGATCTGACTTAGCATTTTACTTCTAATTTGTTACCTGATGACATGAGTAATGAGAAATGACTGTCTGAATAAAGTTTTTTTCCTGAATATTTTAATAAAACATATACAATTTTCCCAGCTTATTTATGGCTCTAACCATTTGATACTATATATTTTTTAAAGTTGATCGTTGGCATTAGCTGGTACACCTGTCATAGTATCTATTTACAGTATATACATCCTCTCTGCCAAGTGAGGTCATAGTTTGCAATGTGGTTAGCACTGAATTCACAACATGGCATGATTGTATATAACAATCTGAACTTGTGAAACCAACTAAATGGTGGTAATCTTATAGGGAGTTTTATTAAGTTGTAGCTACACATGGGGATATAAGAAAAATGTCTCTGAAACTAAAATTTATATTATTAATCATTTTAAAATGAATTTTCTTCTCGGTGTGTGTATTTTTTGTTCAGGATAATTAGCTAACCACAGTTTGTTTATACAAGGTGTGCGTAATCTGTTTATAGAGCGTGGCAGCTGACATAATGTAGCTCTTGGAGAGCTGTGGCATTCCCTTCCCACAAGCAACATTTGAAATGATAAAACAACATTCAGATGAATAACTCCCCGCCAGGTAAAAATCATTACAGCCCACATTCTCCAATAATATTTTCAATCCACCTTGTTAAACCTTTCCACAGAAGCAACCCCACTTGCTGTAACTGTAGAGCTATTCTTTGGCGAGTTTGGGGCCCCAAAAATGTGTCTGAAGTAAATTTACTGTTACTGAGAAGAGTGTTTTTTGTAGGCCAAAATGTTATGATTTGGCTCAGACAAAAATAATGAGATTTGATTAGGGGATTAGGAACGTGAACACACAAGACCCCTGCCATCTGGATGGAAATATGGCATACTAGGGCAAGAGGAATTTGAGCCCAAGTAATTGACATCTTTGGAACTCACATTGTGCCTGGGCTCTGAAAAAGTTTTCTCCAAGATCACTGCGTGCTACTCAGGGGAGAGCTTTCAGAAATGGCAGGATATCATCTCTGATTGATGGCCCCCCAAAGTATGCACCATTTTTGCACCAGGGTCCATGTGAATGTCTTTTTTCTGGACTAGGGTATTTTCCCCTGTAGAGTGACAAAGCAGGGACATAAACATAATTGTGGGATATACTCTGCATGGAAGTGTTGTGCCAAGATGGACAATATAATTACTGCTTACATCTTCTGGAAGGGCCACTGTGCCAAGAGGACTTAGAGTTGATGTGAATGGCTGTGACTGATTTGCAGTAGAAGCATGGATTCCTTTTGTATGGGTAGAGTGTACCTCAGCAGGCCTGTATTTGATGGGCTCAAACTCCCAGGGGAAAGGTAACCTGGCAGAAGTGATGTCTGCTGAGGATCAGATTTGTTGGCCTTTAAATAGCTTAAATACATGTAATGAGTAGATCCAAAACTAGAATAAATTATCTGGGGAAATATTGTGGCATGGGCTGTGTCCACCTCCCTCCTTAGTCTGCAGTGATAAAGCAAAGGATGAAGAGGGAAGAACAGTTAAAACAAGCAACTGTGTTAACAAAAGAGAGTGGAAAACACTGCCTCTTCTTGTGCAGTCTCTTTTCCCCCTAGATATAGCAGCTTTCAGCTCTTCATGCTTACAGCCTGGCTCCTGGGACACACCAGCAAAGAAAGGAGACAAAGAAATGTGGCTTGCTTTGGTTACAGATTTCTGTCAGTAAGGTCCTCCTGCCACCCTGAAGGAAATTCATGGCCACATGGTATGTCCCAGGGCTGAAACAGTGCCTGTGTACATACACAAGTGAAGATGTTTGCTCTGGAATCTCTGTGCTCTCCAGCCTGTGGAGCCTCTCACAGTCACGCCAATGCACAGCCTGGAGGGCTCTTCTGACTTGGAAATTCAATTTGCAATGTGCACTAGTGCTGCTCCTACCCATCTGTGGATTTATTTACATGATAGTTTCTTCTTATAACTGCTATTTGCTGGTGATAGCACCTCCTTCATCTTACTTTGCACATGAGCTAGGTGCAAATGAGCTAGATATATACCTCTTTGTCAGCTTTGAGCTGGTAACTCCATCAGAATGCCCAAATTATCTGTTTCTGTAGAGCTGTGACTCCAGCTGAAAAGCTAAAAGAGAGTGGCTCATGTTCTGCAAATAAATGAACTTAGTCCTGAATTCTATAAATGCAGTAAAAGTGAGTGGGTGGTTGCAGTTAACCTTTCCATAGCCACTCTTCTGCAATTTGAGTCCCAGCAGGCACAGGTGAAATGGCACAGTGAACATTTTCCTCTATTGGAAAGACATGTCAGGAAAGACCCCAGGCTGGTAGAGTGGTTACCTGGAAGTGAGTAGAGACTTATATCCAATTGAGCATATACTCCAAGGATAAAATTTCCAGTTTTATTAAAATAATAGGATATTTTGTTATTTAATTCAGTGAGACAGGCTGTTAGTCCCATATTCTTGGGGACATAAGAAGACTTCAACATGACACTGGAAGAGGTGTTATTTTCTTACAACATGTGGGGCTAGGATGGATGTCAGAATCAGGTAAGAGGCAAGCTGGAAGGAAGAGGGGTCATTTTTTCAGTAGTATGGGCAGTGAGATATGCACTGTACCAAGCACCTGCCACACTGAATGGTGTCTATATAGCTGGTTGCAAATGCTCTTTCTGCTGAAACCACATTGCTGTGGCAATGATCCAGAGTGTAAAGTATGCTGGTTTCGCTGTGTTGGATCTTCTCACGCAGCTCTTTAGTGTCAACCTGTGACTATTTGGTCCTCCAACTAGTGGGTGGGTGCTGAAGTCTTCCTCATGGCGTATATCATGTAAAAGCTGCAGTGATTTTCTTCCCAATACTTTTGTTTTGCAGGTATGATGTGTATCTGAAATATTTGTCCTTGGTTTCTGCGGCTTTTTTGTGACACATTTGTTGTCTTCCAGAAATGTCCAGTATTTTACCAGAATATTGAGAGAGGGAATAAGACATGACCTACCGTGTTCTATTTCTGGGAACATTCCTACATGATAATTTTGTTTACATTGACTGTATCCTCAAGCCCACACTTAAAATGTAGATCAAACAGTTTTGCCAACATGTTTTTTTCCATGGGAGTTTTTTCCAAATATGGAGTCATATTTGCTGCTCTGCCAGTATTCTTGCAGCTAGTGTCTGTTTTACATTTCTGTGCAATTCATCTTGTTAAAGAAAGAAAGAAAGAAAGAAAGAAAAGCATAATGGCCAATGTCTGGCTAAAATGTGCAATTGAAAGTATTGACTCTGTTGTGATTTCAGATGGGTAAATGATAAATAAATATGCAAGGAGTTTGCAGCAATGAACTGTTGGGTATAGTGTTGCTATTCTGCCATTTCTTTTATGTTCAGATGACACTAAGATAGCCTTGTAATGGCAGTGAATAGAAATTAGGTGGTTAAGAAGTCTACTCTCAAGCTATTTAATATGCAATGTACTGCTAAGAATCTTGCTACTGTGGGGATGCAGATATATAGCTAGGCCTTGCACATTTGATTCATAGTTTGTTAATAATATGTGATTAGTTAAACATTCCAGAATGAATACATAAAATTATGTAATCATTTAGAAATCACAAAATTTGCTAAATAATAGGGTGAGGAAAATTGAATTTGTGCAGCTTTTTGTCACTGAAGAACAGTCCAGGCTAGCCCTTAATTTTCATTACTGGGTCAAGTTACAGTGTCAGGTCTAATTCATGGGCATTTATAAAAGGCACATTTTAACAATCTTCATTAGGAAAAATGCTGTAATTTTTCCTCAAGGGTCATAAGGTATTGCACAAAAAATGAAATAATCTTAGGTCACTGATCTGAAAAATGCTTTCTTTTTTGTCATTCTTTACACCAAAAGAGGGCAAAAGCCCAGTATCTGTGATGTTACTCAGTTTGGTATATTTTATCCTCTTCAAAAGGCTTCATCTCTCTGGACAACCCAAACCATTAATCTAGGGAAAAAGAGTCAGCACTTAGTAGCAGAATGTTACTTTATTGAGCACTTAAACTTCGGCCAGGAAAAGCAAATACACTCAGAATCAACCCAGTGCAGTGAAGTGGAATATAAATGTTGCAGAGCTTATCTATGGAAGCATGTTGTCATTTCTCTGAGGTTTCTATCAAACTTTTAATCAAAACCATAGCTGAAATTGGCCCACGTTACTGTGATCATTTTTGAATGTTCTGTACTGTTAAGCCTAGCACACAGATTTATAATGTTTGAACACCAGCACTTTTGCCAAAAGTTGCAAGAAAGTTGCAGGCTTCAGACACACATCATCAGTACGTGTAATAGATCTACTTCAGAAGCAAAGAAAAGTCCACTGGAGATGGCCACAAATGCACTCCAGTGGCTAGAACCAATGATCCGATAAAGGTGCAAGATGATCTGGGAAATGTATTACTTTAATGAATAAGGAGGAATGTATTCACAAAGAGCAGCTGCAGACCAGGTAGGCTAAAGGCCTGTATTAGCTCCTGGAAAAGTCACTTTGGAAAAAGCTGTAGCTAGAGCTCAACACTAAATTGGCCTGTGGAATGCCAGCACTGATTTAACACATTGCTTAGTGATGGGCTTTTTCTATTCATTCACTTTTCCTAGCACAGCTGGTCATTGTGCCTCTTATCTTTCTTACATACATACTGTGAGAGTCATACCAAAATGTATGAAGATAATCTCCATACACGGTCCATAATGCCTGCTGCACATACCTGAAGTTCATATCTCAAGCTTCAGGTAGAAGGATCCTAGCACTGCCATAAGCTGTATTTTAGGCTTAACTTCCTGTTCTGTTGTCTTCAGTGCACATAAACAAGAATTTGCTCATGTGTTCTGATAGCCCATGAAAAGAGACATGTGTATAGGCAATTTTGGGTTTTTTTGTCTGATAATACATCTACTAGAATACCTGTTAGTCTAGTGATTCCATATAGCACTAGATTTTATGTACAGACATCAAAAACCACACAAATCTCATATTCTGATATCTTTGGTTTACATTAGAAACACAGAAAAGAATACAAAAAGCCAAAATGAAAACCAGGAGTGGTTCACCTAGTATCACAGCTGATACTTTTCTATGATGGTAATGCCATAAACATGCTGTAAGAAGTATCAAAAGAAAAAATATGTGTGTGCACATAATACATAATGTTAGTGAAGTACTTATTTAGTAAACTATATTAATTAATCATGCCCTCATTAAAGGGTTTTGAGAAATACAGGTTGATCAAAAACATATAAAGCATCATAAACTAAGGAAAGGATATACTAACATCATCATGTATTGATAGATTTTTTTTTCCAAGAACACTGTAGGTTGTTAATTTTGATAATGGAGTAAGTGTGAAGAATAAATTTCATGCAAGGATCATCAGACAGTGTAAAATGTGTATTTTACTAGTGATTTGACAGTTTCGTTGCTTGTTTCTAACTTAATAGGTAGAAAATAAAAATAATATATTTATGGTGGTGAGATGATATATTGAATAAATTTAATGAGGCATGCTAAATTAGGAAAAATGTAATTCATTTGGTTCTCCTTTTCCTAAATTTTATCTCATTGTTCACTGGTCTTGGAAAAAAACCATTCTGTACTCAATTTTCAAAGGGTTTTCCATTTACTTTCATGATATTTTCCCAGTGTTTTAAAAGTAAATAGGCATTCAAGCACTCCTGGTTCTTTACAGAGTTAAGTGACCATGATCAGGGTTTTCTGAGGCAGTCACATAGTTGGGGGAAAAAATGACTCATTTTTACGAAACATCCAAGTCCATTATCCCTTAAGTAGCCAAGATCCCAAATTACCCTGATGTACTTGGCTGAGTACGTGATGAATGGGTTGGCTGGAGGAAGGAGCTGGTAGCCTTTGTAATTTCCATGTGTCTCTGGGAGGTCTCTGTGAGGAAGTCTCAAGCTCTAATTTGAAGACTCTTTATACAAAGTAGTTCAGGATTATTATTTTTCTATCTTTTGAAATAAATTGCATAAGGTAATTTAGACAGGAGGAAGAGTAAATGAAAAAAACCATTCTAAATGGAATTTTGTTTCCTGCTTAACACGTACTTTTCCCATTTTGATTCTTACCTCCTTCCTGTCACTCTAAAGTCTGAACGACTGAATGTTTCATTCCTCTGTTTAATATTTGCCCTGTAAATTCAGAGAATAATGGTGTCTACATGTAAATTACTGGATGGGGGTGGGGGGAGGAGGGTCTTCCAGGTTTCTGAGTGCTTGGTGAGACTCTGCCATGCACCAGCACACTCCAGGATTTCTGGATAAATAAAACCCAGGCATTCTGGCTAGAAGTACTCTCCAGGGACCACCATCTTTGTGCCAGCCAAACCATGGTTCGTGCTATAATCCTCTCAGTCTAGGTGCTGCCATAATTGCCAGCAGTGCTTACTCCATACAAAGGGAGGGAGACTTAGAAAGTCATCTAATCTTCAGTAGATCTGTTAGTAGAAATACTATTTACATATTCAAAACAGAAAAGGTCATGCAGCTTACAAATATGTTTTGTGTTTATGTCACCCATAGAAAATCATTAGGTAGCACGGATCACAGAATTACTTTCAGCTAAACCAGAAATACAAGGGTCAGATGTTACAAATAAACTCCAATTTCAATTGATTGAATAATTATCTTACTCAGCCAGTTTTCTTTAGAAAATGGTTACATCAAATGGTTTTAAAACTGTTCCAGATGTCAGTTGTTGTTTTTCATTGGGAGTACATGAGCAAATGGAAGGTCATTTGATTGATACCAGCATCATACATAAATATGACACCATCTTCTATCTTAATATATGTGACAAGCAATTTCACTCCTAACAAAACTAAACCTGAGTGCCCTTTTTCATAAGTTAAACAAATGTTTAGTTTTAATCCTGTTTGTAATCACAGAATACACTCCTGTGTCCCTTCCAGCAACAAGTACCTCTGTATGTTTGAAGATGAAAGGTTTAATCTGATTCAAGTTCATCCTTCCTGGTATGATTTAACTTAATGTCAGGGTTTACTGAAAGTCTTCAGTCAAAACTATTAAGAACACACTGTTTTTTTGATGGAATAACTCTTTTGTGAACCACACTGCTTCCTATAGAAAATATTGACTCTTGGTTGAAATTGCCGGAAAACCAAAAGTGCTACGTTGGATGTACTTTTTCCATTCTTCCCATTCCCACTTACTTCTGTGTCCAGCTTCCTTGGTCAGATTACACTGCCTGTACAGCATTTAGATGCCTCTAAGAGCAGTGAGATTCAGTGGACTGTGAAGGCAGACAGGACAAAATGTTAGAGCAAAACATTTGCAAACAATTGTTTTTCTTCCGTCTTCTACTGGCTTTCAGATCTGTTACTCTGAAGTAGTGATTTACAACAAGATCATGTTACTTCTTAACATATTCATCATACTTTTGACAGCTTAATAGGTTTCAATAGCGCATTTTAAAAAGCTGACAAACATTTCAAAATGTAATTCCTGATAAGTCATTAAAAATAATGCTATTCTAAGATACTTCCTTTAAAAACAAAACAAAGCAACACAGAACTTCAAACAACAATTCACTGTGCTTTTAAGGGCTTAAAACAACGATTTTTTTTTTTTTTTCTTTGAGGTTTCACAAGTTCTGGACCAGTAAATAAAGCATTATTTCTAATGTCTTTCTGAGGCCTATAAGAAAGCAGATACAATGAAACTGTAGTTTACACAGAGCAGTTGAAGAAGTGTTAATTTATGAGGACCAGTCAGCCCTATTGTCTAGATTTGCTGCTTAACAAGAAAAATATCTGGGTAAATCCTGACTACCTTGAGTTTTGCAGGAATTTAATCACTGACTTCAACAGCTTGGACTGCACTAATAAATAAAAATGCTTGGAGCTCTCCTCTGCACCACTGCATTGTCGTTGCCTACTGGGACTATCTCCATGCCCCTTCCCAAGCCCTGCTGGAGTGCTGGGGTGGAGGAGTAACTGGCCCAGGACAAAGTCACACTAAGGACTTTTCTGGAAATCAGCAGCACAAAGTAGCATAGCCACGAATTCTGAGAAATTCACCTTCTCCTTCCAGTCTCTGTTAACTAAGATATACTTGTCCCTTGTTTCTCCCCTAATTTCAATATCTGAAAAACTTGATCATAAATATAGGCATCACCTGATTTTTTTGCCAGTGTAGTTCAAAGGGATCAAGAACCTTTCCAGTGAAGTTGATGGTTAGTTGAAAGCTGGATTTGACTGAATTCTCCCCCCTCAAAGCAAAAAAAAAAAAATCTGTGGAGTAATAAAATTTTAAGTGTCCTTAAAACTGTAAATGTTAAGCAACTATTTTATTTAATTACTTACCATATGCCACATTTGGCACACACTAAAATCTGTAGAGTTTTTATGTGTTTCTTACTGCTCAGTAACTAGTACTTAGTTAAATATTTAATCTAAAACTCCTTAAATACAGAAGTGCCCTGCATGAATTTATAGTCTCCTGTCATGCAAGAAAGGAAGAGGTAAAAATTTGCAACTCTATAAAGCTTTGGAGAGTAAGAAGCCATATATAATGAATAGGAATCACCTTCCCCCTGGATCACTGAAACTTAGGTCATATGCTCCATTCAATTTGACACAATTTTTGCAAATTAAATTATCCTGTAGTGCAAACTTCATGCGTCTTCCTATCTGCCATGTATCTAATTGAAAGCAAATATTCAGTTCAATTTTCATGTACAAATACATGCTCTTTCAGGCTGGCGAGTCTAAAAATGTTTCATCTAAATGCGCAATTAAACATTTAAACGAAATTTGTGTTTTTCCTGTTGATCATCTGTTGTGTATCTTCTCTCAATTATGATGACTCCAGAGAGTTGAAAATAAGGCTTTGTCCTGTATTGCAATTATGGCTTTTCACAGGACAAAAGCGTATAAGATTTTGAGGGCAGAAACAGCGGTATGGCATGCTAAATCAAATAAAATTTTATTACAATTATTTTTGTAGCCTTATTTAAAAATAAAATTGTTGCTAGAAGGAAGAATTTTAAACCACATAGAGAAAGAATTTCTGTCTTTTGATTCCCTCTTTTAGGTTGCAATGCCATTAAAAAGAAAATGGGGACAAAGAATGGGACCAGAAGTATTCACTCAATGAAAAAAATAAGAAAACTAAATAAAATACAAGCAAAGCCACAGTTTGCCTGAGTCTAAAGGACTTGAACATAGAGCCTTCTCTACTCTACCTTTTCTTAATAGTGACTGATTTTCATAGGTGAGATGGAGAACTATGGGAAATGTTTCACTTTTATTTTGCCTCAAGAACCTGCATTTTTTTTTTTTTGAAAGTGATTCCACTGGAAATATGGAAGCACATGGAAACAAAAGTGAGATTTCTTTTTTCTGAAAAATTAATAATCCAAAAGAATTTGTTATTACTTGTGTGCTTTCCAAAGGTACAATGGAAAAGATGTCTCTCTCTTGGATTTTTTTAATTGTCATTTTTTAGGATGGATGAAAATTACAAAGCTTTATTTTGCCAACGAAAGTCCTAAAATTTTCTTCAATGCTGGTAACATATGGCATTCTTTAATTTTTTGTCTCTCTGATCACCAGGAGCATTAAATCAAACCATGATCTAGAGTCATCAAAGGGATAATGTACCGTGAAAAGATGAAGTTAATTCAATTGCAATAACTTTATTAGCACTACATGGTACCCAGGTATAGTAGAAGTTAATGAAGGCAATGAATAGTCAACATCTGTTCATTGAAAATAATTTAGCCCTAATTTAGTGTAGAGAGATAAGTTCTGCACTGAAACATCAGTTGTTTTTATTGCTGCCTAGTATACAAAATCAGCATATTTGTTTGGCACGGATTTCTAATGGAACAGTCCTGACCTTGTCTCAGAAATGAGAACTGTGATTATGAGGAGTAAATAGTTGTTGTCCGAAAGTTTGGCGTTCTTTGATCATAACTTTTAAAATTGCTCAGGAGGACATTCAGCAATGATCAGCCACAGGCCTTAGAACAGTCAGGAACACTGGGGAAAAGGTCACTTGAAACTCAAATTTGTTCCTGTCCTGATCTTTTTTTTTAAATACCTCTTTAGTTTTCATTTGTAGCTCCAGATTGCAAATAGATACTCATCTGCTGGGTAGCCTACTTACCAAGAGACTTTGTTGAAAGCTGAGGATTTGAAGTGTACTGACCTTGTGACATAGAATATTTCCTTCTGATCTAGAAGAGTAAATACTCAATGCTTTTAATTGAGACTTTAATGAAACAGAGAGTGTTTCCTGTTGCAGTTGGTTTCATCTATAATTTTTTTAACTTTTTGGAAGCTGTCTTAATGAAGCCAGTTCCTCACAGTGAACTGGTTTGTTAAAATATTTGTGCAAACCAAACATCTGAAGCAGCATGTTGCAAACATGAATCAAGCGGAAGCTGAGGGCTTAAGGAATATTTGAAAAAAATTATTGTTTGTAAGTTATCATCCCTTTTTTGCTTAGAATGTTCCACTAATATCATAATTTCTGGTAGAATAATGTCCAGGAAGAATTCAAAGCTAGTTGTTTCATGTAAACTATCTTCTGATAGCTAATAGTGGACTGTCCATTACTTAATATTTAGGAGACAGAGTGAAAGAACTCAGCTACTAATGTAAAGTCCTGTAAGTCAAATGCATGCTGGAGATTAAACATAATAAAGTTTTTGCCAAAAGGTAGCAATGAGAGGGAAACTAAAGGTATGTCTATAAGGCTCTGAGAAAATTTTTATTAGGAAGTCCTTTCTCTTGTATAACAGCAAATGCATGAAAGACAGCACATCATTATTTTGTCAATGGCAGATGAGCTTCTTTATGACTAAATAAGTTAGAGCTGGTTATTCACATTTAATGGTATCCTTAGGAAAGACACAGTTTACATTTTTTTCTTTGAGCTTTACTGCAATTTCTTTCTTACTCATTCATTCCCGAGCAGACCTGAGCACTGCAGCTCTTACAAGTGACTGATGTAACAGGCTCAAGAGCCAGACAGGCATAAATCCCTTTTCTTCAATGTCTTCTGTGGTGCTGACAAACCTGCAGTCAGGAACACGACAGTAGGGTATGTTCAAAGCTGTGGATGAGCCTCAGCCTTTCTATTTAATGACATATTTCTTGTAAGCAAATATGCAATGGAAACTGAGCTCTTTGTGCGTGTGATTTTGTGTGTGATTTCGTGTGTTTTAGTATTTAATGCAGCTGTTAAGTACAAGATTAATGTCTCTGTACAAACCTGCTCAGTTAGCCAGGTCTGAGTAAATAATGTATTGTTTTTTTCTGAGTCTCCTAATAAAGCACATTGAGCCATTCCTTTTAATATTGCTGGTATGACCTAACATAAAAAACAAGTATTACGTTCTTCACAATAGGGAAGTCAAAGATTAACAGAGTCTCAAGTGGAATCTTTGTGGTAAGAACCAGGAACAGTAGTTTGAAGGGTTACCTTAAATTACCCCAGCAAGAATTAACTTCCAGAAGTTCAGATTCACCAGTCCACTTTCAAAATACTAAATTTACTCAAATAAGCAGTTAATTTCACCTCTGTAAATAGTATAAAATGCAATGGATTGGGAAGTTAGAAAGAAAATGCTGATTTATCAGAAGAGTTAATGAATTTACTTTGAAAAAAGAATTAAAAAAATGGTGCTTGGCTTAAAGATTTGGATTTTGGCTTGGGATTATAGAAAGGAAATCAGACTGTTTCTAATTCCTGACTCATGGTTCTTCCCGTCTACTTTCAGAAGTTTTTTGTAACCCAGTGTGATAGACAGCAGAGAAATGATTTTCTAATTTTTATTTGTTTTAGCTGATCTATAAACAGTGCTTTGACCTAAAGATTGAGATTCCAGAGACTTATTCTCCTTGGAATCAGGAAGCTAAAGAAACCCAGACAAAGTCATGAACAGGGGCAACTTTTTTTTTTTTCACTTGTCATGAGGAGAACAAAGCTTTTATCATTGCTGATAAAAAATGACTGCAACACTTATTGCTTTCAGTGTAAGAAGCTGCAAGATCAAGGTAATAGGGCATTCTCCAAAGGACACAATGGGAAGCAAAAGCACTATTCTAGTATAGTGAAATAGAAATTCTTACAAAAATGTGGTCATCCATTTTAAGCTGAATGATACTCAAGGAAAGAAAAAGACCATAGCTGGGCTTTTTTGGTGCATTATAATCACAGTCAGCCAAAAGCTCTGAGTAATGAAGCAGATGATACTGTGTGAGGTTGTCCATCTAAGCTTCCCAGCAGTAAGGAATTTACTATAACAATTTATGGACTTTGGTTCCCATGGAAGGAAATATGTGTATGCCTATCCTGATGTAACTGAAAGTAAAAGCTGAAAAATAAAGTAACTGTTCCCAGGGCTTTTCACATTCGACTTGATTTCAGCATTAATCATTTCTATCACAAACAGTCCTTGGCTGTAGTCCATGAAGACAAAGGAATAATTTCACAAAGCAAAGGAAGACATTATTCATTCACTTGTGGACATCCTCAGTCTGAAAGGTAATCTTTCAATACCAGAGAAATTTAATGTGGAAGCAGTGATATTGACAAGTAAGGTTAAACAGACTGAAGCAATGCTGAGTTTCTCTTCAGATGCTGGGTAAAGACACATCTCTTTGGCCCAATGTGTTTGAAGCTTTGAATCCTGGAAAAGTTAGGGCTAATCTTAACTCTTTTTTCTTTCCCTCGTCTTTTCTGTCAAATGCCAGTTAGACAGACAATCAGGACGCTTATTGTGTAACTTAGAAGGTTTCCCACAAAATTTAAAAGGTTTTTCACGAAATAAAAAAGAAAAAAATCACAAGTAAGGAGTCTGAGAAATAATAATCTGTATTAATGTGCAATGTAATTCACAACCCTCTCTCCCACAGCTTGGTGCCAAGATGCTCAAAGCCTGGAAGCACAGAGAGAGTTAATCTATGCAAACTCATTTCTGAAGTAAAAGACAGCTGATACAAAGTTGGAATTTCTTTCAATGGAGAGTTCTGTAGGAATGACTATTTAGGCAGGATGCATAGGGAAGTTTTTCCTGCATCCAGTGGAAACATTTTGCTCTGTGATGTTGAAGCCACTGAGTTTAGGCCTGTGTAATAGGACTGTGTCTCCAGCACCATTTTCTCTGTAACCCCTTGGCAGGTAGCTGAAGGGAACAAGAATACTCCTATCTCTACCCTTTTCTTCTTCAGATTGACCAAGCCCCCAGAATTCTGACAGTTGCTTTTCATACACCAGGTGCTCCAGCCCCCTTGTCATCTTGGTGGCCCTCCACTGGCCTTGTTCCCGTTTCCCAATGTCTTTTTGCCTTTCTCATCCTGCAGAGCCTAAAGCTGGAGGCAAAACTCCAAACCTGGTCTCACGAGTGCTAAATAGAAGAAAACAGATGCTCCCCTTGGCCTGCTGGCAAGAGTATACTCCTGCTAATGCAGCCGAGTAAGCAACTGTCCTTCCTCCCTGCAGAGGTGAACTTGTGGGTTCTGTTCACCAACACCCCTTGTTCCTTGTCTTCTTCCTCTCCCACCAGTGCCAGGCCTTTACTGTTATATGCTCTTCTTTCATCCCAGATGCAGGATTTTTTTTGTGTCCTTGACTTGGGAAATGGTGTCTGCAGAAGTGTATTCTTCCTTGTGCTTTAAACCCTGGTTGTATTCATTGACACCTTACAATACAGTGAGTAATACAATCCAAACACTACTGTAGTCCTTAAGTACTTATAACTGTGTCTTTTTTCAGACAAAAAATATGGCAAAGGAAAACAAGAAAAAATAATTTACCTTTCTGAAGGGAATGTTGTCCCTGTAGGAACTAAACTGTGTCCCTTTGGATAATATTTTTTTCAGTGGGATTTTCATTTTAACACCCAAAAGCTATAAATATTAAATGCACATCCACATTTATTGCAAATGTTACTGTGAGTGTATTTGGACAGCAATTTATTTATCTGTGCCTGAATGAGATATAAATTACTTTATTTGCCTAAGTAAGCACCACTGAAATTCCTGCCACACATTCAGGCACTGAATCCTAGTGAAGGCTTCCAAGACATGTTCAGCAGCTTCTGGGCTTAGTTCCCTCTGTGGACTCAGCATTGAAAGAAACAGGATGAAGACTCTTTGCCAGATAAGGGAGGGAAAAGCATTTTGTTATTAGCATTAAGAGATGAGGAATTATGTGACTCACTTTGTATAAAAACACAATCTGAGTAATTCTGGGTGAGACTTGGTGGGTGAATTCACCAAACCAGCCTTTGAGAATGTCCCTACAAAACTGACAGGTGACACAGACAGATGAAGGAAAAATAAAAATGGCTGTGATGATTTTCCTTTCCACCTTTCCTGGCAATCTTTCCAGTGCCCCATAAAGGGCCAAAAGGCTGCAGCACATAAATTATTTTACAAATCATTTGCTTTTATTACTCTTGGTTAGTGCCAACCTTATCTTGCATTTAAGACAGCAGGTGTGATGAAGTCTCAGCAGGACTGAGATCAGTAGGTATTTTTACTATGCATTTTCACTCCAAGGATGGAATTAACACTTTGACACAGGCAGTTAAAAGCTGACTTGTTTTTCAAGATAGCCATCTGGTCTCTTTTATTCTCAGTGTTGAGGACACAGGTACCTAATGTCCAGTGTATTCTAGCAGGTTAAATCTCTGTCTTGGAGACCTACTCTGCTTGTTTCAGTCTTCCATTCTGGAGACAAATTCTACAACTACATATGGACTTATAAAAGAGCCTGAATAACACTTAACACAGTTTTTTGCACTTTAATCGTAAAATACATATTCACAAGTAAGATGCTAACTTTTTTTTTTATTGGGTGACTTTTTAAACAGATATGAAAGGTGATTTTTAAACCACAATGAAAACACAGTTGTTCAATAGAGAGGTAAATGAAGGTCTACATCTAATCCATTTTGCTGCTTCATTCATTTACTCACTTTCAGTCTAAGATCAGGAAAAGAGCTGTTAAGATAGGGGATGGGAGTTTGTGTATTGGAATTTCCCTGGACCTGATCTTGCTCTGAATCTGATGAGATTGTTTTACTGCCTAGTGGAAAGGATTAATAGTGGGTAAACAAAACTGTTAACAATGGTAAAAAGTTTGTCTATAAAGAGTTGAAATATCAGTTTGGGATGCACAAATGGAACTGATAAAAAGCCTAATATTTTCTGACCTCCTTCTGTATTTGTCATTGTCCACCCAGTTGTTTTATTATACAAATGCTTTGCTGTGGAGTTGGAAAGTCCTTGTTTGACTCTTTTTCTTGTGTTAGTTCATAATAAGCCCTTTGGTAGTGGAGATCTAAGGCAAGTACAACAGGTATCAGTCTCAGAACTTTCTCCCAGGAATTTTCAGAACTTTTTCAGAAATTCATGCTGTAATGACTTATCAAAATAAAACCACAAAAAACCAAAAAACAAACAAACAAAAAACTAAAAAAAAACCCAACATTTTGTAATGTGATTTCAGAAACTCAGGCTGCAGAACTCCCACGCTAGCCCTATCTCTTGGTCATCAGCTGAAATTTTATAGAGAAACAGAAACATAAAAGTTCTTGGAACACAGCAGGTTATAGGTTTGTACTTTATTTCAAGGGCTATTTCTGATCTTGTGATGCAACTGTGGTGAGTGTTAGTGGATCAGAAAAAGAGAAGTCAAAAATTATAAGCATGGCACGTGATTCTCTGTCTCAAGCAATAAATGCAAACTTCATAAGGCACTGGAGAACTCCAGTGACTTACTGTATCTGGAAGGCTCTGATAAGCTTTTAAATAGCTATACAACAGTCATGGTGATCTGTGTAGTACAGAGCAAAATATGTAAAATATTTATCACAGACATGTACTGCTAGAATCATGAAACTTTTGAAGTATTGAATGTTTGAAACAATTAGTGAGCAAAGCAATCAGGTAAACCTGCCTACTTTATTCAGTCTGGGCATAGCAGACAGTGATTTGAAGTAATTATCTTACATATTTCATGTTTGTGGGACCAAAAACCTCATGAGATAACAGAACTGTGGGCAATCAAAAGCAGAAGATATGTTTGCATATTTCAAACATCTTCCCCCCATCCTTCCCCTTGGCTGAGTTGACTCGCTCAGCTCTGAGCCGCCACTCTGCTGTTCAGGGTGCCTTGAAGCTGGCCAGGCTGATGGGTGTGATGCTGGTGGATAGCAATGCAGAGTGCCTGCTGGATGAGGGGCTGCCCAGCTCCATGGCAGGTCCATGATGTATGCACCAATGCAGGGTGCAGGATTCCCAGCGGCGAAGCGCTGCTCCACGGATGGAATAAGTGCTCTCATTATTCACACTCTGGACAGAATAAGTGCCTCCATTACTCACGTGTGGGTCCACTGTACATTGAGTAAAATATGTATCTTTATTGTTTTCTCAGTCACAGGGCAGCATTTTATCAAGGTCAGTGTTAGTGGATTAAGTGTGGGAGCACATGGCCTTTTTAACCTTTTTTAATTTGCTCCTATCATGCTCGTAGGTGGTCTCAGGAACAAAATCAGAATGATCTGTTATGTCACTAAAGCAAATGCTGTGCCAGTGAAGAATTTATGTCCTTTAGTGGGGATTGTGTTCATATATCCAATGGAACTGCTCTTGATTGTAACAAAATGAAAATGATAGTTAAACTGCCATTTTAAAATTTAAAATATAGTAGAAAAACAAGATAAAAATATTTTGAAATATTTTAATAGATAAAGGATATTTATTTCCCAAATAATTACCTCATGGATGGTATAAAGCCATCTATTTTACTGTTATAGAGTACTAATGAAAGTTTTTCCTGCAGCCTGAGTATATCACTTTTATTTCAATATATGTTGAAAGACAGTAGTCTGTATTTCAACTCTGAAACACAGATGTAACTCAAACTTTGAAAGCTCTTGGGGAGAAGGAGAGAGTAAGGGAAAAGTCCCTTTTCACCTTTTTATATCAGGTTCAATGCCAGTGAAGACACCAAGGATTGGCACTCACAAGTATTGCTTGCTTAGACATGGCCCTTGAAAAAATTACAAATTAGAACTCACAAACCCAGAAAGAATTAAGATGAAGAAGACCAGGAGATCAGCAAAGCAGCCACAGGCTTGATCTTCTGCAGAATAGTACCACAAATCAAAAAGCTGTTCACAGACAACTTATCCAACAGACAATGGAATTGCAAGAGCTGGCACATCTAAAAAGTACTGTCAAATTGTTGGTGACAGGGATATATGCCTTCCTTGCCTTAAATTTAACCCAATATTTCTAGGAGCCCTTTTTGACAGCATTTCAAAATTAACTCAAGCTAAAAGGGCCCTTGGATAATTACTCCCTCATGTAACTCTATCCATTTGGGCAGGGCCAAATCCTGTTCATCACTGTTACCCAGATAAAAGTGGGAAGGAGTGGCTTTTTTTTTTTTTTTTTTTTGCTCTGCTTTTACTTGAAAATGGAACAGGAAATGACGGATGTATCTGCTGGAATGATGGAGTGGTAGCAGCCTAAACAGCTTCTCTTCTGCTATAAACATCTTAATTCTGACTGGTCATGTGAAGAGATATATGTCATATATTTTCAATTCTAGTTTCAGTCAGTGGAAGAATTTAGCTAGGTGTGATGTGGAACACCTTCTAATTTAGTGCAGGCATTTACCCAGACTGAATACACAGACTGTCTAAAGGGGAATGAGGATGCTTAGAGTTCAGAGGATTTATTTTGGAGATAACAAACAACTATTTAGACCAGTTCACTTAAGAGACAAAGCAGAAAAGTTGAGATCTGAGCTCCTGGTGGGCTGTGCAGCCCGAGTCCCCGTCCTGCTGTGCAGCCTGTCTTGAGCTGTTTAGACAGAACCCTGCCTGCACAAGGCAGTAATACTCATTATCTCTCTCTGCAGTCCTGTAAAACACTCAGATACCTTTATGCTGGAAAGAGCCTGTGTAAGAGTGCTTTCTTATTATATGGATCCAAATTTGTTGTTAATATAGTATTTGTCCCGTATGGCCTTGGATTTTAAAATTTTTAAGTCCCCTAGACCAGGCTCAGATTTATTGGAAAGTCTAACAGACCATGTGAGAATGTTCCCATTTACTGCATTTCTATTTAATAAGTCAGCTTCATTGCTTTTCTTGTTTTTTATGCTCAATATCAGGCACAAATGCACAAATCACTGTTATATGCAATACTTAATGGAGAGGCAGTGAAACTGCCAACAGATCTAAAAGATAACCTTTCCTGCCTTCCCTCCTGCCATCTGTCTCAGGGTTACACCTGGTGCCATTCCTGCCAGCTAACAAGCCTGGGTAATCTTGTTGCTGGTCCTTCTGCTGATTAGTATTGATTATTCCTCTCACCTGAAAATGAAGAGAAGTCTGCATTTCTTTATTGAACTCACAAGGCTCTATGCTGAGAATGCAAATATCTTCTGCTACCCCAGCAGTAATAATAAACATTACAGAGACCTGTTTCTACCCATTTGAAAAGAGGACCAGGTGACTGCCCATGGCCTATTTAAAGCAGTGTTTAAATTGGGGGACAAATGGGGAGTTGCTGTCTGTGGAGTGTGGGCAGAGCTGGTGCTCATCTGGGAAGTGCTGCAGCTCTACTCAGGAATAGAAAGCTGACACTCCCAGGCAGCTTGAGTGTGTCCAGCAATCTGTCATGCAGTTTGTCCTAAAAACTTACGTAAATTAGCAACTGACCTGACCAAAATATCTCCTTTGGTGATATATGGGTTGCTGTTAGTTTACAGGATGAATTTTGCTTTCTACCCATTCTTAACTGTGTCCTGCATAGACAGATACAAAATGGGGAATCCTATCTCCCATATAAAATAGAGTATATATTTTCCTGTGTTTTGTTCTCTGGAAGGAAAGGAAACTAAGAATTACTGATGAGAAAAGTGTCAGTTAACTGAAAATGCTGATTATATTTCAACAATAAAACAATTATACTGAAAGCTATTAAATTTAGGTATTGAATTCACCCTCTTTTATAGCTGGAGGCTTATAAATTTTTTTCTACTGAGAAACATTAATCATGGCTGATGTTTTTCAGCAACTTTGAGACAGGGCAATAAATGCTAGGGAAGAGAAACACTCAGCCAAAAACTTGAGCTGGCTCAAGTCACCTGTTTTGTATTGGTTATAAACAGTCAAATTACCTTAATTTACAAACTTGTAGCTTGCATCTTAATTTCACCTTACAAAAAGCAGAGATGGTTGTCTCTGTTTATGCTGTAGGTATTGACAAATTTCTTCTCCTGCTTTGTCACTTGAGCAGTAAATTGGAGCCATCTCTTCTCCATGCCTTTTTCTAAGCATGTGCTCAAAAGTTTTCCCTCCTTGTGTTGTCTGTATGAACTGTATTGGCAGGGACCTCACTGTTTCTTTCCACAGATTATTAATAAAGATAATAAACAATGCCATGGTCTAGTTGATAAGGTGGTGTTTGGTCACAGGTTGGACTTGATGATCTCAAGGGTCTTTTCCAACCTAGTTGGTTCTGTGACTATGTAATAATAATGAAAAACAGTTAAAATCCTTTGGTTGTGACTCGAGTGAGGTGTAAGAGTCTCAGAGAATCACACAGTCCATTTTTTGCCTGTTTACTGCATTAATCCCTGAGGTTGCAGTTACCAGATATTACTGATGTCTGAGGTACTCAGACACTACCAGACAGATGTAAAACTGTCAGTATTTCTGGCTTTCACTTGTGAACTTTCAGTTCAGGATTTATTGCTGTATTAAAAATGTATGTGTTTATGATGACCATTAAAATTAAGTAAAACAATAACCATCCCTAAATTGTGCTAAGTTTCATATAGTCCGAATAGACACTTTGAGTAAAATACTGTAAAAACGTCTCTTGGTTAAAGCCATTCTTTTTTTATTTTACTAAAGAAATAATGAATTCAGAAAGCTATTGCAAACTTCACTAATTTTTGGGGAAGGGAGAAGTAAATTGTTTTATTTTTTTTAAATGCACCAATTCCTTAAACCTCCCTGAAGCAGCCCTTCTCTTTCTGCTAAGACATCCCTTGTGAAATGGTTGTGGCACTAAACTTTCCATGTGACTTTTTATAGCTAGTTCCTTAATCCTTCCATCTTCATCTGCTTTCTACAAGCCGAGAAGATTTAATTCTTCTCAGCTGCCTTTTAATTCTTCATTTTTCAAAGGTGAAAAGCTTTTCATTAGAGTATTGTCTAACTGACAATTCCTCCCAATGTGTATCTGCTTGAAGTGGGTGAGGGGTTAAGCACCAAGTTAATGTGATGACATACAAGCAAAAAATAACTGGAGTAAGTGTGGGTTATTAAAAACCTGTTGACCTGCAAGGTGTTTTCAGAGTTGCAGTTCTTCTTGATGACAGGTAGTAATGGTTCCAGTCAGCTGGAGGCTGGCATGCTGTTGAATTAATAGCTCACACCAATTAGATTTTTCCTTTAGACCATGTGGGCGATAGGAGAGTTTTAAAAATAAGTGTGGCTGACAAACAAATCTGCACCAAAAATTGTTTATGTGAGTGGTCAGGTCATCTTGTCAGAAATGCAGACCAGCCCATTTCTTCTGTCAACAGCTTTATGAAGGCTGTGACTTTGATTCTCTCTTTTATTCTGTCTGAGTCCCAGCTCAGAGACTATAATTCTGTTGTTATGCCCACCTGAGAATTACTTTAAATTAAATGGATCTTAAGACTTAGGGCATTCAATTTGGTATTTTCCATGGGTTCCACATGACCATAATGAAATTTTAAGGGAATGAACAACATGATTTCAGACACCTGAATGAAGTGCCAGTTCGTTTATCAGGGCTTGTCCAACAGTCAAATGTCTTGCCCTAGCATTAATTCAGAAAGTATTTAATGAGGAGGTCTAAATGGAAGGTGAATTGGTGCACTAAGTTTTCTCACTTTATGTTGCAATATCTATCAAAAATGTAGCTAGAATACAGAATGCATCTCTCTTTCAGACAGGGCTCAATAGAAATAATGAAGAGGTGCTGTTAGATGTTATTCCATGTACCCACCACTCCTCCACAGCTTTGGAGTCCCTTATCATGTTACAGTTTGTTGCATCTTGCTTTTGTTTTATCTCAGCTACATAAATCCCACTTTTTGAATTTTTTTTTTTGCAGATTATCCTTCAAATAAATCAAATAATATCCTGTGGCCATGAGAACAGCTACATAAAAATGTGAGGTCCCTAAGCAACACAGGCCCCAACATTTTAGTCCCTTTCGGCTCACAGGTACGATATACTGCTTTTACTTGGGAGACACCTCACTTTTCTCACTTTCTAGGATTTGTTTGGGATGGATTATCATGTGTTGCTTATTCACAATAAGGCAAAAGAATGTGCCATATCTTTTTGATAGTCCTGAGAAACCAAAAGATTACACAGTTAAATAACAGCACTTCATCATGTCATTGGGAAATATTTGGGTAGCCAGCTATTCCTCTTTAATTCCTATCTTCTCCTTTCACCCCAGTTCCTTCAAGCTGCCTCTGCTGCCATCTCCTGCTCAGAACATGACCAGGGACAAGCATCTTGGCAAGTTGCAACAGGATCAGTCTCCATCCATCTGGGGCTACTGTGTGTTTAGCACTTAATTGTGTCAGGACCCTCCTCAAGAGTGCACCTGCCTCCTACCTGGAACTGAGAGGTTGCCTAATTACATCATTGCCTTAGAAAGGCCACTCAAATAGAAAAGTTATGGAGAAAGTGCTGGGAAGGGATGGGAAGAGAAAAATATTGGGTATAACTGTTCCCCTCTCTTTCCAATTTATGTTTTGACTTTAATGAGCCAGAGAATCAGCATGTTTGGCCAAAAATCTCAGATGCAAAGGTCAAACAATAAAGATACATACTCTATTATTGTAAGAAACCATAAGTTATTTAAGATGGAGATCCTTCTGCAATACTGAGGTTTTGTCTGCTGGAAACACACCCGTCTTTCTGTATCTTTTGCTGTGAAACTGGGCTTTTAATTTTTGTGTGTATTTACAGGTCATGTTGAGCTGAAAGGAAATAAATCAAAATTGGGTTGATATAGTTAGCATGAGATAGAGCTTCAAGTTGTTTTTTTAAGGTGTACAACATCTATTATGTGAGAACAAAATACGGTGCAGTTAGTTCAAAGATAAACTGCTGTACTCATGAAAAAAAAAGCATCTTCAAAAGATTTTTTCTTGGGGACCCAGCAGGCTATTTATTCAGCCTTCTTTCCTTTGTCTCTTCCTCTTTCTCTCTTTCTCTTTATTTCTCTCTTTCTTTCTTGCTTTTTCTTCTCTCTTTGCTCTTTTGTATTTCTCTCTTTTGAAAAGGACATCTGCAGACTGAAAAATTCCTAGCTTGAAAAATGCTCATGAAAATTGATCAGTTATCAAACCTGATAAATTTTTGTTTTTGAAAAAAATATTTTCAAAATTAAATTTTAAAATTTTTGGCAGTTCACTTTTAAGTTGAGCTATTTATTCAATAATTTTGCAGCAGGCACTTTATTGCAGTTTATAAGGTTATATTGAAGTTACATGAACTGGGGCACCTAAGGGAATATTTCTATGTCAGAAAAAAAATGGGCTGGACTGGATTGCAGCATGAATCATAAAAGAAGTTTAGAAGTACAAGAAGATGAATGTGTCCCTAGTGAATCAACAGAGAACATCTGGTAGGTGAGATGCCTTATAAATAAATACCTGAAAGGACTTTGGTTTTAACAAATATCAGCAAAACATGAAAATGTACTCTAAAAATCTGAAAAATGTACATTATTTGTTTCATTTTGGAAGGCTAGAATATACTGTGTATTTGTCTGATCACACTGGGAGATTCATGGAATTGCCAGAGCAGCTACCTGGGATGAAGTCAGTTTAGAAGCTCCAGGTCAGGCTTGTGGAGGAATACTGGTGCAGAGCAGCTTATGGCACTCATCAAAACAATGGGCACATGGCAGCCACACTGATAACTGGAATCCCTCTCCGGGAATCTTCTCTCAGGTGACAGTTTTAGGATGGGCATGCAAGCAGTTGAAGGCAAAGACCCGTCCCAAAAGTATGGTGGAGATCTTTCTGAAAGTGTGGTGGACACCTTCCCTTCTCACCTGGCCCCACCTTGTTTCTGGCCCCAGTTCCTTGGTTCCGCCACCTGCCGTTTCCAGCTGGGATGTGGAAGCACGTGCCAAAGGAGGGCACTCATTCAACTTCCAAGATCCTTTTCAAGACTCTATTTGAAAAAATATCAACAATTGAACTAGCAGACACTGACCAGATTACAGTTTGCAGGACTGCTCACTGAAAACCAGTTACAAACACGTAACTCAAAAACAAACACAGATTTCCCTATAAAATATCTTATTTACTTAGTTGGGTGTTATTTTCTATATCTGTCACTGGGTCTGGAAAGAGATTAGTTTGGCACTTGATTGATACAAAAAGACTTGAGTTCTGATACCCTCTTCAGGGATTTCTTAATGTTTCTTTTCTGATAAACAGCCATTGAATTAAATGTACAAACATTTTATGGAATAGAAATGAAAGCCACAGGCAGTGTCTATTCTAGGAAGATGTGCCTGGAACTACTTGCTGGCACAAAGGTCAAATGGCAAAAAATGTGACTCGTATTCAGGCTACTAAACATTTTTATCCTCCAAAACTGTCTTGTGGGGATTGTTCCTGGCATGCATTAATTCCCAGACAATGTCCAGGATCTGTTTGGAGGACAGTAAATTGGCCAGTGCCAAAACCAGTCCAGAGTGCTCTCTGACAGTTCAACAGTGTGGCTGCTCCAGCCCTGGTGCCCAGGAACAGGTCCTGTCTGTGGTACAGGTTAGTTTACTGGAGTGGGCAGAAGTGAGCCCTTCCCCCTCCTAGGTGGGTGTCACTGGGACAAGAATGCTATAATCTGGGGTTTTTTCTTTATTTTCATTACACAAAGAGAAAATGGCTTCCCCTTTACACACCCACCATGATGGTCTCTAGCCAAATTTACTGTCTTAGAGGAGCCCTGTGGATTTGAAACCTGCTGAGATGATCTTCTGCTAGAGCCACCATCTCCTCTTCTGGCTGGTTTTACTTTTACGTCTTTTTTTGTATACAGCTCAATCTTGTCTTGATAATGATACAGTGAAAACCCATCTCTCTCTTACCTGCACTTCCTCAGCCCAATCTGGTTTTATCTGGTGATACTGTGGTCTCACCTTCCTCTGCATTTCACTCTGAGTCCCACTGGGAGATGCATGCTGTCCTTTATTTCGTGCCATATCTGGTCCTTGAGAGAGTGACTATGTGAGTTCTGGGAATTGAGTCAGACAAAACTTAAAGTTTTGGTTTAAGGTTTAGGTTTTCAGCCAGATAATTTCCCAGAACTGGCTTGCTGCTACTGTTCATCTGATCTGGAGAAGTAGGAATAAATGCCTGCAGGCAGCTCTTAATTATACAAACACATGTTCAAATGGAACTTTTGCAGAAGGTAGGCAGAAAGAACAACACCAAAGCAGGACTTCATGGGAGAAAGGACCTCAGTCTCTCTTTCCACCAGGGTTAGGATTGCTGAGGCAAGCACTGAAGCAAAGCAGAAGCACTTCAGGATTTTATATCAAAACCTCTCCTCTCTGCAGCCTCTAAACACACTGGAGGTTATTAATGGATTTCAGTATGACATTTCAGGAATACAGCTGTTGCCTACTGCCAACTTCAGGTGTCTGCCTTTTGTGAATTTGGGCCTAAATTCGTAAGAAAGCCCAGTTCCCAAAATTCTGAATCCCTGAGTTGTTCTGCAGCTCCCTTCAAGATGCAATATCTTCCCAGACAAGCTACTGCAAATTGTGTAGGATGTTTTAAAGTAATTTATTTAAGAATTGCTTCTCAGTATAAATAAAACATTCAATAATTCAGTTGACATGAGGTCTCAATTTCTTTTTCTTTTTTTTTTTTACCTCCCAGAAGTACCTTATATTGTGCAGTTGGATTTAAGCTTTTTGCTCAGTCATTAGGGAAAAAAGACATGGTCTTTTTTTGTGATTTACTTAGCTGAGTATGTAAACAGCATTTTTTTTCAATGTGAGAAACTACAAGAGAAATGAGGCATATGATATTTTCAAATTTAAGAAATTGCAGTCTATATTTAGGGTGTCTTAGGCTTAGTAGCCCCCTTGTTTATCTCTGTAGCACGTTCAGGTCTAGTAGTCTGAAGACATGTACTAAATCTTTTTGCCTACGGACTCTGAGAGACTTCTGTTTATTGACTAAAATGGAATGAAAAATACCCCATTTTGTGATCCTTATCAAAATAAGCTGTATCCATGTTAATTCACAATGTTATTCCATAAACATTTTTTTAAAGCAGTAAGGAGGGGAACACACACACACAAGTATTCAGCACAAAAATACTGTGGGTACACTTTTCTGTAAATATTAATCCCCTAATCATGAAATTCTCCTTCATGTGAATCCAAAAGAACTATGTCTGGGCAGATACTGCCATTTTCTTTTCCATGAATAGTAGAGTTTTTTCAACAAATTCATTCTGGCTGTATTAATGGCTGTTCTGTATTTTCTTTGTGTCAAAACTCAGACAAATGCTCTTATTGTCCAGAAAGTTGGCAGAAACACTGAATATTGGAGAAAAAATTCCATGTGACCTATAATTCCAATCAAAATGAGTACTGCCACTCAACAGGGCCAATCCAAAGCCTATTTTAAGTCAGTGGGAGATTTTCCATCAGCTTCAATAGGATTTGGATGAAGTCCATGCTGTATACTGGCAACAAACAGCTCATTCACAAACTACAAACCACTGCTTGTTTGCTGAAATTTTGGAACGAATAATTTTGAATCATGAAGTAAAAGTCCTCAAAATTGTAAGCAGCTCATGGGCAATTTGTACACTCTGAAAACAGTTGCTGTGCATTAGTAAGCTTACTTTGACACAACAAAAGTACAGCAGTGAACTGCCTGGTGGTTGATGTCTAAATTCTGTAAGCATCTGTTGGGTGACAGGAAACACTGAGTTTTAGGGTTTACTTATTATTAGCACTGCTTTGTATATGTTTGTATATATATTTCAAATGAAGCTTCAGAACAAGCTTGAAAAATAATTGGTGTCTCCTGCAACTGGCAGCCATCTAGTGTTAGTCTTTGCTAGCACCAGTAGCACCAGCACAGCTCACTGAAATCTTTCTGATCTTCTCCATCTTAGTTCTGCTTCCATTCAGTTAAGCTATTCCCACTCCATTCAATCTTGTAAGCACATAGATTAGTCATTATGAAATTCCAGCTGGCAGGCTGAAGCTAGTTGAGTGTCATAGAGTCCTAGCATATATAAAGCTGGAAGAAGCCTCTTTGGTCTTCTGACCAAACCCTCAGCTCAAAACAGGGCCAACTCATTCCGGTTTGTTGATAGTATTGTCCAATTTAGTCCTGCATATCCTTAAAGCTGGAGGTTTCACAATCTCCCCCAGCTTCTTGGAAACCCTGTTCTCATCATGGGGTCTCTCACGGTTTAAATTTCCTTTCTCCAATACTGAATCATGATTTTCATCGCTGCATCTTCTACCTGAGGCCTTTTGTCCTATCACTGTGTATGTGGAAGGAGAGTCTGGCTCTGGTTTTTTTCCTACACCTTTTCCTTGTCACTGAAGATCTGCAGGACCTTAGACTTCTCTCTTTAAGACTCCCTGTATGTTGTACTCTGCAGGTGCCTATATGATGGCCTTCCACTATATCAGGAGCTTGTAACTGAATGCTATATTCCAAAAGCAGTCTCTCAAGTGCTGAAAAGAGAAAAATAATCTGTTAGAAGTGCTTACGCTGTTCTTGAAACTCATGAGGTTCCTGTCAGGCTGTCAAGATCCCTCATATCTCTCCACCTAAAATAAGGCATCAAAATGCAGCCAAGTAAAGCAAATGGCATATTTTCTGCTGATGAGGACCATATGGGATCCATTTATTGCTGGTTAGACTCTGCCAGAAAATGATACCTGCTTTCTGTCTAGCTTTTTGTTGTTGATTGCCAGGTCACCAGGTCTTCACCAGTAAAAATTAGGCAATGGTATGGCAATGAAGTCCTATAATGTCTAAAGCAGCTTAGCAGATGCTGATGTGTCAACTGATACACTGTGTCAAGAGTAATTATATCTCCAAATAACTTGCTGGTGACCTTGAAGAGCAGCTCAGAAATCTTTGAGCAACTAGAACTCATCAACTTTGTTCCTATGCATATGCAAGAAATACTGCAGTTTCAGCTTTCTTGTACGTAGGAAATGCCATAACACTGAGAAGATTTAGAACCCTGCACTGCCTTGCCTCCTTAATAATAATCAGCCTCCTTTCCTGGGCTGATCTCTTTTTAGGACAGAGAGGAATGTATATAGTGAGTAAACCCATAAATTCAAAATGTTCACTTAAACAAGAAGGTGGATGGAAGAGGGGAGATCCATTAAGGATTTTGCAAATCATCAGATTTGCAGATATGATGGCCACACCTTTATTTCAGGCTAATTTTGGTAGCTGACTGAATTTTATGTGATCTCTTTTGCTGTCATTAAATTAGAAAAAGAAAATTATGAAATTCTTTAAATAGCCTAGGCATTCCATTAACTGCTTACAATGCAAGGCTTTGTCGGTCAAAGTTGAAAGTAAAATTTCTTGATAGCAAAACCAAAAGGTAACATTTTCTTCTGAGTTGACTATTTCTCCACAATATCCAAAGTGCTGTGTTTTGAAAGGTTTCAGGCTCCCATAAATCTGGACTTTTACCTAATGCCTATACTAAATATAAAATAAGATGGTGGAGGTTCTCTTGCGCAAAAAAGTGTAATTTGAGGTGGAAAATCTGGGTTCACACTCATATCACCATTGCTTACTTCAGAACTTTTAAAATAAAATAGATTTGCTTGCTTTAGGTAGACATAACTGTTATCTAGGGATTACTGTTGTTTATTTTGCTCACACTCATGAAAACTGAAAAAAATAGGGGCTATGATTCACAGAGAATGCCACTTTGTATATTTCTAACTACTATCTCAACTTGCTTGCTTTCTACTTATTTTTTTGACTACTGGCTTTCTTAAAAATCCAGTGCCTCTTTGCTCAAAAATCAGTGAAGATTAGACAATGTAATTTTGGGAAGTAGATTTCTTTTTTGTTTCCTTTGAATGTAAAAGTATTTTATTTTTAAAGTGATGCACTGGATGCTAATTTCATGTTCTTTTCTGTGGAATGCCACTGTCACAATTTATGAGGTTTCTGCTATATTTCAGTATTTTCTCACTGTCCAGACTATTAAGTCCCATTTGTCTCATACTGATGTTCTTAAAAGCTTTTCACTTGTGTTAACCAGGCTCTAAAGACACCTTTGTGTATAAGTATCGTTATTGCTATTTTCAGCAGGATCTAGGTTATGAATTTTGATGAGATGTCCATATATATTGGTTAATTACATGCATCTGTTTTGAAATGTCTGTGCTTTAAAGAGAAACATTGTTCTATCTTCAGGCATGTGCATACTAGTTGTTTCTCCCTACACAAAGCTATTTTTCCAAAATCTGGTTATTTATCCCATAATTCTACTATGTTCCCATCATCTCCCCCATACCACAGCCAAGTAAATAATGCACAAGAATTATTATTGTGGACAGGTATATTTTCTGATTTCTTAACAGACCTCAAACCTATGTTTTGTACTTTCCTTGGGGTTGGCCTAGGGAATCTTGACTAAACAGACATGACCACACTCAGGATGATCAGTGACAGATGGCTCATTTGCTGGTTCATCATGTACAATTCATTGTCCTCTGTTGGATGTGGCTTGGCAGATTTTAGGCAAATTCTGAACAACTTGTGCTGATGTCTCAAATACATGAATAGCAACCCCAAAGGAAGAGCAGCAGGTCCCAGTGAGGTGGTTTGAAGAGCTTGTGTTAAGGTGCCTAGCCAGCATCCTCTCAAGGCAAAATGAATTACCCTCAAAAACAACTCACAGTACTGAAAAAGATTTGATTACTCATCATGATGCTATATAGAACTGGGTTGCATGACTCTCTTCAGGGAAAGAGGCATGATCTTGTTCAAGATGGAAAAAAAACCCACCAACATTTCCCCACATCGCTTTGGTGTGAACTCAAATTAAAAGTTTAGCATGAGAACTTTGGAGACAAAAGCTGACATTGCTTTTGACTTTGCTGACATTTTTTCTTATTTGGGTTATATTTTCCAGATTAGTTTTGTTAAAGTCGAGCCTACACCCTACCTAAATGACCACCCATTCTGAGGCTAGTACTTTGCCCCTCTGTCCATCTGGAAGGTGTGACTTATGTAATGGAAAGATTACTGGTTTTCTTTACTGTTTTGTATATTTTTTTAATATTCAAGTGTTAAGAATATGAATCTAACTTTTCCACTGCATGATGCTCATGGTTTAGCTCTCCAGCCTGGTGTCTGTCATCGTATAATCGGGGATTATGAAGCAGTAAAATGGCATTTGATCCTAGAGCACCAAAATAGAAGACCTACATGCCAAATCTCTCCTCAGTCCTTACTCCATCATTCAGAGAGCTTTCCTGCTCCATTGCCAACTTGTCTTTTAACATAATGAGATGTGATTGAAGGGAGTTATTATTCCCTTCCTCTTCTTTTCTGCCACACTGTCAAGTACTACCAATGAAGGAGTGAATGTCATGAGATGCTGACTACCTAAGTTAATTTGAGGCCTTTTAACAATAATAAGTCTATTACATGCAATATTAGATCACTTCCTGTTACTCTAGACAACATTCTTTCCAGAAAAAAAAACATTTAAATTTCCAGCATCAAGAATTCCTCACAACATTTTCATTTAGTCTCATGGTATTACAAATACAGCATTAGACTGACAGATGAGCCTAGGAAATAGCAACTGGCCACCTTCCTTAACTCACAGACCTCAAACTATGAGCATTAAAAATGCCATCATGTTACACTCCTGGCTTGAGCTGTGAAAATTATAATTCTGTGGGAGCCTGAACAGCCATGATGTATGATGTCATTTTGTAGTAGAGGAGACTGCAGTAAGATAGCTCTGCCAGCTCTCTTTTCAGCCATTCCAGTGTAGAATTTGTGTGTAAAATTAGTGCTCCATAATTAATGGAGTACTACAGGCTGGATAACTGGGACCATAAGGGAATGTGGTACATCAGGAATGTAGACATGTCGAAGCTGTATTTCAGTCTGCCTAAAGAAGAAACAACAAAAATCTTAGGACATAGGAGGCCAGCTGAAAAGGGGATTGAAGTAATTTGTTTACATTATAGTTATGTCTCTTCTAGAATAAAGGTCTGCTTTTACTGAGGCACAGGATTTGTTCAGTAAAAACATCAGAAACAAATGCACTTTGTTCAGAGTAGCTGCGGTGCTGTTTTATCTCCTTTGCACTTTTCCATACTGTGACATCTGCCTTTTAGATATCTCTCCACAGTAGATTCCTCAGCCTCCTACAGCAGGGATTTTGAGACATTTTTTCTGAGGTAATTTATACAGTTTTTTGAGAATTTGGGAAATTATGGGAAATATTAGTACCATATATTTTGTCTGAAGTCATCGAGAACTTGTACAATTTTCCTTCCTGGAAAAAAAATCATGGTCTTATTGTCCAAGTAGGATGCCTGCTTGGAGATGCTACTCTCACTTCTTCCACTTTTACATGGTCCTTGCTGGAACTGCTGAAAAGCACTGCTGAAGATTTGGGAAAGTAGAGTGAGAAAAATCACTGGCAAAGTTAGTCATGGCCAAATTACCACGTGCAGATAAAATCTGACCAAACCTAGTATTAACTCCTGGAATATTTGTTTTGTTGTACCACTAATGTCCTTTGTTTTGCCTGAGACTAGGGAACCATAGAGTATTAAGAATTTAGATATGTTTTTCTTTTTTAATTTTGTGTATGTGCAGAGCCCTGGTAGATTGCATCATTCTCTTATTCTTTTCCTCAGATATGTCCTTTTTAATATGGAAGAACTTCACATCTTTTGTTAGTTAAGAACAGTTTTTCAACTCAGAGCTCATGGCAGTCCATGAAATGAGTAAGATCTGTCCATGGTCCTCACGTGATGCTGTAAAACAACCAACACGCTCTTGAAAAGTCCCTGATTTTAACTTTGGTGAGCCTCTGTTCTCACCATCAGTCTATGGTTGACCAAGAACTGCTACTGAAGGAAATAAAAGAGTTCTTATTTTTGGGACAGATGTTAGAATATAACATATAAATATACAAAACTTAGGAGAAAAAGCAGAGAAAACAATTTGTTTCATTGACAATCAAAAAAAAAAAAAGACTTGTAGAAAAAGATAATTTCTGAATTACAAGACACAAAATATGAGGAATATATGTATTCTAAGCAGTAATAAATTATGTATCCATAAAAACTCAAGTCATTCTACCTTCCTATCTAGAGAACATGAACAGGACAACAGTGGAAAATTAATTTGGGTGCTGAGTAGATTTGACCATGATAGCCCAGCCTCCAGATTTTTGGTTTACTCTTAAATAAAAGCATCCTTAGGAGTAGAGTTTTAATGCCCATTATTTATTCTAAAGAAAAGCAGTATGTTTAATACTCATCTCCACTAGTATCCTGAATCATCCTTTTTTTCCCATTTTAAAATTAAGATGGAAGATTTTTATATTCTAAGACAATGATTACACAATTGAATGTGCATCCTACCTTTGAACTCAGACTGAGGTTGTCTAGCTGAAAATGAGGGTACACAACAAAGTAATATGAAATAATAAAGGCTTAAAAGGAGCATTCTGAAATTTTTTTTTAAAATACTATGAATATAGCAGGGTAAAAGAAATAGAGACAACTGCTTTTTATGTAGTTAAGGAGTTAGAACACAAGTTTTTTAATGCTAGAGTTTTTGAAAGGGACCTAAAACCTTATATATCAGGGTATAAATCAGCCTCCAGTTAGAAGCTTTAAGGAAAAAATCCTACTGGCAAGCTGCTTCTTAACTTGCAGAAATTGAGTAGATATACATGTCGACCTTCATTTACCTTCCTAGTCCTGTTCATGCAGTCCAGCCATCATCAGTGGTAAGTTCTTTCCTCACTTTTTCTGAAGAATAAGGATAAGAGAGGATTATCATCATAATATATTTCTTAAATATTTGAAAAATGGATATTTATAATTCTTCCTGCTGGTGGAAAGATAGAGCTGTCTCTCATAGTTGTTTCTCATCTAGCTGTCTTCAGTTGGTTTTATCTTCAGTGACACCAATGTGGATGTTTCCTGAGAAAAATATTTTGCATTTCTGTTTTGTAGTTCAGCTATATGAAGAATAGGTAGGGAATATAAGTAGTATATATAGGACCTACAAGAATGTATATTGTAGAATAATCCAGAGCTGCCATGTATCTTTCCTCTACCTAATACCTTGCTTCTTTCTGACTTGTTTCTGTAAAAATCTTTCTCAAGTTGAGAGGAACTTCATGCGTACCACTGTCAATAACCTCAATTGTTCTGTTCCTTGGACTCTGTCTGTGCTCCTCTACAGTCATGATTTGTCATTGTTTTTCAAATAAAGGTGTCCTGGAAAATTTACTCATATAAGTACCACTTTGAGCTACCTTTTGGCTGGACATGCTTGGATGATGACCACCTTAATCAAAAAATAACCCCTGTAAACCGAACATTTTTTTCAGACTCCCAAAGAAACAGGAAGGAAAAACTCAGAACCTATGAGGAAAGGAAAAAGGAAGTTCTGCTTAAAAGAATTATACTTTAAGTTTTTGGTATTACTCCACCCAAGCTACCAGTTCTAGTGGTGAAAATCCATCTTGTGACTGTTTATGTTATTCTGAAGTGTTTTTGAAAGCCGCCTCTGAAGTCTGTCATTTACTAACTCCACCAATTTGCCTTTTATGGTACAGCTGTTTGCTGAGCTCAATCCTGCACCAGTAAGAGAGAACAAAGCTGCAGTTTGAGTCAGTCTATGCAAGAAGAACAAAATTATATTGAGAACCTTGTTGAATTGGATTTGAACAAAAAACTATTTACTGGCATTCCTAAGTGATCTGAAGTATTAATTAGTGAGAAAATAGTGCGTAGAAATTATAAATGAGAGAAAGGCTTAATTTCAGCTTACAGGCTATAATACTTTTATTTCCACTTCTGAAAGACCTTTCTGTAAGGAATTAACCTTTGTATTGACATTTTCAATCCACAAATAGGTTTTAGGTTACACTTAAATGAGGCTTCCATTGCTGACTCTGGAATTTAACTAGTGAATGAGCAATTCAGCAGAAATTCGTAAACATGAATGTTACAAGTTCCCGGTATCATATTCTTGTTAGAAAAACCTCAGTGCTTACAATTTCTCCAGAACATTTTTTCCATAATTGACTTTTAAAATCATGACAGGAGAACAAAGGATTGGCTGACATTTAAGGTGAAATAGGAGGATTTCCTCATATTTTATTACTAAGTTTGTTTTTCTTTTATTGCAGACTATGGGAGGAATAATTTGTGTCTGTTTTTAATCAGCTGGTATCAACATGAGAAATTACTAAGGGTGTCACTTGACTAGAAGTGGAAACTGTTTATTTCCTTTTGAAAAAAAACATAATAATTTATCATTTTAAGACAAGCATTCAGAAAATTGTATCATAGCAGTAATCTACTCTTTTTTCATTGCTTCAGAATTTCACCATGCCTGCATGTGCCTATATAAGATGAAAGGAGAATTTGTGGCTCAGTTTTGTGCCTTCCAGCTGTATTTTCTCTTTTTCTTTTGGGAAATGATCTGTTCTAGAGGATGCCTGGAATTGGCGCACTTGTTCAAGGACAATGTAATTTTAAAAATTGAAGTAAAAATTGTTGTGACAAGTTTGGCAGAAAGTAGAAACTATTAGTCCTGGGTCTCAGATCACAGGTAAAACTACTGCTTTGTGTAACAGCATTAATTATATGTGCTATCAAAATCTCATTTATAGGACTCTCGGTCATAAAACCAACCCATGAGTTATTTCCTATTAATCCAGTTCTCAGTGTCTGGCTGTCAGTGCACATAGGCAGGAAACAAATCACCTAAACAGTCTGTGGGGAATGAATTGAAGAATAAAAGCATGTAACAATAAAAATGGTAGTCTAAACATCTCAGCAAAAGAGCAAGATTTAAGAGTACAGTTAGTTGATGGTTGCTTAGACAAAAAGCAGTAAATTAGAGACTATAAATAACAGAACAGTTACAGGCTTTGTAATAATGTCCTGAAACATAATTTGAGAGGCAATGGTTTACTATTATTACCTCTAATGACCAGACTCTGTATAAAGTAAAAAATCTGTAAAGCACACTATACCTATAAATTTAATGAAGCACATTTAGTCTACAAACACACACCACAAATGTAAATGTCCATTTCATGTACAGTAAAATGAGAAGAACAGAGAAGGCCTGAGACAGAAGAGTCACCCCAAAGCTGAAGTCTGAGAGAGTTTATTACAGCTCTCCTTTGTGCCTATCCCACTGATAATACATGTTGCCCCCTGAGCCTGGAGCTAACACTAATTAGCACTCAGAAGCTCATTTATCCTTAGAGGTCTTTTCCAAACTAAAGGATTGTGTGGTTCTATGGCCCTTTCTTTCTGGAACTTACCAGTTAGTTATCAGATTTCACTTCTGAAGGAATGTGTATGTGTGTGTATGGTAAGGTTTAATTTGGTTTTGGCCCTCAGAAGATTTTAGGTATTTCAGATCCTGGTTGCAGATTCTTCTCCCTTTACCTCAGCCTGTGCCAGCTAATATTATTTTCTCTAGATGTTTCTTCTTTGTGGTGCCCAGAAACAGCTAGAGCTTTGACAGCAGGTTTGACATCACTTCCAAAAGTCAAGATTTTCTCTTCCCAAAGAATTTAGTATCTCCCTGGATCTGTGGCCAGGAAAAAGGATCATATTACACCTTCCACTTGGGTTCAGTTCAGAGGCTCACTTGATGGCTTATAAGGCATCTCAGCTTCTTTTCCTTTTTACTGAATATATGAAGCTCATTGGTTTATATGATAAAAGGGATACTGTTTACTGATGACTGAAATGCTCCTGTGTTGTCAGCTGAGGTGGCTGAAAGGATGGAGTCACCTGCTGAGGAGCAGTCAGGGCATGAGAGCTGGTAGGAGACCCTCTCTGCCCTGTGGATGCTGAGCAGTGCTGTAGTTTCAGTTCTGCTCTGGGACCTGACCATGTTGGGTGTGTAGACACAGCAGAGGATGAAAAGAGGCTGAAACCTATCCTGGGAAACAAGTGGGTGTTGTTCACAGCTGAAAAAGAGGTCTGTAAATACTGTGTAAAATTATGGGGAGAAAAAGTTCTGCTTCCCTGAAGAAAAGCTTGCTCTCCAAGAAAAGATCACAGGAAGTGACAACTCAGCAAACACAGGCAGACAGTTTCCTCAGTGAAGCTACAGACCCAGCAGCACCTTGCCAGGTCTTACCTGACAAACAGAAGTTCTGGGCAATGCTTCTTTCTCAGTGTGTTTTAGTCAATGTTTCAAGAGGTGGCTACCATCCTCTAGGAACGTTCAGTCATGGTGATCCCTCACTGAAATGGACTGGTGATCTCACTTGGTGACCACAGCTCATACAGCAGGACAGCTGCCCAGGCTAGGCTTCCTTAGCTTTAAATGGAATCATATGAAATAAGGAAATAGTTGATGTAAAATATAGCTATGTGCTTTGCTCTCTGCATTTAAGGCATGAGATAAACAGGTGGTTTACATACAGATGATGTGGTAGTTCTGGATATGTTTACCAGCGTGCTTTATTAAGGGACAGTCCATGTTTATATTGTGTGCATGTGATCCCCAGAATGGAAAAGTTGTATCCTCTCTATAAAAATCATGGGATCTCTGAAAAATTATCAGAGACATCTTCCTCTCTAAAATCTCTTCCTCCTCTGGGCACACATCTGCCAAAATACTGGTGCTGTTCAATAGCAGAAACACTTCTCTTTGTTCTAGAGTGTTTGACAGCACAAGATCTAATTTTTTTTACTTTTGAAATGACAAACCCCCCAACTGTCTTTCAGCTCTTTATGGTAAATTGTTCCTTAGGTGCCAAGTTCAAAATATATGCATGAATGTTTATGAAAAAATGCTGCATTATAAACCTGTGCATTTCTGAGTGAGAGCAAATTAACATAAACACCAGCAGCTTATCACAGCATTATTCTAATGTATAAGAATTTTTTTCTATTTATTTTATTTTATTTTACTGACAGATAATATAGGGAGAATGAAAGACAGATGGCAACTTTTCCACTTAGTCAAGAGAAGATTTCCCATAACCATTTATTTAAATATTTCATTTTATGCAAGGAAATTATTAATTGTTCTTTAAGTAATGAGATTTGACATTAATAGCTTCTTAAAATCTGTCTTTGATTTTCCAAGAAACTATGTTCATGTTTTGGATTTACATAAAACAATAAAATAATTATTTGGAATCATGATTCAAACATTTTTGATCTCCTTATTTTTAACTTGATTTTAAAGTCATCAAACTACATAACCTGTGCATAGAAATAGCCAGCTTTACAGAACTTTACCAAAAGCTGAAAAAGTTGGTTACCATTTAATCATTTCAATAAGACATTTTTTTCTGCTGACTTTGAAGGCAGCTTGTAATGGTGCCTGCATAGTACCTGCCCCTGAAGCTGCTTTTCAATGACAGGAACTCAGCAGGTGTTTCTTTACCAGGATGAAGGTGGTTTTTCTGCTTCCCTGCCTTCAGCAACCTTCACTGTTCTCTGAGAGAGGCTGTGTAAAGTGGGGATGGAGAGGAAAGAGGGAGGCAGTCCTGCTTTTAAGAGGCTGTGTAAATGGAGAGGAAAGAGGGAGGCAGTCCTGCTTTCACACACTCCCTTCTACCCTGATGTATGACACCTTGGCACATGCAGCAGCTCTTTCCCAGAGTATGACTCAGCTGTATTTTCATTTAAAAATGCAGATGGGAAATTGCCTCATCAAACCCTGGGGACAACGTCAAGTGTTGAGAGCAGCAAGAAGTTTATATCTTGGAGCAAAATTAGCTAGTTCTCTACAAGAGTTTTGACTTTCCTGGCCCAGGTCTTGACAAGAATAAACTTTTAAGGCAATAGAGAGAAATCTGTAGATTTAAATGTGAATGTAACTTCATTCTAGTTTGTCATCAGTATTTAAGGGAATGGAGAGCTCTGAGAGGTCAGTTTGCAGAAAGACCGTGAGAAGAAAATGGGCAACCTTGCTGGCTTAATCCCCTCCCAAGGGAATTCTTACAGACTGTGACATCATAGCTATATATATTGAACCCTGCTGGAGAGCATGTTGAGAGGACTTATGATTGGTTATTTGGTTTAGAAATATTTGCATTATACAGAAAAAAAAATACATCTGCTGTTATTTTTTTGCCTTTTTTTGCTGTTGTTGAGATATGTGTCTGTTTGTGAAGTCTTTGTGCATTTTCACTTCAGCACAGTGCTCCAAGAGAATACTCCATCTTAAAATTCATCCTAGTGTTTGTGTTTTTTTAAAAAAACTGAACCACTCTGTGACAATGTGGGTGGCTGGTTATGTCATAATCCTGTCATGCACTTGGGTGCTCAGGCTGCAAAGAATCTCTTCATTTTCAAGTAGGCAGGAGAATTTCTTTACCTGAATGAAAAGAAGGCTTTTCCTTCCTTGGTGGAAGATGCCACCCAAGTAGGCTGTGAGGAAAAGGCCAGTAAGCCTCTCCTCTTAACTCAGACTTGCCTCTTGACGAACCATTTGATTTTGAGTTGCATCTTATTGTTGTGGTATTGCTGTCCCGGAGCATGGGATACTGTGTTATTAAAAACATGTTAGCACAACCAAGCATTTGATGGCACAGAGAAAGCAGTAAGCAGAGCAGGCTATGGCAGTGCACTCTGAAAGTCAAAATGAGCTGTGGAAAGTAGGTATATTTGAACATGTGATCTTAGGGAGTCTGCTCAGCTGCTAGACAGTTTGGGAAGAAAGAAATTCTGGGTAAGTTGATGGGAGACAGGCTTTGACTGCTACTGAGTGAGTTGATCCAGATGAGTAAAAATATTTTGCTGACAGGATTTAGCATGTGTGACAACAGTATGGAAAACTCTCTGAGGGAAAAAAAAAGCCTGAAAGGATTGCTTATGGTATTATCCTACAAACTCTTTTGTTCAAAGCCAAGGAAAAAAAGTTGCCTGTGTATTCCAAAAGGACTGCATCTTTTCTGGGGCTTGACTGTGAGAAATCTAAGCTAATGAAGTTAAAAAGTATCTTTTAGTATTTCTTCTTCAATAGTAAAGGAAGACTGAAAGGGTGAAGGCTGTGTAGGTGGATACTTCTCTGCCGGGTGGATAGGGGGGTGGGTTTTGAAGGAAGTCTTGCTAAGTGTCAATTATAATTTAGATGTTCCTTTTTCTGCTTCATTACTTCTGAGAAGCAGGAGTAGGTCTCAAAAGCTATGGGCCAGGTATTTTTTATTAGATTCTGGTCTGTTTTGTTCCATTTTTCTCTAGCTCAGATAAAGTGATTGGTTTTCTTAGTCCTCTAGCTGATAAGCATCTCAAAGATTTACTATTTGTATTTATTTTACAAAGAGAGCTCTTTACTCTGACTGTTACTTACTGAGAAATTGATCCAATAAATTAACTGACATGTTTATGCAGATTTATCCAAATTGAAGGAGTTTTAACAATATACTTGAGTTCTGTAGTGTGACAATGAGTTATGCACTCATTGTGCATTTTCTTGTAGCTTCAGCACTGTGGTTCTTTGAGTCTGTTTTGCATTGCTACTTTTCTTGACTGAGGACAGAACAACCCTGCAATAAAATATCTGTCATAGCTGATTCTTTTCTACACTTTGCTTTATTATGCCCCCAAAATACTTTTTTAAAGATGGTGCTGATTTTGCAGAGCTGGGAAGTTGCTGGACAGCTATAGCTTCTATGATCTTGTTGCTGAAGTTAAACTAGTTCTCTGATTGATATTCCCCATTAACATGATGTTATCCTGAACAGATAATCTCTCTTGCACTTGTTGTTTGTTTGCAGCTAAAGTGATATCCAATGTGCCATTTTAACATGCATCTGAAAGTGTCAAATATTCTTGAACAATGCCATGATGGAGCATGATGGAATGTCATTAAAAAGTGACACTAAAAAGTGAGTTTCCGTTTCACTGCTGTGGCAAACCTATTCACTTCAGAATACTCCTCGTGGGCATGGAGCAGCATGGAATGTGACTGGCAGACCTGAAGCAACAGCAAAACACAACTTTTGTGATAAATGTGGAACTGCAAACCATGGGAATATGGCGCCAAATTGTGGTTTATATTACATTCTAACAGAACCCTGTGAGGTAGGATAATATTTCCAAGCATTAGCAACAGTCAATTCCTATGTGAGGAATTAAAAGTTACATTGAGAAACTGTTTGCATCTGTACAATATTCTCTATTTAATATGGCTTTTTGTCCTTAAAATATAGTATGGCAGAATTTTCACTTAAAATTCAGCTACTTTTTCAACATATGACCTGTGTGTGTCAACATGTAGTGTGCTGTCATCTATGTTGTTAGACATAGACAATTAAAACCAAATTTAAAAACTGTAATTCACTTCAAACAATCTTACAAGCTTTTTTTAAAATCACTAATGATATAATTTATTGGCCAAAGAATGATCAGATATTATATACTGTTTTAAACAGTGGGAACCAGTTTTGGAACAGCAGATAGTTCAGATAGTTCCTCATTTACATTACCATGATAGGAAGAAGAAATAGCCTTGCAATTATATGTTTGATCACAACTTGTCCATTCAGTTTGAAGGTATGTCTAGTCAGTTCAGAGAATAATCTTCACTAATGACATGGACAAAAGGATTGACTGCACCCTCAAAATGACATCTGAAAGACAGAATGCCATTCAGAGGGACCTGGACAAGCTTGAAAAATGGGCCCTTGGGGTTTAACCAGGGGCAAGGTGCTGCACCTGGCTTGGGGAAACACTTGGTCTCAACACAGGCTGGGCGATAAACAGAAGGAGAGCATCTTTCTGAGAGGGACTAGGGGGTGCTGGTGGGTGAGAGGCTGCACGTGAGCTGGCAATGCCCACTTGTATCTCAGAAAGCAAACAACGTTCTATCATGCATCAGAAACAATGTGGTCAGGAGGTCAAGGCAGGGGATTCTGCCCCTCTGCTCTCCCCCCATGAGTCCCACCTGGAGTGCTGTGTCCAGCTCTGGGGTCCCCAGCACAGGGAGGACATGGACCTGCTGCAGCAAGTCCACTGGAGGACGCCAAGATGCTTAGAGGGATGAAGCACCTCCCATATGAGGAAAATCTGTGAGAATTGAGTTTGTTTAGCCTGGAGAAAAGAAGGTTTTGGGGTCGCCTAATTGCCACCTTTCAGTACCTGAAGGGGCCTACAAGAAAAATGGAGAGAGACTTTTTACAAGAGTGGCAGGAGGGAGCATCAACTAAAAGAGAGCAGGTTTAGATTAGACATTAGGAGGAAGTTCTTTGCTGTGAGGGTGGCAAAGCACTGGAAAAGGTTGCCCAGGGAAGTTTTGAATTCCCCATCCCTCGAAATGTTCAAGGCCAGGTGGGATGGAACTCTGAGCAGCCTGATCTGGTAGAAGGTGTCCCTGCCCATAGCATGGGGGCTGGAAGTAGATGATCTTTGAGGTCCCTTCCAACCCAAACCATTCTATGATTCTATGAACAAAGTAGTAAAATATACTAACTGAATAACTGAAATAGACAGTGCTAAGGTAATTGTAAGAGAGAAAGAAAAATTCCTGAGAAAAATAAGTTTGGAGAAGATTAGGTACTTTTGGGATCAGTGAGTTATATAACTCAGTAGTAAAAGAAGGCTGAACTCTGGAAGATAAAATTTGTAAAGATCCCTTTCCATTTAGGAATGTCTAATGAGGAAAAAGGAAAAGGAATAGGAGATACCAAGAGACATTCCTCAAAAACTACAAAGATCAAGGGAGATACGCCTGAAGAAGAAGGAAAGCAGATAAATGAGTTTTGACAGCCATTTAAAAAATATGCACTAGGGAATAGATAAGTGCACAGTGATAAGCGTTTGGAACAGGAAGACCTGCAAAGTTTTGAAAGCATGAGGGAGAAAAGTGAGAAAGCATTAAAGTGATAATGAGGGAATGAGTTTTAAAAACAAGATGGATAACAACTTTGGAATTTGGGGCAGAAACGGGCAATAGTAGACAGAAAACAGGAGCAAACCAAGCAGCTTTCTGAGGTGGCAGCAGCACATTTGCAAGACAACTGAAAATATGGATTAAGCATAGTGCAGAGAGTGACTTGTAAAGTGCAAATGTGGCAGCTGAAGCTCTGATAAAGTAACAAAATGGTATTGATGAGGAGCTAACAAGGGGAGAAAGGATAATCTTTGATTCTCATCTTGAAGGATTCTATTTCAGTAGGGAAAATAAAGAGTCTTGGGGGTCATGAAGTGAGATAGGCTAAAAATCAGCACCCACAAAGAGTAGGAGATAAAACCAAGTAGATTATAGAATGCCATTTGTATTCTTTACTTGTAAAAAGGAGAGGTTTTTTAATGCAGTAAATATCTTGCCTATGCTAAGTAGTAATAATATTCTCCAGTGCCTTGTGGCTATTTTGACAAGTCTAAAAGTTTGTTTTAAAATTATTACTATTTACTTTAAATGGTGGCATGTTCTGGCTCTGTCTTTAGGGGACTTGAAGTCTCTCAGACTGAGGTAAGTACAGCCATTATCATAAAAATTATCAAAAAATTATTTTTTTACTGATTTTGTATATAAGTCCTTTGAGTTGTTTCATTACTCCCTACAGCAGTGATTGCAATGAAAACTATATCTACACTGCAATTACCTTTACTGCAGAAAAAACCCAAGGGGGTTAAAATGTTTAATTCTCCATTCCAAGAAATATTACATGGTGGGATGTATTCCTCAGTATGGAGATGCTATTTTCAGTTCTAGATGACATATTCCAAAAAACATTAACATAATTTTTAATTCCTGTAAATAATGCTGCTGAAGAAGTTTAAAAGACAAAGGTTGTGGTACTCCTAGTTAGTATCATAGTGTTGCTTTCACTGTAAAATAAATAATTCAGAAAATATTTAGCCTTGGTGCAGAGAGGTCCTAATTCACTGTTGTGTTGATCCTAAAATGAGGTTAGATTTGCTTAGACCAGCTCTTATTTTGGTCTATTGATATAAATGTTTTTATAAAGTGAAATGCACAAGAACCAGAAATACTCAGCAAGGATGCCAGAAGTACAGCAACCTCCACAGGGTGCAGTGGTATCCAGAATGATATCATGGTAGTGAGTGTATCATAAACACCTAGTTAGCTCATCTAAGCTGACACTGCAAGACACCAGCATAATATATAGCATGAAGCCAATGGAAAGATGTATTAAAGGATCAAGTTTAGTTGAAAATACTGACTTTACTAAAGAGATATTTGCAACATTGCCAAACTCAAATACTCAGAAAGAATGTTTTGAATTTGACTTGAAACGCACACTGTATCTCTAAGTACACTTCTACTTTCATGAGTCAGTGGTTTGGGTTTTTTTTTTAGAATTTAGATTAGTAAGAACAGGATATATTTTAACTTTTTCTGTACAACAATTACTGCCTTAAAACTTCATTAAAAAATACAAGATTATTTTAGAACCTCAAGAATCTCAGAGCAAGGACTTCAGGTAAATAGTAACATGATGAAACTTCCCATAAAATTTTAAAGCCTGCAGTACCATTTGTGAGAGACATTGTTTTCCACATTTACATTCCTCTTTTTAATGTATGATAATACCAGTTTCAAGGCTGGTGGTAAAAGCCCTGCAAGCAGGGACATGTTGTATCAAAAATAATCAAATAACCTCTGAACACAGCTGAGGATAAAATTAGTCTGGGCAATGGAAGTCAGAGGAATCTTATTCATGCTTGATGGCTTGATTGGACAGTCAAGGCAACTGCCATGTAATATGATATATTGTTATGCCTGGGATTAGCTCTATTTTCCTTTTATTTTACTGTCTCTTCAAATTAAACCTCTGCTACTTCACTGTTTCATGTCACACTTTCTAGTCAAGCCCAAACAGAAGTGACTTAATCTAGTCGACACATGCTAAGAGCACACAGTCAAAAAACCTAGATGGTCAATATTAAAACTACTGATTTAAAACTCTTCTTCTCTGACCCTTACTAGATCCCATAGAAATCTCTGTAAATGATTCTGGTTTCGGAAAAATTTAGAAATCGTATTACAGAAAATGCCAAGAGGGTAGGATGTACTCAACATTTACTTGTCATTCTCAGTAAATTTCCATTTTATCATAGTGCCTACAGTTCTCCTAGGGTGTAATGTAACCACAAGGAAATCCACAGAGGCATGAAATGAGCTTTTGATGGTGGGGTTTTTTTTTTGCATTGACCTTTTTTGTCATACGAATATTTGAAACTGAGTTCATTATAATATTTGTTAAACATGTTTTAGTCCAAGCAGAAAAATACAAAGATACCTGATTGGGTTATTGTTAAATAACATAACCAGGGTGTGGAGGGGGCACTGTGCAGAGCGGGTATGGACAAGAGCTTTTGGCCATGGAGCAGAACAAGGACAGCCCAAGAACACTGAATGTTTTTACCACCAGATAATACCCAGCATCACCAGCCACACGAACCTAAAGGACCAGAGAATGCACACTTCATCACCTCCCCCTCCCCTCAGCAGGGAGCTACTGCCAGGCAGAATCTATCTCACCCACTAGAAGCCATGGATATGTAAAGATGCATGATTTCTCCAGGATCCCTTCAGTGTAAGATCTTGTAAGAAGAACCTAAGGTTGCTGGTACCAAATCATGGACTGTTACTACTGGGAGGTGGACAATTTAATTGGCATTACTATTAGATGAAGGACAAAGGGATAACATATCTACTACATTTAGATTATTCAAAAATAAATAAGGGGGGAAATATAGAGTTCATTCAGAGATCTGTTTGTCAGGGGTTACACAAAACCAACTATTCCTTTCTCTCTTTTCTTTAGAGGACAAGTGCTCCTAGGGGAAGATCCTGAAGAAACACCTCTAGAGAGTAGGTGTCCTTAACTCATGACAAGAAGCACTGAAGCTGTGATCAACAGAAAGGACTCTAAGGTAGTAGCATTTTAATATTATGTCAGTGATTTGAACCAAAGAAATCCTTAGAACAGGCCATTTACTTTGAAAAGAGTCAGAAAGATCAGTCCTGTAACAGCTTAATAGTCAGGTAATAGCTTCAGAAAACACCTTTTAATTCTTTCCTGTTCTTGGTGGTCATGAAGGTAGAAGCACACTGACTGCTGGAGTGTCCAACACTGTTGAAACTGTTTAATGGAGAAATAAAACACTTTACTTTCCAGGAAAGCCAGTATATCCCACAAGAGTATATCCATATTTCAAAGTCCTTGCCAGACAGGCACATTTATATGAATGATGATAGTCAAAGTGAAAAACAGAATGCAACCTGGAGTTGGATTTTTCATGTATTTTTCTTTTAATGAAAAGAAAGAAATTTTTCTGCTTCATCATCTGTGTAGTCAAAATCTGGAATTTATTAAGGCATTAAATATGAACTGGGGGATTTTGTTCAGCATTTTTTCTACTATTTCCATTACTCTTAAGAATAAAAGGCACGCTAAGATTGTACAAAATTGAAATTTATATATTGAAGTCTGGCTTTCCTGTATGGAATAAGGAGATTAATGGGAGGGAAGATACAAAGCAACTAATACAGATCTTATAAAACACAGTAAAAGTACTCTAAATGAACTACAAACCTTGGCCTGTTTCTTAAAGATAAGGTCCTACATTTTAGAACCACACATTAAGAGGCAGATATTCAGTTTTATTTCTTCAAGAGCTGGTCCAGTTTTTTCTGATTAGTTGCTGAGACATTTTAGAAACTATCAGATATATTTATCCACATTTACTTGGCTGACTTTCAAGGAGAGGATCAAGAAAGGAAATGGAGAACACCAGTGATAAATATTCCCAGGAACATTCTGAAGCTGGCATGCTCTCAAAATCATGTTTCACTGAGATTCAGATGAACTGCATATTATGTACAGTCTTTGGAAAATGAACTAAATGAATGCATTCTGTGCTGTGGTTCCTGAGTTTAAGATGAAATGTGTACTGAATCTGCTGTGCCTTCTGTAGCTATTTGCTGGTAAGTAGTCATAGCATAAGCTGACTCCAAAAAATTTGTGGAACGAAAAGCCATACTTCTGGAGGTATGAAGAGCACACTGTATCAGCTGAGCACACTGAGCTTGTTGAAATAGGCTATCTCAGTGAAGTCTACTTGCAAAATTATGGTTTTTCTTAGCTTGTAACTAAGTATTTTTCCATTTAATTAATTCTGCAATTAATTTTTAATTATGTGTTTCTCCATTTCCCCAAATACTACTCCTTTATTTCAGAGAAATTACCTCTTCACCTAACCTCTACAGAAATGCTCTTATGGCATGAGTAATTAATATTTTGTCAGTATATGCCCACTAAGTGAGCAGAAAAATGATACTTGGGAGCAATTCCTGTTTCTTTTATTGCATGGCAGATTAATTGTTTTCAAATGGAACGATTATTGGTGACAACAGAACTGCCTTTACAGAAAAATATTAGGAAAAATTGATATTAAGTAGAAAGACATCTGTTTTATCTGCATGGGAACAGCATTATTTTAATCCCAATAATATCTGTAACATGATCTCTAACATAGTCAAAGTGATATGAAGGAGGTAAGAACTCCCACAAATATATGGGAACCATAGACACTGATATACACATCCTGTTGCTGAGCTAGCCAAGACTTTCTGGTCAAGACTGTCTTCTAGTGTGGTTCCTCCACTTCCAAAATCTGAAGGAAAATGAAGGATCGTGCAGTTTGATCATATTCATTGCTGCTTCTTCCGTATTTTATGTGTCATTTATAACAGCAGATTCACTTAAAGGAGCTGATATGTTAGATGATATGTTGCAATTAATTTTTAATTAGTAATAGTTCATATATAAATGACTTTTTTTGCTGCTACAGCAAGTTATTTATCCAAGCTAAAATTATAAAACTTATCAGTCAGGAATTACTAAGTTGCACTTTCTATGTTGCTATTCAACAAAAACAAGACTTTAAAACACTTTATTAGGACAGGCATATTTCATTACAGACCTGTCAGCATTGGAATGATTATGTTTGAAAAAATAGTCACCCCCATTGGTTTTATTTTCCTGCAAATTTACAGTGCTCCTGAGAAATACCCAGAAGCTAAAGCAGTTGCAGTAGACAGGTGTGCGAAAACAACTGCAGAATGGATGAGTATGACATAAACAGATAGGGAGAAAACAGACATGTCATTGGCAAAATGCAGCTCACAACATAAGGAAAGACCAGAAGACTGATCACTCATGAGGGAGATAGAGTGCCTTCATTTTTATGAGATTTGACTGTTGACTTTTCTTTGTGCAAAAAAAAAAAAAAAAAATAAAAACACAGAACAAAAAACCAGTACTGCAAATATTATCTATGGAAACTGTTGGGTTGTAGAACAGACTAGAATAATAAAAAAACACCCACAAGATGCCTCTTTTCTGATGTGTGTGAATTGACTTTCTATATTTTTTTCCTGTGGGATCTTCATCTTCATGAAGAATCAAAAAATCTATGCATATCTGGCATGCACAAAAGGATCTGTGCATGTTTTGCCAGCATGCACTGTGTCTTCAGCCCCCTCTTAAATCTATCAGGAGCTTGAATGCATATCTTGGTCTGGGCCCTCTGAAGTCAAATGATGCCTCTGTTTCCATCTGGGATTTCGCCAGGAAGTGCTTTAAGTACCAAGCTGTATGCTGATACCATTAGATCTGCAGACCTGAGAAATTCAGATAAGCCCATACAAACTTTGAACCTCCAAACCTTTTGAAGTTTGCCTGTCATGAAGTGCAACTGTCTGCACACAACACTGAAGAATGAATGGAAACAGATCTCTGTTTCAGAAAGCTCCTGTGGGTGGCTTAAGGACAAAAGGAAAAATAAAATTATATATGGAAATTTCATGCCTTTCAGAGAAGCACTCCATCTCTTTGCATACTTGAGTATTTCTCTGCATCCATGATGGTAACAAAAGCCCATAAAATCAGTTCATTTCCTGCTTGCTCCTGCAGATTCATTGTGGTTGATCCAATTCAGTGATGTGTTCTTTAAACATTAATTTCTCTATTTATACAGTCAAGCTGTTGTTGTTTACCATACTCCCATTAAGCTGGTCAAGGGTGTATATTTGAGAGAAAACCCAGCAGTAGCCAGAAGCTGCTGCAGTAGAAAGAAGACTAAACAACCAACAGGCATTGACAGGGATGCAGTGTGGAGCAGAGCCTGGCCCAGGAGCCCATGCCAATATTTCTGTGTCTGTGACTAAAGTCATAGAGTGTCATGAGACCTGCGTCAGCCCTTAGATCACCACCCTGTTTTTAACAGCAACAAATAGCAGATGATACAGAAAAATACACAAGGATTGGGAAAGTTTAAGGTGGTGCTTCTTCTTGCAAACATTCCCAGATTCTAAGATTCTAATAGCCTGTGAACAAGTTGTTTCCTGAACTAAATGTGGCATGGACATTACATAGACATGTTTAAAGCTCTTGTAGATTTTCTTCACAAATTGTGGGTTCAGAAGCCTATTTCTAGGATGCAAAATCCTAGAAATTGCAAAATCACATGGCAATTAATTCTGCAAAGTCGCAAATTGCCCCACTTATACATCATCTGCAGCTATATATTTTTCAGAGAAAAAGAAGGTTATCATATTTTTTTAATAATCTCTTTGTTAAAAAATTTCATTTTCTGCCTTTCATGTTATGAAAAAAAGGAGTGATTGTTATTATACTGACCAAGATGGAAGAGATTTCATGTAAATCTAAACAACCTTCCAATACCTAAGATGAGGTCCTTGAGAAAACTGTCAGGCTCTTCACAATGCGAGGATGTGAAGATGATGGACATATGTTGAAAAATTAAATTGTTAGATGAGTTATAAAGAAAAGCTTTTACACCATGAGGGTTGTGCAGCAGTGTAAGAGGTTGCCCAGAGAGGGGCAGTTGCCTGTGGGCACACATTTTGTGGTAACTGTGGCCAAGCCTCATCCCCAATGGGCTACAGCTGTGAGAAGCAGGTGAGCAGCATTGGAGGTAAGGAGATAGCTAGTGCTGAGGTGCACTGAGCAATTACCAGAGAGAACAGAGGGCACACAGGTGAACAATCAGGGGTGTAAAAGGTTGGGCTGAAGACCAAGAAGGGTAGATCTTTGTAGCCTTCTGAAGTGACATGCTGTTACTCTGTTTGGGCAGTTGCCTAAAGCCTTCTGATGAGGTATGGTGTTCTTCTGTATAGGTGAATGCTTAAAGCCTTCTGATATTGTATGGTGACACTCTGTGTGTCATGGCTCTCTCAACCACAGCATATGCAGCAGCAGTTAATGTCTTTGGAGGTTTTTCAGATCTGGTCAGATAAACCTCAGAGGTCACTCTGTTAAAAAGTAGATGGTTGGCCTAGAGTCTTCCTGAGGTCTTTTCCAAACTGAGTTTTCATATGCTCTTATATTGTGTCCCCTGCTGGATTTCTCTTTTCTGAAGAAAAAGTTTCTCCCTCATACAGAAACCTTTTACTACCATTGAACGTTTTTGTTGCACTTCTACCATTTATTGTCCTTTTTGATAAAGAGTAACCAGAACTGTACATGCTTTTCAGAAGAGTGTGCACTAAAGGTGTTCAGTGCTTTGTTCCTTAATCCCTCAGTAGTATCTTTGTCCTGGTTTGCCTCTTTGACTGAACCTCACTATGCAGTAGATATTTATAATAAAGTAGTCCAATTACTGTGGGTCGATGAATACCTGTCAAATGGTCACAGCAAATTTCCAACCTGTTATTTTGTATGTACACTTAAGTCGGGATGTACTCATTGACCAAGCTTTTCATCTGTTGTTTAGTGTCTAATATTTTATTGCCTCCTGCAGTATTTTTGGTTGGGATAACTTTAATCTCATCTAATTTTTTTTTTTTTTTGCATCAAAAGTTTCATTACAGAATAAACAGCAATGCAAATTACATATTTCTTTCATATTATGGTTTTGCCTAGTTTCAAGGCACCCTAATCTGTTAGAAACCAAAAAACTCACCGTCATAGGAGAATGAAGATCTAAAGTTCTGTTACTCGTGTCCATGCTTTTATTCTTCTGTTCTTTTTTCCTCTGGTATTTTTAAGACCTAATTTTCTTGATCTTCTAGTCAAACATGGCTTTTATTTCTAAATTATTAGTGTATTAGCCTTCTTTACTCTGATGTTTAGCTTTGATGTTTTTTTGTTCCTTTCAATGTTACTTGGCTTGCTAGAATATTTATTCAAAGTCTCTGTTGTGATGTCTCCATAGCTTTTGGCTATTCCTAATAAATTTCTGTTGATAAAGCTTCTAGGGCACAATTAATAATTATGTATTAGACCAATTCACACACGTCTCAGGAGGAACTCGGGAATTGCTTCTCTTTTTGAGTATTCCCTAATTTGCTGTTCATAGACTAAATCTGTTATGGCATGGAAAACCACAGCCTTTGTGTGTGGTTTTCATGGCATCTACTTAACTCACCCAACTGATTGAATCCCCCTTCACAGTCTCTCCACTTCTGTGGCTGTGTGGCAAGTTGTACATACTTATTATGGGACCTCTGATGGGTTGTGAAGGGAAGGGTTGTAAGTTTTAAGCTACTGTGGAAAACTGTCTGCTTTTCTAAAGGGTGGGTTTACCATGTCAGGAGTTCTTGCATAATTTTTATCCTTCGGTGGTTCCTGGTGTCCTAGTAATGTGGCATTCCTTCATTAAAGGCTTATGTTTAAGACTGGTAATGTAATATGGCAAGCAATCTGTAAACACTTTATTTCTGCATTATCATTGCTTTTATTGTTTTAATAAGTGTAAGGCTGATATTTGGTTTTTTTTTTTCCTGACTGAGGCTCTGAAACCATTCAGCTCTTTCAGAGGCCAGAATGGAAATGGAATCCCAGAGCCAGAAGGCCACATGAGAAAAACACTAATCAGTAGGGAAAGGGAAAAACCCTTCTTAAGTTGCATTTACATAAATTACATCTTTTCCCAGAAAGCTTTTTCCAGTGTTTTCAGTTACGTGTTTGTAATGTATTTGTGTTCTGGCTATGGAAAAACAGTCATTGCTGGATAGGTAGGTACAAATGATGTTCTTGGAATGGGGGGGGAAATGTAGAAGGGATCCTCAGGCAATTGTGTATTCACAGTACAGAAATGTAGGATATTTACTATCACTTTATCCTGGACTTTAAAAACTATCCAGATGAGAAGATGAAGAGACTGACCACAGCCAGATGTCTTTGATTCCAAACCACAAAAAAAGACGTATCCACCTACCAAGGAAAGTTTGAGGCCACGAGCAAATCTTGAAAATGATGTGAATTTTCTTAGATCAGAACCTGCTAAGTGTTGCAGTGCTGCAGTACTTGCATCTATGGGCTAGGTATTATACATTGCATAGCTTTTATGAATAGTCTTTTCAGCCACTTTTATGGAGACTTTACTGAAATTGTGTAGCCCAATAAGAGACCTGTGAAAGGGGAAGGTCATCTGGTTCCTATTAGTGACTGAGGCCACCTCTATGTTGAAGTCCAGAGGTGTTAAGGCAGGAAAAGAAGCTCAAGACTTTGAGATTTTGGCACACTGTTACCAAAGGAGAGAACTTAGTGAAACACGCCCTTAGATTCAGCCCTGTCCAACAGCTGGCCCCAGTGAGTGCTCAGGCAGTACATGTGAGCCATTTACATACTGGCTGGAGAGAGGGTAGAGGGGCATTTGTCCCTCCATGAAAAAAGGGGCCTTTGCCTAGGAATTATTTTTTACTCCCTCCCCAGTCTGCAGTGGAAGTGGTTTAGGGTGCTGACTAAAGGGAGGGACAAGTACCATTGTAGATGGCAGTGGAGGAAAAACATGAGGAGATTCCTGTGCTGGGAATGAGTAAGATATCATTTTTATTAAAGGGATAAGGCATTTGGCAGACACATCTGCTTGTGGTTAGCTGATCCTGAAAGAGAAACCTGTCTGTTTCCTATGCTGTCAGCTACCTCCTCAAAATAAACTTATCCTTACAGATTGAAAAGCAAAGATACAAGGTTATCCTGACACAACTGTTGCACATCTGGTAACCATAGGTCATGAGGCAGCCCTGGCCATCCAAGTGTGCTGGCACTCGTGCTGCAAAGACTGTCAGTAGCACTCTATCCATTGAAATCCATGCACTTGTGCTGGGGTCAATCTCCAAGACATAATCTTGTGAGCTATTCCCTTACTGCCCATGTTGTGTCAATTTAAATAGGTTTAGCAGTTATTCTCATAATTGCAAACCATCCTGGAAGTTTGCTATTTATATCATTTGGCTGTTGTGGATAACTAAACTTAGTTCAGGTTTCCTAGTTTTGTTTTTTGGTTTGTTTCTTTTAGTCTTAACTTTTTGATTAAGAGGTAGTTTAAAAGAGAACAGGTTTATTTCTGTTTATGATTTCATGTCTTTTCCTTCTCCAGATTTAGTGAGGTTGCATGGGTGATCCTGTGGGCCTGTCAATGAGCTTGTCAATGTAAGCATTTTGATTAAATCAAGTCTCTTTTAACCAAGTCTATCAGGTACTTCTTCTGTGGTCTGTTGGGAAGTAAAACAATTGAACCAGCTCCTGCTAAACAGCTAAGCCCAGATCACACTTTGAAGTGAATGGCATGACATGCATTGTTTGGTGGGAGCAGACTCAAGCAAAATTACTTTTTACAGAAGAACACAGACAATTTTATATTTTTAGTTTTGCAGTGGCAGATGTCTTGATTGCTAACATTCCCAAATTCTTCAGAAAAACCTCCAATTTCAGGACAGTTAAAAAGTGTCTGGGTGAATTTCAGTAATGTTGCAAAATGGAGGACAGTGAAACAGCTAATTTGGCAGCCATGAATCTATTCTGCAGTTTAGAACAGGTCTGCTTATGGACTCCTGACCTCATGTTCACAGTAAGCATCAGGCTACATTTTATGTAGGAGGTGGGCCTGGCACAAAGATGAGGCATCCATTGTGCCAGAGGTGTATAAGACAGCCACCTAAGGCTAGCTGTATTTGTTTGGGACCCTGCCCTTTAGTGTGCCTCCAGGATGTAAAGAAGTACTTGTAGGCACTTGATAGCTGATGGGCAGATATCCTTCTGGAGGGTCCTCATGCAAAGTGTAAGTATTAATACTTGCTTTACAAAAGGATCAAAGTCTGCAGAAAGATATCTGGATTTTCTTTCTCTTTTTTATAACATGAAGGTCTAACCTGGTATGCAGTTTTCTCTCAAAGTGTGAGACCCTGCCACCCTCTCTGTGATGGTAGGCACCAGGTCTGCTCACTGTCACCCTCTCTCTCTGGGATGATGAATGTAGAACTGATGCCTTCACAATGACTGATCTTCAAAGTGGGAACCTCTCCCCTCCCACCCCACCCTGGTGCATTGTTTATAGCCTGATGTTTATAGTCTTGTGGTTAAAGAGCTTCCTGGGAAATAGGGGTTTGCCTGCCTGCATGACAGGAGGATATTGCACTTCAGCTTCCTAATTGCCACTTTTCTACTGTGTGAAAAAGGGAGGGGGTGAATAAATCTCTGTGGTCTCTTTTAGAAAGGCAAGAAAAACTAGATGGGTCTGGAGGGCACTGCCTGAGCAGCTTTCAGGTGGCCATGGCAGGGACACTGGGGAGAGCACACTCCAGCCACCGAGTACTTCTAGGAAGCCATGGTGGTGCCTGTCCCTCTGAGCTTTACTTCAAGGTCCCAGTGTGGTGTTCATGAAGTTAAGGTAGATGATGTATCAACATGATTGGATAGGTTCAAGATGAAACCTCTTCTCTTGGTGCTCTATTTCTAGTATTTCAGATGCTTTTGATTTTTTTTTTTCCCCTAGCTCCTGGTACTAACATTCATCTAGGGAAGTAGGGAATGGAGAGATAAATTGATGTATTTTAATAAATGGAGGTAAGTGGATCAGTCTTGTGCTGAAATGAGATCTTTTGGACATCTCCTTTGGGTTTTTCTTGTGTACTACTGAGTTTCTCATAGCATGAGTCTTCCCATCTTGGCAAAGATAAGAAAGAAAGGCTTTGGGCCTCTTACTGATAAGTTGTTGAAATAATTTTCCTTCCTCCTGTAAACCAATATGCATTTTCAGGTTGAGGAAACTGGTGCAACAGAACAGCTTTACATTCCATCCACTTTTGTTAAGGCTGGGAACAGCTGGCTCAAGAGCTTTGTTCATCATCTAATTTGGGCCACTACAAAAAGGAAAGCTTCACACAGACACAGGCTTTCCAGACCTCCCTCATAACATGGAATTTTCTCTGTTGTGCCTTCAAACCCTATGTCCTGTATAAAAAGCACACAGGAGATAATTTTTTCCATATTTCCTTGTTTGTCTCCTATCTATTCTTTCCCAGGCTGTGGCTCTGAGAACATAAGCATGCATTGTGACAGAGAGAGGGAAAGAGGGTTTGAGCATTCCTATTTTAATACTTAAACCCTAGCATTCTTATATGGCCACTTTGCATGTTTTACCCTCTCTATACATTACAGTTCAAATGTGCAGGGAGACATTTAAAAGAAAAAAGAAAATATTGATTGTAGAAGAAGTCCTCTATCAGCCTCTCAGGCTTCTTGTAACTTTAGCGAAGACTTTTCTAGTCTTTATTATTACTATCTTCTAGTTTTTATTTTTTTAGCTCTGCTCTGATATAAACAGTTATCTGAGGGATAGAAAGTCCCAGGTGTATCCTCTCTCTGAGATGTTATATTGAAGTAAGACCTTGGTTGTTCTTTTGCTCTTATGGTATCAGGATTTTGGGTCCAAGGGAGTACATGTCATGAATTAGTGGTCTAGGGCATTTAAATGCTTATCATTTCTTGTTTCCTTAAGAAGCTAAGATAGGTCAGTGTACTAAATAAACTGGGACTGGGTGGAGTGAGTAGGAACATCTGCATGTCTTATGTTATGACTCCCCTAGCAGTCATCTGTAGTGCTGTATGGTTCCAGAAAGTCTCTCAAGCATATAGATGGTGGTGTTCCAACAAGCTGGAACCGCTGGCTGCAGCTGATGTTTCAGCAAGTTACTTTATCTGCAGCTGTCTTCATCTGTTGCTAGATGTAGGGAAGAATAGCCTCAGATTTTGTATAATGGAGGACAAAAAGTACAGTACAGAAATCAAAAAAGAAAAGACAAATATCAAGAGAAGTCTAACACTGTGAAAAATGCAAGGAAGTTTTAGAAGTTGTGTCAATGTTTCCTTTTAAGTACATGGCAAGATAACTTTAGTAGTATGAGCTCCCCCAGTTCAGTCACTATGACAAAATCCACTACTGTTGAGGATGGATTTAAATGATCATGCAATCACAGTGGTAATTATGCCAAATTCTTACAGATAAATCCATAATGATAGTATTGATCAACAAAATACAAATAAGTATTTAAAGCAAAATCATGCTATCACCTTTCTTCAGAAGTATGAGCATCTATTGTCATAGTTAACTTCAACTCAATTTCTTTTTGTGTGTGTAATTTTAGTTTATATGCCATGAGAATACATTGCCTCGCAAGAGGAAATAGCTCACAAGTTCCAGCAACCACAATAGCAGCTGTCAATTTGCTCAGTTTATGGTACTTTCTCAGTAGATTTATCTGATCAGATAAGAAGTTTCTAACTGCACAATCCTATTTTATTTGGAAAACTGAACACAATAATAAAAAGGTGTTAGAAAGAGGGTTTGCAAGTTAAACAGCACATCTCAGCATCATTCAGCTGCCATTTCCCCTTCTGCAGTTCTCACCCTACTCTCTTTTCCACCCTGGCTCAGACCAGTAAATGATATTGTCCCTCTGCTTCTTCATTCTCTCAGTTCTGCTGTAACTGAATAATATTTCATTCTGAACTGAGCTTTCAAGAACACTATTGCTAGTTCATAAATGGAAACTGAATTGGTTGGATTTAAATTAGGATCCTTGGGGTTTTATTGGTTTTAATTGATTTGTGAGACAAGGTGATTTGTATGTTCAATTGCATCTTTACTGGAAATGAGCAGTCCTCCCCCTTTCATAATTTAATGCATAATGGAGGGAAAAGAAAGAACATTCTGTATTTCTACTTGTCAGGTTGCAAACAGCTATGAAGGTACATGGGCCATTCAAGAGAAATGCTTTTTACTCAGAAATATTAAATGCTGATAAAGATCAGAAATTCTGCAAAGAGTGAAGAATCCCTAAGCAACCAGCCAGAACTGAGGTTTACAAAAATATTTAGGTTTAGAAATTGGTATCATTGTGTGTCTTGAAAGTGGGGATAGTCATGACCTAAGTTTTTGTGTTTTCCATTCCCAGTAGTATCTCTAATCATACTGAATCCAGGGAATTGAAGTTTCTCCTCTCTGTTAAGAACACCATCACAACTAGAAATCATACTGTTAGTAAAAGTCAGTACAGCTGTGAAGAGCTGAGAAATAAGCCTGCTTATTTCTGTTTGTAAATATTTTCTGTTTGTCTTATTCCACATTTCTGTTTGTAAAGCAAGCTTTTCCAAAAAGAAATATTACATGTTAAACCAGCTGAAAATTTTAAAAAAATCATATTGAAAACTGAAGCAAAGTATTCTCATTCTACATAAATTTTGCTTTATAATTACATTTTCTGTAGGTGGATTTTCCTTGCTAGAGAGAGTGAGAGCTGATAACTTACTAGTGGAAAAATTAATTTATAATGGCTAAGACTCACTCAAGATGTTGTGGTTATTACTTATGGTGTAGGTGTTATTACTTAAAATAAATATCCTTGCATTCAGAACTTGAGTTTGTAGCTCATGCCTCATAAGAGAAAAACACTAACTCAGGCACAGCACAGGGCTTCTCTCCTAGTTTGTCCCTGATGCACTGGGTTTGAAACCCATGTTTTCTTGTGTTTTTCCACTGTGTTATTACAGTGGAAATCTGGGCATTAGCCCCATAAGCTGTTTCTCACTTTCTGCTTATGTTACTGTCTGGCAAAACTGATGAGGGAATCAGATGCCTGAACTATTGCAAAAGTAAGAACCCAAGCTGAATGCAATTGCTGCAGCTTTCCTGCTAAACTCAGATGATCACTTTGTCTCAAAGGGTGGCAGCTGTATCCATTCACCTTATGAAAGGTTTCCTAGAGACAACACAAAGCTACAACACAAGTCATGTAATGCTCTGGTTCAAAGTGCAAGTAAATAGTTTGGGGTGTGGTATTCTTACTGTTCATAGCAACCTTTTTAATCATTGCTTCTTGCTTTGGACTAGACAAACTGCCAGAAAAGGTTCAGTTCTAGGTCTTTTTCATTTCACAGTCAATTTCACACTGATATCCCCCGATAGCCACAAGGAGCTATTCTGACAGCTGGATATAGCTGGAGCATAGTGGTAGCCAGACTTTAGAAAGGGGAAATTCCCAGAAAGTCAGTCAAGCTAAATCTGCCTCATGAACTTGCCTACGAAACTTCCAAAACTTTCTGGGTCCAATAGAGCACACATCCCTATCCCCAAATCAGCTATTTCATTCCTAGTGGTAATTGAAAAAATCCCTGTCAATCAATTTATTCTGTTCTCAGCTAAACCAGCTCTAGTTCTTAAGTTCACGACACCCATTTCCTTAGGCAGCAGGGCTCTGCTCAGCATTATCTTCCTGCCTCCTTTACCAAGTTCTCCTCTATGGCATGAGTCCTGTCTGAAATCTGTGATGAAAATTGAGAACTATGACATTAACTACTGAACTATGACATTAACTATTGTTTTAATCACATAATATTGGATCAAGGAGAGCATGGAACAATGTTGTGCTTTTTCTGATTCCATCAGTAGACAAAGACTGCAACAGTGGCTTCAAATTTGTAGCACATGATGCTTCAGCCTGCAAAACCCACAACTTTTGAACAGTAGTTGTGACTAAGGCATCTTTAATGACTGCTATAGAGGCTGCTGTGCTCTCTCCCCAAACTGCTGGTAAAAATACATGAGGAATGTTCTCTGTCTGCCTAGCTACAGAATTATGTTAGTAGATACGTGGAGCCCAGTACACTGGGCCCATATCAAATAGAGGCGTACCTTAAGAGGCTATTTATTTTTTTTTTCTGCAGTTTCTCTCCAGAGGGGTGAGTTTTATCCTAATTACATCTTTCTCAGTGGGAAAATAAAGTACTTTAAAACATATTGACCAAGTTAGTCACGCATAAAAGGACTTTGGAACCAGAAAAAAGAAAAGCATTTCTAATTATAAATCAAAGGTCTCACCAACTTCAGAGAAGCTGGAGAGGAAGCCAGGATGAGAGGAGCTCCATGTTGTGGAGAAATTGAGCCCAGCAAAAGGACACTGAGAGAATCCTATCCCATCTATTGCTTAAAAGTGGTCAGGAGAGGATGACGAGGTAATGATACAAATATTTATTGGTTTGTCCATGCCTAATAGTATCTTATTCTGCTTGAAGACTATTCTATTGGCCTAAATAAAATTTTTCTGCTTTATGGTTTTTGAAAGTGCACAAAATCTGTCGGTAGGCCTTGACTAAATACTCCTTGAAAAGTTAGTTTAATTTAAAAGTGCCAACAATATAGGAGGTATTAAAAGGATAAGCTTAAAACTGGTGGGCAGTTTCAACAGATAGTTCCAGTGTGAAATTCTTCTCATGAAAATGCTTCATGTGTAAAGCAGTATCAGGATTATGAGAAAAAACGTGCTATATTCCAGTTTCTGATAATTGAATGACTAACCAAAGGATCCTAAATAATCTGTGCTACACAGGAATCACAATGATTTTATTGTTGTGTGTATGGTGGCTGATTTTCACTTTCATGAAATGTTCTTCAATGCAGAGAGGTGGGACTTCCAGGAAGATATATGCGGAATAACAAGAAACTTGAAGTGTCTTAGGACAAATGGAATTGTTTTACTATTTTTTATTTTATTTTGATGTTCATTACTTTCCTTTTGCCCTCCTCCCTCATAAATAAGTTCTTAATTATTTAATCTTCTTTAGCGACTTGCCTGAGAAAATTCCCAGTAGATGACATAGTTTAAAAACTCTGAAGGTCCTTGAACTAGCTTTAGTTTTGTTCTCATTATTTTTGCACATATGCATCTTTCTTTATGTGGCTGTCACTTAGCAGCATAATTGTTCCAAGCCAGTATAACAAAGCAAAACTCCTTTTAGCTTATACATGATAAAGACACATTTGTATCCTTTTAGTTTTCTCCAGAAAGTTGATGCCACTTGATGGTGGTTGAATATAATCATATCTGTCTCTGGGTAGATTTAACATCAAAATAAAGTAAAGCAGTGTGAACATCTGATTAACATATGGAAAGATTTTTTAAATAAGGCTTTCTTTTCAAGTGCTGAAAGTTTGACAGTCTTTTATATTGTTTTATGATGCTGTGGTAGCAACTCCATGGTTATAGATATAATCTGCTTTCAGACTTGATTTTGAAAGCCCAAACCCTTCTGTATTCCAGTGTTGAGAAACAAAAATATTGAGTATGACATTTTTCACGTGTGGTCTTCAAGAGACAGAATATACTTATGGGAAATAATCAGATGAAATACAGAGAAATGAAAGTTTGAATAACCAACTATTTCTTCTTATGAAAATGTTTCCAAACCTATCATAACCACTTTTCATGCATATATAGAACATGGGCTCATATAACAAGGTAGTATGTCACTACTCAAAAAAGAATGGGAAAGGGTCATACTCCAGTGAAGTGTTTTGGTTATATTTAGAAAAATTTTACTGCAGAATGTACAGAATATCCAGCTTTAGGCTTTAGAATTAAAGTTCCAAGTTTTAAATATATATATGCTCTTGGTTTTAGTCATGCATTGTTGATTCAAGTGAGCAAAATTATTTATAAAGTTTTGTTTTCCTGAGATGGTCAATTTAATCTGAACTTGGATTGTTCTGAAATACTTTTAGAAGCTTACTTACTGAATAGTGATGTCCAGTTGCCAAAATAATGGAAAAATGTATGACAGGAAGAAGTGTGAAAAAGAATGAAGTAACGAAAGAAAAAATGTCATACAATAAAATACTCTATAGGAAGGATTTGAAATACGTCTCTAATAAGTCCTCTTTTGTGACAGCTAGATAATCTGTTTCTTATAAGGCTGTTCAGTAACCCTTCAGTTTTCCTGACTTTCCCTTCCCCAGCAGAATTTCTGGGACCAGAATTCCACTGTTAATTAAATAGAATAATATTTCTTTTATCAGCTGCTTAACTGGTGGAATTGAGAAAGTAATGTGAATTCATCAATTATACATGTTACACATGTCTGAAACTTGTCTGGCACTGGGCCCAAAGGAATCTTATCCATGCACTCAGGAGAAACTGGAGCTCCTTCTCCAGCCAGTGGCGTCTCCCTTTGCTCTGTGACAAACCCTGGGCCTGGTGACCTTCCTGGAAGCTGCAGCCCTGTTGTAGCTGGGAACACATTTAAGCCTTGAGAACACATTTGCCCAGTGGTCAGTGTTGGGGTCATCCCCCACTAGGACACTGGGAAATGTGAGTTTGTGGAACTGGATCTTGCACACAAGAAAATATTCCTCAGTCCACTCCTCCACTGAATGTAACATCTGATAAAAATAAGTAGATATGTTTCAGTTTATGTTCTTGTTAAGAGGTATCTTAAGAACATGTTGTCTTCTTTCACATACCCTAAAAATCAATTTTTCTCCCAGTGGCAGGTATACTCTTAAGAAACTTTTGAGTAAATTTCATACTACATTTGTAGTAAAAAAAATAGCTACGGACAAATGGTATTAAGGATTGGGCTTATAACTTTTTGAAGGTTACTTGAAAAGGAAGTCTAATATTCCATATTAAATACCTAAGATGTGTTCTAAGTGGATATATTAATTTGTAATTTGCAAAATGAAAGAGGCAGTTCCAAAAGCCATGAGGATGTTTTCCTCATTCCAGACAGAGAGCCCATAGCATACACGAGTTTACACAAGATTGTTGTATGTGCTCCTAATAAGCTTAGTACAGCTTCTGGTGGGGTTTGAAAGTTCTGGAGAGGAAATGTATAGATACAATAACATCTATTACATCTATGTGTAGATATAATAATGTATGTAGCTCTTGCCTTCAGCACAAAGAGGGCTCAGTTAGTTGATTAGATCTCCTGCCCAAAGCTGGGCTCACGTGTGAGGGAATACAACAGATTTAAGGTAGCAATTTAGGAAAAGGAAAGAAAGATGGCCAGGATAAAGGGAAATGTGTGAGTGCTAGACAGAGAAGAAAGAGAAGCCAATTCACTTGAAGCACACCACAGCTCTCAAGGGGTGCCCAGATTTTCAAGTGCATGTGGACTCTGCATTTGGGTGGTTTGTGATAAATTTGCTCTTCCTGTGAGAAAATTTTCTTTCCCTTATAAGAATGAATGAAGGCAGGCATTTGAGATTACTTCACCTTGAAACTTTTTTAATCTGAAGACTGACATACAGAGCTCTGAGTGTATGCCACCTAGGAGTGTTCCAGGGAAGGAGTACTTTTGGGGACTTCTGAATCAAGACCACAGGGATTCACACAACAATGAGAGTGTTTTGAATAAGCACTTTGGGTTAGTTACCTACCACACCACCAAAACTTTCCATTTTGGATAATATAAAAGCCAGAAACAAGAGTGACAAGAAAAGCATGTTAATGGAGACTCTGGCCAAGAGAAATGTTTTTATTATTGCAGGACTGGAGGAAGAGTCGGATAACATCTTCCCTCTGGCTGGCTGCCTAATTATTAGAGTAGAATAGAGGAGCAGATATACTGGGTTGAGCTTTGCAGCAAAATACCAGGGAGGACATGAGGTCTGGTTGTTAATTGAGATGGAGTAAAATTTACCAAGATTAAAAACATCATGAAATATCTGGATCAGCCATTCTATTCTTCAAATATCTGCTTCAGGTAAAATGAAATGTGCATCATAGAACAAAACATTACTCTGTGCTTTATTCACAGTTAGTCTAGCACCAAATCTATAAGTAAATATGGGTATTTGTCCTGGTAATTATTTTTATTATTGTTATTATGGTTATTATTGTTTACTTTATTATTTGTATTTTCTTTTTTTCTATTTTTGTAAAAAAGAGTAAAGGATTAAGCTGTTAAATATCAAGGATGGTTCTGCAAGGTTTTTTTAAAGGGTATTTAGTATTTATTGTTCTGCACCTCTGTACAGAACAATATCCTTATTTTAGAGCCTTTGGGACAAAATGAATTGCCCTCTGGAATTACCTACATCACTTCAGAACAACTGAGGGGCCCAGATTACGTTTTAGAATAATTTGGAGAAAGCTAAAATGCAATTCATCCTGGATAAATCAATACTTGTTGTGTTCCAAGACAACAAATGTAATCTCCAACTCTGTAATAAACTCCACACAGGTGGAACACATGGCAGACTACATCCCCTCTGGATATTGTTGTGAGTCTCATGAAATGCTGAGGGTTTGTTTTGGTTTTTTTGTGGTTTTTTTTGTTTTGTTTTGGTTTTTTTGTTCATTTAAGCTTTAAGGTACTTGTTGTAACTTTTCTACTTTTTTCTATATTGTCTCTTACTGAACTGTTATAGCAATAGGTAGGATTTTCCAGTGTGTGTTTCGCTAGCCCAGTGAGGAGGTGGAGGAAGGGAGTTCAGCCAGGGGAGGGGTAGGACCAGACCCCATTTAATGTATGTGTCCATACATTAAATGGAGTAATCACTTCAAGAGCAGTTCTTCATACTTTTGTGATATTTTCAGGATGGTTGGTATAAGAATCATGTGGCACAAAAATTAATGATGGGCTTCAATTCTGCTTCAGAAACAAAAAGCTTAACTTGGTGCTGTTTGAAAATTTCTAGGAAGACAGCATTCTTATGGACGGATTTGGAAGGACTCATTCCTCTATTTGTTTACCATGGGAACTGTATTAACCTGACAGGTCCTATGGCAATCCTCCTTTAACCATGATATAAACCTCAGTTTTTCAAAGAGATGAAAAATCTCTTTCCTGGAAAACATCCCATCATTCTTGTTTCTTCTGCTTTCTCTTCTTCTGTTATGGTCAATTGCAACTGGTAGCACTATGTTGGTTAGCCAGCTTTCTTCCTTGCTTTTCCTGTCATCTTACTTCCTGCCTCATTGTCTCTTATAAAATGATCAAATTATTCCCAAATTATTTTCCCTTGTGGGGGCTTTCAGGACCTGTCAATTTTGGCACACAGCTTTGTGTTATCTAGACCAGGAGTGATTGGTCAAGCCTCATTCTTTGTCCTCCTTCTCCGTATGCTGTACTGCCTTTGCTCTAGCCCAGAATTCCTGCATCACCTCTTCTGCAACCTCATCTCCCCCTTTTACCTCTTCAGATTAGAATTTATCCCTTTATTTTGGATGTGCAGCCACTTGTTTGAAGAACGCCAGGCATTGTGTAGCAAAACCTCAAGTGTTCCATAATTTCTGTTCCATTAATGGGTTAAATACCAAAAAGAACCTGGTAGGTTTTTACACAGCCTGTGGGTAAACGATAAGAAAGACATGTTGTGGCTACACAGAGCCATAAAAACTCTGTGGTGTGAGGCAAAACGCTGGAAACCTCTCTTCCATTTGGGAAGCACAACCTGCATTCAGTTTGTTCATACACTAAACACTGAGAAAAAGATAAAATAAAGAATGTTTTCAGCAGGGATTGTAAGTTGTTTGCTTAAGCTCCTTCATATTTAAACTGTCTCCTAAGAACTGCACATATATTAATGAGCATAGTCCTTCATTGGTTTATCCACAAGTCTACAAGGAATGTTGCAAATCCACATCAAGTGGATTTTTTCATACCTGCTATATTTTTATTTAGGTGAAAACTATAATGTCACACATTGCCAACTTCCTGCTAATTAACGGAGAGTCTTATTTGTTCAGTCCTCTGTAGAGATTAACATAGAATTGATGAATTAACTTCTGATGCTGATACTTGTGAGAGTAGGATGGGGAAAAGTGCAAAGCAACAGGACAACATCACACTTGTAGCTGAATGAGACCTCAGAGTTTTTTCAAAAAATCTACTGTAAAAATTCAGAAGAAAAAACTAACCAGCAGGCAGAAATAATTTCAGAAGTCTGTATATATAACTGTGTGAGCATGCATATGCACATCAACATATATGGTTCTGTATCCAGCTTTTTAATATGGAAGTTTAATGATTGCTAGTTAACACAGAGTGTAATTCATGGTTTTTTTCCATTTTGATCTTGTTCATTAGTTTTCAATCAGGTTTTGAAGAATACATCTAAGAAAAATGCAAGTCTCTGTGAAGGCTATAGATAACATTATTATAGCAACTATAAAAATTATCTAACTTGATTTTCAAGCTTAAGTGCAGCTCTTGTAAGGTTAAAATCAAACCACAAAGTAAAAATTCTGACATTTATTCATTAATTTGATTTTTAAAAGCTACTTTATAGCCTGCAATTGTTCTTTTCATGTTGTCTTGCTTCCTGCCTCATTGCCTCTTATAAAATGACCAAAATATCCCTAAATTAAGATTTGGGGAAGAAAAACTTGTCATCTTCTTTATAAAATGAGATATACTTTTAAAAAATTTGTCTTTTTAAGGTTTTGTTAAATTCTTAACTTAATCATATCTAATCAGTTCAAGGTTTCAAGAATAATTTGAAATATCATTGGACTACCAATTACATAATTTACCTTCATTCTGCTATAAAATTGCATGGGAATTTTTAAAGTGAAAAATTCAATAAATGAAACATTTTTTAGTTACTAGTATGGATCAAGAAACTAAAATTTATTTACTGTCATAGATAACTAGAATTTAACAAAATATTCAGATCAAATTTGTTAGTGTTGCAAAATTGCTGAACTACAAAAGCAACTGTATATCAAATACTCTGTGCCTTTGGAGCAAGTGAAAGCTAAATACTCGATTTAAACTAAGCAGGTAATTTCTAGAAGGCTTTTATGACTAATAGAAGAATCATCAATCATCCAGAACTCCAATCATTCCACTTACTGGAGCTGAAAGAAATCATTAGCATGGACATTTGTTTTTTCATGCTGGACCCCTGTGCTGAATAACTTCAACAGCTTTGCAGGTGGTTTCTGGACAGTCTCATTTGTTATGGAGTTGTCTGCTGAGTAGTTAAAAGGTGCCTGTTTATTCTGGCCGTGCAATTGGTAACTGATTTGCAGGATTTTTAGAATTATTTTTAATGTTGTTCTGCTCACTTATGTGTCCTGAGTGAAATAAAGGATTTATACTTCAGGAAAAAAAAAATGCATTACCTTGGACATTGGGGAGCTTAGGTCATGCTGCAGCCTCAGGCTCTTGGAGACATACTTTCCTTCACCATCATTATTGTTTCAGGTATAGTACAGCATTCTTTATACTTGAAAATTAAAATTAGTTTTCTTCCCTCAGAAACAATTTTCTTCTAATAGCAGATGTAACCCTTCTGCCTTCAGGAATGAGTAGTAATATTGGACATAACCACATAGAAAAGATTCAAGTTAAGGGAGAATATACTAACACACTTCTCAAAGCTAACAATTTGTGGCCTTACACTTGATGTCTCAGAGGCCTGATGAGAGCACCCCAGTAACCAGCATGTGTCCTCTCCAGGTCCTCCAACAATGCTGCATCCTGATTAAAACTTTAACATTCAAAGCTCACTGACAAGTCTATTAGTGGCAGGAATAAAAAGGAGTTTCCCCTAAATATCTGAAGAACCATTGCTAAGAAACTGAATTGGAGATGAGTGGAGTACACTACCTGTTCAACAAACAGCTTTGGTTTTGTAGTGTGATTTTCTAGGGCTGTGAATCCTAGAATAGCTGATGCCCAAGAGCGAACCCCAAAGGTTTGGCACAGTAGCTTCTCATCTAGATCTAACTCCAGGAACTGGGAATTGTGAAGCAGGGACATTTAAACTGCTGTGTAGGAGCCAAGATTCCAGAGAGAGCAGCTGAACTAAGCGAACTTTATCTGACTGAGATGTGAAGCTGATCCGTGGTTCACATAAAAATTTACCAAACTCTTATCTGCTGTCATTTTGCTGCACTTTCTCATGCCTCAAACATGACAGGTAATCATAAGAAAGATGTATCAGGTATCTATAAGAAAGATAACAGAAAATAAAAACTCAGCAGTGCCTTTTGACCTTGACAGGTAGATTGGACCTAATTACTCCCAAGAGACAAAATGATCATAGCTTAAAAGAGTGCCCATTGAAGGATCTGTGACACTTCACTTAACCACTAAAAATCACTGTAATTTTAAAATAATTTTCCTCAAAAAGTCTAAATTCATATCAAAATTGTTCAATATGAAGCATCTCTCATGGCCTTCAGGGTCTAGACAGGAATTCAGGTTCTTCCTAGAGATAAAATTCAGTCCTCATAGGAAACAAAAAAGGCATCCAGTCAAAAATGATAGTTTCAGGAGTTGAGGCAAGTTAAATACAGTCTGAAAGACTAAGACAAGAGACCAGAAACAATCTGTTCAAAGTCTAGAGCCTGAAACATGTTGGACACTTTTCAGACCTTACTGGCACAGTGGCATGAAGCACTCGTTCAGTATTTATTCAAGTGCAGGAAACTAAGGAGACTGTCAAGTCTGTAAGATTTCTCACAGTCATACTCATACTACCAGTCCTAGACTTACCTGGCTTGTGTCAGATAAGTTTTGCCGCCTTCAGTCAGAGTCTGTGAGTGTATGGAGAAGATTAATACACTCACAGGGCATGGCCTTGGTCATTCAGATCGAACAGAACTCCGTTTCACAGGACTCTATTTATATCTTCAAATACTGCTCAGCCAAATAATCCTCTCTTCTTTGTTCAACATTTATTTGAAATTCTATTTGTAGAACTTAGAATTACAGACAAGTTGTGGAATAAATCATCAATAATATCCAAAATTATTTGCCTCTTCAGCACAGAGGTTCAATGTAAGCAGAGCAGACTCCCAGATGTTCTAATGCCTGATTGGGATCAATGCTTGCATAAAGAACATATGGGTGAAGATAACTTTGGGATGATTTAGGTGATGTTGATAGAAAGAATGAAATTATTACAAAGTTGCTCCCTTCAGAATCCTCTCTGTAAGAGTGCATCTTCCTTGGGAAGATGCATTTGGACACACTTCATCTTCTTGAATATTTGAACCACCAAAAGTGTTGCTTTCCACACACTGTGTGTAAGACTCTTTTTGCTTAGCCTTAGACTTGCTGACTAACCGTCATTCCAGGATGAAATCATAGCAATTATCTTTTATTAGATATGTAATCTCTAAAAATACCTTGGCCAAATATTCTTGTACAGACTCTGTGATTGTGAAAAGGACAACAGCCAAGTTATCTAATGTTATCAGTATTTCCGAAATGTGACTGAAGTCCCTCTTTGGGGGTGAAACAATCACCCATAAATGGCTGAATGGAATCCATGTATTTTCTAACAAAGAATGCTGCATGTTAAACCAGCTGAACTTCTTAAAAAAAAAAAAAGGTATTCCCACTCTACATAAACTTTGCTTTTTAATTAAATGATTGAAGTAATCAATGCCACTCTTGTTAAATTCTGTTAAACACAAAAACTTTAAGGACCTACAGAGTTCTGAAGAGCTCCTGTTAAATTGCTGGCACAAAGGCTGTCCTAATGGACCAAGTATCTAAGACCCTAATGTCGTTCAATACAATCTTACATCATTGCCAGGGGATAGGGGAAAGGGACTCTCTCTCACTTCCCAGAAGAAAGGTCATCCCTTTTCCAGTTGGGAAAACATGTCTGTGGTCCAGTTTGGTTGGGCTCTGCAGTGAGTATTTTTGAATGTGAATCATTCTCTCTGTACACTTTTGTTATTGGTATTGTTGCTGTTAATGTTAATTTTCTTGTTTCATTGCAGTTTCCAGTAAATGGTTTCTTATTTCAATCCACAATTTTTACCTTTTTGTGCCTCCAATTCTCAACTCCATCCCCAGAGTGGGAAGGAAACTGTGGGGCAGGAGCCAGCGTCTGTGGATGGGTGAGTCTTAGAGTATGGCACTAAACTGGGGAGCACCATTCCTAAACCATGACAAAGGTTTACTCTTGTGTCCTCACAAGACTGTCAGAAAACCAAAATGCAAAATACCATCTGTTCTTCAGTCACAAAACACATTGGACCCCTAATAAAGTTGATATCCATAGCAAAAGCGCAAAATTTAATCTCCAAAGATTATAAGGAAGAAGCAAGAAATATAACTTGTGCTACCTTGTAATATTCAGACATACAATAATTATCACATGAAAATTGGAATAGTCTGAAGGATAAAATTATAATTAATTGGCCAAGGAATCAGTCCAATTCTCAGGTAAAGGGAAAGAATATTTTATAGGCAAGTACTTGAAAGGGCATTTCAAACCACTATTATAAAATTACCTGTATGTAGGAGCAGAAATAAACTCTTGGAATTAATAATAATCTTTTAATGTGTTTAAATAATAATTTTGATTATATGTTTTTCAAAGCAAGGAAACAATACAATATCCAAAGTTACTATAACTATAATATTCAAAACGTGTTTGAACAGATCACTTCTACCAGGGTTATTTAAGGCATACAATACAAAGCTAGTTACTTTCAGGTCTGTTCTAGCAAAGCATCTGATCAGAGCCAATTTGCAGCAGTGAAAAGGAGAGCTGAAATATCAAATTGCTTCAAAATCTATATTTTTCCTCACATTTATTAAATGTTAATTATGTCCTTTTTTTAGAGAAATTCTTTGAATTGATTGTGTGTGAAAAGAAAGAGTTGTTTGGTTTTAATGTTTTTCTTCCATGCATTCTGAAATGCCTTAATCATGTTTTTGAAATCATAATCCCTATCTGTTGATTAGGAATGATTTAGCACCATAATGAAATAGTTAGAAAGGGCTCCATAAGGACCACATATGGGAATTTACATCAAAAGGCAAAATATGGAATTCATAATGTACATAAAAATATATGTATTAGATCAAATAGACTCTTTTCCATGAAGCTTTTACTCTACCACTTAGAGTGAATAGATAATATTGAAAGACTCATTAAGTGTTTGATCCTTGAGCATCAGAAAGAATATTTTAAGCAGAAGATAAAGGCATTAGACATTCCTACAACACAGCAGTATGAAATCATTCCTCATAAAAAATTTGTAGTGGTCATCAAACTTGGGAATGCACTAGAATAAGGGTCTATTTGTACTATCATCTGTTGTGGGTTTTCTGACATGATTGGTGCTGCTTCCTTTCAGCAAAGGAAGATTTCATGTATTGTTGTTGCATTCAGTCCATCAGTGATGCACTCTGCCTCATTGGCCTCTACTTCTAGTGGCTTAAACCCAGCATAACTCAATAGCTCCTTTTGATCAGAGTGGATATAACCAACACCTCAAAAACAGATGGCAGAACCTTGTTAGCCAGCCTCAGAGACTACTGGAGAAATTATACCTGCTACTGAGGATCCTTGATGTTCAACATAACCTTGAGAGTCTGTTTTCCTTTTATGAAGCTGTTCTAACATCCATCAATGGTTTCAGCAAATATATCATTTTGCCTTAAAATCTTTACAGAAGTCCTGGATCTGATCTACTAGGCACCCAATTCCAGTGGGTATGGAGAATCCAAGATTCCAGGAAGGACAAGTCAAACTACACTCCAGCACCGAGCAGTGAGTTCCTAAGAATTCCTTGTTCAACTCATAGCTGAACACTAAAGGATGCCCAGCAGACTGTGAACAGATGATTCTTTCAGCATTAGCATGAGTCTTTTTTTTTTTCCCCCAAGAAGTAAAATAAGAGGAGATAACCCAGGACTTTGGGGTCTCCATGAACTCCCTTCTGACATTCCTCTATGCATGGTCCTGTTTCTTTGCACTATTCTCTTACATCTTCAAGAATATTTCATGTGAAATATTCATATGACCTCCAGAGTTTTTTAGCACCAGTCTCTTCTGCAAGCCTCACCTTTTTCTGTTAGACTTGCTTCTCTCTGTCATTACCATTTTATAGTCTTCTTCTTTTATTTTTCTTTTGTCTTGTTTGTTTGCTGAGTCTGGTTTTAGCTGAACAATAAAATTTTTGGAGCAGGAACTTATCAATCGATGTATCGCTTTTATGTATCCACAAATCTTTTGGATTTTTTTCACTGCAATAGATTTGTGGGGATATAAATTTTCTAAACTGCCTGTGTTCTTAAAGGTAGCATTTAATTATGAATTAAAATTTTAAAGGAATGGATTTTGTGCCATAGCAGTCCAGATTTTATTTTCATAGTTATCTGCTCATTCGTGTGGCTATGCTGATAAGAATGTGTTTTGGGTTTGGTTTTTTATCTTTACTATTTTATGAGCATTAATAATTCACAACTCTTGATAAATATCAAATTATTTTATTTTATATCATTTATCACTGCATGTCTGAAAACATAATATCCTAGATGAAGAAAGATTGAATTTATTTATAATCAGGAGTATAGTGAATGCTGCTTCTCTGTAAGTATTATTCTAAGTCCTTTCAAATATGGCAACATTTTTGAGTGTGTCAAACCCATCCATTTTGAGTGGATCATTGCTTTTGTCACAGATTTTAAGTTCATTACCTTGGTAACAAATAGCATTATTCTGAATAAAAGCGCTGTCTTGGCTTTTAAAACCTCTAAACATAGGAATTTCTTCCTGGAAAAAAGTGCTTAGCTTTTGTATACACTGTCAGTGAAATCATGTCCACCTTTTAGTTACAGTAGCCTGTATTCACCAAGATATTCTCTTTTATTGCTGACTTGTTCCCCCAATTGAAATGGTAGTACTTCAAGTTTGGAAGGGGTAATTCCTATGCCCTATCCCTCTGGGGACACTCCATTAGAGCGAGCCAGAAAAAGCACAAAGCTCATTCTTCAATTCAGCAGCTAATCTATATTAGGAAATTAAATGCTTGCAGGGTCCCTTTTCCCAGCCTGGATCATTGGCATATTCTGGCCATGATCAGGCTGTGTAACGCCACTCTGGTAAGGAGGGGACCATTGCCAGCTGACAATACTTCTAGGACTGGGCATATTCCCAAACTCTTTTTGGGAAATGTTTTGGTGGTGAAAGGTGATGCAGGTAAAAAAATTAGCAGTGACCACTCTAAAAATATAATCATTTAGCCTATCAGCACCCTGAGAATGTTTAGTTTTCTTATTTAGATACAGCCATCATGGCTGAAGTTTATGAGTACATTGGAACCAACTGCATAAACTCAAGGGAATTTAGCAGGGCTGGGATGACAACTCCTAACTCTGATTAAATCTTTACCACAAATTGTGAGTGAGTCCTTTACAGGCTAGAATGAAAAGCAGTGTTTAGTTCAAGCCTAATTAATTAGCAGGGAACTTTTCTAATGACTTTATCTGTATCTGAATAAGGCAAAGCCTCAGAATTAAGTAGGTTACTGTTCTTCTGTGACATATCCATCGTCCATTGTCCTCAAAGGCTTCCCAGCTCATATTTAGGATAGTCTGTTCAGTCATTCAGTAGGACTCCTTTCATTCTTCCTGTGGAACCAAACTGCTTTTCTTGGAGTCTCTCTTTGCATCTCTCCTTCGTCTGCCTTTCATCTGTATGCCTCATCAGATAAAGTTTTCAAAATCCCAGCTGTGGTTTTTTCTCCTTATTGCACTTTTTAAATGGTTCACCTGCAGGCATTTCAGAGTTTTGCTATAATGTTTCAAGAAACAGCACTTTGTTTATGTGAATTTTATCACAAATGTTTATTCAAAACCAGAAAGTGGTACTAGAGTGAAAGACAGCTCCATCCACAGCATTTGTTGAGTGACATAGTTCAGCTTTACACTGGCAGGCAGGGAGGCCCAGAGGAGTGGGTTAACAGAATGCAGTGAGGCTGAGGGGGCAAAGATACCACTGTATAAAATTTAAGTATTCATTTTTTTGCTAGTGTTAGTCTGGTCATGTATATTCAGTGGCCATTTGTGGTTGGAACAAATTACTCCTGGTCTTCCAGCTAAATTTTATGCAAAAGTATCCAAAATGCACACTCTAAGATGACTCAGTAATGATGTGAGGACAACTGGGACATCAGTTTCAAAGTACACCCTGGTTCAAGCTCACTCCTAATTTTGTGTCAGTAAGAGGTCTGAGGTTATCGGAAGAAATTTTATATGAAGGTTTTGCAAATGTTGTCAAAAAATGAATGTAGACAATACTAAAATCAACCAAAAAAGGCTGTAATATTTACCAGAATAGCTCAAGTGTACAGCTACTGTCATATTGAAACACCTTTGCCTAGTAGCAGGTAGGATATTGGAATCAAAAGAGTGAGAAAGAGTCAAAAAAAAAAAAGAACCTAAAAAAACCAAACCCAAACCAAGGAGTTGATTAGTAAAAAGGCAAAACAGTAGAGAAGGAACATAGAAGTGAACCTCAGGAGCTGATACTTAAAGGCACACATCTAGTCTATGCTAAATTGCAGATGTCAAACAATAAAGTTTCAACTAATTTTTAATAAACTCTCTCTTAAGGTAATTGAGTTTAGATTCATACTAAGACTTTACTGTCTATATATAGCACAGCTATAAATAGCACACACATAAAATAAAAAAGTCATTAGCAGCTGCATCTCCCTTGATCCACTCAATTAGGAAACATCTGTGGTGTAGTCAGTGTTCTTTTCCATAATTGCTTAATATGGGACAGGATGATATGAAAGCAAAATATGTGTTTGGGAGCTTGTAGCTCACCAATTTATCATGCATATGTTTTAAATGTTTTTAAAAGGTGCATTTTCATCATAGAGAGAAATCATACATCATGGAAGCCACTAAGTTATAAGATGTCAACTGTTTCCAGCTTCAAAAGCCAGACTCTTTTCTTGATCAGTGGGTGGTGGAAGTTAATCTTTTTTTAAGTGAAAGTAAAGTTAAGGGATGGGGTGCACAGACAGAATTTGGAATTTATTAAAATAAATAAGAGTTGCTGTTTCTTTCTTAGGAATATTTTTGCACTCAGGTCTTGCAACACTCATGATTTTAAATCTCCTAAATTGGCAAAGGCCTCTGAGAAAGTGACAAGACTGTAGATTAAGAATGCTCAAAATTAAATCTGAATTCCATGATTTTTTTTCTGTTGAAACATGAATAGTATTAATTTCTAATTGCACGTTTCTACCATGCCTTTTTTATACCTGGTAAAATAAACCAAAATCAATTTACTGTTAGTTAGTAATATTCAGTGTCAGCAAATTTAAATTTAGTGCATTTTTCTCCCACTTATAAAAAAACAAAAGAGATGAAAGGAAAAAGAAGGGAAAGCTTGTTTATGAAAAAAAAAAATGTAGAGAACGAATTTAGCTGTGAGTGTCTGGGCTTGGTAGAAAAATACCATATCAGAAACAAGTTTTTAAACACTGATTTTGTTCCTCCCATAACAACAATAGTTGCCACCATTAGCAAAAGCTGTTGTTTCATTCATGCTTCTATGTCCTTTAAAAATCTTTACAGAAATTAACTGTGCACCTTTGAGCTAAGATACCTGTAAAGCAAGGCACATCAACTTAAAGACAGAACAATCTTATAGGATTTGAATTAATGATTTTGGTTGCCTGATAATTTCTTTGGTTTTGTAAATTTTTTTTCAGTAGATAAAATATGTAATTTAAGCAGAGTGGTAACCTTCTAGGAGGGAGGGACTGTGAGAATGAACTTTCATTGCTCTTATCTTCCTCTTGTTTTCTTATGGGCTGGCCTCAAATATTACTTCCCATCAGTTTTTGACCTGTGGACAAAATAATCTTGATTTAAAAAAAGAAAAAGAGTGTTGTTTGACCTCTCATTTATTTGTATTCACATGATTCTGTCACTGAACTGTTGAAAAGCCCCCAGAAAAAGTGCAGGATGGTGGCAAGGGGAGGCACTGGGAAGACTGGAGTCAGGGAAGAGGTAAGGAGTCAGTCAACAGAGCCTGTAAATTTTGAGATAGCTGTCTGGCTGGTTTTGTTTTGGGAGTATAGACTTTCTCACTCTTAAGTGACCAAATTATTTTTCTTTTTGTCCACACTGGACTGTGGAATGATGAGGGCCCCTGGAAGAATAAATTGGAATTTGATGGCTGTGGTAACAGAGGGGCTGAAAAGTCAATGTGGTTGTTAAAACAAGCCTTTCCTCCCATGTGTTGCCATACATGCCACCATCAAGTGTTCCTGACAGGAGTGAGAAAATAAGTGAGATAAAATCCCAATTGGATCAGCTTAATTCAGTGATGAAGGTGATGCTGTAAACACCAAGAGAAAGGAGTGAGACCAAATAGCAAAGGTGCTATAAGACAAACTCCAAGTATAATACATGGATAACAATGTTAAAAAATCCTGTGTTTTTTTACTTTCCTCTTTGCTCACAAGGAGTTATTTTTTTCTGCCATGTTTTCCATTCACAGTCCCCTCAGACTTTAACAATGTATTCAGCTGGTGTCAGAATTAATTCTTAGAGAGTGACAGCTTCTTGTAAATACAATTAAAAGTCACTACAGGGTGAATAAAGTATTATGAAGTAATCCAATACAGAGTCAGTGGAATTTTGAAAAATAACATGGGTAAATAACAAAAAATAATTCTTACTGAAGTTTTAAATTCAAAATGTCTTAAATAATCCCTCAATTAAGAAGTGTGCCAACCTAAAAAAATAGAGGGTGGCAAAAATTACAAATACTGTTGGGCAGATCTTTCAGCAGTATATTAGGGCTAGCTCTATCTTCTGCCTAAATCCAGTTTTCATTATTAAGAACTAAAAGAGACCTGAAGAGTTTTCTAATGCAGGTTTTGTTCTGTCACCACAGAACACAATACCTCTCCCATAGTCAATGTCCTAAAACTTTTCACAGGCTAAGTGTTTATCTGAAGCATATTTGGACAGTACAAATATTTTATGAAGGTATTCTGCTGATAGAAGGGCACATTAGTATGTAATGAGGGCAGTTTTCAGGCTTCCTATAATTAGGACTGAGTCTCAGCACAAACATCAAGAAAAGCCACAAGAACTTGCAGGCTTTGTTTTACCTTGTGCCTAGGACAGAGATTTTAAAAAGTCTTCTAAAAAGATAAAATAAGAAAATACTTCTCTCTATTAAATATATTAATTGCCTATTGTTCATACTTTTTTCTAATCCAAGACTGCAGACTTTTCCTTGATCTGCAGCAGGAATCAAGATGTTATCCTCTTGCTTTATAAGGGAGAGAGAACAAATGGAAGAAGCAGTAGCTAATGACCTGCTTTTATAGATTCAGAAACTTGCCATACTTTGAGCATGTTGCATGGGGCAAGGTCATTCCTTAATAATATTAAAAATCTCATGGAGTCCAGCAGCACTTTGGAAAACTACATTCTTTCCCCCTGAGGGGTCCTTTGGGGTTGTCAGTGGTTTTGTTTTCTCCTGCTGTTTCCCTGTGGCATAAAACAGCTTTGGAATTTTTTTTCTTTTCTAGATTGTAAGTCTTCAGCTATCAGACACTAGGAAGCAGTATTTGGCATAGAAATCTTTCAAACCTTTTTTTATTAGGTTTTTGCTCATGGTTATAAAAATCTTAACTTTTTTATTCCAGTGGGTGCAGTGTGGGTCACCAGCTCCGTTTCTAAGAGCTTTTGATCAATAAGAATAGTGATGCTGAGTATGGAACAGAAGCATGATAGCTGTGGGAATGTAGAAAAGGAAATTACAACAGAGGTGGAAACCAAAAATCAAGCAACCTAATGTACTCATGTTGGGGGAACTAGATAATCTCTCTGCAAGAACTCACACATGAAGTTGTAGTTCTGGCAGCAGAGCTTTTAAATAAATCTTTTAAATAATTTTTTTAAATCAGGAAAGGTAAAACTGGAAAACAGTCAACAAAGGATATGTATTTATAAAATAGAAATTAAATAATGGCATACATAGTATGTTACTTATATGCAAGAATTCAGAACACTCCAAAAATGTAGAGGTAAATGAAAATGAAATGAAGCATAGATATACCCAACTTGCATTTTGCCAAAGCAATAAATCAAAGTCGTCTTCTTGCATCTACCAAAGTCATTTGTAGATGACTGGTTCTCAAAGACAGGGAGATAAAAATCAGTCTAATTTCTTAGAAATCTAGTAAATAATTTTATGTGACTTAATGCAAAGAATGTATTTTGTTATTCTCAATTAAATTAAGAATTGCCAGACTTTACTGAATCAAAATATCTTTATTCAAAAATTGAGTGGTTCCACTAGTGACCTTGACACAAAAAAGTAGGAGCATGCAATGATTTTTATTAACAAAGATATAAAGTGCTCTTAATAAAGAGAAGGTCGGGAATATCTTATGAAGGGCTGAATAATTCTGAGTACACAAAAATTCCACACATGTAATGCATGTAATAGTACAATAGTGACAAACTGAGTATTATTGAATTACATGGAATTTCTGCTGTAAGATGAAATGACTGAAACAAATGAGAAGCTGATTAATCTTGGAGAACTAATTGATCATGAGACAAAAATGTGCCTGTATCATGAAGTATTCTGAAGCTATAAAATTTAATGAAATATTTTTAATCTTATGTGGGAGCTTGTGAAATATTTCTAGGAGGTTTTTAATAGTTGTGCCATTATCAGAAGCCTTTTAAATAAGGGGAATTTCAGAAGAGCTTCCCAGACTGACATATCTGTGCACTGTTCTGCTTTTCTCTCTATAGATTAATTCAATCTGGATGGGAGCAGCAGAAAACTATTAGCAGAGCAAAAATATTGAAGAGTCAGGCAAAAGAGCTGACTTGTTTTCAGTGCAGGAAAATGACTGATGAGAAAGCATATTTTTCTCTCTCAGTAAGGAGAGAAAAGCTAAGTGAGCTGAAGGATGTAGCTGGTATTAAGTTGAGGGGAGAGTAAAATGGCTGGTAATTTATGTAGGATGGAAAGCCCTTAATCATGAGAAGATTTCTAGCTCAGTCTTCTTATATTATCAATGGGTGTTAAAAGTACCCCTGTGGTTTCAAGATAGAACTTGGTAAATGTATTAAGGAAAATAATATGTGATTATGTATGTATTATGGCATTTACTGCCTGGAAAGTGGAATCCCCAATTCACCCATCAGTCCTATATTTATTCAAAAACTGGCCAAATCACAAGCTCTTTAATGTAACAAAAAAAAAAAAAAAAAAAAAAAAAAAAACCACCAAAAAAAAAACTTTCACTTTTCTTTTTTACTCTGCAGATCTATTTTGTTTTTAGCCAAGCCTTCCAAAGGTTGAGGGCTACAATCCCACTTATTTTCTGATAAAATTCTAATTTCTGAAATCATAGCAGTACTCCAGGGTCTAAGAATTAGAACTCTGGTTTATAATAACACCCCAAAACCAACCAATTCTATATGGTCAGAAGAGCCAAGAGGCTTCAGTCAGGCTGACACCTTATGATGACAAGGAACAGACAACTTATAGAGGTTTTTTTATACTTCTCCACAAATCTCTGATGTGCACACATTTTGGACACTGGTGTGCCATCCTCTTTCCCCTTCCCCCTGTCAAGAAGGATAGTGTAACAACAAGTAAGTATTTGGGGAAGGATGCCCAGGGATTTGGAAAGGCATCCATCCATGAGAGACACAATAAATTAGAATAGGACCCTTCAGCCTGGCAAGAGATTAATAAGGAATAATATTATAGAGGTGTGTGAAATATAAAGAAAGTTGGTATGTATGCTTCCACCAGTTAAAAAAACAAGAAAATAACATGATATGAAGCTAGAATGGGGCAGATTCTACACACAAATGAGGGTAGCTTGTTTGTCAGTGCTTGCAATCAAGATATGTTACTCCTTCCCTCAGGATGCTGCCAGACCTGGCTCAGAAAATCTCTGAGCTGTCTGCTGCTGGAGGTAGGCCAGTATTCTAGAGAAGCATTGTTAAAGCTTGACCTGATCTTACACTTTTCCAGCCTTTGCTTCTGCCAGCATCAGCTGTGCAGGATGGAGTTTTGTTTTGACCTGACACAGTCTCTTTTCAAAATAATTTTGATAAATTCAGGAATTGGTCAAGAGAATATTGCTGGGCATTTCAATAGGGTCTGGAGCAGTGACCAGCTAAGAATTCATCCTATCTCCAATATGCTACAGTTTTTTTTAAAAAATCCTTTACAAATATGCTCACTGGTCTCAGCTGCTTCCTCCCCCATCAGAAACAGTTCTAACTCTTGCTTTTCCTCTTTCTCAAGTCCCACAAAACCAAGTTAGGAGGGAGCTGCACTGCAGCTAATTGGAAGGAAATGGAGGAGGTTCAATTCGTCCTCCTATTTCACTGCAAATAGAATTGTTCCAGTCAGCATCTCACATGCAGTGCTGGTGAATACGTGTGGCAGAGCAGGCTGAGCCTTTCACTGGTGATTATTCACTAGAAACAGCAGACTTGGCTTGCATTTCAGAGGGCAGGCTCTGCTTCCAATGCTTAGTAGGAAGAGAAAAAAAATATCTGTTTACTTGCAAGCTGAACATACTATATGTGGAAATTGTGAAGAGATTATCAGTGTGAAATCCCATGCCATGGTTTTCAGAATAAAGCCACAAAATAAATTAGCAAGGAGAAAGTTGGCTGTACCTTTGCCTTACCCTATTAAATGGCAACTCTAAAAGTTTTCTCAGTTTTTTCAAGCTGTAGGATTTATGATGCACTCAGGTTTGGTTTTGTTTCATTTTAGGGTTTTTTGACATTAGATGAGCAGGAAGAATTTTGATCTTCTTTTTCTCCTTTTTCTTTTAAACTTTTCTGTACATCAAGCAATATAAAATTGTGATTCAGTGTGTTTATTTATGACATGTCACCTGATAGGTCCAACAAATGTAGTATCAATGTTATTTGACAGTTTTGACTTTGAAGATGGCTATCACCTCCAAAAAGTGGAGGTCTTTTAAGTTCCTTTGAGAAATTTCAGAGGAAGATGCAAGCTTTACTTATGTATTTTTGTGTCCAAATACTAGATGCAACTTGCTACCCATTGACTTAAAGCCATAACTTGCAATTAATGCAGAAAGGTTCCCTTTTTTAGTCATAGCATTTGTAGATGCCAAGATGTACACCTGTTAGTTTGCTTGATCCTTGGAGCATAGTACTTGATTTCTCATGCATGTTTAAAAATTTATCAACTTGAAGACCAAAACTAATCAGGCAACTCCTTTGGTTCCAGTGCACCAGTCTTTCATGGCTATCTGTTATACAACCAGCTTTAACCAGGACATTTATCCAGCATGGAAATTGGGAGCTACTGTAAAACTCTTCTATCAGTAGCAATGTTTGAAATATGTGCCTTGGTCCCCTGCTGTTAAAGCGTTGCAAATTGTCAAATTATATGTGACAGACTGATTGTGATTTGTCTTTTTCATGACAGGAAAAAGTGTTTTCCTAACCCTGGGGGGAAAAAACCCCAAAACATTCAGCTACACTGAGAGATGGTTTGGATCCTATTTAGCTGCTATTTTGTGAAAGGTTAGGGGTGGTTTTAACAGGCAAATATAAATTTCTCCCAAGATAATATTTTATAGCTCATGTTTTTCTTTCCCATATTAATAGTGCTGTATAAATTTCATTAAAATTCTGTGATTGCACAACCCACCTGATAACTTGTAGTAATGAAACCATTTGTCTCTTAAGCTACAGGAAAATTAAAATATTTTATGTTTATTGCCTCTACTGGTGTTCTACAAAGAGAAAGTCATTCACTGAGAGCTACACAATTCCTCACTTCATCTGCAAAAGAACATCTGTAGTTGTCCTTGGTGGAAAATACTTGTGGTGTGAGCAGTGGATGAAGTAAGGCAGCACATTCCAGTGTGAACACCAGGGATGTGCTGTGCTGGAGTCATACTTGGGTGCTGCATAACTGCCTCAGAGGCTTTACTTCTTAGGCAAATTGTTCTTCACATAATGACTGTGTTATAGCTGGCAGAAAATGTTCTCCTCTTCTCATCACAGTATAGGATAGACCACATCTGTTTAAAATACCCTAAAATAGAGCTGGTGTGAGATATGAAGATCTTCTAAAAAATAAAACAGGAAGAAAGGAGATACCATTTTTTCCAGACAAATGCAAGTATCATATTTTTCTCTATTGGTTAGTTAATGGAACCAATATATAGTGGTACAATTAAAACAAAAAAAATCAAATCTTCATTACCCACTATTGCTGGAATGTGGCACAAATTAAGCTGAAACAGTATTAAAAACAACTCCTTCAAATTTTTGCTAAAACGCTCCTGTTCAGGATCACATTTTTCAATAACTAATTGAATTAGTTAAGCCCAGATGCCTGATGACATCTTAATTAGATAATTATATGTTAAATATTTGCTGTCTACAATCTACATCTATCTGTAACTGAAATTCAGCAATTGTGACTAATTGAGAATTCTGCAATGAATCTGAAGTCCAAACTGACTCAAGTGTAATTTACAACATGACTATGGATGCAACATGGCATTCACAACTTTTCTGGGCAACACGTTCCAGTACCTCATCACCCTCACAGTTAATTTCTTCCTAATATTTAACCTAAACCTACTTTTGGTGTAAAAGTTACCCTTTGTCATATCAAACTGTAAATATAAAACAGTATGATAATTATACATAACATTTTGGGAATTCAAATCTAGAGTTGGCTCTGCTTAGATTATTCCAGGCACAGCTGTTTATGTTCATTACCCAGTAATTTGTAATCTACTTCTCCTCAGGTTTCAACTATGGCTTTTTTTTTTTTTTTTTTTTTTTTTTTTTAATCTCATTGTGTCTATGAGCTTCCTTTCACAATTCTGGGATTCTAATATCTGCCATTTGTCCTGTCTCCTGATGTCAGCATCCTTGATGTGCTCATTAAAGCACTGTAGCATGCAGCATGCCAAGCCCCACTTGACTCAAGTCAAACATGCCGACACATCACTCTCTCTGATGGAGAGAGAAACCCCCTCAAATGAGCCACAACCTGCCAGGCAGCAGTCCACCCACACAACAGAGAGAAGCTTAGAAAACTGGCTGTCATCTTCCTAGTCTTGATATTTGGCCTATCCCTTGGAAGGGGGATTTGATGAGGCAATGTGGAGGCAGTTGTATGAAACCAAACCAGCCCACTGGGGAGGTGCTCTGAGATACTGATGCGTTTCTGACACCTGCATCCACTGGCCATCCACAAAGGAATGCTTCACTTGGCTGGGCTCAGCCCAACCACACAGAACCAGAGCTGCTTTCAGCTCCTGTCATTTGAGCCTCTGCTTGTTAAGCCCTTATCAAGGGACAGTGCTGAAAAATAAAGAACTGTTGTTAGAGACATAGCATATCTTACACAGAAAATTCATTTGACCAAGTTTGAAGTGAAAGCACTTTGAAATTAAAATGCACATGACCTTTTAATAGTTTCTGTACAACAGCATTTACGACAGATCTATTATGTAAAAAGTAACTAACTGCACTTAATTCATATCCTCTTACCAGTGCTTGCCCTTCTTATCAAGAGTGCAGAATGCATCTCTAATAAGATGGTTCAGGTCCTCACCTGCTGTGAAAGACTTGTCAAGTAGAGACTGAGTTTTACATTAACTAGACTGTTCTCTTTTGGTAAAATACCCCTGCTACCTGTTTGGGATAATTTTAAGTGTCCTTCAGGTCACCATTATGCCTCAGAGTGCAGTTTGATTTAGAGAAAGTAATACCAAAAGCCTATAAATCTAAAAATATACTTCATGTAAACTCAGGTGAGAGAAGTTCTCAGCTGATAGGGAAAAAAGCCCTCTTCAAATAGAAAATGTTGTTTGTTCTTCTTCAGGGCAGGTGGTAGGCAATGCTCTTGAGGAGATAAAAATTACTTTTATTTCCTTTCCCCATGCAGAAGATCAAAAGGAAAGTAGGCAACTGCCAGACTTAATGAGCCATGCTGAAGGGCTGCATCCTGACAGAATTAATGCATCATTTATAAAGCACTTCGTAGGAAGATGATTTAGTGAATCACATGTGACTTTGATGTCTTGTAACACTACTGCATTTTAATATTCATGCAAAGAATTTAGCAGTTACAAATGACAAAACCATGCATGCCAACAGCTGGAAGAACACGTTTTGTGATCACTGGTGTGGAATGGTTACAGTTAGAGTTGGGATGAATCAGTGCACACTGTAAGTTTTGGGACCTGCATATGAGTCCTTGACTTGGACCCAAATAAGTGTCACTCAGTGTGGTGGAAAGATAAAAATGGTCTCTGGCAGGCTGTATGCTGCCTTTGAATGGTACTGCTCTGCTCATTCCAGTTGGGGCTAAAAGTCTCTGAGCAGAGAGCTGGCAATCCTGCTCTTACCCAAAGCACAGGGCTCTGCAATGCAGATCTGCTGTAGAAGGAAATGAAAAACTAAATATCTGTGCAATAGACCTCTGTGAAGGAGACTGAGTGCTCCCAGATCACCCCTGTATGCAGCTGCACTGGTCCTGTTTCCAAGCACAGTGTTTTCTTCTGTCGATCAGAGGAGTGGAGCACATCTCCTATGAGGAAAAGCAGAGAGAACTGGGATTGTTCAGCCTACAAAATAAAAGGCTTCAGGGTGACTTAATTGTGGCCTTCCTGTACTTGAAAGGGCCTACAAGAATCATGGAGAGAGACTTTTTCACAAGAGCATGTAGTGCTAGGACAAGGGGGAATGGATTCAAATGGAAAGAGAGTAGATTTATATTTGATATTAGGAAAAAAATATTTTTTACTGTCAGGGTGGTGAGGTACTGGAATAGGTTGTCCAGAGAAGTTGTGGATGTGATTTTCTCAAAGTGTCAATGGCCAGGTTGGACAGGACTCGAGCCACCTGGTCTAGTGGAATGTGCCCCTGTCCACGGCAGGGGGATTGGAACTAGATGATCTTTGAGGTCTCTTCCAACCCAGGCCATTCTATGATTCTCTGATAGCCTACCAATTCTGTATTTTTTTAGTAAGGATTCTGCCACCTTATTTCAGTAATTAGGTCTGTAGGGTACTAAACAGAGCAGTGCTTTTCAAATTTTTCCTTGAGACACAGGACTCCAGAATGCCCAGGCCTATGCCTCAGGTTTCTCAGATCTTGTAGTGGCTCAGACATTTTCCTCTAATTTCCATCCCACTCTAGGAACTCTGGCCTCTAGCTTAAACATCTTAAAACATAATTTGGCAAGCAAGCAATGAACACAACCTTATACAAATTCTTAACCCTAGTCACTTTGCTCTTAAAAAGGCACAGATGAGTCAGAGGGCTCTGGAAGAACATGCAAGTCCTAAGGCAGAGCTTTGCTTAACCTATTCTTCATCTTTCTGCAGTGAAGACCTCAGGCAAGGTGAAGTTCCTGTTCCCTTGTCTTCCCTGGCAAATTCTTATTAAGCAACAGCACACCCAAAGCTGCACCTTCTAATGTGGCCTCGCTCCTGTGTATCCTTTTTCCATAAAGCCAGCCTAAGGACATGTAGTTATAACATGCAAGTTTTATTGTTTGATCCAGCAATTGAATACAAGCTCCCAATGCTTCTGAATGGTTTTGCCATTCACTTTAGCTCTAAATCATTCTTTCTGGGCAAAGCAGCTCTCTGAAGTACTTCACAGCATGTTCCTTTGTCTTCAAATGGACAGGATTCCAGCATATTGCAGAAAGAAGTGGAATTCCTACTTGGAGCCAGAAATATCCTAGCTTATCAGAAAGGAAATTGGGCACTGGGTTGTCTGGATTTGTGGTGCATCCCTAACATTTTCTCCTGAACCTGTCACTCTGCCAACATACTCAGTTTTGTGTAAAATTTATCTAGAACTAAATGTACTGGCAATCCTGGTGGGAGAAGTTCCAAAACTCAGTTTTGGGCTCACTGCATGATTTCACTGCATCAAAGACAGCCTAAGAGGGACTCTTCTCTCATTGTTTTTGCTCTTTGCCCTGGGGACAAAAAAGTATTACCTTTTTCCTCCTCCCTCAGTGAATATGGGGACTTATATATTCCTTGGAAAGATCTAGCTGATGCTGGAGACAGCTTAATGAATATTCTTTCATTTCCTGTGGTCTGCAATACGTTCTCTAAAAAAAGGCAGAAAGAAAGCTTTCAAACTAAAAAACTATAAGTTGTTCACTAGAAAACCACAGCAAAATTATTCTTTTGACCCCCTCTGGCAGCCTGCTTTTTACTGACTGTGGCATTTTCTATGCCTCTGAAAAAATCATTCTTTCAACTAGTTAGAAGCTTGCTTGGTTTGCCTGAACGCTCTAATGGGAAGATAAATATTACTTCTCTTTTTCCTTAATATGTAGAATGAAAATAGACAAGATCATTGGGATTTATGTGGAAAAGTGTGGCTGGCTTCTAGTATTGGATTATGAAATGCAATTTGGGATTACTAAGAACAAACATATATTTTGAAAACCTGATTAAGTACGTAGTTTGGAAGGTCAAATATGACAAGCAACTTTTTAAAATATTTTTAATGGTTCTTTTTAAGTTAAAAGTTTTGCCATTTCAGAGGAAATCACATTCAACTCTGTTCTGGCAGATAGTAGTGCAGGAAAAGTATTTTTAAATGTCCATAATTGGTTGAGGAATACCGTTATTTAATGGTTTTTAGAGAAAAATAACTGTATTTCGATGAGGGTTTTTCTTATAACCGCATTTCAGCAAAATCAGAATGAACATAGTTCATGCCGAATGTCTCCATTATGTAATGTGTCCTAGAAGACTGAATAAAGAAATAAAAGCATCTTAATGTGTGATACAGAAGTTTAACCTTTTATGATATGACTAAATAGAGAAGGATTTTAAGGACCTAATTTCAGGTTAACAGACTGGTTAACAATTTACTAAAATCTCTTCACACTTCAGTAAACTTTACGTATTGTGGTTTTCATTCATTTCCTCCTTGAAAAGTTGAATGAAAATATACAATACAGCTCTTGTATATTCATCTTTAATCCTTATGGCTCCTTTAAACAAACAAGTATTATTGGCTTTTATTCAGATCTATAAGTGAAAAAACCCTGATAGTACAATTCAGGCAACCTAGGAGGATGACACATATCTCTGAATACATTTAGAGATAAAGTACTTAAAATTGAGGACCATTTTAAAATCTGCTTCTGTTAACAATCATATTTCTAGACCACATTCATTCATGTAATGCACCCAATGTGTTACCTCTGAGTAGTAAAATTGAATTTCATTCACAGAAATGTATCGTAGTATGGCATTTCTCAAACCTAAATTGTTCTATTGCTTAAATTGTTCTGACTTAAAAAAAAAAGCTCTATCAAAACAGCTTTAAATAGTACATAGGTTTATACCGATAAAAGTGGATAAATGAAAATACACAGAGCTGAGAAGCACTTTAAAATTCTGTGTGAAACTAAATTTGTTTTTCCATTTCCTTAACATAGTATATTATTTTGGTTTTGAGCTTTCTGAGCAGACTGGTGTTTTTCAAACAAAAATGTTACTGATCATTTTTAGAGAGCTTGTTTCATTTTTTAGAGTAATGGTTGCATTTACAATTCTACTCAGTAAATAATGCGTGCAATTGAAGTTTGTTCTGAGGTGTTTAGAAGAGCTCATGATGATAAAAATATTTCTGTGGGAGCACAGAAAGTGAAATCTAGCTTGTCTGGGTTTCAACTAGCAAATAGTGGGATGCATCTATTTCTTTGTCACCTGTGCTAATATGTAAGCAGAATGGATATAATCAAATAGAGGTGTACCTGTACATTCGTGAGAAATAAATTTAATTTTACTCACACCTCTCCTCCAGGTCCTGTTTATCACATACTCTCCTGTACTGGTCAGCAGCAACAAGAAGCTTTTGTTTTGTAAGTCAATGGAAAAGATCCAAAGTGAGAATCCTAGAAGATTATCCATCTTCACAAGTTCATTTGGGGTTTTGACATTATTTTGTTAAGGGCAAAATGAAACTTTCCCAATATTTATTTAGGTTTTTTTACTCAATTGACCAAGCAGGTTATCATGTTACCTGACACCAAGAAATGGAGCTGTTTGCGTGGTAAATTACTTTTCAGAATGAAGGAAATACCGGGGAGATTAAATGTAAAACAGGTGTCATATCTGGGACCAAATTCAGAGACAGTGTCAGCTGGTGAAAACCACACTTCACTAAATGCACATGCAATGTCTTATACTGATTAAACCTTATACCCCAAAAAGAAGGATTAAGAATATATGCAGAAGCATAAATTAAAGGGTGCAGGGTTTTTTCCCCTTTTAAATCTTCTGAAATCTCTCTGGCAAGTAAATGAAGTATAAAGGCAAACTGAAGTATACCCCACGATTTTTCCTTCTGAACTTCCTCCTCCAGGGTGGCTGCAAGAGGCTGCAGCAGAGTGAGGCACAGCCACATGGGCGTGTGACCAGACTGGCCTTTGCTTGTAAAGGACCCATGAGGAACAGAGCATGAAGCCAAGCAACTCTGAGGCTATCACTGCTTTTACTAGAGGCAGAGTAGCCTCACAAGACAGGTCAAACTGAGGCCATTCTTTACTTCTCTGACATCCTTTTTATCTAGTCGTATATGCATAATTTCAACTTGCTGTCTCCCAGGCTGGTTTACAGTCTTCTGGGATTCATAAGAAGGTCCTTCAGTGCACAATCTTATTCTTCCTCATGACCAAGCCCTAATTCCACGTCAGCCCTAAGTCAAGATCATGCTTCACAAAAGAGCCTCCTTGAGAAAATGACTAAACTTCAGGCACTTTATACCTCCTGTGGATTTTTCTGACCACATAGAGACATGAAAATATCTGGGCTTAGAACTTCTCCTTCATTGCTGGAAGAGAGGGAAGCAGAAAAGATGGGAATGATGCACCTTTTTCTATCCAGCTACCTTTTTTGCATTTTGGACAAGACCTTCAGTCTCACTGCAGTGCAGAGAATTGTTACTCCAAAATATTTTGCTGTAAGCATAGAGGGAAGGACTTGACTTTTAGTTCCATTCAAATGTCACCCCCAAGTAAATTGCCAAAAACTTTGTCTTTAAATCACCAGCTAAGGTTTTCTGAAAGAATTTCAGCATCTTGGTGGCAGAGTGGGATGAAGTCTGTGTCTCTTTGACGTGTGGTTCTCATGAAATCTTCTGCCACATGAGTCTACATCCTTTTGAGGTCACTTTCTGGGAAACTTGAAGCTCAGTAGTTGCTCACAATCACACAGAGCTGCCTTTTCAAGACAGCACTTTGTTTTTAACTAGAAGGCTTTGTATTTCTATTCTTCAGAGGAGAGTAAACAGCAAGCCAAATGTGCATATTTGTCACCTGACACTACTTTCTGCTTTCTCACAAGGCAGTTATCTCACAGCTTTCTTTTGGGAGGCTGGCTTAGTGCTTGCCTCAAAAATCTCATAGCTTCACTGTTTCCTCTCTTACACCTACTGCTGCATCAAGGTCTATTCAAAACTTTGTTCCTTGTTTTCACTTGCAGTCACATAAGCTTGACATGGGCTGTGATTTCTGGAGTAGAGAGAGAAATGGTGCTGGTTCATCAGCTCTCAAGCTGTGATGGTCATTTGGTGGCTGCCTAGTCACAGGGAAAGCCATGAGAGTAACCTACCTGTGTGGTTACTGCTTGTTCTTTGTCTTGTTTTCTTCTTTTACTGTGGATGAAAAAAAAAAAAGAATCCCTTAAATTCAGTTAGATAATTGTGTAGAAGTGCATGGGGGAAAGCAGAATATATATGTAAGTGTGTATATAGATATGATATAGATATGTGCATTATTTAATATATATTTATAACTATATAGGTTTGCCCTATATATTGAAAATGGTTATGTTCTTTGTGGGCCTGCTTCTGTCACAGAAACTATGTCCTTCCTGTAGTATGTTCCCTGCATAATCCTGTTGTTCTCCAGTTGAGGTGAGAATTAATTAGCCTTTCTGTCTCCTCTGTCACTTCTTGTGACAATCCTCTTGGGTTACTCTTTAGTATGGATCTATCTACTGCCAGTTCTAGCAGTCTCAGTGCTAAACAGATGTCATTTTTTGCTTTGTAACAAGACTCCAGCACTCTCACACCAAGTCAATGGACTTCTAATCAGAAGTTTAGTGATACAGCATCTCTGCTGGTAAAGTACCAAAGAGGCTCTGAAGGGTTTTTTTTGTCTCACTAAGGTTCCAAAACAACACATTATTTGAATACAAATAAAAGGGCAGAAAATTAAGAAATTAAATTAATTCCTTTTCTGGATTTAATTTTCCTCAGAGTATTTTTCACGATTTTGGAGCTGATGCTAACTACTTCAAACTTCTTGATCATTTTAAATACAAGTGTTTGTGGCCATCCATTGTGTTCTGTCATTCTAAATATCACCCTATCTATAATTAAATTTAGAGCTGGCATACAATTCATGCTTAAGAATAAATGTGATTATGATATAGATAGTCTGAGAAAAACAATATATGTAAAATCTATACTGTTGATATTTTTAAAGTAGTCATATTTTATTTTAATAATTTATTTGTTTGAGCCTGTGGTGCAAAAATAACTTTAGATCTAAGAAGCATGAACATAACCACAATAAGGACAGTCTTAATAGACATATGTTGCAGTCCTGAAGCAATGGTGTTTTCTATCCTTCTCCATAGTTCCACTTTTATTCAGTATCAGACTGTACATGGATATTTCCTCCACAAGATGGTGAGTACAGTGTTTGTGTTAAGCAAATGACCATGCAGATTATTGACTAATGATGGTGTAAAAGGCTTTTGCTAGCTTATGGTAGTGTGGAGTCTTTTAGAATTACAGTAATACTTACCCAGGTAGTTGTGTCCCAGCTCCCCTGGCGCAGCTGTGCACACATCTGGATTCCAATCAGATGAAAGTTATTGTCCAAGTATTGTCCAATGAGAAGGAATTGACTAACTTTATCTCATCAAGTTCTACGCAGCCCAGTTTTGAGTGTGTTTTATCTTGGACAGATTGTCTTGTAATAAAAGTCATTAGAGAAATAGAATCATAGAATATGCTGAGTAGGAAGGGACTCATAAGGACCATGGAGTCCAACAGCCAGCTAATTTTACCAAGCTTTAACTCTAACGCTTTCTCTCACTAGGCCAAAAAACCAGATTTAAACGGTCTCACTTGGATACTCTAATTCAAATAAATCCAAAATGCTGCAATATTTTACTTATACAGAAATCCAAAACCATTTTGGGAAGCAAAAATGAGCAATTGCATATTTCAATTCCTAGAAATCAACCATTAATGATAGACATACTATAAAAAATAATGTGTAAATCATAGTATAGCTATCATCCTATTTCTAAATAGCCAATGAAGCAATTTCCCTTCAAAGGGAAAATAGGTAACTCAGGTTAGTTGATGTTCTGTGCCCAGAGGGAACATCACTGTTGATGTTTTTAATTCTAAACTGTCACCTAGTGCCATCTCTAAATCAAAATTCATTTATCTTTTTTCAAATAGAAAAGTTTTCTTTCATTTTTTTAGATGAAGCTAGTAATTTTCCTTCCTGACTTTTACTGGCAATCCCTATGGAAGGTATGAAACATGGGAGAGCTATATTCTCTTTTTTCCCAACACAGCAAACTTTCTAGATGGCAATTCTGCCCCTTATCATGACAGCATTTTCATCAAAACATCTAAACAAAGATGCTCACATGGATTTTGTTTTGATTTTGCCTAGATTATAATGAATTCTAAGACTTGGGATTTTATAATGCTACCAGATAGACCCTCCAAGGAGAACACCTATTTTTCCAGGGCCATCTTTCTTGATGTATTACAACTCCCGATGATGTGAAAAGTACCGTCTCATTCCTATTGAGAACACATTCCTAGCAAAAGATAATTAAGAAAAGCAAGCACTTACTTTTAAAATACTTGCCTTTTATAACTGCATCAAAAGCTGAAAGACTTCTAAAGACTGAAGAAAAAAAATATTGTTTTCTTAAAGCTGAAGTATTACCAATTCTTCTCAACAACTCAGAAAAATAAGTTCAGGGAACTCTAGCAAGTACCAACTTTCTGAAACTTCAGCAATTTTTTTTTAAACAGGTCTCTTAGTTTCCTTCACTTTGCTGAGTATTGGGATATTTGAATCATTTAACTTCTTGAACTGAATTATTTTGTGCACCACAAGCCAGATTTTGCAATATCAACAGCTCATCATGAAACAGAGCCAATGCAGCACCAGGAAATAGCTACAGCAAGAGAAGAAACAGATTTGTTTAATTTTAAACACATATTCCTTAGAAATCAGTGATGAGGGTAAAGAAAATCCAGAACACGGATAGTTTTCCTAAAAAATGTTTGGATAAAATTAATTTCATATTTGTGAAGTTTTCCACAGACTACTGAAGGCTTAGTAGCAACTGTTGCCAAAACTTTAATTTCAGTCAGTTTTACGGCCCTTGCCTTATTCCTAAAAGTATTTTTTTCAAAGAAGAGTTTTAGAAGACAGTCAGCAGTCAGGCTTTTAAAGTAGCAGGAATCTTTAAGAAAGTTTTTTTTAATGCTATTTGAGATGATTTTTTTTCCTTTCTTTGGATATACAATTAACATCCATGCTTAAATTTATTAATTATGAGTACTGAGTGTACACGTATTTGTTGTCTACCTGCGTATCGAATTCTATAAGAGCAAATAATTTTGCCTAAAAAATGCTTTCTGCAAGAGTGACGGGAAAGAAGTACAATCCAGACAGCTTTCCTGTGGCAGAGTTTCACACAATTTCATAATTCTATATAGTCATATTTGTAGGGGTGTATGGATAAGAGACAATTTTCCCATTTGACAGTTTCTAACTGTATAAAAGACTACCACAAGAGACATGAGAAAGATAACATGCTTTACTTCTGTGTGAGGTTCTTTTCACTCTTTTTATCTGTTAGTACCAAGGATTGTCACATTTGGAATATCTAATTATTTAATCTGAAAAAAAAAGTGATTTTACAATTTCCCACAGTTATGGAAGTGTCATCTTTGCATGATTTCTCTCGCCTTCTGGAGCTTGTTTGTTTTATGTGTATATATAATAACTGCAGTACATGTCTCCTAGAGTACCCCATGGCTAGCACTACATTAAAAGAAGCTTTCTTCAGTTTAAAGTAAAGTAAAACCAGAGAGGGATGTGCTCTGGAGTAATAAGGAAAACATGAAGATTGAAAAGTACTTAACATTACTTACTGCCGTGTTTGCAAATGTCAAAGACCATTCACAGATGGAGGGGTTTTTCTGTGTTTAAAGTCTTTATTGTCCACAGGAAAGACAAGAAATATTTCCATGAAGATGTCAAGGGATACCAGGATGGTCATTAATACTGGTGTACTGAATGGGAAAGAGAAAAGGCAGAGTCAGGAATGCTTGTAATGCTGCAATGCAAACATGACCTGCAGCACAGAGCCCAACAGCAACAGGGAATACTGCAGAAACTGGGCCCACGAGTCAACTCCTTTTCTGTCACCCTGGTCTCATCCCTCTAAAGTGCCTTTTAGCACTGCCTAGCTGAGAGAAGCCAGAATTTCAAGAGTAAACACACAGTCTCAGATATCATCGTTGTAGAAAGAGAAAGAAATGCTAAATGTCTGGTTTGCTAGCCAGCAGAGTGAGGGTACACCTGCTCCCACCTCTTTTATAGAAATCTCCTAAACACCAGGGATTTTAAAGGAGCAGTAAAGGCAGATGCAGTCAAGTATAATTTAGTTTTTACCGCTAAACTTGGGGGTTGTTTCAGAAACGTGACCTCCAGGGAAGTTGAACAGCCCAAGATTCAACCCCAAATCATTTTCAAGGCAAACTGCTTCTGTATGGGAAACAGAAGGTCACAAAATCAAGTCTTTAGACTAAATAAAAGCAACTACTTCATCTAAGAGATCAGTTTGATAGATGCACTAAAACACAGAACAGCATTATCCAAAGAGTAACAGTGTTCTATCAAAAAGGGAGGGGCAGGTGAGCAGCTTTTAGAATCATAGAATCATTTAGATTGGAAAGACCTTTAAGATCATGAAGTATAACAGTTTGTAGTGATGACAAGTCCCCCACTAAACCATATCCCTAAGCTCCACATCGAAGTTCCTCCAGGGATGGTGACTCACCCACTTCCATGGGAAGCCCGTTCCAATGCTTGAAAACCCTTTCTGTGAAGAAATTTTTCTTATATCCATTCTAAACTTTCTGGTGTAATTTGAGGCCCTTTCCTCTTGTCTTACAGTTTGTTACCTTGGGGAAAGGAGACCAAGCCCCACCTTTCTGCAACCTGCTTTCAGGTGGTTGTAGAGAGTGATAAGGTCTCTCCTGAGTCCTTTTCTCCAGGCTGAACAACCCCAGCTCTCTCAGCTGCTCCTCATGAGACGTGTGCCCCAGACCATTCCCCAGCTCTGTTTCCCTTCTCTGGACATGACCCAGCAGCTCGATGTCCATGCAGTGAGGGGCCCAGAACCGAACACAGCATTCAAGGTATGGCCTCACCAGTGCTGAGTACAGGGGGACAATCACTGCCCTGCTCCTGCTGGCCACACTATTCCTGATACAAGCCAGGATGCCATTGGCCTTCTTGGCCACCTGAGCACACACTGACTCATGTTCAGCTGCTGTCAACCAGCACGCCAGGTCTTTTTCCAATGGGCAACCACTTTCCACTTTCCAGCCACTCTGTCCCAAATCTGTAGCAGGGCATGGCATGGTTGTGACCCAAGTCCAGGATTCACCACTTCATCTTACTGAACCTCATAACACTGGCCTTGGCCCATCAATAATGGTGTCCAGATTCATCTGCAGAGCTTCCTGACCTTCAGCAGACCAACCCTCCCATATATATGCCAGGTCATGACACTCAAGATAATTTGTTCCACATTGTGCTGGTTTTCACCTTCTCTTAAAGACCATAAAACAGCAAGACTTGATTATTTCAAGTTCTAATGTTAGAAGTCCATTTTGAAGGGAATGGATGATCAGTTGCTTGGATATATACCCCCTTTTTATTATCAGAGAAGTATTTCTTGCCAAGACCTTTATATGGGTTACAATTGCCCTTTCACTAGCACGGTTTCCCAGTGCCTGCCAGTAATACTCTGGGAGACATGAGTGCACCTGCCACATGAGATTTTATCTTCTTATCCTCTCCCCAAAGCAGAAACTACTCATGAAGTAAAATATTTTTTCCCTGGTAGGTTTTACTTTGTCATATATACATCCAGCTAAGTGCTTGTGTTAAATAGAGCTAGGTCAAAGAAATTATGACTTCTAGATCCTGTAGGAGTTCATTTCACTGTCTTGCACTGGAGTTGAAGATCTCTTTGCTGGTTCAAAGACTCTTGTCCTTGAGGAAAATAGTTTTATTGTAATTGAGGGTCAAAACTTGAGTGGGAACATACCTGCTTCATAAGACCCAGCATCTTTTAATTTAATGACCTAATTAATCCTTGTTCTTCAATTAAAGATCAACCATCTCTTTCCTTTTTTCTACTTTTTTTTTAACAGAGGATATTCTGTGAGGTTTTTCTCCTTTTTGATCAAAGCACCTGAATGACTGGGTATGATGTGATGAAATTTTACAACTATACAGTGCTGTTCTGCAGAGCTATTGGTCTGCCAGTTCACAGTACTTTTTGTTGCTTTAAAAATTTGCAATTTCATTTTGGTTTCCTCTCTACTTTTTTACAGGAGAGAAATGTATCTCCTAAATTAAAAAGGCTGAAAGGATTAGGGAAGGAAAGAGTTTCAAGGTTCTGAAAAGATACAGCTGATTACAAGATGAAAAAGATAACTGAGTAAATATTTATGCTTTTAATACATATTTGTCATGCTTTATGCACTGCTTTTTATCCTGAGCATTATCTTTCTTCTACCAGTTTGCTTATGGTTCCACTTGAATAAAGTAGATTCACTTTCAGCATGATTTATTAAAATAGGAAAAGATTGATATCACATGCTATTAAGTCACTTGTATAGTGATGTCAAACCATTAATGATCGAAATCACTGAAATCCAAAGTATAATAACAGAGCAAATATTTTTATTTGAGCCACTGTGAAGAAATATTGAGATAGAAGGACATTAGAGTCACCTTCCAACTAATGAACTACGAACAAGTCCCCAGCAAAAAAGAAAAAGAAAGAAAAAGTGTGACTGAAAAAATATAAATTAATCTAAAGGATTTTGAGTTCACAGCAAAGTAGCAAAATGTAAGCAAAATGTGCAAACATAATTCTCTCTTCAAAGCTGTAAGTTTACCAAAAGTGAAATTCCAGCCCCCTGAATGTAGGCAGTACACTGGGTCAGGAGCATTTGTGCAAATGAAGTCATGCTCCTCTATCAGTTCTGCTTCCTTCCTTATCTTGTACTCAGGCTGGCTAAGAAAGTTAAACACTCTGCTGTCTTCAGTGTGAGCCCTGCTTAGGAAGAACTTCCACAGTCAAAACACATGGGGATCAGGTCTAAATATATTATACCCAAACCCCTCACTCTATATATGAAAAATAAGACAGAATAATCAGATTTCCTTAGAATAGGCAGAGAACATGGTGAGACTGTGTGATATACCTTTGTACAGAACCAAGACCAGCAGGTCAAAAGAGATTATCCTCCCTGTCTTCTACTCCACTGTTGTGATATCCCACCTGGAGCTCTGCATTTAGATCAGGATACAGGATCAGGAACTCCTCAGCACAGGAAAACATGGACCTGCTGCAGCAAGTCCAGAGAAGGGCCATGAAGATGCTCAGAGGCCTGGAGCACCTCTCCTGTGAAGACAGGCTGAGGGAGCTGAGGTTGATCAGCCTGGAGAAAACGAGTATTTGAGGAGATTTTATAGCACCTTCCCGTACCTACAGAGCCTGCAGCAGAACTGGAAAGGGACTTTGTACAAGGGCATGTAAGTGACAGGACAAGGGTTGATGGTTTAAACTGAAAAAGGGTAGGTTTGGGTTCAATATTGGGAAGAAATTTTTCTCTGTGAGGGTGCTGAGGCACAGGAACAGGCTTCCCAGAGAAGCTGTGGATGTTCTATCCCTGGAAATGTTCAAGGCCAGATTGAGTGGAGCTTCACATAACCTGCTCTAGTGGAAGATGTCCATGACCAGGGCAAGAAGACTGGAAATAAAGTAAAGTTCCTTCTGATCCAAATCATTCTATGATTCTGGGAATCACTCTAGTATTGTACTTATCTCTAATTAACCATTCCCAGCTAGTCTTCTAGACAGACTCTAGTCTTACTTAGAGAAGAGGTTCTTGTGTCCATACTAGAGAAAGGAATTATCTATTTCCCTTTCTATATCTCTGAAAATATAACTTTGAACAGTGAAACAGAAATTTATCCCAGCCACGTATAAAATTATTTTAAATGTCTTCTTTTCTTCCAAATATTTCAGTGATTTATGGATTTATACTAATCATACCCCTTTGAACTTTTTGATATGTAATTATGGGTAAATAACAATATTTTAATCCCACTGTCTATTAACTGTTTTGATACTGATTACTTTGATGTAAGACCTAGGGGAAATGAAGTAACAAAAACTTCATTTTTTCTAGGACTTTAGACTGCATATATATATAATGTGTGTGTGTGTGTGTGTGTGTGTATAAAATGGTAGCTGCAGTATTGCTGTGCATAAAATCAGACCAAGAAGAGGGACCTACCCTCATTTCATTTATATGTAAGGAGTGATACTCCCGTCAAAATCTCAAGTCATCCAGGCATATTGTCAGAGTGCTCAGGAGAGAAAAGTAATTGGGCAGAGACCTTTTCTGGCTGATGTTCTTGATAAGTGAGAAAGGTGGAAGATGAGAATAAGAGAGATGAGAGAAAAAAAGAAAAAATCTGCAAGCCACAGTAGATAACTTTACATTGTGTTTTGAGAGATGTCCAGATAGTGAACATGGAAACATGGCTCCGGGTATTGCTTCCCTGACAAGATGAGACAGCACCTCTTGGGCACAGTTGGAGGTTTGTGTGCTGTTGACGTGCTGTTAGCTCAGTGTGAGGCTCTTTGGATGCTCTCAGGCACACCTCCATTCTGTATCTGCAGGCTGCCTGCAAGCTTTTCTGCAATCACTGTAACTGCTGCCCAGGAGTTGTCTGTATATACTGGAGGCAAGCAGAGTTGGAAATATGCCATGTTTCTGGCTTCTTCAAGGCTCCACTTGAAGACTGATATTGACAAAGCCAAAGACTGGTAACATGATCCTGAAAAAAACTCCAAACCCCCTAGTGAAAGTATTCATGTTGGATGTTGATTGCCAGAGAATTGGTTTAAATTATGAAGGATTTTTGAAAGTAAAAATATATGGACAAAATAACCTGAAATGAAATAAAGTCTTTCCTAAAGACAAATTGATCTGAGGGCAGGAGAAATAAAAGGTTTGTAAATACCAGTAAGAGTGGCAGATGTTTTGAGATACAGTGAACTCTTCTTAATGCCATCTCTCAAAAGCAACAAGCAGTAATAATGCTTAACTGACATAAATAAATCCTGCACCTATCTTATAATATTAATATAGTGCAAATCTGTCTACAACTCTGTGAAAAGAGGGCTGCATCCTCAGCAGAGCTGTGCACCTTCAGAGACATGCAAGGCCTACAGCCAGGAGGGCAAGACATGTCTTGTCTTCCTCCAGCTGTGCTCCTGCTTGTGGCTTAGCAGAAGACAAAGGGGGATAGCATTTTCTGCCCTGTGATTTTAAGGCATGTAATTAACCTGCTTCTGTTTACTGGATAAATGAATGCTCCTGGGAGAGTGAACTCTTCTTCTTTGAGGAGTGAAACAAATAAACAAAATGGACTGCCTGTTTAATCAAGTAATTGCCCTAACGATGCCCTCCTAGGCACAAACACTGGTGGGTATGGGAGAGAGCTTGAGTGTTGTTGACTTTTGGTCATGTTACAAAGGCCATTTATTTACTCAGATTTCTCCTCAGAGAAGAGCTAAATGGGCAGTGTTATCTCCTCTAGTCACAGAGAACAGTTTTTAACATTCTGGACAATTTGGTTATATTTTCCCACTCTGTAGTTCTTCTTTTATTAGCTTATTTAAAAAATAATATTTTTGCAGATGAATTCCAGCTCACTAATAAAATAACAATTTTAAGATGAATGTACATATTTTCTGGGTTTAACAATTAAGTCTATGAATGAAATTCAAAAGAAAAATTAAACATTAATTCAGTGGGTTGCCTAATTTCAGATCAATATGGAATCTGGAGGGCCATATTTATAGGGAATTCACAGAGCCAACATAAATCCATGGCCAGTTGTATTCAAAGACAGAAGTGAAATACTTCCAAGACAAAAAAATACTTGCTATTTAATTATTAAATTCTTTATATACTGTCTTTCTTTCAAAACTTTGGTCATCCTTGGCAATTTTTAAACAGCTATAGCCATAAAGTAGCAGTCCTCAGCAAATACCCACCAATGGCATTGCCCCAGGAGTATAATAAACCCAGAGAAATTCTTTATACCAGCAGAATAAACAATATGCTCCTACACCTCCTTCAAATCTGAAGACTGAAACTGGTTTTTCATGGCCTAGAACTAGAAACTAATGGAAAGGTTGAGAAAGGACAAACTGATATGGCTAATGAGGGAAGGGGCAGCTTAACAAGACAGCTCCCAAACTGTGCTCCCACAGGAGCTGCAACAGGCTGCTGAATTGTTGTCTACAAGCTGGAAGAAAGGAAATCCAACATCTCCTTGTGCAAAGCCTATTTACCCTCTCACACTGACCTCTTTCTTGTACCCCTTTGGCTGCACTTGCTTTCTGTAGTTACAATTAATAGCTCCTGCTGAACAAGCAACTCATGATCACACACACTGATCCTTCCCCAGTGCATGAAAGTAACTTCTGCTTGACTTTACATAAGAGCACTGAGGTGAGCAATGATCCTATTTCCCAAAATTGCTTCTCCTCAGACAGTCATTGCCATTTTCCTCTCATTTGGTGGGACTATGTCCCGTCTTCTCTTCCTCCATCAGGCTTTAGAGCTGTTGTTCTTAGAGGAACTCTTTGCAAGTTCAAAGTGGGCAGCTGGTGACTGTCTGAGGAAAGTAAAATGGGCTCTCTGTCAACAAGACCAGAACCTACAACACTACCAGCTTCTTGTCGGTTTTAATGATTTAATTTTGAAGTCCTGGAATGCAGTACCAATGTGTTACCCTGTCATCATTTCTAATCCCATTGTGCCTGGTCTGTGCTCACTTTTAAAGGCCACTGTAGTGTTTTTCAAATGGTAGCTGATTGTCTCTCCTCTGACAAAGTGATGTCTGTAATTTAGGGCTGTGTGACAAGTCTGCCTCCCTGGTCAGTGGCTAATGGTTCATCCAACCAGCCGGACACAGATGCAGCTAGCAGGGCAGAGACAGGAAAATGTGTGGGAGTTTTTTTAATAATGTGGTAACTTATTAATGACACTGCTTGCCTTTGGGACTTTTGTAACTCATCAGGGAATCCTATTATTCACAAGAATATAAAAGGGGGATAAAAATATATATTGTCCTTAAATCCAGACTGAGAATAACTCAGTAGACTGTCCCAAAACTTGATCTCATCAACATTTTTTTCAGATAATGTGATACAAATAAAAAAAATGCAAACCAGCTGCTTGCCATTGTTTGCAGACAGTTTAAAACCAATTTCAAAAAATTTAATAAAAACTTCCTGTAGCTTTTGTAAGTGAAGATTTTTCCTGTGCATACCCACACAGAGTAGTGGTCTGATTTAGGGGGAGCAGTTATCTGTGTAAGGTTTGAAGTTATAATCTCTTGTGCTTATCCTTGTTGGCTGTCCAGCAGGTCATAAACTGGGAATTTGTACTGCACATTTGCTAATAGTTTATGGGTGCAGTCCAGTGGCTCTCCTGACACTCCCTCTCTTACTGAAACATGTTGTAATGGCTAAGGTTGTGCATAACCTGCTAATGAGGTCATATAACAGTTGTTCTGCTACTCTCAGTTGTTACAGGAACCACAGTTCATTCTTTCAGGCCTTTTTGTAAGGCATTTTGTGATAGTTTAACAGTGAAGGAACTGTGTCTGACCAAATTTCATGCAGACATGGGAGAGTTGTAAAGAATGCACACACCATGTGTAGCAGAAAAACACAATACAGTGTTCTTTGGGAATAATATCTATTCTTTCTTTCAAGGAGAGCTCATGTCTAACTGGTAGGTATTTCATGATCCCTGTTTTTCTTAAGCTGTTTATATTTATGTTAGTATGTTAGACTGTTTTACTCCAGCAGGAACTCTTAAATGAAAATATTGAATTCAAATATACTAAAGTCTTCAAATATACTAAAGTCTTGTCATCTTGTCACAAGATGACAACTGTTGGTATTACTCAGGCAAGTGCTAAAGAAATGGGTGACTTTTAATGCTTATAATGAGCACCACTCTAGAAAATCAGAGGATGTAAAAGGTTTTATTTTATTTCATTTCACAATTTTGTTTCCATAAAGGAGATGGCTAACCACTTTACAAACCTACTGCCTTCTTCAACAACTTGGCACCAACTTCAAGGGGTTATTCCAGCTGCATCTGATCGATCCTTGCCACAATGAATAGAGATTAAATAGACCTTCTGGTATTACGGGTGTCTGTCTTCTTTTATTCCTACTGGACTACAAAAACTGGCCCTTCACACTGGCCAGTTTTCAAACATGAGAATACAAAGTGGGGATTAATCTAAGGGGGAAGTGCTTTTTATTGGATCTAAATGTTTTTTGCCATACAAGCAGAACACAAAGATCTAGCAAGAAAAATAAACACACATTTTCTTAATTTATCTTGACATGAGAATTCAGTGTGTCCAAGAGAAACTTTGTTTACTTCCTTCTCAAAATACATTCCTTTGAAGTCAGAAAAACTAAAGGTATTTGATTTGTGTCCAATATTCTCAGGATCATATGCCCAGTTGCAGCAATCTTTTTTTACATATTTTCTTTTAAGATGAGCTAATGAGTCACATTCACTGCACTCATTTATGTTTTATGATGGCATTTCAGAAATCCTGTTGCACATGAGAGTTACTACTCAGGCTCACACCTATGCAGAGGCAGTGCAAATTGGCACCATAATTATGTTTGCCAGGAAAGGGCACATTTTCAGAGCACACATAAGTTTATCTACAGTCAACAAAGTAACACAGTGAGAGGCGTCCACCCAGCTGAGCAAGACACTCAAAAAATACCTTTACATAATGAAAGGAAAATTCTGGAAGGCAGAAGTTCATTTGCACAGGATATAAGGTGGAAAAATTGTGCTATTGTCTTAATTAAATCCATTTTCAGTACTGGAGGTTCAGGATGTTCTGAAGGGAAATTCAGAAATTTGTCTTAATTCTGACAGCCCCCAGTGGCAGCTCTGAGACCCAGATAACAGAGAAGGGGGCTGAGGGTAACAGGATTTCAGATACAAGTCTTCTCTACTGTCTTTACTTCAATAATTGTTCAGCTGCCTATGCTTCCCACATCACCACCCTCTTCTCACAACACAACATTCTTAAAAGTCTGATTTATTTTATGACAAAGTGTTATGCAGGTCCAATACCTTTTGAGGTCCCACAGATATCAGTAAAACATCTAATGTGGGTTTTTTGTGAGTTTATTGCTCCTTAAAATTACTGTAGGCCACTTACCACGAAATCTGAAAGCAGGTGCTGTACAATTTATGGTAGAAGGGAAGATAATTAACTGTAATTAATTCACTACATCTCAGATTACTTAATGACATCAAAATCCTACTACTAAAGATACCACTAAAAATTTCCGACTAACTAAAACTTTCCTTTTCATCAAGTGACCAAATATGATTTATCCAATGGGAACGCTCCTGATGCACTAATTTTTCTCAGATGTTTTCTCTGACTCTGGGGTAAGAACCAGTTTCTGGAGGGTGTCCTGCATTTTTCAAGGAAACAGCCTGGACCATCAAGTTGTGTCTTCAGAGCTTCAAGACTGGCTTTGGTACACAGCCACTGTGAGGAAATCCCAGTGTGTACAGTCCAATACTGAGAAATAAAAGTTTCTCAATCGCTGATTTATGACTGCTCACACCAGAGTCACTGACAGTTAAAGGAAATAATTACATCTAGCTTAACTGGAAAGTATGATTATTCTTGTTTTGATATTACTAGTGTTGGTTGTTGTTGTCTAGCTGCTATTTATAACATGCAATTTTTGTGTTTCTGTTCCGGTTAAGTGTACCTTCTTCCTGACAAAACCAGAATGTTTTGTTTCTGAGTCAAGCATTGAGATTAAAATTGAAACTGAAGGAAATTTCTAAAAGAAAGTTAAATCTATCTTGAACAACTGGAAAAGAAAAAAAAAATTACAATTGAAACCAGTGAGATTGGATTCAATGATTAAATTGATATTCCTTCACCACAGAAATATACTGGGACAATGTAATCAAACTATTCAGGTTAAGCTAGTTCTTATTTATTGAAATTATTATAATAACAAAATAATTTTGGCAAAGATTTTGGCCCAGTTCTGCCAGGCATCCTTTCTGAATCAGCCCAAAATAAGTCCTTGAGACCAGAAATTCATTATCCCAAATGATCACATACTATCTATTTGTTTAACAATAGATAGTAGACAGGTGTCAGAAAGGAACGTCACAGCTTGGTGTAAGATGCCAGGCTGCAATTTGTGACAATAAGAAAGATAAATCAAGGGGGACTGAATCCCAGAAGACACTGACATCGTGGTACTTCTTCATCACTGCAAATAAATGTCTTTACAGAAGGCCCTTTGCCAAACTCCTAAATATCTGTGGTTCAGTGCAAAGTTCCTTCAAACAGAGATGTTCCCTCCTGAAAGCACATGGAGGCAGTCTGTATTAACAGCCTTTGGGTCAGCTTTAAAACATTTTCATGAAACTGAGTGTGGATTCTTGTACTGTACTGTCCCTGTTCCTTGGATAATACAAAATTTCAGCCCTTAAGCCTCTTACGTTTGCACTTCATGAGTTATATATGGAATTTAAGAAGAGAAAAGTATGAGAAATAGAAACTTTTAGGCAATGAAAGCCTATGATTCAGTTGTTTCTTGAAAGCATGTCTCTCCAATCATTTAATTTTTTACTTTAAATGGTGTAAGTACTTTGCAAATCGTTAGGTTTTTATGCACTAGGACAATTTTAAATTAATTTATTTCCTCTATGAAATAAAAAAAAAAAAAACACATTGGCACAAAAATAAAAGTTGCTGACACAGAAAAAAAAAGTGAGGAGTTATTTGAAGTAATGATCAAGTTATTATATGTAAAAGGCTTCTGCTGCCATTGCAGTAATTTTCCATCTTTTACTCTCTAGTACAGCCATTTATGATGATGAGGATGTTTCAGACATTTAGACATTACTGTGTTAACCAGTTACCCTGGAGAAGGGAGCTCTTTGCCTCTTCTCCAAAGTCATCCATCACTAACCTTAAACACTTGAACATTTTCTAGGGAGATTAGCACTGTGTGAGTCCTAAAGGCCCACTTAAAAAGACGGGAACATTTAAGGTGTGACAGGGGAAATACGGGAAGCATGAGCGATCTGAGATTTCCAGATGCTGCTAGATTACAAATGGCAAAAGGCACCACTTGTAGAAAACCACAGGTAGATTGTCCTTAACTGTCCCTTCTTTGTTAAAATCCAAGACTTTCCTTCCTCATAGCATTTCTCTCTAAGTAATGTGCTTGACATCTATCATGTCAAATAAGTTCCTTGAGAACTGACATTTTTCTATGCATTTACAAAGCAGCTGTTAAAAGTTATTTCAACTCCTTGTATTTCTTTTACAGTCCAACTTCACTTAGACTCAATACCACAGCAGCAGAACCTAACCAACTACTCACTTTTATCAATGTGAAGTTATGTAGTGATACAAGCTAAAATCCCCATAAAATAATTTCTACTTGCATTCCTGTAGTGCCAAATTCTAACACCTATCCATCTGCCAAGGAAGCATTCGTCTGCAGCTTTAAACAGTCCTTCCCAGTCCTCTCCTTGGTGTTTTGGTTTGGCATTCTTTTGTTGTTTTCTTGTTCTTTCTTTTTTTTTTTTTTTTTAATTTATTTTACAGCATTTTGAATAACCAAAAAATATCTGGTTCTTATTCAGCCTTCCCCTCTTCCAGAAAACTTGGGGATAAACCTAGAATTCCTAAAGCAATAAATGAGTCCTAGCAGTCTTTTTGTATTTTATATCTCAAAGATGAGAGAAGTGGATCTGGTGTCACAACACTGCAGAATTCCACCATGATGTCTTAGGTACTCAAATCCAATAAAACATAATGTTCTCTTGCTAAGGGGATTTTTCTTTTACTTCTCCAACTCTTCTCCAAAACATACAGCACATACTACACAAAATAACATTTGGGTGTTTGTTCTTTAACTTCCAAGAATCCTGTCTTGGACATTTGGACATTTTCACATTTTTCAATGCAGATAAAAAGATGTTTGAGAACACTGTCCTGCTAGATGACAGTCACTCTCATGAACATGAAAGTGGTATTTGAAAAGACTGGGTGATTTATTGGATGCATTTCAGAGGTTTCTTTGGAGAGACAGATCTTGATAAATGTCACTTCTTTTCCTTGTGTGCTTTTCTTTGTGGGTTTTTGGTTTTTTGGGGAAGGCAGTGGGGGTGGAATTTTTTTTGCTTTACAAGACCGAACAACATTTTGTGCTTTTCTTCCCAGTCATAACTAATAGTTGAAGCCAGGGGAAAAAAATAGAAAATATATGGTAATTTATTTCTATCTAAACAGTAGATATGTTAATTAATATTTCCCTCTGAGGGGAAGGTGTGTTTTCCCAACCATCACAAATATCATCCTCTGGCCAAGTCACAATTCCAGAGTTCAACAGATCCAGATTTCATAGGATAATGCAGAAGGTATTTCAGAAAACCTTAAATTGTGCTTTTATAAATCCTCTACTCTTTTATATTTTGCTGATTATGTGTGTTTGCTAGCACATAGAAAGCAAACTGAGAAAGAAATAAATTCCATGAGAATAGCTTATTGTCTGAATGGCAGATTGTTGAGCTTTCTATACTTTTTATAAGTCAATCAAGAAGGTTTTCTCTTGCAGAGAATGTATTGCTCATACTCTTTTACTGCTGTCTCACTGATATCAAGCAGAATGGAGTTATACAAAGTCATACAAAGTGTTGTTATGCAGTGAGAGACAAGGATTTATTAGGTAACCATATATGAGAAACAGGAAATTATATGTCTTCATAAATATCTGAGATTTTGTTCCCTGACTGGAACACTTTCTGAACTTTACTTTCTTGGTTCTCATCCACTCTCTCACCTAGTGATCAGCTGAAAGAAACCTTGAACAATTTTGATCTTTTGTGCTCTAAGTTTACCCAAAAATTTCTAACACTGATTTTCAGATGATAAACATAATTCTTAGTATTTGTTAAGCTAAATAGAGATCTTTATTATTGTGCAATCAGTCACAGGGCACAAATAAAAAGCAGGAACTCAAAGTCCACATTTCATTTGAAGTTGTGAGCAGCTTCCTATGGGTAATTTTTTGGGAAGAATTTTATTTATTTTTAATCAGCTTGTGCTTCTTTGGCTCTGTGTAGCTCACAGAGTTGTATACACACACAGAACTCCCTATACACAGTAGGGAGCAGCTCCTCAGTTTTGTTTTATTTCATTCCATCTGTTATTTCTCACCTGAACAAGAAGGGATAGGAATATCATTTTGTCTTCTTCCTGGTGGTTTAAAGGTATCCAATATAGTTCTAGTGTCTCCTCTGGACTTAAACAAAAAAAATACCTAAAACCATCTCACCCCTCTCACTCATTAGTGAGACATTTAATTTATTTGGCAAGATGCTGACATTCTGATCTTGTAGGAAAAGTTTCCCACTGCAGCTGATTTGGGTGAACAAGAAAAAGAGAAAAAGACTTACTGTTTTCAAAATACTGCCTGAATTACAGTCATGTTTAGTACAATATTAATCCTCTAGACTGAGGCATGCCAGAAATGGTAGTTTCAAGCTGTGATTAGGAAGGAGGATAAATAGAGAAGGAGACAGGTAGGAGCAAAGAAGTTGCCTGTGAGCAATAGAAAGACTGTAAAGAAAACAGGAACATTTAAAAGATAGGAGACTCATTGATATGAAATTACAGCTGGCCAAAGCAGCCATCAAAAAAACCTGTTCCCATATCACATAACTGTCCATCCCTTTCCCAACACAAAGGAAAGATGTGCTGAGTAATTTCCAGGAAAAAAAGTATTAGAAGTGTTTTCTGAATTATAAAATCGAATTCATCTTCCTGTGAGGTGCAACACAAGCAAGGCTATGCAGTGATCCATTGAGCAAGACTCTTGTTTCTAGCTCCAGCTAATGTCAAATGCTGTCTGAAGCAGAGAGCCTTGTGGTAGATAGACTGTACCAAATAACATATTTTTAGGAAAAACTTCTTCCTATTGACATTAGTCTTAAATCTAGTGTCTGTTTCCAACCAGAAGTTTTTTTCCTAGTGGGTAGGCTTATTTTCTTCCCACTCTTCTGCATTTTAGTCAGGAAGTATATTGTCTCTATTTCTCTTTTGAATTCTCCCAAGGCTTTTAGCTTAGTGGTGCCTTGTAGTGACAAGCTTTAGTCATTTTGACTTGTAGAAATTTTATTGTTTTTGCTGGTTTGGGGTTTTCTCTTACTTTCAAAGAATAGCCTCTTCTTTCATGGAAATGGGAACTCTCTTGCCTCTATCTGCCTTCATTTAGCCATTTAGTATTCTTATTCTCTCCAACTGAGCCCCTCCTATTTCTCTCCTTTCTAAAAAAGAAGTCACAGACAGTTTCAATCACTCTTCACGTGGAATGTTTTCTGCACCTGTGACATCTCTTATCAGGTACTTCTATTAACAGAGAATTAGGGAATTGGAAATTTAAACTAGCACTAAATTTTTTGCCTGGGTTCTTGCTTGTAAAATAAGGCAAAATAATCCTAACTTGCTCACATACTTATTACAAATCTGTGTGCCAATTCTATTGCTTGCTTACACTTATATTGAATATTTTGCCACTTGTGCTTTGAGTCCAACAACATCTGCTGTCTCCACTTCCACACACAGTCCACCTTTGGGCAGAAGACACCATGATGAAAACTAATCTCAGGGTATGAAATTTGTCTTCCCTTTTGTAATTTATTTCTGCCATAGCATCATCAGTGTTAGACAGGTGACACTGGTTTTGTTTTTCTCCATCACAAATATCACCTGGGAGGTCAGTACAGTCATTTCTGCTTCTCCTTTCCTACCCCTACTGGCAGTGTGCTCAGCAGGGATGTAGTCAGGAGATAGCTGCTGGAGGATGGCATCTCCAAATGGGATTAATATGGTCTGCAAGTCCTATAAGATTTCCATATCTACATCTCCTATTTCAGTCTTCTTTCATCCTGCTCATGAGCACTTTAAAACAAATGCAGCTACCATCAGGCTTTAATATGTCAGTGTTTATTAAAATTGCACATGACCAACAAAAGAAATTATTCACAGAAATTTAACATAATCTCAGAACACAATCCATGACTGAGTGACCTTTTCCAAAATCCTAAGCAGGTTTTTTTTACATAGTTGCCTCATGGATCCAGCCAGCAATGCTAACTCAATACCCCCCAGAACATCTCAGCACAGCAAGTTCATAAGTTCAGCTAGCAATTTTCTTCAACACAAGTGTCAGGGACAGGACTCTTGCAGCAAAGTAAAGGGGGACATATTTCAAGGCATAGCCACAATTTTAATTTTTTTCCCTAATATCTGCCAAGTCATTCAAAACAAAAGGAGACTTGGCAAGACTTCAAAAGGAGGCTTGTGGATGAAGTAACTCATGATGCACTACTTTACCTGGCTAAGCTCTTGGAGACAACAAAGATAAAACACACAACTTTTGGGTCAGCCAGGAACCTCTTTGCAAAACTACAGATGGAAAGTTGCCTGGTCATTGTAAAGTAACAAGGTATTCAAAGATTACAAAGCAGTAGATTGCCCTTTCATTTTGGATAGTCATTTCTGTAAGATATAAATCAAGCACATGCTTTAGAGATGAGAAATATCATAAAGGTGGAGCAGAATTTTACCCTACATGGCTATTTCCTTGGTGTAAATGCTAGTTATCAATTTGCATTTTCTTCAAACTGCAGTTATTCTAGAGTATTGAAAGTTCTAGTGTAAAAAAGCAAATATTTACATAATGGACAGCAGAACTGGCCAGCTTCTTTTCCTCGGTGCCAAATTTTGATATTTGATTGCATTTTAAATTGAACTAAAAAGGCATCTCTGAGTGTTTTGAGCAAAATTGAGTCACCAATGGACTAAACATGTTCCCAGGGAAGTGTAGTGATAAAATATCAGCTGAATCTGGTGGTGCATAACCATTTCCTATAACAATGAAAAAGGAGGAGAATAATGAAGACTGAAAAAAAACAAACAAACCAAAACCCCAAAAGAGGCAAACTCAAAATGCTTATGGTAATTTGTCATCGTGGCCTATTGTTTGAAGCAGCATCTCAGGACAAGATTAGAGCAAGAATCCTAAAGGGGATAGCATTCCAGCTTCAGTAATGGCATAGGATAGGGTATGGAAGAGTTACTGGCAGAAAAAACAGTGTTAGATAGAAGACCACAAAAATCCTCAGGCCTTCATAAGGGCCACATCAAGAAAATCACTAAAATGAAGCTAAAACTTACATTTGTTTGACAGGTAAAGAGAACTAGTAAAAGAAATCAAAGGAAAATATTTTGAAGCAGCAAGCAACAGGCAATGTAATGGTTGTTGCTAATTTCTGGCTGCCTTAGGATAGCTGAAGGGAAGCTCCAAGGCCAGAGAAGTTGCAGTAGCAATGTACAGATTCCTACCTATGCACACATGCATAATGCAAACAAATACACATGCATACATCCCAGTGTGTGTGTGCATTGCTTTTTCCTTATTGCCTCTTCTGGTCATTCCAATAACATTGCCAGCATAAGAATGAAGTGTCCTGCCACAAGGTCTGGAAATTCAGCCATCTGTACTTGATTTCTACTAGATGGTATTTCTGTGAAAGAATGACAATGTGAAGCTATAAAAGCAGTTAATCTTGTTTATAAGTTCTGCTGTGTCATACCTGTAATGTGCAAAATTGGCCCAGAAGTGCATTACAGTGAAGTAACATACTATCTTCCCATCATAAATTAGTGTAACCTCACCCAACAGCAAACACTTTTCAAAATCTGTTTCATTCTTATACATTCTTATACAGAACTTTGTCTTCCATTGTGCTATGGCTACATAGCCTAAACCCACTTGGATAAAACAGATTCAGTATTTCCACTAGCCTTTTCCCCTGTCAAATGTTCCATAATTACAGTCAAAAGTTAGAATTAAATAAAACTCATTTTAATCTCGTAACCTATTTTATGGCAGGTAGGTAGGGAAAGGGACTTGAAGAGCAGCCTCTTAATCACAAGGCAGGAGAGACTGTCATATATTTCCTATGTCTCTTTTAAATGGAATAAGCAGGGACTGTAGAATACTGTCTTAAGCTTGTGTCCATACACAATGTAGTCTGTCATATTTAACAGATTGGCAACAGCATTGAAGTAAATTTAGTAACAAATTGTTAGATTTTTGACTAGTTACTCTGAGGGGAAAAAAAAAAAGGCATGTTGAAAAATAACTAAGCAGCACTTTTTATTTGATAACCTTGCTTATAGGCAATTTTAGCACCACATCAATCCAGCAGTTCCATAGCATTATGTGGCAGCGTGAGTGTGAGAAGATGGCCAGGCTGGTACTGAAAAATAAAACCACAAGATTTATGGAAGGGAAGGCTGTCATCAGTAGAGATCTGTACGTGTCCTTGACTAGTAGCAGAGGACAAAGTGTGTCAAGACATTTTGCATCTTTCCAGCCAGGCAGGTCTGTTTCATTCGGTTATTCCTCAGCTCCTCCTTCTGCCCAGCCCTATTGGCTCCAGTGACACAACTGAAATCCAAGAGGAGATATCTGTTGGGGACACTGCCTTGGGGGTATTTTACCCTCCCTTAAATAGAGATCGAGCACATGGACTCAAAACTCTTTGCAATGAGAATGGAAAACTCTTCATCTCTCAGTATTTCTTTCAAGTGTATTTTTTCCAGGCTTGGGAGAAGGGAGGGGGTTTCAAAAGCAATGTGGCCTTCTGCCAACAGAAGAGATGTGTTTCAGAGTCACTGGATGACCTGTTATGATACAGGGAAGTATTTGATGAAGCTGACAGGACTGTACTAGAGCAGATGCCTTGGTTGGTAGACAGGTGTGACAGACAAGAGTCTCTGCACATGTGAGCCAAAGTGGAACTGGAGAGTTACTGTCATTCATCATCAGTCTGTCAATGTTAAGGTGGAAAAAAAAAAGAAGTCATGTAAGCTATTTTCACCCAACAGTGTGGGATGTCCTCTGGAGTGTTTTTTGAACAGGTCAAAATTCATAAAATACTGTTGCAATTACACGATTAAGTTCTAGTCAAAAACATCCACAGAAAAACTTAAAGATGAAAGTCTAAATTTACATCTTCAGAATGAAAGACTTTCATAGGCCAAGGACAGATGCTTTGCACATATGGATGATAATTTATTATGCCTTAATCATCTTTATCTTATGTTTACTAGAAAAGTCATATAAATATGTCTGAAAGGCTTTTAAAAGATGTTTGTCCTTTAGCTTTAGAAAGTGAGGAGGGTTTAAAATTACTTTGATGAAGCAAGAGATTAAAAAGTCTAAGGGAGGCTTGGATCCTTTCAAATGGGTCCCTTTCTATCCACGCTGAAGTTTTTACAAAGGATTTCTATGATCACACATTCACAATGGGGATGATTGTTCATGCTGTAAATATCTCTATTGTTCATATTCTAAATATCTCTAGTCTTTTTCTGTGTGGTCTGCCCAAAATTAAGGGGCTCGCTGAAGTACTGCAGTGTTAGACTGACATAGATGAAAAATCAGACTCCTGGCCATGTAAGGGTGCCAGAGTCAAGACAATGTCATGCATAAATATTGTGCTAATGAGTTATGTGTGGGTTGTATTTGTGAATAAGTGTATTTCAGAAAGGTTTAGCTTGGTGAAGGACAATGATCCCTCCAAAGTCCTGCAAGTCAGGAAGTAGCTGTAGCTCAGCTTCCCTCCCAAGGTATCAGAGGAAAAAAACATATCTGTGGGAGCTGGAGAAGGAGACTATTTCTTTGTTTTACAACCAGTTTTTGCTGAAGTATATTGGTCCCCAGTTCAGGGAAATTTTTCTGTCTTACTTGTGCACAGCAATAATTTATTTTGCTGTTCTAACAGTCCAACCTTCATAAAAGAGATATTGCTCAGTACTTATAGTAACAACTCTACTAATGAGCCTGATATGGGCAAAAGTTTTCAGTGAGAGAGTGACTATTGAAACTTTGATCTCCACTGGAGACTCCAAAAACAAACTCCTCAGGTTTCAAATTTACTGGCAGTCTGACACATCACTGCCATAAACACTAGGACAAAGAGAAAAGATTTTTTTATATGTCCGCATATAGAAGGATATTAATTATGAGTTGTGACTGCCTGCAGAGCAGCTGTGGCTTTTTTAATGAATAGTCTTCCAATGGCTGAAATAAAATGTCAAGACTGGTGAAGATTTGCAATTGGAAAAGCTATATAAGCTATTTATAAAAGAAAATCAGCTGTAAAAAAATACTTGCTAAACATTTCTGGCTTCTGTAGTGCAGCTGTACGCTGAGCTCCTTAGTCAAATGTCTATCCTCATCACTGGTATAACCTCCCAGAAATGGCTTAGTTTAGAGTTTGAGGTCATTTAGATTAGAGTTCTCTCTCCCGAAGCTGGAGAATAACTTTGTCTTTTCTATACAATGATCCCTAAAAGTATCAACCATGCTGATGTTTTCTAAGCAATTCATTAAACAGAGGTAGGACTCGTACTTTACCAAGGGATTTTCCCAAGGGATTTTCCCTAGAGAGATAGGAAGGTATCAGGACAAAACAGCTTTACAAACCAAATCTATTTTAATATTCTAAAATTTCCCCGAGACTAACCCAACTCATATGAAATTGCATCATTTTAGGCAAGCTGACATATTCCTGCAAAATTGCAGCCAGGTGCACCGTGGTGCCTTAGCAATAAAAGAGCAGAGCAGGCTGCGGCGTGACCTTCCCGGCGGCGCGGCAGCGGGGCAGGGCGAGCCGGGTTCGGCGCTCCGGGCGCAGCGCGGCCCCGCAGCGCTCCGGGCACCGCGGCCGGAGCCCGCAGCTCCCCGCTTCCCCCGGCCGCAGCCTCCGCTCCCCGCCGAGCCCTCAGCCTGCCCGCCCGCAGCGAGGTGAGTCCGCCCGCTCCTTCCTCATCCTCCGCTCCTTCCTCATCCTCCGCTCCTTCCTCATCCGCTCCTTCCTCATCCTCCCCGCCGCCCCGGGAGCGCCCGCGGGCGCGTCCCTCTGCCGCAGCCGCCCGGGCGCGGCGGGTGTCTGCGCACCCCACGGGACCCCGTGCGGAGGGAAGCTGTTAGACGGTTCCTAAGGAATTTCCCAGGTAAAACACACCGGAAAACCCCACAAACAGGCAAATAATAAAACCCTCAATTACGTTAGCTTGTCTTTATTTACTGCCCAATTGAAAATGAGCTTCAAATGACATGTTGTGGAGACAAGAGAGGGTTTGGGAAGGACAGTGAGCACTGAGGGACTTTTAAAGAGTCGGAGAAATTCATCTTCATTGTGGAGGAAATTAAATGTTTCTGGTGGTTTGTTGTTTTTGTCTTTTTGTGTTGTAATGGGTTGGGGTTGGTTTTTTGTTTTTTTTTTTTTGGTTTGTTTATTTGTTCATTTCCCAGTAAGTCACCAACAGACATTTTATGATGTTAGCCACAGCTCAACACTCTGTTGGAAAATATTTTTGTTTCAGAGTGGATAAAGCATCAGGAGTGCAGTAAACATTTTAAACTTAGAACTGCAACAGATACAGTAAATCACATGTTGTTTGCGTGTTGGAGCAGGAATCCCTGGAGCTGCAGCAAGTTCAGTCCCCACAGCAAGTTCACCTTGGGACAGTTCCCGGAGCATCTTTGGCTTTTGGAAGGCACTTTTCATGGTTCACTGTATTTTCCCTATGGCACACAGATCTCAGTACTTGCTGATAGGTAAAACTGGCCCCATTTTGGGCCCCTGACTTGTGCCAAATGCAGGAGATGAGAAAAACTAAGGTGCCTGGCTGAGTTACTTGGCAGTGGATGGAAACAACAGATTAATCCAAGTGAGCCTCTTTCCCTCCAGATCTAGTTCTGGAAGTGGTTTGCCCTCTCTGATGGTAATACAGGGAGCCAGCACCCTAACACAGCACCCTAACACAGATACTGCAGTTATATGTCCTCACTCAGGTGAAATCTAGCTCAGCTGTCATCACACCATGTCCTTGTCTTCTGCAGACAGTGGTTATGATGGTGCACAAAGTACCTCCCAGTCTGACAGCTGTCAAAAGAGGACACCTGTCAGCCAGAGAGAGCTGTTGCTGTCTCATTTCTAGACAGCAAATAGAATGAAAAGAAATGAAAACCTTCCATTCCAGACTGTTTATTTTTTTATTATTATTTTTTCTCTTTTTACTTCCCCCGTGAGTTCATAAACTGAGTTATTGTAGCTGTTACAGAAATATTAGCTGGTTACTGGTGGGATGGGAGGTGTCCCTCAGTCTGTATGGGAGGGATGTGGTCTCATTTAAGATGTGGTTCACAAAATGGAAAAGTTTGTGTAAAGGGAGTTGCCTCTGTTCCGCTCTTTTTTGAACAGGTGCCCACATTACAAACACCACCACAGCCTGCAGTCTTAGCAGAGAGGTTAACAAATTGGCTGATCCCAGCTATTCTTTCCAAATATCCTTGTGCTCTGAAATGCAACAGTACTGCTCAGTGAGAGTAAATCAGTAAAATGGTGGCCTGCCTGCACTGCCACATCTCTGTGTAAAAGAGTTTTAATTTTTTCTTCATTTTCTGTATTAGAAGCCTTTATTTAGGTTAAAGGATTTCTTCTTCCTTAAACTCCTTTCATAGCTTTTTGCATTATTAAGGCATAGAGAGAGGCATCCCATCATCATGTTTTAAAGGACCTATTAAAGTTTGCCTGTAAATTAAGATTGTGTCACACCAAGGGGATGGAGGAAGAGAGAACAGTTCTGTGACAAAGCCAATTTAATGCAGCCATATCTGTGTAAAGCAGAGACTGGCAGGAGTAAGCGCCTCAGAGTCTAAGCTTGTTAGTTAATTAAGTTATTAGCAAACTTTAAAAGTAAGCTGTACTCTCAGGAAATGAAATCACTGTAAAAAATAGCATGATAGTAATCTTGCTTCTTTACATGATTTTAAGAAACTATAGAAACTATTTAAAGAAACTTTCACTGATGTGCACACACAGTGCAACTGGAAACTTTCTTCCAGTTTACTTTCAGTTTACTGAGTCTTTTTTGGCATTAATTATAGCTATAATTGCTTTTTTCATTAATTTTATCATAGTCTTTGTGCAATTTATTTTGAAATTATTTATTATTTAAATGCATATTATTGATCATACTGGTTTAAGGCTACTATTCAGAGTATTTTATAAAATGGAAAAAAAGCCTTAATCTAAAACTTCTCCAGATAGCTGATCACAAATATAATGGTTTTTGTTTGTTCTGAGTGCATCCTCTACTAGTGTAACACATTTGCACATGCCATATGTATTTAATGTGGTACTGCTCTTCTTGTTTGCTTTCCAGACATCATGTCGGAACTGTGAGGGCCATGTATCATCATATTTTCCTTTCTCCAACTAAATTCTGTTCCACTTGTTCTAGTTCCTAACCTGTTGGTATGGACATTGATAAGACACAACAAAATTCAGTGATGCTTTGAGGTTGTGGTGTCCTCCTTTGTATTTTCTGCAGCAAACACAGTCAGTGGTATAGTGTAGATGACACTGCAGATAGAAAGAGATGAGCAAGGGGAGTGGAAGAGCTGCTGGCTCAAAACCACTTGTATGATATTATCTAAAGAGGAATGAACAGTTAGGAATTTTCCAGGTGCTGGTTCTAGGTGCCATTGCAGCTATCAGCTCTCTGGCTTTTAAGGTGACCTCCAGAAACATGCTGGTCAGTAATGACAATAATAATAGTAACAAGGATAGACTGTTACTCCTCTGTTTTCCTAAAGACCTGGTACCACTCCATTTTCCAGACAGAAATGTATTTCTCCTCAGATTGAATTATTGCGAGTCACTCTGTCACAGTTACGAAAATGGAAAGTAGACTTAGTTCAAATGAACACTCCCATGGCAATATTTCCCTTTCTATTGCTTCCCAAAGCAATACTTCCAGTGCTTGTATACATTTCATAAGTGTTACCAAGTGTGCATGGTATTACAGCTCTCTGGTAAATGGAGACAGGATATCAGACATAAACACGGAGGTCACTCAGCACCGGAAAGAGCTGCCAGGCACGCTCTAGCTAGAGGAAGGAACCAGCTGATACTGAAACCAACTGCTGCAATCAGTATCTATCTATATACATTTCAGGCATGAGCAGCATTCAGAGTCATGTGAAAGAAGGTGATGTGATATTTTGGAGAAAAGTACACCAAGGGCATATTAAAGACACTTCAGAGAAGTTAATGCAACCATTATTTTCTCTTTTATTTAAAAAAAAAATTCAATTAAGCTTAGATCAGAATAAATCAATATCTTTGACACAGTCAGGAGAGATTGGATAGACCAGACCTCCAAAATACAGTTCTGGAGGCCAGTAGATGCCAAGAAGGGACACAAGAAAACATAAAATTATATGACTGCAAAAAAGATGCCAACACACCTAGGGAGGTCATAACTTAAGCTGTCTGGTTTCCAAGAATATCCATTTGAGTAGCACATGGTTACTTGTTTCAAGACAGGCATCAAAGTAGCAGTTCTGATATATTAGCAGACAGGCAGACTGAGGATGTCAATAAATGCAGCAGCCTTTGATGAGATGCTTTCCTCAAATGTGGCATGTTGATTAATCTGCTAATTAAAAGTGAATGTATGGAGCAACAACGATCCCAGTCTTGTCTACCCCACAGCTCTGCCATTGCTGTCACTGGCAGAGCACCCCGCAGCACATACTGCTCAAACTGACAGAAGGAGTTTTTCTGGCATAGTTACACCACCTCCCTAAGTGATGTAAGTTGAGCCAATATAAGCTCTCTCCTTCTGGCAAAGTTACGTCCACACCAGGAGTTCTGCAAACATAGCAATATCTGCTGGGGACGTGAATTTTTCACACCGGCAACTGACATAGCTATGTTGGCAAAACATTATAATTTGGAACAGGCCAGGGAAAAAATGCATTTATCACCCCATCCTCAGCCATTTGCAAAGCATTAAAGAGTCCTTAATACTTACATTTCTCTTAATGGTTGTATTTTGCAGACAGAAATTCTTATTTCAGTTAGAGGCACTGTGTGTTATATTTATTAAAAATGCACTGCTTCCTAATTCTTAATGATTTCTATCTGTGAGGTGTCTTGTGATGGCATCTGGAGTATTTATAAAATATGAAAATAACTCAATACAGTTTGAGTGTTCTACAGAAGCATAACACTTCCAGCGACAGACTGAATCCTCTGTCTGGCTGGAATTTGTTTGGTCTCCCATCCCCACTCCAGCTTGGCTGGGAGTATACAGCATGCATAGCCATGCTACCTGGCACTGCACCACCCAACTCTGTGTGTGTCCCCCTTCTCAGAGTTATGGTCAGCATCTGCAGTGGACAAAACATGCAAAATTTTTTCAGAAGAGAGTAATTTTACTGTAAGCAATCTTATCAAAGTTGGTGAAGAAGCAAGTTGTTCATGCAACACAAACCAGAGTGACTTTTGTGCAAAGCTCAGGCAGGCACCTTCGGCCTGGAAAAAATGCAGCTGTCTCCTTGCAATCTCTAATTGTCTCATCACTAGTTATTCCCAGTTTCCACAGAACACCGGGAGCAGGGGGGGAATTGTGAATGCTTGCGTTGGCATTTCCCTTTCTGCTGCATCAAAGGTCACCCCCGCCTTGCTGGGGGTTACCATCTCTCCCCTGGGCTAGATGAGATGGAGCTGGGAGCATTGTCTATCTAGCCCGTGTCAGCCAGAAAGAGATGGGTAAGCAATAATTCACTGTTTAAACAGGCTTTAAGTAAGTTGGCTCATTTTAAGCAGCAATTCTAGCAATAGTTCAGCCAGAAAGTCAGGAGTGGGAGGGTGTGCATAACCTCTAGGAAGAGGGTGGTGACAAGTAGCTGGCTGAGGGCTGCATATGGAAACCACTTCTAGTGGCACAGCAGCAGCCAAAGAAGTATGACTATGCTGACTGTTAGCACTGCTGGCAGCTTGCTACTGGCTTTATCTGGATGGAAATTGTCTAGATCACTCACTCAAAAAATGCCTATCACTGTAAAATGGGGAAGGGAGTGGAATTTCTAATATTCATGGGGTATCTTGTATCTATCACACAAAAAAAAAAGAAAAGGGAAGAATCTTTCTTAATCAAAAGGAATAAAGTAAGGGCAAACATAGGCAGGAGATCAAAAGGCATCTCTGCCAGTGAAATCCATTAGCCTTGAAGTAATCTCCTAAGGGAACTGAAGACATTCCCATTTCTTGAGATATTTAAAACTGGGTTAGACAAAACACTAGGAAGTGTACAATGGAGGACAATCCATAATCATCAGGGAAAGGGATTAAATAGTCTTAATAAGCCTTTAACATACATTCTGTGATTTCAGTGCCAAGACTTCACATGTCCCTCTGCTCTGTCTCCTCCCTGCAGCTGCCATAATGGGAGATTATGAAATCACTGTAAATGTGAGCAATTAACTATTGTAATAGAATTTGATAATGTAATGGTGCTGCATTTTTATTCCTCTTAGTCTCAACTAAGACTCCTTTTACAGTGGATTTAAGTTGACTTTTTAGTAGAGCTATTGCAATCTTCCAGCACAGAGATTTAGAGTGATGTGTTTCTAATAATTCCTTTGTGTTTCAGGCAGTGATTTTGTTTTTAGTTAAACATATCCTTTTTTCCCCCTATATTTCAAAATTCCTAAGTAGTTTATCTAAAAATCCCATATTTTACTTCTGTGTTTAATCGCTTATCATTATTATCCCACATCCTTCTAAAGTTTTTGTCTTTTGAGAGCTCAGAAGTGCCAAGAGGTTTGTCTTAGTGAATCAACAGGTAAAAGATGTACTTTGTGGCATAAAGATGAATTAGTATTTATATCTCTGTTCTGTAAATGTTAAGTCACTGTGGAAGTATTCAGATCAACAATGTATGTTTATAAACATCTGTCTAAGAAGAATTTATTGCTTCACAAACACCACTGTTTGCTATGATCTCTGATAATTTTTCCTGTTGTGTCAGTTTGATACTGTGTCCGTAGGTCCAGATGACTGCTTGAATCATGTTCACACTGGAACATGGGGTATTTTGTTTAGTTTCACCAGGGGAGAGGCCAGCACTGTGGTTTAGAGAGGTCCTACCAGGGGAGACAGCTCAGTGAAATCAAGTTTCATACTCAAGGTAAAATGAGTCACAATGACTTGCAGTTGACAGCTTTTGAAGTCCTTTTATTTTACACTCTGATGGAATTCCTGGGAAGAATTGCTTTGTATGTACACATCCAAAAAGAAAAAGTCACACTGCAAATAAACTAAGTTTAAATAACATGTGACATTCTGTGGTTTCTTGTGTAATTTTGCATGAGAAATATTGTACCCATAAATCAGCGCTATTCAGTTTTGGTCTTTTGCATATTTAACAAATTTCTATAAGTAATACATGACATTCAACTTGGGTATAAAACTGTCTTCAGGCAGCTGGGAATTCACAGCTAGAATAGGAATCTTATGCAAAAAAAATTGTTGTTTAAATCAGAAAAATGGTGATTTATAAATGGCTTTTTAACAGAGAGGTTATTACTGTTCTGTGGAGTTACAGCTGGTAACACCAATGATAGATGTGGCAGTGGGGCAGGAATACGATGATTGAAAAGTGGGCTCCGTTTTCTTTTTCACACCCAAATGGTGCTTACAGCAGCAGATTCTCTTTTGTGCTCTCATTTTCAGTGGGATTGAGCAAATGGTTACCTGCAAAACCTTCAAGTGGTACACACATAAATCTAGAAGAAGCCCTGACCATAATTTCAAGATCCAGATTGAATTTTCTGTACGTAACATCATTAGGAAGAAAGCTTTGTGCTAGGTAATTGATTTTTTAATGTCTTGAGAATTAATTTTCACCTGGAAAAATTATGGGAGCCTTTTTACCAATGAAGTAAACAACTATATTACACTGTGGACCCTGACATACCCATTCATCTTAAAAGGATTCATTCTTATCAAACCACTTCAATTCTAGCCCAACTTTTTGGATGACAAAGCATTGCTCAAAGGTGAAGAACTTATTTCATGTTACTTGCCAATATTTTATTATTATTGATCTAAAATAGAAATAAAGGTCAGTGAATTTAGAACAAGGGTGAATTTGGCCTTTAAGCTGCATCTATAACAATATGATTACAGCCTATTTTTCCCTTGCACCTTAAAACTCAGTATAGATTGATATATTAGCAGTTGTTTTTTATTTTCCTCACCCTATTCTTTTGACAATGAGAAAAGGGAACACATGGCTTATACTTTCTATAGTAAATTTAAAAGTGCCAGCAAATGCTCTCTGGCATTGAAGAGCCTGGCATGGAGTATTCCACATCTACACAATTGCATTATTTTCTGAACAATGACCACCTGCAAATTGCCTTTCTCTATACTGTGCCAGCTCCCAGACTCTGCCCAAAAACTGCTAGGAGAACTCAAGCTGGTCCAGACTGAAATCACTACAAAGACTGTTCTTGCCATTTAACTGTTATGTGCATACTACTGAATGTCAATTTTTCCATGTTCAAAATTAGTTATGAGCTACTACCATGTCTTTAGGATTTGCTTTGCCACATTGGATGTGAGATCACAGATATGTTTGAAGCCTTTTTTTTTTTTTTTTTTTTTTTTTTTGTTTGCTCTCTTGGTATTTGAAAATCTCCTAAAGATAGAAACATTAAGCCAGAACACACTGAACACACAGATATTTCTTGGCAACATGTTTGATGTACAAAAACAATTACAAAGAGGCATAGTCATAACTTCTGCCCTATTCCTATTCAGGTAAGAGAAAGTTCAGCAAATGAATGGATAGATAATATTTTTCTAAGGTAAATAAGCTGTTCTGTTTCTGTTTAGGTTCTATGGCATGGAGGCAGATGATTTTCTGCTTGTCTTAGCAAAACAAATGTTGTTTTTTTTCCCAGATAAAGCAATTACTAGAGAAGATACAGCAATGCACAACACCAATTGGAGTTATCCAAATTATCTTCTCTTAATTCAGAGAATTTGATAAATATTGACACAAGAAAATATTCTGTCTCTGTGGTATTTGGTTACATTGAGATCCACTGTCACCCGTGGCACCACTGAGGTGACTCCAACATGAAGGCTTTCCAGTATCTAGGAATCCCTTCTCACCAGGAGAGATGATCCTGCCCAAAGCCCTTTTCCATCCCTGGAAACTGCCCTCACTGGTATTACTGTTGTGCCATCTCAATGGTATAATAATTTACTTAGAAGTCAAATACATCTGTAGTTCAAGTCAGGATCCTTTATAAAATGACTCATTATGTTTAAAAAAGTGTAGTGACGTGAACTTTAAAGAGTTTTCCAATAGCTCGTTGAGTATTATTTTAAGTAAATGTAGTTTCACATTTACCCATTTGACACTGTTGTTGTCAATGTGATAATATTTCTAGCTTAAATCTGTGCTATCTAGGCTAGAGTTTTCTCTGAGTTTTAACACAAAAAATAAAGCAGGAGCAGACAGAGCTTGTGTGACTTCTGGAGAAGAGCCCCTAGCATTGGCATAGCTGTATGAATACTTGGGAGTTGCCATAAGTTCAGGTGGCTCCAGGGTACGATGAAGAACCTGTCCAGACACACATTTATTGCAGCTGGATGGTTCTGCTTATAGAGCTGGGATCCCAAAACATCCATCTGGAAAGCATACTGAAGGCTTAAGGAAGCATAAGCAGTGTTCCTGATGATTTTAGGAAAAACTGTCTAAGGAAATTTGGTAAGACTCCAACTCACGTTTGCATTTCTTTAACCCCTTTGGCTTAAAATCCTACCTGGTTGACTAAGCCAGAAGGAAAATTAGCTGGGGTACATTCAGACATTTCCCAGCTGTTTCATCTGGGTCACTCGACCCCATAGCAAGCCAATCAACTCATCATAAGATAAGAATAAAAGTGAGTTAAAAAACAAAATGAAGAAACTGGATTTTAATCATAGAGAGTTCACTGTAAACTTAAGAAGCATGTGCAGAGTAACTGGATGGATCATAGCTGTATTTGCTGTATGAACTGTATGTGCAGTCACAAGTGAGGTGATCAAACAGCACCCTACGTTGCAGGGAACTTTCAACTTGAAGACACCTGTGGTGCTCAGATGAGTAAGGCTGCTTTGGGCATTGTATCCTTCCTGTTGATATGACATAGCCAGCTGCATGAGGATTTTAGTGTGTTGGGACAGATTAGATCTGTCTTGATAGGGCTGTGCAAAGGATGGACCCAGCTGGAGGGACTGGAAGGGTGCTCTGGGCTTCTTCTGTGCTTGTGTCCCTGCCTGACCTTTGCTGTGTGGCTGTTGCACTTAAACAAAAAGGATATTTTGTCCTGGCATTCCTGCAAGCCTTATCTGGGAGTAAAGAATCAACCCACTACATCTTGTGCTCTGTATTTTTATGAGTGATCATTCTGCAGCCCGCACTATAATCACAGAGTTATCCTCAGTAGGATTTATATAGATGTCTCTTTTAAAAATGTGACCTTCAAGGAAAGTAAAAACAAAAGACATGTGAGAAGTTGCTAAACATATTGTTTTATTTTAGCTGTGCTGGCTGTAGAAGCAACGGAAATATTTAAAGTGTTTTTCTCTCCTGTTAAAAACATGCAGATTTGAATACCTTAAGAAGACAATCCTAATGGAAAAAGTGTTCTTGTCATGTAAGCCATTCTTGGAGTAAGAGTAATTTCAAACAAGCAGATTATCAGATTTATTTTATTTTTTGTAAAAATTCCATACATACAAGATAATTGAAGGTGTAATTTTAGACTTTTTATAGTTTTAGTACAATAAAATATGTTAAAAGGTAGAAAAATAATCTGATTATGTCATCCATTTAGTGAAATAGTATTACTTTAAATACAGGTAATGAAAACCTTTGTTTCACTGAAATCAATGGGAAAATTTCAGTGGCTTTTAAACAGAGCTGTGGCTTAGTCCTTCTCCCTGTTCTGCTTGTTTTTCAAATTTCATTGCTTGGATTTACATTTGAGAGGGCTCTTATTTATGCATAGAGATTTATACATGTGTGTGTGTTCATGCAGAAATGGGCTTGAAGAGAGTTATCTGTTTGCTTTTTTTGGAGAGGGCCACTACAATGACAGTATTTGTCAGGGTATACCACAGTTACCTCTGATTTCAGTGACTGGAGACAGATGAGCGTGGTAACTCCTGTTAAACAAATACCAAGTTCACAGGACAGCTTCCAGGTTAGAAACCAAGCTATATTGCTAAATAATCTAAAAATCCATCTGTGCCATCCAGGGAAAAGACTTGGGGTGAAAGGGGGAGGTTTTTGGTAGCATCACACTGGTTTGTCTCCACTCCCACTGAGCTGATGGGAGCACTGCCCACAGCTTCAGAAGAGCAGGCTCAGCAGTACTGTTCACAGGAGTCACATCTCACACCATTTGCTCTTTCTACTTACTCCAAAAAGAAAAAATGGCTTGACCTATGCATAGCTTTGTTGTGCTTAATTTGCCAGCTGGTGAGTGTCACATGTTTAATTTGGGCAATGTAAATAAAAATCTCTTCAGTAGTTGAGATTTTCACTGACAACACAGCCGCTGAGCTTAGACAGCCAATGGCTGCTGCTGTAGAGCTAAGTCCTTAAATATTATCAAACTAATACCCTTGTATGGTCACACTGGATACAGATTAGTGAAAGCCATAATCCTATTTAATTTAACACAGTCCCAGGGATTTTCCTCTACAAAGAATTTGGTCACATGCATACTGCATAATTTGCATAGTTCTTAAATATATGGACCCTCTCTAGGAGCAGGGCTGTCTGCCAATTTAATGGCAGTTATTAAATCCCATTGTACTTTATACCACAGCCCAGATGCAGGTATATGCTAGAAAAAGCTCCTGGTTAGTTAGAATTTGTTGTGGCTCTGAGCTATGCCACAGCTGGGTCTCTCAGGTCATCTGTTTCAGCCTCAGAGGAGAGTGTTAACCCTCAGCAAAGGTAATATGACAAAGGACTGCAATTAATTTTAACCACAGTGCAGCCCAGCCAAGATCCAGCTGTCCAAGGACTCAGACATATAAAAACTGACTGTGCTTGTACTGTCACAAATTCTGGGGTTTGTGGTTGAGCAACTCATATCTCAATCATAGGAAAGGTCTGATTTTTGTGTGCTGAGCACAGTTAAGTTTATTTGCCTTCAACAGCATGTGATATCTCTGAGACTAGAGCTGATTAGACTTGGAGAATTAGGGCTACCCCTTTTTGTTTCTGGATTTTTTTTTTTTTTTTTTGGTTTCCTTCTTTTTTGTCCCCCCATGGAGAACTGTTTTCTGAATGGAAAAGGAGACACTGTTCCCTGGTCAAGGTCTCTTAGCTAATATCATTGCTTATCACAGGGCAGCTGCAGATAGCTAGGACCATTTGCTTGGCAGTCACAGACACACTGCAGACCTCACAGGGCACACACAGATGGTACAGCTCTGTTGGGTGACCCTGGGCAGAGCTATGGGAGTCTAGAGGAAAGGAGATGTGCTGAAAGCAGTAAGCTATGTGGTCTGTGTCTGAACAAGTACTGAATCCCAGCAGGCTGAAACCACAGGATGATCTGCCACCTAGTCAGGACCTTCCTTTCCAAGCACAGCATCAGTCCAGCTAATCTTCCAGGGCTCTTAGTTCCATTTTTTTTTTTTTCCTGTTATGCAATGTTTCCAGCCATTTATAGGCTTTAGGTATTTATTGCAGGGAAATGATGGTGAAATTTTGATCAACAGATTTCAGGGTAGTCAAGCAGCTCCAGACACAGGGAGCAATCTTCCACCCTTATTTTCCTGGCAATTTCCAAGCATGTAGGGACAAATATGTGGCCTGGCTGATTTCCATGTGAGAGTGGCCCTGCTCTCTTTAAAAGGGCTTGGTATATAAAAGCAGATCAGGCACAGAAAGTTCTTCACCCTCTCCAGCACCATGCTGGAGGTAGGAGCTTTCCCCTTCAGGAAGCAGAGAGTGGTTTGAGCTGATTAGGTTTCCAGATTATTTTCAACAACTTAGGCACCAGCTGAATGGCTGTTGGCTTCAAGAACAGAGTAATTATTAATATTATTACTACTATTACCATTAGTAATAAAATAATGCTTCTTCCAAAATTGCCTAAGGAGCAAACTGAGCTATAACTTCATCTTGCTAAGTGCCCCACAGTTTTGGGCTGTCATTCAAGAACACAATAAATCCTGCTTCAGGGTTCCCACTGCTGGATCAAAAGCATCAGAGCCACAGGAGCCAAAATGCTGATGCTTTATGAAATAATGCTTTCCCCAACCATCCACTGTAGTACCAAACCAACCACAGCCTGTTTTCTCAGCACTGGCAGAGTCAGCATAAACCCCAGATCAGGTGCTCCCAAAGCTCAGTTGTGTGACCTCCTCTGGGTCAAAACCTCCCTGATCACAGGTCTGCTGTTGCCTTTCATGGCAGCATGGTCTCAGAAGACCCAGTGGTTTTCTCCTAAAGAGCTTGCCAACTACACAGACAAGAGATGAGTCAGGGTAGAGGTTTAATGGCAAGGGAAGGGAATGGAAAGATGGTGTTTGGAGGGATGGTGAAGGAATGAAAGATTGTGAGGAGAATACACCAATGGAAAGGTGAGGGAGGGTGAGGACACAGAGAAGCAAGGAGAAATCAGAAAAGATAGATGGATGGAGAAACTGTTAAAATACCTAGCTAAGAAAGAAGAGACAGAAGAAAGAGGCAATACAAAGGGAACTGGAAAGCCTGGGCATAACTCTGGGAAGTTGCTGTGCTGTGCATTCCCCTAACTGGGTTTCCCCCAATATCTTCCTGGGAGAAAAACCCAGAAAGCATTCCTCTTGCTCACAGGTAGCAGAAATACCTCACTGACACTCAGAAACAAACCCTTGCCACATCCAGAGCTATAGTTCCTTCTTTTACCTACTCTTGTTGCTGGTGTTTGCTGTTCTTACAAAAGCTTCTTTAGTCTGGCAGAGATCAATAAGGCAGAAAGGACAGCAGCTGTCTCAAGAGCTTGCTCATCACAGAAGGATAAGCTACTCTGTCTCCTAAAACTGACACCTTATCAGAAAAGCAGAACCTGATGACTTTTAGCTCTTGTTACAAATATTTACATGTATAGTTGAGATGTGTCAGTTTTACTGCTCTCAGTCATGCACAGCAGAGTTTGCCTTATTTGCACTGTTTTCACATGCCACACATCTTTAATCAGACTGGACCATGGACTGGTTTAACTTTTTTCCATTGATGGTTCCTGCATGTAGACTAGAAGAATTGTTATTGCTTTGGCTTTTCTGGTGTCACATCCTGAAGAAATTATAGGAAGTAACAATTAATCTTACACCTCCTAGATCCTTCAATTAGATCATAAATTTGGATTAGTGACATATGTTTTGGCTGCTGCATCAAGATCTAATATTACACTCCTATTTTTTTTTTAATAATTTCATGTGAAAACTAAAAGACAGCAATGTGTATGCATCTGTGTGATGAAACCTATTATCATAAGTGAAGTGATTCTAAAATGGTATGGTATTATCTGATACCAAGATTAGTAGGCACCATGATACAGTTCTGTCATCTGCAATACCCATCTTTTGCTCTGTTCTGGATTTCCCCTCCCTTACCTTCTGTCCCTGACTGGGGACTGTCCTGCTCCACAGCTGTAGGAAACCACAGACCTTCTATGAGTGTGAGGTGTGCAGGTTGCAAAAGCAATGTTTGAACATCACAGTGCAACCTTGTTTTCTCTAAAGGTCCTGTGATACTACTGGGAATATCTGTGTTGGGAAATATTAAAATGCTGTAGTCAGTATCTTCTAGAGGCCAGATTTTCCTGCATGCTTTTTATTTCCCTGCTGACTTGGTGATTTTTGTGTAACTTTTAATGAGTTTAGGCCTGCTATCCCTGTTTCCAAGAAACAAACAAACAAACAAAAAACTAGTGGTGGCTTACCTGGCATCTTTTAGTCTCTTAAAATGTGTATAACCACAAAATGCTGAGGTAATACACATTGCCCAAGGAGAATGTGGCTCCTGAATTGTCCTGGCAGGCAAGCTGAGGAATTTGCTTGAGAAGAGAGGGGGAGAGAGAGAGGATCTGGCAAAAAAGCCACTGTATGTCTACCACAGTTGAAATATCTTTGCTACCTTCCCTTTCTTTTTAATAAATCAATCTAATTTAGAAATGCTTTTTGTAAGATTGTGTAATTGTAAAAATCTGAAGTAAATAAAGCCAAAGAAAAATGCTTTAATAAGTAAATAATAAGAGATTTATTATGCTTGTAAAAAAGCATGCTACACTGCAAATACTATCTTCTAAATCTGTGAACTAGTAACAAGATCACTGGTCATAATCTTTGTTTCCTCTCTGCTTTTGAAAATGCCTCAGTATATTATAACTTCTTTACCTCTAAAAAAGTATCTGTTTTACTGGAAACAGTGATAAAGCATTAGTTGCTCTTAATGTCAGCTGAATGTTCCACAATTTTATTGTTTCTGCACACTGAAGTAAACTATGACATTCTATTCCTTGAAATATATACGGATTATTTTGTATTATCCGAATTTATTTTACAATCCTGCTTCTATTGGAAAGGAAACTATATTGCAAAAGTTTAAAACAAAGAGGATGGGCATGTTAAGAATAAACTCAGAAAAAATTGCTGTGATCAGGTTATCTGTCATTGTGAGGTATGTATCTATATATACACATATGTATTCCTGTCCTCGAGATTTACATGGCTTTATGGAAATTCTTAACCCTTGCTCCTTCCAGTTTTTGAGGAACTTTTTTTATGTGGTGGCCCTTTACCTTCCCTGAGCTTTGGTGTGAGTTTTGAGAGAGGTGGACCAGAATCCACAATTCTGTGGGCTTCCTCCCTTCACCTCCCTCCCTCCCACTGGGACTTGCCCATTTTTCTCCTGGAAAGCCAGTTTTATTAAATAAATCAAGCTTAGAGTCACAAGCGTATCGAGCGTGCTGGCGGAGCTGGGAGAGCCAATAAAGGAGCCCGTGGGGGCGCAGGGCAGCGCTGGAGCTCCCCGAGAGGAGCACGGGATCAGCCCCACATCCCACTCTGCTGCACCACTGCTGCTGAGGGACAGCCTGGGGGGAGGAAGGCAAAGGGCTCCCTTCAGCCTCTTCAGCTTGTGTTACAAAGCCTGAAAAAACATCTGGTCTTTAAAGATTCGAAAGGAAAACCTTTTACATAAGAATACAAATTGGGAAACGTATTTCTTCACCAGCCCTTGAAAATGAGTGTCACCCACCACATATATTATGTCCACCACATATATTATGTGCCTGAACTGAGCTAAATTGAAGCCAGACATATATTTCTCTTTGATGACTCCATCAAGGTATGTTTTAACTCCTCTCCCCAGTTCTTCAGTCTCTCAAAAGATACATGTGTAGATAAGGGAACAGCCTCAAACCCATGCACAGGAACAGCAGCCAAACAAATGGCTTTCAAAAGAAAAATCCAGCTTTGTAGGTCTCTCTTCCTGCAAACAACTTCCTTTTCCAGTTATAAATTTCAGTTCCTAAAAAAAAAAACTTCCCTGGAAGAGGCAGAGGAGACAGGGAAATAAGAGTTTGAGTAATCCTATGTATTTTGAAACTGGAGAAACCTGACTCAAAATTTCCAGCCATCCCTCAGGTAAACAGATGCAAGGACCCTCTAATTTGCCTGCTTGTGTGCCCTAGTTAGTAACTCGGACAATTTTGGCATCTACACATACTTATCAAAAATAAGTTGTGTTCAACAGGCTTGCTCTGCAGGGAGTTTGAGTAGGGTACAATTGTTTGATAGCATGGTTAGTGTTAATGAGATTACAGTAATTTGAAAAACACATCTTATTTTCTATTACCTCTTACTGAGTGTCAAAACCAGCCTACAAGCTTATATATATTTAGCAGACACTGCCAGGTCTAAGAACCAAATTTTGTTGTGAACTATATTTTGAGATGCTGGACCTGGTGAAAATAATCCAGACATCCTCATTTGAAGTGAAACTTAAACCTTGCTTTTCTTATTGCTTCCAAAGGCTTCATGATTTTTTCCAGAGAGAGATAAATGGCTATAATGTCCCCTTATAAAATCAGGAAGACAGGATGAATCAGGACAAAATGCACTTCCTCACCAATTCCCATCTCCATAGAAACTCCCCAACTCTGCTATGCCTTCTGCCTATACAGATTAGGCAACCCTGTTTTCCAGGAGCAGACAGTGAAGTCTGACGCCTGCATTGTCTCACAGACGGGTATCTTGGAGAGCAAAATCTAAGTATAAAAAGAGAACTTTGCCAAGCATTTAGTGTTGCATTTCCCAGCTTTCAAATTCTTCCTGTTGCTTTTCAGGTTTGTAAGAAAATTTCTCATGAGAAGCATCAGTGTTTGCTGCCAGGGTACCCAGAAGTCTGATGACACTTTTCTCAAACTATTTTTGCTGCAAAGGATTTGGTGTCATTAAAAGACTGGTCCACACTACCCAGTATTACAATTCATACCACTTATGGGGAAGACAGGGAATCATCAGAATCAGACTGTGGGATGCTAATTTAAACAGAAAGCTTTATTTTCAAATTCATTGAATAGTTTATGCATGAATGGATGTGCTTTTCCAGCAGTTCAGATAAGCAGATAAAGAGAATGGTTTTTTAATGAAGTGAAATATATGAGAAAATGTATTCATTGATTATTAGGAAAAGAAGAAGTTATTAAACCTCAGTAGATAAACATCAGCTCTCAGAGTTCCTTTGTTAATAAGAATAAATTGATAGATTTATAGACTTTAAATTTGGTGAGATCATTTGATTGTCTCATCAGACCTGTAAATCAAAGACACTAAATCTCACAGTATTACCTCTGAGCTGAATAGAGCTAGACAAAACATGTTGGTAAAGCAGTACATGAAACAAAAGATGCAATTCACCTTGACAGAAGCCTTATAGCTTTGGGTCAAATCTACCTTCATTAAATTTTAAAAATAGAGAAAACCTCTAAAATTGAAGTGCTGCTTTCCAGTTTTTCAGCTTTGACTAAGCATACCTATTGTGTGTTGACTTACCTGTGAAAATGGCATTTCTCTTTTCTGTGTTCTAGACTTAGTCCATAGCACACACACACAGAGGAAAATCATATCCCTCTGAAAAACATGAAGATTTGAAGCAGCAAAAGTTTCAAAATTTCTGTTGTTTCAAAGGCTGATCACTCCTTTTGTGTGAAGAGCCAAAGTGCATAATTTCTTATATAAATATGTCCAGCTTTAGCATTTAACATTTATGATACCTTCTTGACTGCTGAAGGGCCCTTTATTTTCTTCTTATTACTCTACTGTAGTCAAGTGTCTCTCAGTTTTATTCTTAATGGACTAAATCTGTTGAAGTATTTAGGTCTCTCCCAGTAGGGTATTTTCTATGGCTTTTGAATAAGTCTGTGACTCTGCTTTAAAAAGTTCAATTTTTTTCCAATATATCTTCCTTTCTAATGAATTCATTTTTGCTGCAGAGAAAAATGAAGATGTCACCCATTTTTCCTACATTTATACATCCATGGATTATATTAGCCCTTTTGTCACAGCCTCCTAGTGAACACTTATGTTTTATTGCTTACCTACTTTGACACTAAATTATTTCAGAAAGATTGCTTTTCAAGATACTACTCTAACTTGATTTCAGAATGCCATTTTAACATATGCTCCAGCTTTAGAAGCCTGCATTAGCCAAAACTCACAGCAATATTGTCTTTTGAAAATATTTTCTTATCCAACCATTGACACCACTGATGCACATGTGCTGTCTTCATTAATAGATGCTAATGTTGGTATTATATGCAGATTTTGTCTGAAATACTTTGTATTTGCAAGTTATTAATTGAAACAGTAATTGGATTAGGTTTCATGATAACGTGAACAGAAACATGCCCATTCAGTGCATATTTTTTTATTTAAAAGTTTTGGGAACAAGAAAATTACATGTTTTGATTTCTTTACCCATGTATATTTAATCCCAATACAACTACTCCTGCATCTGCACCCTGATCCCCAACAGTCCTTGTGCCTCCATGAGATGTGGTCCCTAGCCCATGCTCTCTGATTCATTGCGTGTGTTATCTTCAGGTTCTTGTCTGATGCACAAGCTCTTCATCACATCTACATTTTCAACAAAAATTCTCTTACTTTTTTTCTGTTAATGGTTATCTTATTTTCTCTTGATGGAAATGCCTTTCTTTGCCTATCATTTACATGGCTGGAAGCACCATGTAGAAATAATGTTGCTGGAATGAAAGATGAAAAGTTGTGCACTGATCTCACGCTTCACCTCTGAAGACTCTCCCCTCAGACCAGAGCCCCAGTGTTTGGGCAATTTATGCTGTATTGATTCCAAGAAGGAAAAATTACTGTCTGACAGCTAGACCACATCCTTTATTAGCATCCAAAGTAGAGCTGGGATTTAGCTAATGAAGCTTAACTATCTCCTTTTGCAGCTGCTGGAAGAAGTAGTCACTTTGGAGGTGCAATTAATATCAGGGTTATGTCCTCTTGTCACACTTAAACACCTGAAGCACATCATCCTTGGAGAATCTGGGCCCTTGCCTGAGCACCACATGGGCAGAGTAGTAATTTCTCTGTCTCTGCTCTGTCATTGTTTAAGGATGTTAAAAATATGGAAAGAGATAGGACTTTAAGGATTTAGAAGAAATTAACTGTTATTTTTGCCTTTGTGCAAAGGATTTTCTGCACTTTCAGTACTACAGAAAAAGCTAATTATCTATGGTACCTATACCTGTATTAGTCAGAGATATCATGAAACTGACCCTTGCTATATTCAATATGCCCAAACCAAAAGGCATTTTTAGATGTTTCCAGCAGCAGCCATAGGACCCTGCTGTGCTTTCACATGAGGTAAGAGTTTCTTTCTGAGTGATCATGCAGCATAGGACAATGTGACAAAATTTCTTTCCATGTTGCTCATGAATAGTACATGATAGAAAGTATTACAAGACTAATTGGAATTATTTCAATAGTCTGCTTGGCTCCCTTCTCCCTTCTCTTGACTAATTAGCCTTTTAACATTACAAAATGGCTCTGGCACGAGCTGTCAGAAAGCACTGCTCCAGAGTCACTACTACACGTGAAGCTGTCTGCACACATTAATAAGGAATTTGCCACTGCTGTTAGAAATCCTTGTTCTCATTCTTTTCTTATTTTTCTTTTGCCTCTTTAGGGTGCTCCGGGTCACTAGATGTTATCTTCAGTTTATATCTTCTCATTCTTTGCTCTGTCTTTCTGCATGCTTAGGGAATTCACATGAGCACCAGCTTTGTTATTTCTCTTGCACAACCATGGGTCAGCTGTGGCACTCCTTGCAACCAGGAAGAATGTGGGGAACATCACTTCTATATTAAAATACTGAGCTGGATACAGAACTGTGAGCCTGCATTAGAAAATAATATTTTCTCAATCAGTGTCATCATAAACTGCAGCTTGGTGTTGGTTTTTGCATTCCATTCTTTCTCTTCATTCCCTGATTTACTCCATCAAGGAATATTGAGTTCTATTGTTTCAGGAAATACTCCTAGTAACCAGGGTCCCTTTATCCCTTCCATGGTCCTGCATAAATATAGTGCCAGATTCTCTCTTGAATAGTTTTATATGAAGCAGAGGACAAACCGAGCTGCAAAATAAGTTGGAAGGAGCTGTTGCCACAGAGCTGGAAATTTCTGAGAGAAAAAAAAGTCTGAGAGAGATGGGGTTGTTCCGTCTGAAGAAAGACTGAAAAACATTAGACCCTGGAAAGCCAGAGAGACCCCAGAGCACCTTCCAGTACCTAAAGGGATCCTGCAAGTAGGCTACAGATGAACTTTTCACAAGGGTATGCAGCAACAGCACAAGGGGGAGTGGCTTTCAACTGAAGAGGGCAGGTTTAGATTGGATATTAGGAAGAAAATCCTTCCTGTGAGGGTGGTAAAGCACTGGAAGAGGTTGCCCAGGGAAGCCATGGATACCCTCTCCTTTCTCCTTTGGCCTGTACTCAATTGATTCTCCATCCTCCCTGTGTTTGTCCTGGGGGGTGCCCCAGCTCATGAGCAGCACCTTGCACTTGACCTTGTTAAACTTCATGAGGGTCTCACGGGACCATCTCTCAAGCCTGCTGTGGTCCCTCAAGGAAAAGGATTTTATTGTGCACTGCTGTACTGCTCTGTAAAAATTGCACTCTGCTGTCTTTTTTTCCAGCAAGTGTTCCTTTTTTCCGGTGAAAACTCAAACTGTCTCACTTTCCAGTTTACGATGCCTTCAAATGGTTTTTAGCCTCTTGAGAATACTCAAACAGCAACTGTATATTGGTCTTTCCTCAGCTGATGCCTATCACTGCCCCTTCCTCATAATGCTACCCCTGTGCTCTCCAAGCCAGCTTTTTAATTTAATACCTAGAGCAGGCAGTTACCAGAAGAGTTCCTCTAGGGGAACCTAATCTGCAGTAGTTCAGATGCTTTGCTAAGAGAGCTTTTCTCAGGTATCCTTTCAAGGTACTTAAAAAGAAGAAAGATTTCTCTGGAAACTGCATTTTCCCTATTTTTCTTTTAGCTAATTTCAGCTTCTTCTTTGGAGAAAACCATCATTATGAACTCTCAGATACATAAATTATTATTATTTTTCCCAAAAAAACCATTTAACACCGAGTCAGTTATGTCTCATTAAATATGTATCTTGAAAACAGCTGCAATGCACAACCAGAACTTGTTCTGAATATTTTGCTAAAGGAGTTTTGTTTCTTTCCATGGGCAATTGAAATGGAAATCTTTCTATTGACTGGTCAGGCATTTATAAAATTTGTTAATGATTTTCTTAAGGGACACATTGGTGGTATTGATTTACAGATGAGGAAAGGAAAAGGTTCATTACTGTGTTTAAACACAAGTGCCAAAAAGATGACTGTTAAAGGTACCAGGGGTTGACTAAACACAGACTCTCCGTGACAGGGTTTCTTGGACATTACTTCTCCCAGAAAGTCAAACTAAATGCTATATGCCCAATTTCCCATGTGTTTTCATTCACCATGACAACTAGCTAAAGGTGACCTTGACTTTTAAATCCATGTGTTGCCATCTGTAGTAAAAGAGAGCTAAAAATGAAAAATTCCTTAGCATTTTTCTTCCTAAGGAAAGATAGGGGTATTATTTGATTTTTCTTCTTTACTTTCAGACAACATGTTAGAAAAATTTTAAATATAAGACAGAAAGAAAAGTGGTGCATCTGCATTTAAGGCAGGAAAACTCAAATTCAATGTTAAAGCATGTTTTACTAGGGTAGTTATTAGGATTGGTTAAGTACTTTCCATTGATTCTGTTTTCCCTGTGGAAAATAGGTTTTCAACAAATTATTTTGTGACTTACGTATTTGTTTTTAATAAAACTTTCTCCACTCCTTCTTTCTTAAGATTCTCAAGTATGGAGTTAGAATTCATTTTCCAAATCAGATTCATGGCAATTGTTGTCAAAGGCTTTTTTATCCCATGTGAACCAGGTTTGCATCTAGATGCCAGCTGCTGTGGGAAGTCATAGGTACCCCCCACATCCAAATTGTCCTTGAGAGAGGAAAAAGGATAGAAACACCTTTGGGGTTTGGACTGCAGGTAACACCTAAAAAAAGGTTTTCTCCTAACTAGCATTTAACTGGAGAAAGCCAATGAAGAAGAATTTTAAGCATGTTGGTAAAAGTTGGTAACCTGCTTTTTTTTTCCAGAAAGAATATCAAGTAAGTCTTTCTTCCAAAACTGGAAAGCTGAAATCAATTTTCTTCTCCTCCAGAGGGTTAAAACATGTATGACCATATTCCCAAAGAATGTCTCAGCCATCAAACATTAGAGATGGGATGTTCTTCAGCTAAAAGTTCTCTAGCTTGCTACAACAATGTTGTTCTCATATAGGGCAGTCTGAGGTAAGCACTCCTCAGCTGCCCATATGAAAGGATCCCATCCTGTATAAGACAAAACAATGCACATTTCTGACACAAAGTGAAGTGACCCAGGCCAGCTTTGTGTCAAAAGAGGGCTCTGCCATCCCATTGCCCAGATCTGGCCAATTTTAAAGCCTTTTTTAAATGTAGTTTCAAAACTCTCATTTGAAACTTTTTAAGCTTTTGGTAACTCTGTTTCCAAAGAATATTTTTGCACTTGAGTTGGGTATGTAATTGAAATAGACAGTTTGGGACTGTTTAGGCTATCAAATCCATTTAACCATGTCTGTAAGGATTTCCTGCCAGGACCCAGCGACATGGAAAAAGAAGGTGTCGTATTTTAATGAAAGAAAAAAAAATGGCTTGTACAGCTGAGCAGCAATGGGAATACTAGAAAGAGATAGCAATAGGAATTAAAGAGGGAAGGAAATTGGTTGGAAAATAATACTGCAAGAGGAATTGGGGTGGGCAGGAGATTTGGACCTAATGTAACTGGGCCTGCATGGGGTGCAGGGTAGATAAGATGAGAGAATAGATGGAGATCTGTGAGCACCTCATCACACCTTTCTCTGGGGAATAAGAAAAGATCACAGTGCTTCTGAGTCCCGCTTGTCTGCAGGCAGGACACAGCTCTTGCACACCACATCAGAGCTGCCCTTGCTGGATATGCTCTGGCTGGTGCAGATCCCATAGCAGCAAGCAATTTTCCACACCACAAATATCAGTACTTACTGTGATGGCACTAAGCCTTCCAGCTCTGGGGACATCCAGCACAGGTTTTGATAGGAAAACAGAAGGGAATTAAATTGCCAAAGTATTTTCTATTTTAAATACCAGCTTGGAAGGCTATAATGTTGTAAAGCTAAGACAAGAATGATGCCAGAAGGCAGCTTGCCTGTGAAATTTCTTTTCCTCAAGTACCACCAACTGACACTTTGGGTGCACACGCCCATCCTCCTCCAATTCAGTGGGCTCCTAGGGGGATCCAAGGGAAGTCACACTGAGTGACACTAGCCTTCCACCCCAGTGAGATGTTCAGAATTTCCCTTTGGAGACAATTTACTTCTCTTCCTTTACTATGCAGGAGCTTGTAAGATAGTTACAAGGCATCCAGATGGTCTTGATTCTACTGTTATCCCAGAGGACATCATCTGCACTATACAGAGAACCTACTCTTTTTCTGAGATATAATCAAAATTAGTTAAGACAAACACTGCTGTTTGTGGGACTTCTCAGTTTGCTAAGAGCAAGAAGGAATGGCAAGAAGGGGAAACTAACCTTGTTTTTAAATTTTGGGTTGCTCTAAGATACGTGACCATTCAGTGAAGAAAAGAATTTTCAGATGGTCACCTATCTTTGGCATGCCTTTCTGGAGGGATGTGGGCAGGTTTATAGAGAAAAAAATACTCCTCTTGGACATGGAGTAAACAAAGTAAATCTTTCTTCAAATAGATAAAGTCTTCTTAATATGAGGACTCTCAAAAATATCAGGTTCTGCTTCTTTAAATTATATGGCCAAAACCTTTTGGCCTTTTGACATAAAGTTCCCCCTAATGAAAGGATGATAACACTTTCCCATTGCAATTGTCCCCCTCCTCAGAAACATGCTGTAAAAATAAATTCATTGTGTTCACAAAACCCTTAGATACAATATTGTGAGTAGAGCCATGAAAATGTTCATGGGGAATTTAATAACTCTGTCTTCAGAGCAGGATATGAATTGTGTATAGTAAATAAGGCCTCTGGGCACAAACATTGTGTAGCTGCTCATTGTTTGAACTCTGCCAATCCTGTGCATTGAATGAAAAGAGAGGGATGGGAAAAAGAGAGGATTTTTCCTTTTCTATTTGCCTTAGAAAATTTTACTTTTGATACTTCTCAAGTTCTGAAAGCTTTCCTTGCCAGTTCTTGCAAATTTTTAAGATATATTTAACATGCAATTAAAAGATTTTTCTTCAGATCAGCAGGAGGATTGCTTTGCATGTAGCTCCCAAATTGCTCCTGGCTACATCCAAGTTTTGATTCAGATCAGATTCTAGGCAGCTGAAAAGGGTCCATAAATATATTTGTTCTTCAGAGCAGGCCTTTTCACTGCCCCCTCATCTTGATGTCAAGGAACCTCAGCTGACTTCAGTAAGAAAACTTACTGCTAATTGTGGTAATAAGAAAACCTTAATGTATTTTTTGGCACCAAAAGTAGGCACACTTCCTCACAGAACTGACTGCAAAATTCAACATAAATCAAATTTTTGAGGAACCTTGGTTTATTCCCAATTTTTTATTTTAATTTTTAAAATTATTATATTCAGTCTGAAGTTTAACTGACAGGTTTTTGCTTGGAGTGTCCTCTTGTCTCAATTGTTACAATTGTCTCAATTGTCCTGAAAACAGTACTGTTCATGGTGCAGACTCTCACATGGAATAGGGGACCTGCTCTTTCTAATGGATATCAAGAAATGAAACATACACAGAATGAATCTTTCAGGAGCAGAACTATAACAAGGTGAAATTTTATTTAATGTCATTTCTTTCTGTGTTCTATTTAGACAGAAATCTTTGCAGTCTCCACATATCTGTCAAACAGATGGTACTGATAAATGAGCTTGGGTATAGTTTGCTTTCACTGGTCTTGTTTGTTTTCCATCTTTTTTTTCTGTAAGAGTTAAAGATGTACTTTTGTTTGGTCCCTGAAAAGGTCAGGAGAAGCACTCTGCAGGAATAACTAGCTGATAGGATGAGGTGAATTATCTGCCGACCACAAGACAGCCAGCATGACTGGGACTGAGCCCGGCCCAGGTAGGGTGCAGAACAACAAAAAAAGTCAGTCAGGTTTTACCTGTTCAATTTTGAAAAGATAGCTTCCTGTACAAGTTCTTATCTGTGGTATTCAAGGCAATGATAGCAGTCTGGTTTTCTTGAAACAGCTGCATCATGTCATGCATCATCACACATGCACCTCTCTACTGAAAATGGAGGAATTTCTGTTAAACCTAAACCTCTGCTTATTATATAGCAAGCCTACTAAAGCCAAAGAATATCTTCCTCCCAAAATCCCTTTTTCCCAGTTAGCCATTTCAGACATCTACAGAAATAACCATCTGTAGTACAGATGCTAGAAGTTAAAGATCAAGTGGTAGACTTAATGCTGAATTTCACTTTTATGTTTGGACTTGTATGACCAGGTCTCATTCTCTAGTGGATTTATATGATTCTATTTTCCTTTTAAAAATATATGAGAGAAATGCTCACAGGCCCTTAAATGAAGCAGTATGAATACACCACTATAATTAATGCCCTGGTCTACTCCCTCTTTTTCTTTTTTTTTTTATTTTCAGCGTGCAAGTCCTGTGGAGTTTGCAGATTGATTCAATTGCAAAGTTAGATTCCCACTGTGATAGCCGTTTTCAAACCACTGGGCCATTCTGCCTGTCCTGCCAGCCAGGGAACAATGGGTGCTAATTAAAACCCTGCTTAAAAGGTTCCCCTTTACTCCAGCATTGAGGCTTTCAGGGGGCAGACGGGGAAGATGCCTTGTTCTGTTTATGCATATGCAAGCACTTAGTGAGCTGGGCGGCCGACTGTGGGTCGAGAAAACACTACAAAAGCCTGGTGCTTATAGGAAAGGGCTGGATTTCAACACGATAAGGTTAGTTAACAGACTAGACTGAAGAGGGCCCAGCTGTATTTTCTTTCCAAAATTTAAGGCACATTTCAAAATAGGGGTCGAGGTTTTTATCATTTGCTTTTACTGAAATGCTCGGGGCTCTCTGCTTTCTTGTATCGGAGTGAGCATTTTCTTAAAGTATAATGATTAAAAGTAATCGTTTCTTTTATTTTTACTAATGAGATTAATATTTTAAACAACTGACTTTCAATTGAAATGTTTGTGCCAAAATGTATACACGCAATAAAATTGCTTTCTTACATCAAGGGTTTGTTTCTTGAGCCAATTTTTTAATAAAACTTTAAGAGATCTCATTAGACACTTTTGTTGCTCAGTGGTATAACTGAGTTCTAAGAAGTTTATAAACCTCTACCATTTTCAAGGAGGAAAAAATGAGAAATGAGCTGTACCTTAGAGCTTCATTTGTAAATAAATATATAAAACTGCTCAGTTCCAAAATATGGCAGATAAAGAATCAGTTTCATTATGTCAAGCAATTCAATATGCTTTGGTTTTCAGCAAAAGCTGAAAAAGAAAACACAACACTGCAAATAAACTCATCAATAAGCCACACAGGTTTTTGTTTGATGTCATTTGTAACTGACAACTTGATCAATCTTGCATTGAATAGTCCCTTAGAAATACAAGAGAAATAGGAGCAGAATCTGTCTCATTTCTTTTGTTGAATAGCAGTTCACTTGGTGGCATTCACAAACCTGTCCTAGCCTTCTTCAGCTGTTTTTCTTGTATCAAACTATCTCGTCCATTGAGGTAGTAGAAAATATTTAATGGGACAAATTGCATGTCATTGATAGTGAATGGTTGAAATGAACAATTCACAGATAACCTCATCGTTTGACAGGTATTATTCTAAATCTTCTTGCTTGTTTCAATCTCTGTGAAGAATGAGTGCTTGTGAGGAAAACAGGAGTGCCTTTCAAATTAGTCACCCACCAAAAAGACTATCGATTTTTTTTTATTACTGCCTGTAAACACTGAATAGGTCGTTAGCTGTATAGCTATTTTAATTAAAGGCCTGATAAGATATTTCTCATTTTTATTTTACAGCCATATGCTGTAATAATTAATATTGCTTAATAGAGCTACTTGCATGCTGAAGACTGCTTAAAAGACTAGAGATGTCTAGGATCAGGGCATATGGCCTTTGTTGTGAGCCCCATGCACTGAGGAATAAAGACAGTGAAGCCCAACCTCCTGCTCTCACTTTGTCACTCTGTGGCTGTTCACACTGTGATTCCTGCTGTGGGAAGAAGACAACTGCTTTTTTTCTCTTTTTCCCCCTTTTTTCTTCTCACTCTTTTTTCTTTTCTTTTTTCTTTTCTGTTTTTTTTTTTTTTTTTTAAGTTGTTGTTTCCCATAGAAGTGGAGAGGGGAATGAGGCTGTTCAGGAGAAACTCTCTGCCCTTCTGCTTTTGCATTTGCCTTTCCCATTTTCTCAGCTGGGCAGGCAGAAAAGTGAAGGTTCTGGGCAAAGGGGACAGGACCTGACTCAGTGTGCCACCCCAGCCACCCTTCTCATGAGCACAGCTACATCCATAGCAATGGAAAAGCAAGAGCAAGGTGCTTATGACAAAACTGTAGCCCCAAGGCCAGATGCACACATCGGTTCATGGATAGGCAGGAGCTTTGCTAAGGCAATGCCCTACACAGACATTCAGTTCAGAAAGAGCTGCCATGCAGCCTCCAAGGTCTGATCCTGTAGCCCATGCAGCACTCTGCCTCACCAGGATGAGGAGATGGGTACCACCTGAAGAGCCTCTTTCTATAACAAACACCCCCAGCTGGTGCTGAGGACCAGGTCTGCAGGGATGTTTGAAGACCTCTTGAACAGGCACTTGAGAGGGTGAAGATAATTTTAGGAACACCTAAAATTATTTCCTTATTCACTAGAGCTTTTTCAGGGAGCTTCCTTATTCACTGGAACTTTTTTCAGGCTCAACAGTAGGAACTGAAATAATCAAATCATAAAAGCTGTTGCCCAGACCCCCACTAACAAAGAGTGAACAACATTTTCCCTGGTCACAAGGAAAACGGTGTTGCTGTGGCTACAGGCAAGAATCCAAAAAAGATTAACAAAACCCTGTTAGTGGATAATCCCTGGAAAGGTACTCTAACAGCAGATTTCTCTGTTTTCTGCCAGCATCACCCAGTATTACCTAGCTCCCAGCTCTGATAGCTAAACCTCAAGAAGGTGTTAATTTCAGCTAGACAGCTGGCCAGCGTCACACAAGCTCACTGAATGGAGATGTGAAATCCAGGGCTAGGTGCCTTTTGATCTCATCATCTCAGTAACTCGTCTTCACATCTCCTCCTGCCTGTGCCACCTCAGGAATGGTTGATGCCAGCTCAGGGCTTCATTTCTCACCAGATAAATAGATTTGAATGGTCTAATTTGCCTCAGCCCATCTATGTCTATTTTCCTAAAGGGTCATACCATCTGTTCCTCAGCTGGATGCTGAGGATAGCCAGGAGCAGATAAGATTTTCTCAGAACACACTGCTGATTTCTCCTGGGAAACAAAGTCAGGGGTCCCTGGGAGGCTTTGACAAACTATGCCTTACTGTGGTAATGGAAAACTGGACACTGCATCTCCTCTGTCCTGTGGCCCTCACAAGGATACTGTGTGAGATGGTAGCAAGAGGAGGATTTCCACCATTTTCACTCTTGGGCTGTGTTACCTGGTGGGCCCCAGCTGCCAGGGGCATAACTTTGTGTGTTCTAAAGCTGATCTAACTGTAACAAACACTCCTTCCCTGCTCTCTGCCAGGTATGAACAGGCCCAGCGAAAACCTGAGCAGTCAGCTTCTGGAACAAACTACAGTTGGAATAAGGTGGGGAGGGAAAAAAAATTCTGATTTTAGAGACACATTTAGTGTGCACATTAAGGCACTTAGTGATTTGGGTGCAGATAATTAATCTGATGACCCAGGAACTTGCTTCTCGAGACACCTGTGGTATATAAATTTTTTGGTGAAGGAAAAGAAACCATTAGCCTTGAGTAGATCTAATCTGATCTAAAGGACATGCTTCAACTTTTGCTGCATGATTGGCAGAATATTTTATTAAAATGCTGTGCATGGGCTTTAATATATTGAATTCTCACCTCTTTATGGCATTCTCTAGCAAATGCTATTGTGTTTCTGATAAGTACATCTGTTTGAATCAGTAGATTCAAGGCTGGTCACCAAATTCTTTTATTTCCAACAGCTAATTTACACAGCTGCTGAGCTTCAGTCTTGAATGAAATGCACTGGTGCCATGATTAACATAATTCTGGGCCAATCCATTTCTTCTTATCCCCCATCCTATCCATTATGACTGAACTTTAATACCACCTGTGAGACTGCCAGGTGGGTCACAACCCACTCTTGCACAGAACTCGTGCTGTGCAGAGCTGAGCCAGTTAGGAAAGATCCTGCAGGATCTTTCATCCCAATTTCTTCTGCCTCTGTGTATCAGTGTGACTTCTAGGAAAGTCCAAGAAGGTATGGAGCCTGCAATAAGGTATAGGCAGCTCTGCAGGAATTCCTACCCCAGTTCTGACAATGCACATGCTTTACTGTGTGTTCAACCATAAGCCTTACCCTAGACTAACGAGCTAAAAACTTGTGGTTACTGTAGTGCACATTCTAACCTAGATATCTCTAATTCAGGCAGGTGTTTAGATAACATATCATTTAACCCAGAGCTTTTCCTCTGATGGAAAAGGAGCTCCTCTTACCAGGAGCTAGGTACACTGGATATTATTTGGAATTGGCTTGTATATGTCCTGAACTTAATCAAAGGCAATCTCAGCAGCCTTTTTCTGGTAAGTGTAGTCCCCAAGATGACCTGCCCCTGGAGATTCCATACTCTCTGTTCTCAGAGGATCTAAGAGAATTCTTAAGGGTCTATATATCAATGGAAAGTACTTATAATCATTTTTACCAATGAAGTATTCATAACTCCCAGCAGCCAGTGTTTTGGTGGGTGATGGTGACGTGCTGTGATATGTTTCTTTATGTTTCTGATGGTCTTTGGAAGCCTATGTCTGAGTGATTTTAAGAACCCAAGAGCAATTTTAATTTATTCAACAAATTGGTGCAGTAATTCAGAAGAAAAGAGCTTTTGCACTGGGATAAAACCTGTCATTATTTTGTGGGTTTAAATTCTTTTCTCAAAGTATATGTGGATAAAACTTCCAAAAAGGAGTGACAGTGTGTGGGTGGATATTGATCAAACAGGTGAATAATTGCAATAAATTTAGGCTTACCACATCAATTATAAGCATTATCCTTTCTGTATGCCGTGGACAAAATATGTTCAGATACTGTGATACTTAAATTAAATGTCATTTGAATACAGTAATTAGATCCTACTGGGTTTAGTAATAAAATGCAGGTGATGTGCACCAAAAGAAGTGCAGTGAAATTGTGCAGCTTGCTGACAGTGGAGATTTCACATACCCATACCTTATTCTGAATTGTATTGTTTCCTGCTCTGAGAAGCTACAGAATTGTATCATAGAGTATTTTGATAATCCAAATGCATTTATACATAATCATGAGACAAGTGCCATGCCTGTACTGTCTGCAGAAGTTTGTATAGTGGAAGTTTGCTCAAAAATTACACAAGATTTTACTAAAATATAGAAACCTGCTGTCTCAAACCAGTAGCAAGTGCTCAGTCTGAAACAAAGCTAACCAGAAAATAAAAAAGCTGCTTTCTGTTCCCTGCTAGTGCCAAGGGCCTTAACACTGTGCACGTAGTATATAAATAAACCACTGTGATCAACACCTGAGAGCTTATAAATGTCTGAAATGTATGGTGACAATTTGCAGAACTTCTGCATTGCTCCCTCATGCCCACTTACAAACTATTTGGATAATCTGGAACCTGTTAGGCAATACCATACACCATTGTTTGCTGGTCTGCTCTTGGCCTGCACAGTGCAGTAGCAAACACTGCTAGGAATGCTTCAGTTTGTGCTGGGGAGGGCACAGACGTGCAGCTCTCCCTCGCTGTTTGCAATGCAAGTGTGCCTGGCAAAGTGAGTTGCAAAATTGGACCATCTTAGCCACCTGGTAAAACCATGTCTGCTCTCAGCTACAAGTGTTACATGTCCTAGTATTCCCCTGTTCTCACCCAGGTTTGCATTATCCTTTATTCCATGCGTCTCAGGGTGTGTGCCACTGTGCTTTTATCAGCTGGGGGTCTGTTTGCTGTGGAAAACTAAGTCTGGAAACCTGTATGTGTTGGGCTCAGTTCACCTCTACTGTGACACTGTGGGTTCAAGAATACTTGGTGGCCAGATTCCCGTGTAGGTCTTTGTGGCAAGCAGATGGGAATTCCACAGAGGTCTCTGGATCTCGTTCAGAACTGGCCTGAATGATTGTTACTCATCATATGTGACTGATCATTAAAAGGCTTTTAAGTGTTTCCAAGATGTTCCCCAATTTATCATACAGTTTGGATGCAGAGGAAAAATATATATATATATTCAAGTTCCAATTGAAGAAAAGGAACAACAAATAGAGCAGAGAAAGTCCTTTTCACCTTCTACATTTCTGTCTCCCTGCTTCTTTCCTCTTTTCCACTTCTGTGCTGTTTCACATCCATCTGCCCTTCACATTTTCCCCCCCATCAGTAATTCCTATGCTGTCTAAAATGCCTTTGAGTCCTATTTCAGTTCTGGTGTTCAATAGATGTGAGTCCCATTGATTTATGCCAGGACTGAATTTTGTCCCCATAGCATACCAAATTGCTTCTGCACACACAGGGAATGCCAAATCAGTGTACAGACATACTACTTGGTAACTACTTTATTACTCATTTACACTTGGCACGAAATTCACACCCTCATTTATGACACTGCTGAGTCTGGTTTGTTATATAAATTTGGTCCTGTACAAAGCTGACTGGCTTAGAGGACTGGCAGTGGATACAACACCCATCCCTTGCAAATTATCAGCTTAAATTCTAATCAAGTCTTTAAATCAAACCAACCAAAACCTCTTTCTGTGCAATGCTGTTGTAAAAATGAGGTTGGTCTCCTCCTGGTTCCCAGTACACATGTGTCAACACCACAGTTGACTCTAGCACCCTTGCTGGCTACGAAAGCTCCCGAGCCCAGGATTTAAGCAGGCAAGGAGACTGAGCTCTTTGTCCTGGCCTCAGGTCATGGCAGGTTGATGAACAAGCAAGTTCTACTTCTGCCTCAGCTATAGCTGTCTTCTCTTTTCTGGGACTAGCACCCTGGCACCTTCTACAAACATCTTGTTTTCATAAAAAATATTCTACTCTAGTCTGATTGCATAATAAATGTATTTTCTCTCTTTTTAAGAGAAGTGTTAGAGCTAACAGGCCTTCGGTTTGAGTAGGAATTGCAGGATTGTGACCCCTCTGGGATCTTTGTCCTAGATTTCAGCCTTGGCAGGTGGAGCATTCTGTAACCAGTTGACATTTAGTGGCTAGTTTGTGAGTCAAATATCTTGTTTTATTTTTTCCTTTTTGGTTTGGAAGAGTTTGTACGGGTTTCTAAAGTATTTGGGAAAGGCATGAGCTTGTGGTGCCACTGCACCTTCATCGAGCCAAAGAAGTTGCTTTCCTCATTGAGAAATCTCACTTCAAAAGAAGTTGCGATGTTTTCTAAATTACTGTTTCAGCTGGCTTTTATTTCCAAATGTCTGCATCACTCAGAAAATCTGAGTTTGTCCTGGTTTGTGGTATTTCTGATTTATTTTCCTATTTAGAGGGAATCTTTTTTTTTTTCTACATATGTTCACTTTCTTCACACGAAAAAAACCATACACCCACACACACATACACACACACACACACACACACACACACACACACACACACACACAAAGAATTTGGAGTGACCTCTGGTCTTATTGCAGTTTGAGGAAAGAAAATAAGAATGTAGAAAGATTCTGGATCTCAGCCATTACAATGAAAAACATCTGTTGAAGCCTTTGCAAGCATAAATTTATCTTACCATGGGCATGATTATTGATTAGAATCCACATTCTTTTTTCTAATAAATTTAACTCTTATAAATTTTCTATTAACTTTTTTCCTAATAAATTATTTCAGCTTCATTTTGCTCCTCAATAAAGAAAGGTAGAAACTTGTTGCATGTTTGTGCTTCCTTAGAGCAGAGGTGGCTGAAGTTTATTCTAGGCACAACCTGATGGTGGTCCAGAGTGCTGGATGATCCCACAGTGCTGGCTCCTTTTCTCTCTTTCTCACTGTTAAATTAAGTAAAATAGTTTCCTACTGTTGTGTTTCCATGTAAGCAACCAAACAAAGTCCTGTGGAGGTTTGCTGAAGTCCCAGATCTGAGCAGCAGCTTCTCTGACTGGGAATGGGAAGGGCAGCGTGAGGCAAATCCATAAAATTCCTGTTTCAAGAGATCTATCATAGCTGAGGGCTGCAATGTCTCCAGACTTGCAGGGACAGCTAATTATGTCCAAGGCTGTCTGGTTGTGAATGAGTATTACACAGTCTTGCTGGGATACTGATCTGTTTTGGGATCTGTGTCAGGGTTAGGACATGCCCGTGCCTGAGTCATAGCAGCACATCCGGAGAATCGGAAGAGGTCAGACCTGGACGGGTTCCAGCTCCCCTCCTGGACTGGGCAGGCAGTCCTTGGGAGACTCAGAGGTCTCCTTGCCACAGAGATGTCTGTGCTCTCTCCCGAAGGAATTCTGGAAACATGAAAACACTCTTTCTCACTACAGACCCCATCACACAGCTTTCTTCAATGTGGAATTTTTATATAATTACACTGATGAAACTCCTCTCTGTGATTTATTTTCTAGAACTTCAGGTTTAAGAAGGAAAATGAAATGTGGTGAATGAATGCTCTGTACATTTCTGTTCAAACTAAAAATGTATCTTCTATAGAAAATCTCCACTTCATGGCCCTGTGTGATTTTATTTAATCTTCCAAACCCATATCTAATCTAAAGGCATAAATCACTTTGCAAGACTCAGTAAATTCAATGGATGTGTTAGGCTGCCTCAGAAGGTTAGCTAATGAATTGGGTCATGGACTTAGCAATGTTTGAGAGAAATTGTAAATGATGCCTGTTTTTATTGGAGTGAAGTAACATTTAAGCATAGGTAATACACGTGATAAACTCGCAACACTAGCAAACTGAAAAACACATGGGAGCCATGCGTGTGCCAATTCAAATATAACTTTATTAAATGCACCTGATTTTAAGCTACCTTTTAGTATTCCATTTAGCAATTTAATGAGAACCAGTTATAAAATACTTGGGGTTTTTTTTTCCTGTGTTCAGAATTCAGCAAGCTACACAGCTAACATGCATATCCATTCAGGCAGGCAGGATCAGAAAAATAGAACGAAGGCCTTTACTGTAAGTAAATGTAGGACATCAATGTGACCTTTTAAACCAACACATCCCTTGCACACTCAGCAGAGAACATCTGAAGCAGAAGCTATCGGTGTTTCCTTGAGACCTTTTAGCAAAAAGAGTATATCATGAATTAAAGAGCTCAAGCTGTTGACTACAAGGACTCCGGCATTAGCAGAGAATGGTACCGAGAAGTGTCCATTCTTGCACAAACATCTGCAGCCATTGAAATGGCCACTTGCTCCTGAAGGCAGGGGAGCAGCCTATTATGGACATATTACAGAGTTCTCTTTCAGCTGCTGTTTGCCTGAAGTGCCAGGTGCAAAAGATGTGCTGTAAAAGAGAAGAGGGTAATGGTCACATCGATTACGAACTGATAATTGCTCACTCACTGTTTCCCTGGTGTTCAGCTGACTGGCTGTTCCAGCAATTATTTTCCTGTTCTTTATTTCTATTAATGGTGTGCCCAATATTGGGGACTGTTTCCCTCTTTTGTAGCTCTAACCCGCTATTGAAATCCTGGAAGTGTAATGTATAGCATTAGCTCTGGTGTGTCTGATTAATGTAATCACAAGCTTAGTTCTGGAAGGAATCCACCCTGTAGTTTACATTAGCTGTTAGATGACCTAAAATTCTCCTCTCTCCCCCATCCATGTGCAAAGTACTGGTTACATGTTTTTACTTTTCTTTTTGTTTATTCTTACAATTTTGCTAAGTCTGGTGAAAGAGCTGACTCCCTGCCATTTTCCACATTCTCAGTAACCTTATAGTTCTGAGCTCTGTTTTCAGATGCACAGGGATGATGAGGGTCACAGAGCAGCATACGTCTTTGTTAACTTAGCTGCTGCATCTGTGGCTGCTGAATTATATAGGTTAGAATACAACTGTTCAGAAAGATAGTCACAAAAGCCTGCAAGCAGTTCTTTTTTCTCCTTTTTTTTTTTCCTTCTTTCTTTTTTTTTTAATGACAATACTTTGTCTTTTTTTTCCGGCTGAGATATTATGGGGAGTGACATCCTTTGTATGAAGTAATCAAACCATTGCTTTTTAAAAATATGAAAATTAAAGCCTTTCCATTTCTTCAGTTATTATTTATTTTCTCAAGTAAGAAATCTTGGCTTACATAAGGATTTCAAGATCAAATGCAAGTTGTCTATATTTTATTCAGACTTCAGGAGTGTAGATTCTGGATTGGGTTTTGTTCTGTGGGATTTAAGTTACAGAGAATTAAATTCCATGGCAGCATATACCAGATAGTAAAAGAGGCTAAAAGAAACAAAACCTTCATTTCCCTTTCTCTGAAAGTGAACTATTTGAAGGGGCCAATTATGGAAGTTGAGATCAATATAGCATTAAAAATCAGTTAGGATGAAATGCCAGACGATGACAGATTATCATATGAATTAGATCTTTGCTTGCAGGAACAATTATGACAGCACCTGTTAGAAGCTTACTGTTGTTATTTCAGTAGAGCAGATCTCTTCCTATCAATGAACAAAAAACCTCAATAATATTGATTTTTTGGAAAATTGTGGAAGAATCTCTACCTGGTAAAGACATCAGGGAGTTGTGTAACAGATAAAGTGCCCAGTAAAATCTGGGAGTTTGCAGGTGGGGAACTGTAGATTAAAGTGATCAAATTATTTTTAATAGAATTCTCTAGAATATGAGATTTAGAGTGATCCACAAAGCTGGTGATATTCATGAGCCCAGAGCAGTTTTCTTGATAGTTTCAAGAAGGCTTTGAGTGGCAGCAGTTATGTACTACCATGCAAAGTTTTGAGATAAGGATTAGATTAATCCAGTCAATTATGATACTATACAAATCCCTGACAGTAACTGAAATCAAAAATTCTTTCCTCACAAACAGACTAAGTAGAAATAAAAGGCAAGGGTTCTGGGATTTGTACTGCTGGAAGTGGAAATGTAGAAATTCAGGAATATACAGAATGTATGCTCTGGCCTCCACTGCTGCTAATGTATGCTTAATGTATGTTAATTTTTTACTTCTAACCTCAGAATAAGGGTTAGCAGATCTGGGGATAACTAATTGTCTAATTCTGTGTTTCAGTGTCATTTAGTCACTAGCAAAATTTGCCGCATGAAATCATTTGTTATTTTTGATGAGCATTATTAAATCTACTCCTGCTGTGTCAGAATAAAGGATGAGACCATCACAAGCAAAGTAAAAGCAGATCCCTTTTCCACTAGGAGCCATCTCAAATACCTGCTGGCTCTGCAGGCAGGCACCTCCCTGCCCTGCTGGGACACTGCTTGCTGTGGCTGAGACGCTGGTACTCACTCCTTCCATTGTGGATTGCTGCTTTCTGATGGGAGCTCCTCGCAAGCCTGGGAAAAACCAGTTGTCCTTCCACATCCTTTCCACATGGTGCTGTACAGAAATGCCATGTGCACTTCCCTGGGAGGAGGAGAGTGTGTACAGGAAATAAGTATAAATCTGAATCAGCACAAATCCTCTCGTGGTTTTTGCACCCAAGCTGGGGCAGGGTGCACAGTCCTCACCTTGGAGCTGCCAGCGGAGCCTGCGCTGCGGAGCTGGGCTGCATGGCAATGCCACGGCCGGGCTGGCGCTTTGTGCCAGTGCCCTAATTGGGAATGCCAGGTCTCATCCATCCAGCAAAGCGTGCTGAAAGCACAGTAGCCTGTCTGGACTCAGCACTGTCCTACCCCATTCCTGGTCAGAACTGAACTGTAAGCACAGCCAGACAGTTTGGGGGACTGCTTGCGGTGAGTACTGCATGTGGCAATACGTGGGGAGAGTTTTAAACCCCTTGTCATAGTTTCAGAGAATGCATAGGATGTTGTTCTGTGTTCTCTCTCTTTCCTGAACTTTTAACCTCATCCTACCTCTACCCATGCTCAAAATGACAGCCACTGAAAAGGGGGGGTGGGGGAATGCTTTCCATTCCTTTCTCTGTTTAAATATGCAAATATACAAATATGTTTAAGCTGGCCATAGGCTTTGGTACTGCTTTCACTCCGCCTCAGTGACTCCATCCTCCCAAAGTGGTGGTACCCACGAGTAAAATGGAGATTATTTCAAGGTAAAGTACTTTATTGCAGGACAGATGCCAAGAAAGAAAGAAAACACTTAGACACTTTTAATGGACAATGGTTTTACTGAGGCTCTCAACTTTGAGCTCACATATGGGGTATTATGAGCTGAGTCATCCAAATGCATGTATTCACATTTCAGAAAAGAAAACATCTTAGGGAGTATAACCCCTTCATGTTGCTGGAGAAGGCTATTCACTTTCCAGTTCACTTCTTGCTGGTTTGTGGATATTAAAAATGAAAAGCTAAAAATAGTTCTTAACTTTGGCAGCGGAGATCAACATCAATGCATATCTGTCAGTGCTACCCACTTAGCCTGTGGTCCCTCTGCGTAGCTTGACAGAGGGTCAGAGCCATTCTGACAGCTCCACAATGGGAGAAAGATGTGGTGACAGGCAGTGCTGAAGAGCTGAAGATGTCAACAGGATCTCCAAATATCCAAAGACCTTGAAAACAGAACTCTGAGCTGCAGAAAGGCAGTAAATTTGTCTAATGTAGGAAAAGTAATCTTGCATGAAATGGGTCCTTTAGACAGAATCAGAGGATACCTGGAGATACTGGGGTGACTAAACATTTATGCATCTTATTTATGGACTGCCAGGATACCTGAAAAAGACTGAAGTCACTTTGCAGCCAACTATCAAACTTAACCCATCATATTTTTATAGGGAGTTGTTAAGTGGAAGTAATTTTACACTTCCCTAACAAATCCCATTACCAAAGATTTCTAAATTAACTTTCCTCCCTTTGGGGCTTTCCCCCAAGTACCTGTAAGTATCTATGGCCATATGTCGTGCATTTCAGCTGGAATAAAATTATTTCATTTAGCTCACTACTTTTTATTTCTTTTCCCAAAGTACCTCGTAGTTCTCAAAGAAAATAACAAAAAGGACAATCATTCTTATTTTATAATTTGCAAGAGCATGGGCTACTCTGGTTTAGGCTTGGAATATGTATTAATGCTAATCTGGTGTAATAGGTGTGATCTGGTGTCTGCATTTTTGCTTCTGTATTTGTGCAGTTAAATATACAATTAAGAGTTTAGGTAACAAAGACTTAGATTTTCTACCTTAACACACATGTAATTAATCACTTAAGTTAACTGTGCACTGACTTTCCAAATGATTCAACAATGATGGGGATCATTCAGAATTTTCAGAGTTAAAAATGGGAGGTGCTGGTAAGCTCCTCACATGCCTTGTCCTGCCTTCACATGCCTTGTCATGCTCATGGCTCTGTTAGCTGCCTGTGGTACTGGCAGCTGAAAGAAAAGCAGCTAGAAAGGCTTGGCATGTTGAGGAAACTTAGAAGCAAGGGGTGACATAATTGCTCTCAGGTGTGCACATAAAAATCTGTGGTGTTTTATCTAGATACTCTTAGCACTCCACAGAACCACTGTGAAATACGAGCAACTCTAGAGGAAACTGAAAAAAAGATGTGGCTGTGTCCTGAGCAATCAGGCAGTATCTTCAGTTTGCAGCTCCTTGTTGAAACTGAGACCTTGTCATGGCTAAAGGATTGGAGCAGGAGGTGTGTAAAATCCAGTGAGGACAAGATTCCATCCTCATTGCTGCTTTGGATGGTGACAGACCTGAAGGAAGTGGAGTTAGGCACAACATTTCTTAACACTACCAAGGGAGAAGGCCCTGCTTCCCTTTCACAAATCTTCTTCCTTGCCTCCTCTCTGCCACATTCTCCCATCACTTCAATTTGGCAGCATTTTGGCTGAGACAGCTCCGTTTCCCAGGCTGTCAAGAAAGACAGCAAAAACATGGGCATTTCTCTCCAGGTTTTGGGGAGCTAAATCTCTCAGATAATGGACTCTGCCACAAGACAAGTGTGGGAGGAAGGTGAGAGATGAAGATGGAACGAGGCAGAGGGCCAGGCTGCAAAGGAACAGAGAGGAAGAGAACATTTGGGAAGTGAAGCCAGCCCAGCACTCGAAACTACAGCAGGAATGTGTGCTGAAGGCAGGGAAGGGCCACCACATGATGCTCTGCCCAGCTTCAGTGGCCTGAAAAAAAGAGCCTCTAGGAAATCTGCCACTGTGTTGAGAACATATACTTGAATTATAACATTTCTTTTTCCCCAAAAAAAGATGAGTAATTTGGATCTGGGACAAAGAAAAAGGAAATTTTGGCTTATCCTACAAACAGGATATGGGTGTTTATTTGAGTCAGGGATATTTTTGTTTTAAAGAACTGTATGATGTGTTGCTTCTTGCTATGCTATGGATTAAGGAAGCCATTCCTAAACTCTTTTTGAAGAGACCATATTCTTCTTTTCACCTCTGACTTAAAGATGGTGTCTGGAAGAGGATTCAAGGGAAAACTTATGAACTGCCTACAGAAAAATGTCAGTGTCCAGCTGACCCTCCACAAGTGTGATGCAGATGTTTCAAATCCCACACATGTTCCACTAATACATATTGGATAACTGCAAAGCCACAGATTGAGGGATTGACATCCTTATTGCCTAGTCAACAAATTTTAAAAGTACATGCTGGCATTTCAGTTGCTACTAAAAATGTTTTACTGCTGTTCATATATCATCAGTAATTGTGTGGTAGTTCTTGCTGAGCCCTGATTTTTAGCTATTTACAAGCCTTACCTGAAGAGGTGAAATACAGTGGTATCCTATGAGTTAAATTTGAAAGCTTCAGGTAAATTAGCCTAAAAATCCTTCTCCACAGATCTAGTAGGTGGAAAATCTGACTCTTGCTGGGTTTGCTTTCCCTACAGAGATATTGAGAGAGCAATAGACTTGTGCTGAATTTGTGCTGAATCTCAGGTCCTGACATTCAGTACTGACCATGCTGCAATTAGAGGCTTGTACCTATATGAGAGCTGGAGCTGGTCTTTTGTACTGATCCTGGTGAAGTACTTCTTGCAGCAATCAAGTAGACCAGGTCCTGGTGTCTCACTGCTGCAGTAAGCCCCATCCCCCCTCTCAGCAGCAATTTTAAACTTATTTGGTATTCTGCAGCAGCCGCCAGCTGTAGTGCAGGTGTAGCCTCTGCTGGGCCTGTTTAGAGTCCTTCTCCCACTGTCCTGGTAACTTTTCCTGGAGGTAGTTTGCACTGCAGTAGTGTCCAAAGAAAGAGAACATCCTCAACATTTATCTGGATGCCTTTCAAATGGCACAGTGTTGGGAAACCTGAGTGGCACTTGAGGGTTCTGTAACTCAGCTCTAAAAGTGGGTGAGGGGTTGGTGCAGACACAGCCTTGAGAACTCATCTCTTGCTCTCTGTAAAGACATTAAATCCAATTTAAAGCTTTAGGAAAGCATTAGGAATGGTCTGTACCTTTTCCCATTCCCCTGATTTTGCCTTTCTGGTTTAGCCAAGGTAAACAACTTGGAGGCAGAAGGAAAGAGGAGTCTGAGCAGCAGTTACTGAGACCATGGTATCTTGCTGATTCAGCAAAGAAAAGAACAAGATACATTTATTTAAATGCATTGTGGGTGAACACCATTTACAGGATTGTAACATGAAGTTTCATCACTAATATATGAAAACCCCCACAGCTGAGATGAAGCTTTGAGGTCAGAGACAAGAGAAGCTTCTACAGCAGTGCTCCAGTGGAGTGAGGGTATTGCCATGTCCTGGCTAAAACTTCCCAGTTGTTCAACAGCCTCACCCTGCTCACCTGCTCCCTGTCAGCAGGGGCTGGCACTGCTCCTCACTCCAGCCACCAACCCATAAAGCAGAAACAGTCCTATGGGTTTCAGGGTCATAAATTTTGTGCTTAAAAGTAAGCATAATTACTTAATTAATTCTTGGTACACCTTAAGAAATCTATGCATTCTAGTGGGTGCTTGCCAAGGCACAAAACTTCAGCAGCAGGAAAGGGTTAAACTTCAGATCTTCACAGACATCTCTGGCTCCAGGCCTCATTTGGAAGTGAGCAGGGCTGCAGTGCTCTGCTCAAGCACATGTCCATCAGCCAAACTTCCAGAAGCAGGGAAGTCAGCATTTGCAAAAAATATGCCTGATTTTTCTGGGACATGGGATTCACATGCTCCTCTGTAAGTTTTCAATTATTTGGAATGTCCAACTGCTTCTTCCTGTGAGAAGTGTTTTCTGAAAAGAACATTGCTGACCCATCCATCTGCAGCTAGCAGCACTTTGAGTGGCTCCTGTTATGATGTACAGAATAGCTAATGACACTCTCGTATGCAGTTATCCTTTATTGAGCAGCAAGATCCTGGGAAGAGTTAAATAATTCCTCTGATCCAAGAACCCAATTCACTAGGAAATTGAATCAGAAACCCCAAATGAATGTACTGACTAACCTGTAGAAATGCTCTGCCTAGGATGGATGGCCACTTGGTCTAATAATACTTCATTAACTGTATGGTAGCAAAACTAACTATAGCTGGATTACTTAAAATTTAAAGGGTCCAGTATTTCCCTGACACTTTTTTTTCCCCCTGTGCATAGGTCCTCACTAATTAAGGAAGTCCAGCTTTATAGGTGGAGCAATACCAAAAAAGCACCAATAAAATTTTTAAAGCTCTCTAAAATGTTTTAATACCTTATTTCATGTGGCAAATACAGAGTTATGATGGTTCATAAGGTATAAAGTTTTTTATTAGCAGTCCATTGGGGAGACTGCATAACTCAATCACTCTTTTGCAACTCATTTAATGCACATCACCACTGCATTTGACTAGCATACTTAGCACAAATTGAAGTCAGTAAAATATTTGACTCAGCAGCCCATTACATACTTACACAAAGAGAGAGTTAACTGGAAACTAATTTAAGGAATTAGTGGTTGGTTACAAAACACAGCATAAACAGACCAACTTTTTACCAGATAAGGCTACATTATTCCCAAAAACCTGTAGGTCTTGCAGTGTTTTTCCTAAAAGATGTGTGGTATAAAAATTGTAAAATCAACTGTCTTGGGCTTTGACATCTTTTTATGAAACAAATGGTAAAACTGATATGGGAGGTATAGGATTCATTTAATCTCTTTTTCCCCTTTCCCAATGTTTAGAGAGATTCACTTAAAACAATATAAGTAGGATTGTAAGGTTCTCCTTGCAAAAGCCTACTTCTTTCTATGTTTGACAGCATCTGACACACCCAAGTTGTAAGAGCTCAGTCTTACAACTTTGCCAGTCCCCAAAGTGCACGGGATGGTGACACCACACACAGTGCAGTCACTTTTTAGGTGACCATCGCTCTTGATTTCCCTACAGCAGCAGCTAGCAGAGCATCACAGATGGCACCTATCTGTGTCCAAAAGGGAACAGAGACTGGTCATCCTCTGTTATTCTGTATGTCACCAGCATCAGAAGATTAATTGTGTTTTCAGCCGAGAATTTCCTTTGAATTACAAAAATCTTGGTTTAAACCCTCCTGTTTATCACAGAACAAACACAGATGGCTATAGTATACCATTTTCTTGTCTTATGATATGGCATACTGACCCTCTATAAAGAACTTGAAGCTTGTTGTGTACAGCAGTAGAGAAGAGGAAAAAAGCACACAGTGGGAGCAGATTAAAGACCTACATACCCAAGTGTTTGAGAGACAGAGATTTTAATTTAGATCTTCAGACATTTAAGAGTAAAGACTTTTTGATTTTTCTGTTAAGGTGACAAGAATTATTTCAATCTGTTCCTACTAATATTAGTCTGTACTAGATGTATTTATAGAAGATATACTTCTCAAGGCGACACGCGGCCAAGAAATGAAAATTTCCTTGGTTGACAATAGAACAAACAAATGATCTCCTGGAATTGTTTTCATGGATTTCTGAGAAAAGCCTGCTGGTTACATCATTTACCTGAAATCTACTTCACCAGCTTAAAAAGTGCCATGCTATGCAACTTGAAACAGGGACATAAGCAATAGACCAGAGAAATGTCACGACCATTGGGTCTAAAGAAACAGTTTTGCTTTGGCTTCAATGTTTAATTATTTATACAAAACAATACTCCCAGTAAGAGCCTAAACTTGGCAACAAGGAATTAAAATGTTTTATTCCTCTACATCCTTTTGAAAATCTATCTGCAACTGGCTGCAATATATATATATATATATATATATATTGCAGAACTGCAAAAAATTCCACGGCACTGAATATGTTCCATCCACACACAGCTCTGACATGTCAGCTGGGTTGATTGTGTACTTTCCCAGAGCTGCAAGGGAGGTGCAGATCTCCCCTGACATTACTTGATATTTACTAGACTTGAAAAAAGATTGTGCATCAATTTAACGTGTTGTCCATCACAATCCAGAAGAAGGAGGAAGAAACAACCTAACTACTACAGAAAGCTGCAGATATTGAATGAGGCAGAAAAAAGCATGCAAAACAGACAAGGTAAATGAATGAGATTGATAAGAGTCAAAGGACACTGGGATAGCTTACAAATAGAAAAGTGTTTTTTAAAGTGCAATAGCTGTTGGTATTGCAACTTCACTTAGCTGTGAACGATCCACTGCTGACTAAGAAATTAACAGCTATTGTAGTAGATTTCTGCTCTCCCTCCCTTAGTAGCTGCTCTACAAACAGATTTTTTGTTTATTTATAAACAATTTAAAAATTACTGAATTTGATTATAAAATTACTGAATTTTGTTTAAGAGGCAGGGAATCCAGCCTCTTAATAAATGCTATAGACTTTTTTGGGGGAACATTCAGGTCTTGTCAGTTTTTTTATATTCCCTTTTTCTTTTTTTTTAAATATGTATATAAAACCAGATAGATGGTGCCAAAACTGTTAAAACCACATAAAATCTCAGACAAATCACTTCAGCCAGAATTATGATAATCTTGGAAACTTCAAAATTCTCTTCAGAATTCTCCCCAACTATTTTCTTAAATTTGTATGTGACTCATGCCTTATTAAATGGCACCTTAATATGAGAACTTCTAAGTGCCTTTAATACTTGATCATTGAATCTAAATATTCTTTTAAATTCCTTTAACTTCCTCCTTAAAAGACCATCAAAGTAAAAACCATATTTCAAAGAGCTAGTCCTTTATCATCAGTTAATAGCTCAGCTCTGCTGTGCATACACAGGCAAAATCCTCATTGAAATCAATGTCTAAGTTCAGAGACTTCTTTTTCACTGGGCGTCTTTAAAGTATGGGATTTCTGTCCCAGAAAAGCCATGGCTCAAATTAAATTTCTACAGCAATTAGATTCAAGGCTACAGCCCAGGGATGGGTGGGATATACAACGAGGTGGGTCCCTCAAAGAGATATGGTCTGGTAAGCTTAAGAAAACCACGGTAGATGTGGAAGAAAACTGGTGTCAAAGAAGGAAGCCTGGGTGCCATCATGGTAATTTAAAAGCAGAGCAAAAATGGCCCTGGACTAAATTACAGAGAACTTCTCATCGTGCAGAAGCAACTGCACATAGTACGTGCTCTGCTTTGGCCTTTTGACAGCATATGGAAATTCCCACTGAAAGGGGACTGCAAGTCCAGCAAGGAAGGTGTTTCTGTTTGCTTAGCACAGACTGAGGAGGGACCTCATCCTGTGGCCAGCTTTTGGCCCTGAAGATTGACAGGTTCTCATCTCTCTAACCAAAGGTACAGAGAAGCACCTGGAAAGGGGCAAAATAAATTTTGCATGCCAACTTTTATGTTTACTAGATAGTGACACTAATACAAATACCCATGTTGTTGTTAATATATAATATATAATACATACCTTTTTTTTTTTTTTCAACTTGTATGTATTGTATAACTTTCCCTGAATTATTCTATTTGGAAACTTTGCTTTCATAAAGACCACATCTTACTTTAAGTCCTGTAATGATCAAGTTAAAGGACTACTTGAGACTACTTGGGAAGGCAGTAAACACTTGCAGCAAGATGGATTAATCAGTATTCTCACTGTAAATCACCTTGTGTTCTACTACAGTAGTGAACTCTGAGGAAACCTTTGCATGTTAGCAACAATATCAGCTATGAATTAGTACAACAGGTACTTCCAAAGCCACTTTATTAGTTTGTTATATGTTCCTCTTTTTGGCTAGTATCTGTTTGATTGCTGGCCAAAGTTAACTGCAGATAAGGAACAATAAGGAATACCACACTTCTTCCCTCTGAGAAAACACACAAGTCCTACCCCACTTCATACACAGTTTCCTGAGTTTGAGCAGGTGTTTTCAGGCATGGAAATGCTTGTCCTTGCCTTATTAAGACATTGACATGAATATCCCTGGACGAGCAAGGAAAAGCTTAAACAATGAAATGAGGCTTGAGGCTGAACATTTTTTGTCTCATTCTGCTGAGAATGTCTCTACTTATCTGCTGATGGTGTGTGTGTGTGGTACAAGGGAGATTTAATGAATACTGCAAGTATTCATTACTGTATATGAATCTAGGTATTCACATACAGAAAAAGATTTGTATGCTTTTGGTATGAGCTTACTGTAGAATCAGAGGTTAGAAATCAACATTATTCATTGGTGGCAAAAGATACTGACCTCTGTTTAAGAAAACATATATATCTCTTATCTTGCTTGAATGTTCAAAGAACTAAACTCTCTCTGTAGGTCTCATGTCTTCTGTGTCTTTTGTGACCCATTTTTGTGCCTGCTATGATGCTTCTGGATGCTCTGTTGTGTCCTCAACCCTCGCTGCTCATATTGACATAAAACTCTTTGAGGAAAATTCTTCAGATGCCAGTGACCTCTGGCTTAAAAAAAACATAACATGACATGAAACAACATATATCATATCATCATATCATATCATATCATATCATATCATATCATATCATATCATATCACATCATATCAATCATATCATATATTCTCCCAACCTCTCCAAGTTACTACAATTTAAAGTGAACAAACAATCCCATGTGTCACATTTTTCCCATCTTCCTCAGGTCTGAACTCTATGATCTTAGATGATTTTTCCAACCTTAGTGATTCTGTGAATGCTATAAAAATCAGAGAATAAAGCAAAATCGACTAATACAAGTCTCCCAAAAGAGCCCATTTGTATTCTTCATGACATGTGGAGATGGTATTTCTGTGGTAGTGAGTTTCAATGGAGCATTACTTCAGCTCAGAAAACAAGAACGGACCGCCTTGCCATTCCACCTCGAGCACCAGCCTCTAGTACTGCTCCCAGTTCTGCTGGGGAACTGAGGATCTTTCTTCCTGGTGGCCTCCTGATTCAAAGCAGGACAGCCCCCTCCTAGTTGTAATGAGCTAAACATGTAGAGTTCCTTAAGTTTGTCCCTTCAAGCTGTCTTTTCTGACCCTTGATTCACTTATTCAACTTCTCCTGTATATAAATGCTTGTTCCAAAAAGGTAACCTTCCAACTTACCTGAATTTAACATTAATTAGTTATAATTTTGAGTGAGTGTTTTAAACTCAGTGGGTTTGAGGTTTTCAGTCTCTGGATTTTGCGAGGATAAAAGAGGCCTGAAACTTATGGTAACATACACTTCTCCTTCTGAAAATCTATAACTTATTTACATGCAGCATCACTGAAATACTATTACCTCTGGGAATGACAACTGCAATCAAAAAGTCACTTAAACAATGGAAGACTGAGGAGGAAGTAAAAATTTTGGAGATATATATATATATATACACACACACACATATAGGCAAAGAATAGTTCCTTTTAAAAGATTCCATGGTCCATTCCATATTCACTGAGACAAGACCTTATTTTTTTAAGCTTGCATCTGAATGACCCAAACACAGTAATCATGAATGCGTGTAATTTTTTTTCCCCCTCCTTCTGCCCAATCCTGAATTTAAATTATAATGCTGAACTTGTGACGTCACTCTCAATCATTTCCACATGGCTTCACTTGTAGGATCAAAAAGAAGGTGAAGCTCTCTTGTGTCAGCAGAAAGCTGACTTGGGGGATGGAAGATAATTCAGTGAAATTTCTAGTAATGACAAGAAGACTTCAAAGAAACCTGCAGGTAAAGTACTATTCTTTTTCAGTAAATAGTTGCTCTGCCTCAATTTGATACATTAAAGAGGTTCAGTTTTAAAAGGGGCTGTGCTCCTAAGGAGATCCTGAGTCTTCAGATGCTTCTGTTCATTTAGAAAATTTTTCATGAATTTAAAATCAACAGGTATATTCAAAAGAATAAATCTCAGTGGAAACAGGGTAAGATAACCTGCGTGGTGGGCAGCCCAGCTTCATATTTCCATTTTCTCTGGTGCGTTAGCTTTCTAAAGATGGCATTTTGGCTCTGATCAAATGGAAGGGCAAAGGTTACTGAATGGGAGGCTGTGGCTGCTGGAAAAGAGAACCAGTACAATGGTGGGGAAAAGCAGGCCACCAGCATTAAGCACAGAGAGATGTGGGAAACTGGCAAGAAGGAAGAGGATGTCATTTTCTGAGAAACCAGGAAATGAGCTCTGTGTTCAAGCATTTCTATTTATGGTATAAGAATTGTAAATATCGCAGGAGATACTTGATACTGAGACAAGGAAATTTGTGTCAGGCCTTTTAGTTTTAAGCCCTTGTCTTTGCATGGGCTGCCTTTGTTCAAGGAAGCAACAATGGAAAAGGAGGGATTTGGGGAAAAAAAGGTTTCTGCTGCAGCATTTCCCAAACTATTTTTCCTGTGGCTCTCTCCCAAGTGAGTTCTACTGTTCATGACCCTTCTCTCCCCTTTCCTCCCCAACTCATTCAGCATCCAGCATTCAGGATTACAGCCACTCATCTCAGTTTGCAGCCTGCAGACATTATCTCTCATACCCCCCCTCCTTTCCCAGAGAGAGGGTGAGTCCTAGTTTGGGAACTGCTGCTACCACTGGATTTCAGTTCCTGGCAACCTATCTGTAAAATAGTTTGACCAAAAGGGAGCTGTTCCCCAGAGATGGTGATGCTAATTCTGCTGTGTAGTTCTGGTGTGATTTCAGAGTAATCTCCTGGCTGCACACCAGTGTTGTCCTGCTGGGCTTGTCCCTACATGAGAAAACCTCTAAAATGCATTTTTTTAAGCACAGCACCTCACAGCCTTTCAGGTTAGCTGCACAATTTGGTTAGCAAAGTGTCTCTGTGCTCCTTTCTATTCAACTTGGAGCCCAAAAATGTTCTCCCTCTTCTGCCAATAACCTTTATTAATTTAGATAATTTTCTTTTAAGTTTCATTTGTTCAATGTTTTTAAGGCAAAATCAAGCATTACAGGGTAGGAGGATGGGACAAACCACTGTTTCCACCGCTCATTTTTAAAATGTAAAGGCAGAAAGTGTGTGACTCTTCTATGCCAGGGTCTTTCCCAGAGCTAACTCCAATTCCTATTGTATTTATATTCACCAGAGCCACTGATTTGTTTACTGAGTGAGTGGCTGCTCAATTCCTGGAAGCCATTTACTTATCACTTACAAGATGGAGACAACAGCAGTGCTCAGCACTATCTGTTTATCTACCCAAATATGGATTTTAAAGACTCATTACAGTCATTTGACTTTGAAACCTCTCATCCCTGAATACCAGGTAAATAAAGCCAACAGGAGATTTGGTAGGATCTCTACTATTTTATTTAAAGGTTTCCAAGACCCTCAATCACCTTGTCTCTAAAACAGTGTGTCCTTCTCCTCTGTTTGTTTTTTTTCTTCAAAGATAAAGCATTGCATCTGAAATCCAGGAAGCAATAGTGACATGCTTTGGGGAGAGTCTGGAAGTGAAGGGAAATTATTAGAAGTCGTGACCTCAGTGGAAACTTTAGACATGAGGTACTTGCCTGGCCCATGCTTATGAACCCTGAGGGGGACACACCAGCATGTCAGGATCCCCATTCTTCACACCACCCTTCTTCTGACACCTACTTAGCCTCCTTGACATGCACCAAAGTTAGGAGAAATTACCAGATGTCATCATGGCCCCTGTTATCTGGGGCACCCTGCTCACTTCCTCTTTGTGACAGAGGCCAATTAGGTTTATATAGGGAGATACTTCTTCTGCCTGAAACTCAAGTCACTGGGGATGAGGTCTACCATGAGCAAAACATGTCGCTGCTCCAACCCTATGCACTCGAGGGGTTTTGCTGCCTGTCTGTCCTGCAGTAGCTTTGCTGTGAGAGGTGTCCCCACTCTCATCCCACGCCTGCTGCTGCTGTGTGCCAGGGCAGCCATCTCTGCCTGCTAGAGGATGCAAAGCAGCTCCACAGGGACTCTAGGGAGCACGTCCATCCCAGCTCCTGTCAGGCCAGCATTTGTGCTTCTGTGAGATGTAGGTGATTGCTAAAGTTGTTTCTGAGACTGCTTGTTATATAAAAAAAGGCAGTGACAGAACTGCATGGAAATACAATCTGATGTAAAACCATAATGCTATTTTACTTTTCAGAAAGGTTTTGTAATGTGTTTGAATTGGCTACCTGGCTATCTTCGGCTCTGACTGCTAATCCTTCAGTATCCTTGAAGGTGTCCTTGATACTCTAAATTAGCTGATATTTTTAGAATATTTCAATTTTTATTATCAGTTATGCAATGGACATATCACTGAATATTTTTATGTCAGTGTGATTAAAATGCTTAATCCCCTCAGAGAAATTTGCAATGACAGAAATAATGGATAAAAATCAGCTCAAAGTTTAAGGAGAGCAAGAAGTCAAGTAACTTTGGGAGGCAACAATTTTTCCAGAGGGTTTGTTCAGTCTCCTAAAACATTGGGACAGATTTTTTGCAGAGGCAGACTCAGTAAGAGAACTATGTGTATATGGGGGATATCTTCTGCATTTATAGAACTGGGGTGCCCCAGAAGTGGGACCCCAGGCCAACACAGAGTTTCTAAGCAGCTGAAAGGACTGTGACAGCAAAGCAGTGGTGTGCCCTGGCACGGGGCTGGGGACAGTTGAGAAACCAAATCTGTGTGTTTAGCAAGAATCAGAGTGGTCCAGATCTCAGCCTATGGACAAGAGGTGAGGCTTAATTTGGAATGGGAGGCACTCCCTGCAGTGACTCTTGCTCTGCCAAAATGATCCAAATTTATCTCCAATGAGTCTTTGGAAAACATGGTACACGAGGAGTCTTTCCTGGTTTGTCTGCAACGTCATTCTGCTTGTGGAAATAAAGAACCTCAGAAAATACAATCTCCACATAAGAAAACATGATGTGACTTAATTAACACATCATGTTCATAAAGGAGCACCTTCTGCCAATCAGAATACCAACATTTTCTATATTGTTCAATGTATTGCTGACTTTGCAACAATCAATATGCAGAGGAACTTACGTGTGTTCATATTTTGATCTAAGAACTATTAAGTAATACTAGTTAGACACTTCTGGTTTTGCTAGGTGAGGCTGTTGGCCTCTTTCTCAAAAACATCACTGATACCACTTCTTTTCAATATGCATTGTATGTGCATAAACAATGTTCATCAAGAACACCTTCCAGGGGGTTTCCATGATCTAAACAAATGTCTTTGAGATTACTAATATTCAATATATAAAAAGGTGCTCTCTTATTTTTGCTTATTTTTTTACTCTCTGGAAAGAGAAACTGAAATTTCAGAACCACAAAGGGTTTTCAAGGGTGTGTGAGTGAGATTTCTCCTTGGAAAGGTACAGATAGCTGTTCTCAAATCCAAGGGGCCCAGGCAGAGTGTCTGGGTTTCTGGAATGAATTGCTGAGTTGTACGTACAGGTGCTAAGTGTGATTACGTCAAAGTGTAAGTGCAGGAAATGAGATCACCCAAAGGTACCACAGGCACTGCAATATTAAGAACTGGGTATTAAGAACTGCAACTGTATTTATCTCCAGGTTTCAAATCCCCCCTGTTAAACCCACTTATTAACTATTTTGTTAAAAGCTGTGAAGGAGACCAGGCTGGGGTAGAGGGATACAAAGAATTTGGAGTGAGTTTTCAATTAAAATCCACAGTCTGTTCTTTTTCTGATAATCTCAAAATTCTTTTGAAGAAATGATCATTATAACTCTGTCTAATCTGTTTTCAAAACAGACTCTGAAATAGCCATTGTGTCTGCACCTTCTGTTTTTATAACTTATGTGCTTTGATATTGTAATTGATGCAAGTGGGTGCAATTAAATCTTTATTTGGAAACTTGCACCAAAGCAAGTCATTCACTAAAAAAAAAGCCACCAATGTGCTTTGACTCTAGATTCTCACACATATTTGGGCTTACAATCAAAGCTTTTGTTCTGTTAAACTAACAAGGGTTGTTTAGCATAAGAAAGAGTTAACACAGGCTGCCTTAAGTTTTGCTAATTTTGGGAATAACAGTTGAATGGAAAAAAATTTGCAGGAAACTATGCTGTCCCAGTAAAAATGACCAATTTTTATTTTAATAAGTAATTCACCACAAATTGAGAGGTTTAAAAAAGGCCTGATGATATGCCAATGATTACTGTCACTCAGTGATAAAATACTTCTCTTGTTTTTCCTAAGAAAGATCACAAGAGAGCAGATCAGATCTCTAGCTCAAAATTGCTTCTAAACTAGGCAGTGAATTCCACTCCACCACTTTCACTTGGGGGGATTTCACATCAGCACAAGACAGGCAGGGATAGAGATCTGCAATTAGTCGTTTGTTGGCATATCTTTATTTATTAGTTCTGTGACACAGTTATTGATCAGCCATCACATTGCTACTTATAATTCAGGCACTGCTGTCTTAAAACTTAGCTGTGGATTGGTTTGTGTGAAAGGAATTTTTGTAGAAGGGTAAGCATGATTTATTTCAGTGAAATGATCTGTCTGCTTGGTCCCACTGCAGGGAAAGGCTGTAAAAGCACAGAGCTTAGTCAGGCTGTCAGCTGCTTCTGGAAAAACTACAGGTTAAAAGCCTTTTTCTTTTGCTCAGGGACTCTCAACTAATAGGAAAAGTCTTAAATGTAATAAAACATGGTGAGTATATGTACATGCATATATTTACATACATATAAAATATAGTACCTTTTTCTTGTGAGTAAGTTCAGGTAGACCATTTTACCACCTATGAAGCAAAGTCATGAAAGCACACAGTGGGTGTAAACAGGTTTAAAAACCATTACAAGTGGGTATAAAAACCTCTGTATTAATTTATCTGGAAAATACCATCTTGGCCTTCTTGAGAACCGAAGAAGATGTCTTCAAAAGGGCACCCTTTGGCTGAATACACCTCCAGCAAAACCAAGGTTATTTAAAGAGTTCCTGTGTCAGGCTACCTTCCTGACAAGAAAGGTCAGGCTTCTCGTGTCTCCAACAAGCATGGCAGAGACTCTAATCTCAGTCTATCATTATGAGGAAATCAAACTCAATGCCACAGAAACTTTTTTATTGTTGATGAGGCTGGTTTAAATAGCATCAGGGCTAAAACCTAAAAATAATGCCTGTTATCTGAAGATTGCCTCTCGAAATAATTCAGCATCTGAGGAACAAGTCTCATACCCCATAGTAGGACAACTGCACATTAGTAGAACACTTTCTGTCCCTAGTGCCATCCCAGAGGAGGTGGCCATTGTAAAGTTTCTCCAGTTTGACTCATCTTCAGTTTGTGTGAGTTTTAAAATTTGATTTTAAGATCAACTTAAGTCCATTTAAGATGAGATTGTCTCTGAAGGAAGATGAATCTTATTTTTTCTCTCCCTTGGCTCTGTGCCCTTTCTTGTGTCAGCACTATAATTTTCATAGCTTTGTGGTCTGATTAAACCTGAGTAAAATTTAGCCACTCAAAAAACCACCAAAGTGGTCTGCCATTGTTTACACAAAGGAGCCAGCAAGAACAAGAACTGTGTGAGCAGAGCTAGGGAAAAGAATGGATTGCTCCTGCCAGAGATTTTTGCTGGATGAACCTGTCCTTGGAAGCTGCATCACCTGCTCCTAGCCACCTCTGAGGAGACAATTGTTGGACTGTACATCAAAAAACAGCCCTTAACTACACTTCTTTTGCAAATTCTGATTTTTCAGTGACTCCCTGATAGCATCCAGTTTGAAGAAAATGTTAGGAAGGCCTTGGATTTATTAAAGTGCAGATTAAAAACAAGTTTCGAAACTAGTTGCAAAATGGCATTTCTGTCCTGTTTTTAGAACTATGTGTACAGCCTTGGGAAGAGAATGAGCCAACTATAAAAAATATTCTGAATCCCTTAGGACAGTGCAGAAGAAAGAACAGCTCTGCCTTTTACATCAATGTAACCAACCAGGTTCTGCCTTCCTACTCATCGATACCAAAACGAAGTGGAAAAATATTTATCCCTCCCTTCAACCGAATATGGAATTCAAATAAAAACAGAGTAAACCAGCCAGGCAAATAGTACAACTTCCTGCTCCAGTCCCTCTAAAATTCAGTTTTACTGACATAAGCTTGGAAAAGATTCAGTGCCCTAAATTACCACTGAGAGTAAATAATAGTTACATTTGCCGTGACAGGAGATTTTGGGTCAGTGTCAGCCTAAGGACAGCAGATGAGCCTATCTGTTGGGAGTTTTCCTTTGCTGCTGTAGAAGGTTTTGCATGGACAGGGAGGGACAAGGAGGCCTGAAGGGGTACTCAGGCCCATGGTGGCATCAGAAGCAGAAAGTGCTTTTCCAGCCAGAATTCTGTTCTGTCTCTTTCAGTCCTGACCCTTTCCTCTCCCCTGTGTCCCTTGCCCTTTAGTGCTCACAGTCTGGGAAGTGCCATGGGACTGTCTAAGGAGAGAGAGGGAATGTGGCTGCTGTGCCAAAGGGCAGTGGAGGAGAGTGGTGGGTACTGAGGGAGAAAAGGGAGGATAGAAATTCATGAGGATGAAGAACAAGATCCTCCTGTTGAAGGCACAGTTGAAGAGAACGTACAGAGAGGAATGGATCAGCAAAAGGATCAGGAATCTGTCTTCGGAGCCACAGCCTTGCAGAAGTGCCACATCCAGCAGGCTCTGCAGCCCAATGTTAGGTTTTTCTTTTTTTAATTCTTACTTTCCTGAAAACCTCCTTGAGGTGGATCAAGGATGGATGTTCCCCTAGGACCTTTTCCTAGCCCCTCCAAAACTTTACTCTTTCTTTGAAGACCTTTCAACTCCCTGCCAATCAGCTTGAATGTCTTCAGCCTCTTTTGCTTTCTGAAATTTGACTAATATCTTCTTGTTCTACAAAGTACCATGCCTTTTTCCTTCCTTTCTCCCCAAATCCTTCTGCCACTGCTACAATACTAAATTTTGCCTGTCCTTTGGAGACCACAATTGCAACTAGTCAATACAGTTGAACAATCTGCTGTACCTGGGGACCCTTAGATGGTATCACTCACTCTGTCAAACTAGTTCTGCCTGGAAAGAAATGAGAACTCTCTTTCCATTAGCTCTGAACACCCTCAGCAACAGCAATACAGGACCTACACTGGGATTTTTATGCATCTTGAATGATTGTTCTGACCTGCAAAATAATCATAATGTCTTCCAGCAAATCACCACCCCTCATTAACTCTTCTCTCTTGACCTTTCTCAATATTACATTTCAGTTTTCACTCCGTCCTCACTTTTTCAGTTTTCTCTACAATTAATTTCTTTTTTTTGTTTGTTTGTTTTTTGTTTTTTGTTTGGGTTTTTTTTTTTTACTGACAGAGGATGTGAGGCATAGATGTTTTCAGGAGGTGAATTAGAGGTTTTGGCAGTAGAATGAGGAACTTACAGGATTTGGCACCTACAAAAACAATGGCAAGTGGCTTGGGTTAGTGGGATAGGTATGGCAACATTCCTTCCTTTTTCCTTCTTTTTCCCTTTTTTTATTTTTAGAATAGCTACATTTGAATTGTTCTCTAAATGTCATGTTTCTAAATATACTGGATTATTATGGTTTAATTTTGCTTTCAATATATGATATCCCTAATTTAGATCCAGTAACAAGAATTTAGATATAGAATTATATACACATGAAAATATATATATATTTTACATCCATAATATTTAATTCCACTAATCTACATTACCTATACATGTCTACACATATTTTTTAAGGATGGGTATTGGCATTTAAGTCATTTCCATGGGCAGGAGTGGGTAATAGTTATACCCAACACAATGCTAAGAATACTTTTGCTGGAACCAAGATCAAGTTTTCTCCATGCAGTGAATACTGCTTTGTCATTCTTTTGGTGACACAAAACTCCATTATGACTTTAGTTTTTCTTACCTTAGGTATTACGACTATGTCATGATTTATGATCAGGAGGGCCTTGAATGAGTCTGCCAGCTGTTATGGCTGCATTGCCTTACCTGTTTATTTGTATGTCCTTACATGAGATGCCAATTTCTTTGAGGTTAATTGTCTTAGCAGGTGTAACTGTAAAGTTAATTATATGTGAGGCAAGGTAAGCATATTGGCCTCTTTCTCAGTGAGAACAGAAGTGAGACTGAAAGGTCCCTGCTACTATACAAAAATTTCTGCCCTCAGAGGTATAGCTGTTCCTGCAATGTGTCTGCTCCTTCTGCTCCCAAATATTCTCATCGTTGTGCCTGAGATGAGATCACAAAAGGGTTAAATGAAATGTTTTCCTAAATTGTTATGGGATTTGCTGATACTTTGTTATTACAAAAATAAAAGGGCTACAGGGGCTGCTGCTTCCTTGACTCTCTAGGAAAAAAATGAATCTGTATGTTAAACTGTGTGTATTCCCACGCTCTGTCCAGAACAACATCATGAACATAGCTGGTTTTTTTAGGCAAGTGGTACCTTGATTATGTGCAATATTAGAAGTCTGCTCAAAGGGGAAGGAGTAATATTAAACCTTCATAATTAAACTTTTTCTGATTTTGGTGAGTTTAACATGGAGTCATCAAAATGCTTCATTCTTTGTTACTGCAATTTTTTCAGGCTGAAAGTTTTGAGTAGGAGCAAAGATAACAATTATGTAAGAGGGAGGGACTTAAAGATGACCGCTGCTCATCACTTTACTAATATTTAATGTTAAAAGCTATGAGACATTCTGGCTTCTAAATTTTTGGCATTTTTTCAATTTTTGTTTAGTATTGGATGGTTTACCTCAAACTTTTTTAAGTAATGAAATTGAACTCCGTCCAAAAATGTGAAGTCAGCACAAGTTCTGAGAGCATGTTGCTCTCTGAGTTCTCACACTTTTAAAGCCTTATAGACTCCATATATACTCTCTCCTTGGTGTGCTCCCTACTGCTGAGAATGGGATCACCTACCTTGTGCAGACTGGTTAAATCTGCTGATTTTCCTGCCTATATTTGCCCCTATTTTCCAGCTGTCTGGTGTGTTGAGCTCTTCCCAGAGGCAGTGATCACTTGTTTACTGTGCTGGAGTTGAAACTCGTGGCCAGCTGGCAGCTGAGAAGGGAAGAACCACAGCTTCTTGGTGCATTAAATCGTCATATTAGGCTCTAGCTTGGAAAAACTTTTGCTGGCTTTGTTTTCTTTTTCCCTAACAATGACATGACAGATATACTGGGTTTCCATTTGTTGGGTTTTTTTTTGGTCTTCTTTATTTAATTCTGGGATACTAAAAAAACCCCAAAAATTAGCTATGAAAATCTAATCAGCTCTTCTGCTAGGGTAAGACATGTGCCTTTTAATTGCAGTGACCTTGTTTGGAATTACTATGCAACCACTAATGAGGGAGTTACCTTAGAAGAAATGGTAACCAAAAAGAATCAGTGTTTTGAGAGTGGGTGTAAGTGAAGAAACACAAATTTGAGACTGACAACTATTTCAACTGTTAATCTCCTTCTGGAGGCAAGTGATAGTGATGACAACAATCTGACAAATTGTAAAGCTCTGTGATGAATTGAGTCAATTATGATCTTTTGTCTGTCTCACCTGCACTCTATCCTCTGTTCTGGTTACCCCTCAGGGGAACTGTTTTTAGTATTGCAGTCCTAAGACAGATTGTAGCTGGGTATAACTTCCATACCATCTGATTCCATTGCAGGGAAGATGGAGCAGGGCAGAAGAGCTTCCTTAAAAAATGGAAGTCTATATCCTTCCATCCCACAAGAGCTATGCACAGGCAGGTAATCCTGATTCTGGAACTGTGCCCTTAATGCATTTCTAAAGCAGTCCTTTTGTAGCTAGCACATGTATGGTTTCCTACTAAGAGAGAACCTGTATAGGACTATGCACGTTTCCCCAGAAAATATGGAAATTGTTCTGGGATACAGAATTCTGTTTTTTCATGTGTTCTGTATGTGACTCACCAAATTTCTCAATATTTTTTGTACATTAACCCTACTATGTTTTTTACACAGAATAATCTTTTTTGGAATATTTTGTTCGGGTGAATGGGTTTGATCAGGGGCAGTGAGAAGAAAGCTAACCAGCGGGTATATGGTTGCATGCCCTAAAAGTTATTTATTTCTTCTTCCTCTGGCCAGGTTTTTGATCTTTAGCTATGCCACTCAAATGTCTCCAAGTCTGGCAGATGAGTTCTGAGAGCCCACTGAAGCAATTCAGGCAACTGTAGTGAAGGGGTGGCTGACTCCTGAGTCTTGCACTGTGCTGGGCTTTCAGCACAGAGGAAACACTTCTAAAAGTCCATGTCTTTCTGAAATTTAGGTAACTCCAGGTTAAGAAAGAGTTGAGCAGACTTTTGCACAGAATATAGTTTGGGATTTAGCTCACAATTTCTACACGAGCCTATGTCTGACTTTGGAATGCCCACATATGGAGAAAAAGAAAATGAAATGCTGGCTTCACCAGCAGCTGCTGTATACTCAATACTTTTGATCAGACCTTTTTTACTAAGGCTCCTGAACATGGATTTATGAGCCAACCTCTAAAAATCTTGGCCGAAGTTCTTAAAAGGAATTAATCTCTCTTATACTACCCACCATGAGGCCCCAAAACTGCCAAATTCTATAAGAAAGAAAGAGCAGCTGTGCCACACTAGTCATGGGTATGCTAGGCTTGGCACCCTCAAGCAGTGGAAAATAGTGAATGTTTGGGGTAAAGTGTAAGAATAGGACAAGCACAGAATATTTGTCCAGGATCCACTCCAGGTGATTCAGGGATTCCCTGTACCAGAAGCTATACATTTGTATTTAATTGCTGTGATTATTTTTTTTTTTCCATGAACTTTTCCAAACACTTGAATACGTGTCATTTTTATCCCCACTGCATCCTGCAGCAAGTAGCTCCAAGGTTTCACTGTGCTCCTCATGAAGAAACACATCTTCCTGTGCTTCTTGGAACCTGCTATTTGCTGGAATCTTTAGAAAGAAACATTGGTTTTTAATTATTTGTCTTTTCTTTGCAATTCAGGATCCCAAGGCTTTTTTATTATATGTCATTTTTGACAAGATATCATTGAAACTCAACAGAAGCATGAGCATGCTATTCAGGCATGAGCATGCATTTCAAGCTAGAATTTAACAGTAAACTTGTCTGTAGATTTATAGTATGTTCTAGAACCTCTTCTGTTCCTATATAAACTCTTCAAACATAATTGAATCCAGGGTAGACATAAAATTATTCAAGGAAGCAAAAAGTCATCTTCCCTTCATATTGCCAAAAGAGATAGACTGAGGTTGCTGCAGGAATCATGAAAAATCCCCTTTGATTACTTTTGAGAGCTGAAAATGCCAGAGTTGAGAATTCCATGAGGCTCTTGAGCAGAGGTGCACGTGTGTGATTATGTGCTTATGTTCCACACCAACACACAAAACTGCCAAGGCCATCTGTGCTGGAGGAAAGGTGGTGAGTTAAAGTCTAGGCAACACAGAGTGAACCTCAGTGCCCTGGCTTAAAGATGCTGTTGGCTACCATGGAAACCAATTGGAACTTCTATGTAAGGGACATGTTATCTGTGGGAACAAAACACGAGTGACTATTTCTCAATATCACAATTACCTACAATTAATCTTGCATATTAGGATTGTCTTGAGATATTTGCATAAAGCATCATTCACTTTGCTACAAGTCTTATGTGAGTGGGGGCAGCCTGACCTTAGCAAGAGTTCGAGGGTTTGACAGTCAACTTGAGAACCTGTTTTATGATGCATAATTTTAACAGCATTTTGAGTATGGCTCTTCAGTGCAGCTTTCATTTCAGCCTTTAAACATAAACTCTTTGCAGATGGCAGTGTGCATAGAGGAGAAGTGGTGGAAAAGTCTGTTACGAGCTGTCACAGCAAACTAAATCTGGCTGTAGTCACACAAGTAGCAGTTAAATTATCCTGCAACATCAGCAGTAGCTTTTAAGTGAAAACATGATCATGCGTGATGTTTGAGGGCTAATAGAGACAAAAATTTGTATTTCAAGTCATGGCAGAGTCTATGAAGAGAAATGTGGGGGGGGTGTCTCTGTATACAGAACACTAAATTAGGGGACCTTTTAAACATGTCAGTTTTACAGTATTGTGACTTGACAGGCATCAGCAGAGGCATCCCTGACTTACACAGGCCTAAAAAAACAACAGATCTCGGCCTGTGCATCACACAAATGCTCACTAACTTGCTTATGTATATTTATACTCAGATATAATAAACGACATTGGATAAGCATTTACCACATCACAACATAAAATAATTGTATGCACATAACTGTCGTTCATGTTGGTTAGAGGTTGAACCCTCCTGAATTTGCCTTTCATCTGACTAATATAAACATAGAGCATCTGTGAGGTGAGGTGCATTTTAGAAAGTGAGTCAGGACACATGATGATGCAGCACAATTTGAGGGGTTTTTTGGTATTCCACATCTTTGATCACTATAGATTTTTAATGCAGTTACTGTACAATACTGGTAAGAAGTAGAGCTAAAGATAATGCAAATGAGCTCAATAAAGGTTCTAGGCTTTTTGGGTATGTAAGGATATCAAGCCTGTTTACAGATCACAGTCTGCTAGAATGAAACAAAATCAAACCAAACCCTTGCCCTGAAGATATAATTGGCAACATTAAGAATCTTACAATACCCCAGGGACAGTAGTTGCATCTCTACTTCACCGCATATTATTGTTGAAAATATTATTCAGCTGTTTATTTATCTAGAATTAGCAGATTAGGGAGTAGTGTTTTAGTGGATACCAAACATCTATGATAGCAGTTTCAGAGTAATAGGCTGAAACAGACACTGTATCATCACTTTGGAGAAAAATTTAAGCAAATACAGTTGTGACTACAATTTCTTCTTTTTCCTTTCTTTTCCAGGTCAGCTTTGTTAACAGCTATCTGGGCTCAGACCCCAGCTCTTGAATCTCACATTTTATTAAGTACTCACTTTGCCACTAGTCATTCAGAAACAGCCTTGTGTAAGGTATTAAAGAACGAGTAAGCCAAATCAACATTTCAGACTCTCATATGGCTTTCATATAGCTGGGCAGAGTGTCTTTTCACAATTGCAAACCTTTCTTCAAGTTGGATGTTAACACTTTCAGAGTAACTTTTAATGCCAAAACAGCGTCCTTCCCTTTCAGTTCAAAGAAAACACAACATCTGTCATAATGTGAAATGTAGATTTAATGCAAGTGTCAAGTCAGGCACTTGGTAATGAGGTAAAAACCCTTGAGATTCTAAGTCTCTCTTCCACGCTATCCTATTACAGGGAGGGGAAAGGAAAGAACTGTTTCTTTGGCACTTAGCAGCTTTTCTGTGTCCCTTATCTATTCTTCCCGGACATCTTCTGTAAATTAGTGGATTTTTCCTGGCAGTGACCCTGAGATGGAGGAAGGTGTGATAATGTTTGCTTTGTGGCAGAGGGAAACTGCGGTACAGACTAGCCACAGTCCAGGCTTGCCGCGGCACTGCCCGGAGCCCCCAGCCCCGACTGGGGCGGTGACGGCTCCCCAGGGGAAGGGCAGCGCTCCCCAAACTGCGGCCGCATCCCGCAGGACGCTGCGCGGCGGTGGCGGGAGCGGGTGGGAAGGGGGAAGCAACAGGCTGGTGGCAGCTTCCCGGCCGGGGGGCGGCAGCCGGGGCCGGGGGGCCGAGCGGGGCCGGAGCGGGGCCGGAGCTGTCCCAGCAGCGCCGCGGGCGCGGAGCGGCCGCTGCAGCCGCCGAGGGCGGGCGGGCAGCGAGCGCCGCTGGGCCACCGAGCCGCCCCGGGAGCGGGGGAGGCCAGCCCGCTTCCCGGCAGGCGCGGGCTCCGGGGAAGGACTCGCAGATGTCTCTGAGTGCAGAAGCAGAAATATTTGCTCTTCGGATATCCCCTCTTCTCCCCGCCTCGCCCCCCAGCCCGGTTTTCCTCCAGCCCCTCTCCGCCGCTTTCCCAGGAAGGCTGGAAGCAGCCACAGGGTAACCGCGGCACGGTAAGGAGCTGGGATTTCGGGATGCAGATGTCACATCGCCAGGCAAACGACTCCCGCAGTAGCACTTTATCAGGATTTCAACTGCATCATTTTTCTCTTTTAGAAAAGCATCTCTCGGAGGAGATTGCCCTCAACAGACCCACCACAAAAACATTTTAGAGCTGCTCTTGTGCTTCAGTGCATCGCACTGCGAAGGGGTCCCAGTGGTCCCTTGGGAATACAGGGAGTTGTGAGAAGTTACACAACTGGCCACCAGACTAATCCACTCCCTCTACCTTCCCGCGAGTACCTCCCCCTTCTGCTCCTTTTTTCAATAGCAGCGCTTTCTCAAAATCTCAGGTTACTTTGCTAAAGAGTTCTCAGCCTTATAGTTTCTGCCCTTGTCTCTGCCTCCAGCTCCTTAAGAGCCACCCAACCCCAGCGATTGGATTGGGCAGCCCGTCTTGACACACCACTGTGCTGAGTGCTTGAGGACGTGTTTCAACAGATGGTTGGGGTTAGTGTGTGTCATCACACTCGAGTGGGGATTAGGGGAGAGAGGCAGCCTTGCTGGAGCTGTGTGGTCTTCCCCAAGTGTGAGCTGCAAGCAAAAGAAGAAATACCTAGGTCTGGGGGAGAAACGGGAAGAATCGTTTCCAGCAGCTCAGAGGGAAAAATAAAACCGCACACTTTGTTCAGGTAAAGTAAAAGGCACCTCATGCTTTTCTCTCTCTCTCTCTCACTCTCTCTCTCTCTCTCTCTCTCTCTCCCCCTCTCTTTTTTTTTCCTTCACGGTTTTCAGAGGAATGCTAGCACAGCACACTTGTCAAAGCCAGTTGCTGCTGCCTTATCAATCCTGCTATTGTACGGCTGACAGATAACAGCGAGCACAGCCTGATGCTTGGCTGTCTTCATAGAGCTAACACTCTTAACGCCGCTAAGGTCACGCTTTCGGAGGTGTAGATTGGGAAATCTGCCCTGGCGCGGTGTGTCCCAGCCCTGCGGGAGCCTGCTCTGCTCCCCCCGCAGGCAGCGCTCTCCGCCGGGCGCACACGTGTGTGCCCGGGGCGGTGCGGGGCAGCGGGGCCGGGCACGGTGCGCGCTCTGTCTGCGGGGGCGAACGCCTCCGCGCTCCGCCAGAGCCGTGCGAACGGCGTGCTCGGGCGGGAGAAGGCACCGCGGCGGAGAATTTCCTAGGTTTTGAGCAGGATGCTTCAGCAGCCTGCAGTCTGTCTAGGGCTCAAGCTGGGAGGCAAACCAGAATGTTTTGAAAGTGCGTTGGAGATGTCCGTAAAGTTTGAAGACTCCTTTACAGAGACCTGCCTGGGCTCCTGACAATCGGCATCGAGATGGTTTGGCTTACACATGGGCATAAAGTTAAGAGAAAATCAGGAAAGTAGGGAAAGGCAGGGTACAACGTAATGCTGCTCTTGCAGCTGCAGCAGAGCAGATGGATGTAATTCATTTGCAGATCTGTTTGTGAAAGTTTTACAAGTCATTGAAAACTAAGTAGCATCACTATAATGGATCATTAAAGACTTGCTATATTTATAGATTCTAAACTAGCAATCTGAAGTGTTAATTAGACGTAGGCAAAAATTTATGTTTAGGAAGGAAGGGGGGGCAGAAATATAATTAGAAATTAGTTATGGAAGTACTCTGCTATCATTTTCATTTAATTCCGCTATTAAGTTCATTGATGTCTGGAGCGTGGGAAGCCCAGCAAATTAACTAAATCAGAAATGTTATCACTAATTACAGTATGTTAGCTTATCAGAAAAGATGTTTTCATTGTTTTATTCTTAATTATCTAGATGAAGAAATTAGAGGATGGATTATTTTTCCTTTTATCTGGTTTGCAGTTGTTTAGTTTAAAATTTGCTAAATTTATATATATGCTGCTTTCCTGTGCAGAGTAACAATATTATTTGCTTCTTTTGCACCTTAACAGTTCTTCACAGTAACTGTCACATACCTCTGGTGCTTATGAATTATTGGCCTCCTACTTGTGAAAGAAATCTAACACTATCCTCACCACTTACAGGTGAGATATTCTATATATAATACTGTATCTAATGTGTTCTGAAATAAGATCTGTTTTGTAGGCTGAGCAAGAGGATTTATAGCTGGTGCTTTGTGATTTTGGTATTCAACAGTGTAATGATGCCCATAAACCCATGTTTCATGTTGCACATATATTTTTGCCTCAAACCAACTATTTTGTTAACTTTTTTTCCTTGAACAGACTATTTGGCCTCTTTACAGGTTGTTCTCAGCTTGTATTTTCAAACACACTCTTTAGTATGAATGTGTCCTCAGAAGTCATCCACAGCAATTTGAACCAGAGAATTAGCTAAATCCCAAAAATCACTGCGCAACCAGACCAAGATTACATGAATAAATTTGACCATTTTGGTTTTTTCTCTCAGTATACACTTTCTCATTGTAAAAAGTGATGGAAACTTTTACAAGCTTAAAATGAAAAACAAAACCAAAGGAAAACCTCATTATAGCTCCACGTACAAGTCTTGTATATTGGATTTCTCTCTTTCTCCCAGTGTGTCCTGTGAGAAGCTCAGTATGCCAGCTTCAGCACACAGAGGTTCAGACTTCAGCAAAGCTGAGGTGCAGCACTGTGAGCTGCAGAGCCTGATGCTGGCACTGCCTAGCTGAAACCTATCCCTCTTTGTGGGTATCACAGATCAGATGATCTACAAGAAACCATATTTTTAAAGAAAGTGCGTAGCTAATTACACATGCCCAACTTGTTATTGTTTTACTAGGAGGAAAAAAAACAAACTAGTTTCTCTAGCACTGCCAGAAAATCTTGCTGAGAAACTAGGAACAGCAAATCATGTTTTTCCTTCCTTCATAATGATGGGGCTGTTTAAAAGACAATGCCCACGGGGCAGTCCAGCTTCTTGTCAAAACGTAATCTACTGTTCCAGATGGTAAACATTCAAAGACATATTTATGGTGACTTCTACATACCTTCCTTTGACATTGGCTTTTTTTTTCCTGAGAGCACTTGTGCTGGGTACACACATGAAGTTCCCATTAGCATCCTAGCAGCTGTAAAAGTGTTCAGAGCTCACAAAGATGTTCCTCACAGTGAGATAAAAATAATCTTAGGAAAAGATCTGAGACAGTACAAGTTCCATGATACGCTCAAGGTAAAAAATTCCAGAGGTACAAAAAAAATCCATAAACTCCTGCATGAAAGCTGTAACACATTTTTGTTGCGGCTAATTCATCTTTGCTTGATATGGAATGCTGAACATACCAGGCATGTCTGTACTATCAACTCTGTTTGTGATGTGAGGCAACCTGCACTGCACAAAAGCTGGTGTGTTTCTTTTTCCCCCAGCTAGTGAAAATTAGGTGGGATACTTATTGTCTTCATTGAGTTTTCAAAGTGTCACCCTGTTGTTTTTTTTCTCTCACTGCTCTGAGCAGTTAGACAGAGCACAAGAAAATGTTTTCCAGCCAGAATGTGTTCTGTCCTGAATTGTCTTAATTATGTGTCAGTTTATTGCTTGTCAGGGGCTTCCTCTTCTTAGCACTTTATAATTGAGGTGGGTGAGCTCATTACGTCACAATATGCAACTTCAGTTTCTGCTTCTTGGCATGTCTCCTTGGCCTTTCATTGATTTTTGTCTCTGTTTCAGAGAAAAAAAATAATTATGATTGGTGTAATTTGCATTGAAAAAAAACCCTTGGTGAATTTCCAAATGGCATGTAAATGCACCTTCAAAAAGTAGGCTAAATTAGATGTTGTTAGGAAAAAAATTGCATGTAGAAATCCAGAAGTATCCTAAAGATTGCAAGCAACAGTGTGAAAATTATTGTAACTGCTCTTATTCCAGTCAGGAACTGATAAAAACAGTTTATATAAAATGTTGTGATGCTGGGGACAGCGCTCCTAAATGTGCAAGCCATTATAAAAGCCACACTCAGTGGACATTAGACAGCTAAGGAAAAAAATCTTTTAAAACATTTGCAAATTCTGTTCTGGCTAGAAACAGTTTATTGCAGACAATATTGACAGTTTGCAGGTTTTTTATCTTGCTTTGTTTAACTTATATCCTACACTTGATAATACATACATTTATACATACATACATACATACATACATACATACATACATACATATATATATATATATATATATATATATATATATATATATATATATATATATATATATATATGCGTATGACCGAATGTTCATGCAGAATCAGGAGTTTGAGCCCAGTGTAATGTCAGGGCCCATTCTCACACTGATGAGGCAGGACACTTGTTGCAGATGTCATGGGAGTCATGGGTTCCATGATTTCCGTAGCTTTAGAAAGAGCTTTGGGGGATTTGTGTTTGAGTGGGAAGGCAGACTGATGTGATAACAATTGAGAAAGCTCCTTTCTGAGCCCCTTGAGAGCTGCAGTGTTCAACAGAGAACGAGGGTCCCGTGACAACTCTGCGGTGACATAGAAAGAATCCAATTAGTGGCCACTCCTGCTGTTGATACTAGATCTCTCCTAAAACATTTCCACCATTACCACCCCCATTGTAATCCCATCCACGACACTGATAATGGGATCAAGAGTGTCTTTTCAAAATGCCTGTTTAAATTTTAACTGCCATCCCTGGAGATTTTGAGCATATTAAATCAGAGGGCACGGAATGACACAGCTCTCAAGAGAGCTTTGTGACACCCATAAGACACAGTTGTCTTCCTCACATTACAATTTCCTAATGCCTCCATCACAGATAGAGCTGCATTAAGTGGGCTGCAGGTGAAGTGGGGGGCTGTATGTACATAGTGAATGCACATTGAGGTGTGGCTGTCCCTGCACTGCAGTTACCTGTAGACCTTGTCCCTGAGCAGTCACATGTGCAGAAAGCAGCAGTCGAAGGCAATGGGAGGGGGTACAGTCCCCTGTGCTGTGCCCTAGTAGTGGCAGCAAGTCACCCTGCTTCTCCCTTTAACAAGTCATCACTCTGCCTTCCCAGCTGGATCAGCAGTGTAACATTCTCTCCTGCCCCCCTCAGATTTTTTTTCTCATTCACTTTCCTTGCTCCAGTGTTAATTCATCATTTCCATATGATCAGAGTGCAGTAAATCCATTGTTATTCTTACCAAGAGGGGCAAGTTCAATGCTGTCATGTGCTTGGAGAGGACGCTGTAAAGTGGAAAAGCTCAAGGTTCTAAGCAATGTCACCTCAGAATGCAGCACAGTAATTATTAAATTAATGGCCAAACCAGACTCTTTTTAGGTGAATTATTTTGGCACATTTCAGTTATGTCAGTTGACTGCTTTTGAAGGCCCCTGCAAAATATTTGTTTAGAGTTGCTTGTTCATAATCAAAAGCTGTTAACTGGTGAGAGTAATTCCATTTTAATTTCATGTGTCTTAAGAATTTTATTTTCTGAGGAAACTAATGCTTGTATCATCTTATGGTTTATGCACACATCAGATTTAGTGTCAAGTGATTTTCCCAGAACTTTAGTTCCCACTTTCAGAATCTGCTGAAAATGTTGGTAAGGCTTTGTTACTCTGTGTGCTCTATTAATCCTGGAGCTCTGAACCTTCCCAGTCATAACCACCACTGGTGGTTTGGTTACACTGAAACATTTTTTTGTAATAGTTGACCTTTACACTCAAAATTTTATCATGATTTCCCTTTTTTAATAATTATTTCTTTGGTAGCAAAAATTAATTTACACTTAAATATAAACTTGCATAATAGTATTTATATCTGCAAATTTGGGAGTATTGCTGGAATATATACTGCAAGATTTCTAGATGTGATACTGTGCTGTAGAATTCCAGGCTGTAGATCAGTGCTAGATTATCTATAGAATACTTCATGGACTTTCTATATAGAAGCAAAAGAATAGAAAGTCAGTGATTGTATTCAAAAAACAAAAATCCTATCCTGGTTTGAATGTAATTGTGGCACTGCATGCTGCCATTTCTCTATGATGTGACTCTAACCCATCCTAGCAAGGAGAGGAGCTGCTTGACAGCAGCTGTATTTTTGTGGTGCTTCACAGGAGGTGAACTCTGTTTGGAAAGCCCACAGAGAAGATGGGGAAGCTTTTGGCAATAGGGTTCTGGAGAATAAATGTAACAGGGAGCTGAACACAGGGGATTGCTTTTCTCAAAAGCATCTATTAAAACTGAATAGTGGTCTGTTCCAGTATTGTAATTGCAATGTGCCAAGATGTTCATTATTCTACCATGTGCACTGGTTTGTCTGTTTTCTCTTAAAAACAGAAAAATGTGTTGCCAAGCCTGTAAATGTCTGCAAAACTGCCAAGTCTCCTGACTTTTATCAGTAGTCTGAAGATATTTAGCTTTCTTTGTAAAGCTTCAAGTGTAAGAGTCAAGATAAAACGTGAGAAGGTCAGATCTCTGCTTTCTGGTTTTTTAAGCCTAATCCTCCTGGTTGCTGAGACAGCTGACTTGCATGCAGCTCCAGAAACATGAAGGAAACAAATCTGCCTATGTAAATGCATGCAGGCTGTGTGAACAAGGTGGGTTTGTGCATGTCATGCCTGGCAATTAAAACAACCCAACTTTTTTTCCTGAGGTTTACTGTAATCAGCTCCCCCTGAAATTTCTGATCAGTCGTCTGATAACTCCCATTTTGTTAAAGAGGTTTTATTGCAAGAGAGGGTGAGGTTTCTTGTCTCCTCTCAGACAGCAGAATAGCTTGCTGCCCTGGAGAAACCCATCCTTGATCTTCCCATCCTCTCCCTGCAGCAGTGTGTTCCCATCTCCTTCCTTGTGCCAGGTTTGGCTCTTGGCTCATCTCCTGGAGTGCTGAATGAACTCATCAGGGCAGTGAGAAGCTCTGTTGGCTGCCTGCCTACTGAGTTGGTTCATCTCAGCAAGTGGACAGAGGGTCCACATGGAACCATGAAAGTGTTGGAGCTGCTGGCTTGGGGTGAGGAGGGGAAACATGGCCAACCATTTAGGGGGCTGTGAGCTGTAAGGCACTCAACTACCTGGTAACACCTTCTCAACCCACACATTGGGGCACTGCATGTCTTCACAGTAGAAGTGTGATAACAGATGTGTGTGACTGTGCCACTGTCACCACAAGCATGAGGCCAAATGTGCACTTTTAATGAAAGCCTAACCCTTTTTATTTAGATAATAGCTGCAGTATCACTCAGAATATAGAAAGTTCTCCCTTACCACTTCTGACTCTCTAACCCAGCTAGGACTTGGAGAGAAGCAAATAAGTGGTGTGGAGAGAAAAGAGGAAAGAAACAGAAGTGCTTGCTCAGCTGCTGCTTTAAAAAGGTGAATGAGATTCTGAGGGTGGGATCCAGGCTGTGTGGCCAAGGTGCCCCTTGGGTCTTAAATACTTACACAGCAGCTACCTAAAGGCATGTTCTCTCTCTGATCAATGAAGAGAGTCCCCCTGAAGACCCCCAGGCACTGCAGTTAGGAAAGCAGGATTTCCTTCTGTAAATCTTCAAAGGCACCTGCCTCTTTCCATATGTAGGGATGTAGCTCACTTGCTTTGCAAACATTGCTAAGGAGCTTAACCTGGAAGAACTTGATATCATCTTGAGTTTCTTGATCAGCCCAGAGATGAGCAATGGATAAACACTGTATTTGAACAGCTGTGGTGTAATTCCTACACAGCTCTTTAAGGTGTCTCCTATACTTTCCACAGAAGAATACATGAAGCAGGTCTTTCATTTGAACCCTGCAGGTATGATTCACTGGAAGGGATGAGGATACTTGGATTAAATTTAGTTTTGGTACTGGCTGTAGAAATGGAACACTGTACTCCTCCAAAGTGTCACCTGTTTTATTGCTGGGTTAGGCTGACAAAAAAATGTGAATGTAAATAGGTTACAGAAAAATGTTTTAAAAATCACTCAGTGTTGTTACTTAAAGAATGTTTCAAAGGCCTGTGGGGTAGATAAAGCTTAGGGCAATCAGAGATGGTGGTAGTGCTCACAAGCAATAAAATCACAATGAGGAATAATGGATGACCTTAGAGGAATATGTTGGAATATCTGTTGGACAAAGAATGGAAGAAAGAGAGAAAAGTAAAAGATTCAGGACCCATGTTTCTGGATCTACCTCTGCTAAAACTTTTGAGGATTATTTCCCACTGACTTGACTGCCTAGGGGCATGCCAGTCAGAAATTAGAGAACAGCAGTGCAATAATAAACTGAACATCCTGTAAATAACCAGCACAGGATGTCTTTTAACTATCACTTTTTTTTTTCCCCAAGGACTGCAAAAATGCTAAGAATCGTAGATTTCAGAATAATATTTGGGTTTTGGTAACTTTGTGTCAGTAAAGAATCCTGCATTAATCCAACCTTTGTAGAAATATTGAGCAAAGGTTCTATTGATGTCATTCCCCACTATTTTATTTTAGCTATAAGATCTGAAATCTTGAATGTGTATTTAGTAAAACACGTGTGAACTTACCTTGTTGTTATCTATTATACATCTAGGGCCAATTTATGAACTGAGACTGCAACAGACCCATAGGCTGAGACCTATCTGCTTGGCCACCAGGTGATGTAGGTAGGATTTAGGGAGACAACTACCACAGTTAGACCAATAAAAATGTTCTGAAGTGAACACAAGTATCTGTCAGGAATTCCAGTAGTTTCTTTTATCTCTGTATCAGTAGGAGGTTGGTATTTTTATACCACTGTAAACTTCTGTCCATTCCAATATATAGGCTTACAGAGGAAGGCTTCCTGAGCTCTATGCCTCTGCAGCTCAACTCCTAAGTGAAAAAGGCCACTGAAATTGGGTTTTGTTTTCCTTCTGCTTGGTATGGAGCATTCCTCTAAAGCAGAGATCCTCTGAAATGAGGAAGGGCAAAATGAAGAGACTTAGAGGTATGCATAGTCAGGGATCACAAGAGTCCTCAAAAGAATGCAGTTCAACATAGGAAAAGTGCAGCAACAGAGAGATATTGAGAGAAGTACACCACTTTTTCAGATTTTCCCCATCCTTTGCAGCTCTCATCCCATTTTGTCTTTCAATAAATTGCTCTGCAAACATCTCCTTTCCACAAATTTTGCACAGTTTTGCACATCATCAACTTGTGAAGGGTTTGAGATGCAATATAACCACATCTCAAGAAATAGGTCTGTGTTACAGCTATTTGTTTTGGTCTTGGGTACCATGGATATCTATAGCACAAAAAGGACATCTATCAAATCCTGTGAAACCTTTAGAGAGGGTAATAGTTGCCAACATGCAAAGTGGTCTGCAAAAGCCAGACAAAACAAGGACATGGCTAAGTATAGCTGATGTATGTGCTGTCTTGGACAAGTGACATTGTGCAACTGTATCTTGATATTGTGTGTTTTGAGGACCCTGTCTACCTTGTATGTAAGAATAGAGAATTTACTGCACTTTCTGGTAGCTGCAGAGCATTTGCAGTGTGAGAAAATCATGTGTATTCCTCCTTTTATGTGCCGTGTAAGAATCCTTAGTTGTTGTTAAGAAATCCAGAGGGTTTATTGGAGAGAATCACTTGCTGAGGAGCTTGGATCGCTGTTAAAGGGAGTTCTGAAATGTTATTCTCATGCCTTTCACATTGCTTTTGGGTGCTGGTTCAAGGCTGCTTTGAGTAAAGCTGTTTCCTACATACAGTTTAATGAGGACATCAATATGGGCATCAGAGCTTGAGTTCAGGTGAGTGATGCTGCTGCTGTGACCTGTCTGCTTCACTCCTCTGATGGAGATTACTCATGCACACACCTTGGGAGCCCCAGGGCAACATACAGTGCAGAGCAAATTTTCATTTCCCACAAGAATATTTGCCCTTCAGCCACAGACCATTCAGATAACAACAGTAATTCAACCATTCTGCATTTGCTGCAGTATCACGGCTCAGTACTGAAGCCTGAACTGTGACACTGGTGCTACCATGACAGTGGAAGAGGGACACAGGCATGTGGAGTACCAGAGTGTTGAATCTGGTAGCTATTTGAACTATTCACTGGTCTGTTTTAGTCTCCATTCACCAGTGACTGCCAGAGTTGCACTGTTTTCCTGCCTACAGTAGAAGAATATGCCGGGCTTTTCAGTTCAGGATTGATCTCAGTAATGCATGTATTTATGAGTCTGGGTTTTTGAAGTCATACCCAACTGTCAAACAACTCATCTTTAAAAAAAGTGTTGCAGTTATTTTGGATGAGAGCCTAACAAAGGGAGGTAGAGCAGGTTTCCTAGAATGCCTCACCCATCTCTTCCAGACACCTTGCTGAGTCACATCTGGTGTGAATCGAAGAGTCCATGTCTCAGTCCTTATCTTCAAAGCTCTGTGTGGGCCACTCTCATTGTTTGAAGAAGATTTTTTGCCCCACTTCATCATGAATTGCCAACATATACAATCAATAGGAACAGTGATAGTGAACAACGAAGGATGAAAATTGAGGTGGGCAAGAAAGTGCCATGCTGACACTATAGGGCAAGAGACATCACGTATTAGACTGAGACACTAGGGAACTTCTAAAATAGATGGAGTAGGAGTCTGAATCATGACCAATAGATATCCCAAAGGAAGGCAGACCAGATTTGGTGAGTGGAGAATGGAAAGAAAATATATTCTTTTTATCTCCCAGTAGCATTCCTTTGTGCTTGTTGCACATATCTGTTGATCCATTCACATATCAGTCTGCCCAAAGGTATACTTATCTGTTCTTCCAGGAGAAGTCCTGAGTGTGGCATTTATATTCTATTGCCCAGTAACCATAGTTAAAAATTTCCACTTTGGTAAAGCCAGGTATGCCTTGGTAACTGTTCAGCTTAGAATACATGTACATGGAAGTACACAGGGTGGATGATTACCTTGCATACCACCACTTATGTAATTTGCTAAGGCTAAAGGTATTTTTTCTCTTTCTCTTTCTTATGCATCCTTCATACTTTTCCCTGTTTTGTGTACAGTACACAAATTGCTTTCCATTTACACTTTTATCTTTTGACAAAAGATGCTTTAAGATCTTGTCTTCAATGCTGTCAGGAAACTGCTTTAAATGAAAGTGTGGAGTGATGTGGAATAGTTTAAATGAAGACCAAAAGAATGTGAACTTCATCTTTTTCATAGGAAGTTTTGTTCTGTTCCGTCCTGTGCCCTGCTTAAACACATTGGCCTTTTTTGACCTTTTCTTTGATGAAGGTTAAGTGGGAAATATCTTGGCTGCAGCCTTTCCAGCTTAACCAGAAAGCCTTTCCACAGTTCATGTTTACTTTCCCTGCTATGGCCATTCATCTTTCTTGAATCAAAATTGTTGCACTGGATTTTCAGAGGGAAATTAATAGCTTGTGGCATTGATGATGAAGTGTCAAGCCTTCTTCTTTCATGTCTCCAGCTTTATTTTGCTAGTGATGATTTTGTCAGTTCTCTTGCTAGAGATTAACAAATCTTGGGAAAAAATCTGTTTGGGTAATGGTTCCCTTCCAAGCATCTTCTTCATTGTCATTAAGAACAAATGAACAGAGTTGCTGCATTTGCAATTTATTGAGTGCATTGCTTCTGCAAAAATCTAGAAATATTGCTATGTTTTTCATTTCTGTCTGGGCATCTTTTGTGCCTACTGCCACACACAGAGTGAGACTGAATGCTTTTGGCTAGATAGGGGGTCTCAGTCCTTGGTGTGCTCACTCCAAAAGACTTTTTCAATCATCCTGTAAAAAAGTTTCAGAGATAGCAGAAACTGCGTCCTCTGGACATCACTGCTTTGACTGGAAAGGCAGTCATGTTCTTCAGATACCACACTCTTGAGAGGGGAAGTGCTTGGTCTGAAGCTCTCTCCTGCCCTCAGTCTCAGCAGTAACCAGAATTAATAATTGTAGAATTTTGAAGTTTGGGATGTCTCCATCTGTTATGCCACATCAAATTGTGTTCCATGGAGCTTTGTTATGAGACACACAATAATGTGCAGTGATAGGGATAGGTACTGTGTAGTGCAGGGAAAGAACCAGCCAGTCTCCAGACTAAAATTTCATTTTGGTTTAGTTCTCAAGGTATGTTTTGCCCTCACAAAGCACAATTGTATGATTAGCACTGCATTCATCCATAAATATTCCAAATGGGGATGGTCAAGTCGATTCTTTATCCCTCTGTCAAGAATAAGGAAACCCAACCTTTCCTGTGAAGATGCTCTAACCAAGCCCTTCACAAATATATTAAACATTTCATATTCTCACAGAATGAACAGTGGAAGATTCAGGTTGGAAAGGACCTTGGGAGGTCTCAGGTGGTGCTAAAACTAGGCTATGAGATCAGATCCTGTTGCTCAGGACTTCATCCAGTTCCATCTTGAAAATTCCCAGAAGATATTAAGTGCACAGTGTCTTGAGCAACTTGTTCTGCTATTTGGCTTTGTTTCAGGGAAGAAGCTCGCTTTGATTTATATCCAGTCTGACTTTCTTTTGTTTCAGCTTATGCCCTTTATCTCTTGTCTTCCTGCCATGCACTGCTGACTCCTGATGGAGCTTGGCTTTCTCTCTTTAACTAATTACAGGCACTGGGCAGCTGGTCTGAATCCCCACCATGTCCAGCTAGTCTCCAGGAGGAACAACGCCAGGTTCTCACTGCAGGGCAAATGCTCTATCCCTAAAACATTTTGATAGTCCTCCGCTGATCTTGCTCCAGTTCATCACAGCTGGTTTTGTACTGTAGGCCTAAAAATTGAGCAGAGGTGCCATTTAATGAGCTCTGAGCAGAGGGACTTCATGTCTGCCCATGCTGAATTCTCTTAGGATCCTGATGGCCCATTGTTCCATCCCACCTAGGTCCTTCTGTCAGTCCTGTCTTGAGGAGATCCATTGCCACCTCCAATTCAGGGTCCTTCTCTAAATTAGAGACTGTTGCTTATCTTGCTTGAAACACTTGCCCTCAACTTGTTGTTTTCATTATTTTACATTGAATTAAATTTTATACTTGATTTTCATCCTTCTCAAAGACTTCTCAGTGTCTTTGAGTAAACTGGGTATTGATAAAAAGCAGTTTACTAAAGCAATTCACTCCAGCTTATAGCTTGCTTATGATACATGCAGTTGTTCTTAGCTCACCTTTAAATAGATCTTCCAGGCACAGTGAACTGCAGGAAAAATATTCCCCCAAAATACATTCACATGAAAAGATGCTCTTGCTGGTTTTGGCCAGGAAGATCTTCTTCAAAGAGTATCTCAAATTCAGTGATTTGCTGTGCAGTCCAACTGAAAAATGTTGAGGACTACTACGTAAAACATATAAACTAAAACTATACAAGATCTTTACTTTAAGTTTTATTTTCAGTATGGATGTTTTATTGCCTTCTACAGAAGTTTGGGAAATTTTGAATGAACTTTTTGAGTCCTAAAATAGATAAATTTCAAACAATGGCATCCCACAGTCTTATTATCATTGGAACCCTTATTATCATTGACATTAGTGCTATTATTTCCCCTGGATGTCTTGCTGCTTTACAGAAATGCTGCCTTTACTCATCTTCATGTGGCTGCAACTTCTTCCCATCATTTATTGTTGATTCCCATAGTGGTGCTTTTTATATGTCTCTGTAACTTTAGAACTGACAATTACAACAATCTAATTTTAGTCCAATGTGCATATACCCTATTGATGTACGTATTGTCCTTATGAAGTTATTTTAAAATTCTGTTTATAGCCAGATGAAGAGTTAACTAATAGAGCTGAAATTTACCAACTTAAAACATACAAAGTTCAAAGCCACCCTGGTTTAGGGAATACTTGGTGTTAATTTTAGCCTGATCTCCACCTGAGTTTGTTCTTACTTGCCCCCTTAAAAAGCCTCCTGCTCTCTGAGCTTAGCTACTTTGTGAATAGCACTGAACATTCAATTCATTCAATGCCAGCATTTAATTAGGAGCACTACTAACCTCTGGTAGTATTCTAGGAACCAAAATTTCAGTTTCTCCTGTTATAGGTATAAGAAAAAATATCTGAACCACTTTTTTATTAAGAACTTTGGCATGTAAGAGGAGATCAACTGTTGACTCATCCATTATATAAGTGATGTGACCACCTGCACCATTCATCCAATTCTTGAATATCTACAGTGGCATGTTTTCTGAAGCTCAGTCCACATCTGAGCCATCTTTGTCAGAGTTTCACAGTGTGAGGAAACTGAAAGGAAATTCCACGGTTCTGTATAGGGTTGTGGTAAGGGAGAATACTTATTTATGAGACTTGTTTATAAGGTTTAGCACTAAAAAGACTCAAAATAACCTAAACTTGAGCAACATTTGCTTCTTAAAACCTGGCTACTGTCCTGCTTTTTTTGACCTTTTTGCTGAATTGAGTTGCTAGCAAATACAGTCTTATTCAGTTTTTATCCATGCTTTTCCACTCTCCATCCCTTTGTAATTGGTCATAGGTAACCCTAATGTAACAGCAGTCATCACCACAAATCTGTAAATGTCTCTGAAACACACAGCTTGTCTAGAGCGGCATTTATTGACTTTTTGCACCAGTGCAAACTCGCTCGTACAGATGTATTGAAACTGGCTCAGCATTCCTCAAACAAATGTGACAGGGAAGCCCTGCAGGCATGTGGTAAAGGTGTTCCTGTAGAAGGGACACACATGACCACTCTCATCTGAAGGACGTTTCTAATTTCTTTAGCAGTGTTCTTTGCTCCACAAGATCTTTGACCCTACAATGGTTGAGCTCCTCCTGCAACTTCCTGAGGAGGAGAAGTTGTCCATTCCTGAGCGGGATAATTTAGACATACAAGTTCTGACAAGGCAAAAGTGTCCTCCTTCTCACCACCTTGTTAGGTCTACTCTTTGCTCAGCAAGATGATGGGTCTGAAATACTGTCTTAGACTCCTTACTTGTAGCTTGGAGCCTCAACACAGATCTTTATTCTGCACTGATCCTTGATCTCTGATGCCTCAGGGAGATTTCAGAATCTGTCCTCCCAGCTCTTGCTCCTGTAATCTCCTGGAAATTAGAAGTCCCATTACAAACAAAGATGAATGTGCTCCATGGAATATCCTCAGCTACTCTGCATCTTGTTGCACACTGAAATATTTTGCAATGGTAGTTTATATGCCAAGCTATGAACAAGAAGCACTGGGGAGCTCTCCCATCAGGATAGACCTCCTATTTTGCTGACTCTGTTAAATGGTTAGTAAACTTGTCCAGAGATAGGAATATAGAAAATGGAAGAGTTCAAAGAACTAGGTTATTCATTTAATAGCATATTAATTTCCAAAATGACCCATCAGGGCCTTGAGTTTCACTGGTGAATTGATATTGTGTTATCCTGTACACCATGATATTAAGGGGAAAAATGTTGATATCAATTTTCTGGCTGTAGACTTCAGGAAAAGATAACAATATGCAATAGAAAAGCTGGATGAAAGAAAGTAGACGGTAATTTTTAAGATCTAAAACAGCTTTTATAGCTAAGAGTTTTCACGGTCCTTCGTGTCGCTGGAGACACTCAAAAGATACATAGATGCTAAAAAACTCCTACTCCTTGAAAGAGGAGACAATATGGCTGAAGCTTGACTCTAATCTAATTTAGATTTTGTGAGTAGGATGTGGAAAAAATGGTCTGAGTAAGAACTGGTTTCACCATCATGTTTTAATAAGGAAAGTGAATGTTTTTTTCTGTGTGCATGCGCGTGGGAGGCACAACAACAGAAGTAAATTCCTCTATCTGAAGTGTTAGAATTTTAATGTAGCTTTCACTCTTTTGGACATACTTTGCTTCTGGAATTTCCCATTTTTAAGTTCATTATAAGGACATAAAAATAAACAAATTGCACAGACATGAGAGAGGCAGTGCAAGCTATACTTCCCAGCCAATTCATGAGCTTTTTGCCTCCATCTTTTATCCAGCTCTGTCAATATAGCAACATAAAATTTCAACAAAAAAGTATTTTTTCCCTGAAGAGCAAAATTTGCTAGCACTCTTTAGTATGTAATGTCTTGAGAATGCAAAATGTCTGGTTACATTAATAAGTCACCTTTTTGACTTATAAAAATATATTCCCACTGATTACTAAAGCAGTGTTGCTTAAAGCTAATGGCATAATAGATACAAATTCATCCCATAATTCTTTAAATTTCAGTAAATATATTGCAAATGTTTACTATCTATTGTGGCAACATAAAGCAGAAGTCATAATTAGCCTAAACAAAACAAATCATAGGAGAGTTTTAAAGTGTGTTTCCAATTTCAGAAAAAAGAAAACCTCATAGATTTTTCTTTTTTTTTTTTCTTTTTTCACATCTTGAATCAGACATCAGCAAATGTGTTTGTATGTGTGCATTTTCCCCAAAGCACTGAGAAGAATTTCGTGTGAGAATTATCTTTTCCATTCACAGTCATGCTGCTATTTGGTCACATTTCAATCCACTGAAAGAAAAAAAGAAGGTGGGGGAATTGAAAGCACAACAGAACCGCTTAAATTATTTCAAACTTCAATGGTGCTGCAACCCTTAACAGAAGGCAGAGCTCAGTTGTGTCCATGGAACAGTTCCACATTTCTTAAAAAAAAAAAAAAAAAAAAGCTAATAAAAATTTTTAAAAGCACAGACATTAACGAGCTAACACAAAAGATTTATTACTTACATTTATTTTCTTTTCTGTCTTTTTCTAGTAAACTTCTGCACTCTCCAAATAAGAGAGGCAAATTTCCAGCAAGTAAGCTTCTTTCCCTCCTTCCTCACCTTCATGTTTCACTTTCCTCATTTGCTCCTTAAATTTTTTAATTAAGGTCATCTTACTTTTGATTCATTGATTGTAGTGACATTGTTCTTTATGTTGAGAAGGCGATAAGGAGTGGTCAAGTTTCAAGTCACACTGACTTGGTTATTTTAAGTACTGAAATATAGGAAAATCTGTTTTATAAGACCCCTGAGTTATTTTTCTGCCTGAAACAATCTTGTCAGTAGGCTGTGTTTCTTGCTAAACAAAAAAAAAAAAAAAAAAAAACTGTGCCAGTCTCAATCCAGACCCCTGTGAGGCACCATTTTCACTGCTCTTCTCTTGGACGTTGAGCCACTTACCCCAGCCCTTTGAGTGTGACCACCCAGCCAATTCTTTATCCAGCAAGTCTATCAAACCGACACATTTGCAGTTTATAGACAAGGAGACATTATCAAATGTTTTGCACAAATTCAGGTAGATGATGTTGGTTGCTCTTCCAATGCCATAACCCCTCTGGTTATATCAAGGAAGAAAAATCACAAGTTTTATATAAAGTAATAAAGTTATATTGAACTTAATATTTTTTCTTATTTTAGAGTGTTTATTATATTTCTATTCCCTACTATGTTGGCTTTATTGGTTTTTTACTTCAATACTCTTAATGTTCAAACTTTTGGTTTTGTTTTCTACATTTATGTTAGAAAGCAGAATTTTCCCCTTTGTTCTTTTGAAGTTAAGAATTGTGTCTAGTTTTGTCACCAGCTAGCTAGCAGAGCACTAGGTAGCAGACTTGAATCCTGTAGCCAGCATTTTTTCACAGTGTAGCAAAATAGATTCTTGCATCAGGCTGCCTTTTTTTTTTCAAACATTCAACTGCTACTGTAATTTTTAGTTGTATCCACTAAATTAAGGAAAAATTAAATTATTGAAGTTGGTTGCTTCGGGAGAAAAAATATTTATGTATCTTAATTTTGTTTAATTTAAGTGGGTTGCTCATGATTTCTAAAAGCAGTATTTACACTTAAAAAGGTGACAGCAAGTAGTTTTATTCTGTACCTTCTCACCCAGAAATGGGCGTGAAGGGTCATTTAATAATTGATGTTGAATTGCTCCTTGTATATCCGGTATATTGGTAGCAAGTCATCTTCAGCTGTAAGTGATCAAAAATGCTTACAAATTAGTCTATGAGATAATCCTACTGAGTTATGAATATCTAAAAGCATATGAGATCAGTTAAAACTGTGCTGTTTTGAATACAGAAATAGATGTTGTATTGATCTTCATAGGCTGATCCTTTTTTTTTAAACAATAAATGTTTCCATTGTGATGGCAATACTGCTGAATGAGCGCTGAAGTCAGTAAGGTTCATAAGTTGCTGATGTTTGGTACCTTTTAACTACTCTGTCTTCCCAATCTATTATGAGCAAGGCTAGATGGCCTGATAACAGTGCCAGGCAGTGTGAGAGCTCTGTGTACACAGAAGAGTCCTTATATGTCAATAATGGAGTGCAGTTCTGAGAAATATTAAATTATATCCTTATCCAGAAATACCTCCTACTGCCTACTGAAGTCAATGAGAAAGACAAAGCCAGAAGAAAATTCAATGCTTGCATAAATCGTGGTTCCTCGGGCTGCTTTGCAATCATTCTTATTGATAGTCCAGCAATAGTAGTGGGTAACTGGATTTGGATTCTGTTGTCCATTTACTGGCAATTGTGAAGTCCACTACCAAAATATTTTCCAGATCATTCTGTTTTCAGTGAGTTACATCTGCAATCATACTGCTCTTCTAACTTATATATAGAATATTTATACATATGGAAATGCACACAGAAATCACAGAGCTGTCCACTGAAGTAAAGTTGTTTCTGAGTGAAATAGGAAACTGCTGCAGGTCATTCTTTGTACATCATAGGTCTGAGGAAGAAATGAACGTGTCTCGGGCTGAGTCTGTAGGAAGATGCAGGTCTGGTATTTTCCTGTTTTCTGAAAGGCCTCCCTTCTGGCATGAAACTGTGTGTAAATTTAGGACTGTCTGAGATGAAGTGAATCACACACAACACTCCCTGCAATCCCTCAGGTCTTCCTTGGAGGCTTTGTGACAGTGCTTCTTTTGTGAAATCAAGTAAGATGATTGCAGCCCCAGGAGATGGTTACAACCATGTATTACCATGAATTTCTGGAATGATTTGGAAATATGTCCCAGGTCCTGCACACAGTAACCTCTCCTATCTTTTATGGGTTGTCTATGTCATACAGGGAAGATTTCTCTCAGTGCCACACATGCATTTACATTCCCCCAAATTCCCAAACAATATGCCATCTGGCAGTATCTACACTCCTGCTGTTCAAAGGCAGAAACAATAAATAATAATTTTATGTATTACAGTGTGTTGTAAGCCTTTCTCATCATAGGATGCTAAGTTTCCATCTGTACCACAGTTTGGAAATGTGTTGTGACAAGGTTCCTGGCCGTATTAAGAATTTGTATTAAGAATTTTGGTAGTAAATGATGCACAGAAACCTGAGGAATAAAAGTAAGAAAAGAAAACTTAAAATTCTAATGCAATTTCTTTAAACATGGCAGTATTTCAAGCAAAAACTAAATCCTTTTTCCATAGAATAAAATTATGGTATAACCTCCTCTCAAAAGTTAAGTCATAATGAACTCTTTTGTACACCTACAGGAAAGCATTGTATTTTCATATGCTCGTGAATGTGGAAAACAGGGATCTGGAAACTTTGACAATGGTAGTTACCATCTCCATATGTATCTTTCTGCTCTGTATGGACTTGTTAGTACCTACTTAGGTAAATGGAAAGATTCCTGTTGATTCCAGTGCTGTTTGACTCTTCTTCTACATGTCATTCAAGGGCTTATTTCATCATTACTCTGTTTCATCATCTAATATTACTCTTTTGTATGGATAGATAAAGAGATTCCTAAAATCAGTGTTTCAGCCCAGATGGTGCAATTAGGTGATTCTTGATTTTGTCTTATCATGTCCTTGAAATTAACATTTTCAGTGCGTAGTGAGCAAAAAATATTTACATTTTTAAAAATCATCTATCTCTATCAGTGACAGAGGGAGATATTTTTACAAATGCAAAAAAGAAATTTTCTTGTCCACATGCAGTCAGCTTACCGGCTGTGAACACGAATGATGTAAAGATGTTTTTTTAAGCATCTTCCCTCTGTTTAATTTGCTGTTCTAACCATTGTTTTCTTTATTAGCTTAGTTTCATCTTAATAATTTGCTTTATTTTCTTTGCTATTACATTCTTGGCCATTAGAAAGCCCTTTCCTTCCAAAAAATTCTTTGCCCAATTTGTTTCCCATAACAACAACAATAATAGGGGGGAAAATACTCCTTTTAATAGCGATTTAAGGGCCAAAATTCATCCTTTGGTACTTCTAGGCAGTCACCCTTTCTGTGGGATTTGCACTCATATTACTAAGGCTAAACATCTGGCCTTATGCATCACAGCCCACCTCTCCATGTAGCTGCAACAAGCAACAGTCACAAAACAGAGTAAGACCTCATTAATGTTTTAAAACTGAAGGAATAATTTGCCTTCAATCATCTTGAAGTATTTGCATACCTCTCCTTCCTTCACATCCTCTTGTACTGTAGCTGACAGCTGATATTTCCTCACATCATGAAGCTTGGTCTAGCTAAAAGAATAAGTGGAAAAACATGTATGCTTTTCTGACTTCTTGGCCTTTAGTTATATCACAGATTTTGCTGTGGGAAAAAAAAAAAATTGTTCTAACTCTCCTGTTCATTCAACCAGCTCCTGTGGGAAGGGCCCTGGTGCACTCACCCATCCCTAGCGCTGGTCACCCAAGAGTTATGGCCCTCAGAAGGTTGGCAGAGCATTGCTGGCTCCTCTGATGTGGTCAAAGGAGAGCTTGTGTGGCTGTTGGGACAGACAAGTTGTGCTGAGGGTCATTGACTGTGAGAGTGCCTTCTTTTAATCCCTAACCTCCTGGCCCAAGCAATATGCATGCCCAAGGGTGCTGAGGGTATCCAGAGAGAAAGACAAGTCTTCACTAGTTGCCCATAACTTTATTTGACATCAATGGTGAGCAAAATGTTCAATAGCTAGTGACAATGTCAAAGAAACCCTTCAGTCTGATTATCCTAGCAATTACTACCCTGCTAAAAAATTGGAAGCCAAACGACAAAAATAATACATTATTAAAAGCTGGACAAACTAATCTTTCAAATAAAGAGGTCCAAAGCCATATATTATGTAATACAATAATAACTTTAATTTTCACTTCTGTAGTTATTTCATGCCTGTGTATTTTTTAAACACCAAGAGTGTTCAGCACAGATTATGACCTTAAATTTTCAAGGTGAAATTGCAGAAGACCTACTGGTTTTCAAAGCCACTACCAAACTGAAAACCTAACAGCACATTGGTTTGTATTTTGATTTATTAGGAAGCAGGCTTAACTGAATTTACTGGATGGAATCTAAATAAGTCTTGCTGGATTTCTGCTTTGCACCTGCAGAAGCAGCTTTAGAGACCTATTGCCCTCTGTAGATACTGTATACTCCCATATAATTTTCTCAAGAAAATAATTAAATAAGAAAAAGAATTGTTTATAAATGGAGAAAATTGCAGTACCAATGTATTTTGCTGTAACTGCTCCCTGCTGAAATTTGAGACCAGGGTCCCAGTGAAGTTTATGGGACAGCTCAATAAAACATTCCTGTATGCAATGTTTTTCTAACTCTGCTGGGATTTACTCCTAGAAGTAAAGTGATAGGTATAGTGATTTGTTTGGGGTTTTTTCCTTTCAAAATATTATTAAGTTTATTGCTTAGAAATTGCTATAATTTCTATTGGTTTATTTATTACAGAAAAAAAAGGACTGAACTGAGAGTGGAAAAATAATGATAATATTTCTTTCTTGCATAAGAAAAAGGTAATATTTAGAGGGCCATAGTACTGCAGGTACTTATTCATACTAATAACTATGAGGTAATTTGTTAAGTTCCCAAATACTGGCAGCTTTTGATTTAAACTTACTCAGACCTTCACAATCTTGGCTGCCTAAAAACTGATGATTTAAAATTCACAATCCTTTCCAATTAACTGAGACAATGAGTCTACTGTTTATGCCACTGTATTAACCTGTTCTGCAATAGAGAAGAAAAGGTTACTTTTCATTTTGTAGCAACATATTAGGCTTGTATGTATTTCAGACTCCTCAATTTTGATTTATACTATCTCCAGTTTGGGTTTATTGAAGGGACAGTTCATTCTTTCTTTTTTTCCTCCCACTCCATTCCCTGGGAGGTATAAATGCCCCAGTTATCCTGGGATTTTTTTTTTTTTTTTTTTTTTGGTCCCAGGTACCCAGCTGTGACTGAAATAATGCTCCCCATCTGTGTTCATTGTTTGCATTGATGGTGTCTGTGCAAGTCACCAGAGCTTTCCTAATAAGGTTCAGTTTGACCTTTCAGAAGTTCCCAAATGAAGAATCTAAGTGCACTCACCAGCCTCAAAAGAGATAGACTTCTCTGCCACTGTCCTTACAAACAGCTGTAAGAAACAGTAAGGAATGACTGTCCCAAAACCAAAGTCATCCCTCTGAGCTGTTCAAGAGTGTGCAAGCACTGGGCAGCCAGGGGCTGCCTGTTCTTCCCAGAAGGGCAATGCACCAGATGGAGACAGACCCCGGAGAAAGGGAGCAGACAGACTGACAGACAAAGAGACTTCTCAACAGAGGAAGGGAAAGTCTAGAGAGATGCCCTTTTAACTGACAGGCTGATTTTTAGGCAGGAAAGCACTGTCTGGTGGTTTCAGTGCCCACATGTTCAAGGCAAGGGCTTCAAGCTGCACATGCTGACTTCTGGTGCGGTGACCCCTGCTTCTCCTCCTGTTTTGTGAGAGCACTGGAACTGGTGTGACAACACAGGCAGCCAAGTGAAAGGGCTGACCCACCTGAAAAATAATCTTGTTTGCTGGTTTGCTCTAATAATTTTGGCTGGCATGGTTAGTACTTGGATAGATGGGTCTCTCACCTGGCTCCCCTCAGCCCCAGGAGCGCTTGTGCTGACACACGCAGAGGAGACTTGCTGCCAGGATGGTGTGGAAGGTGGTGTCTCTTCTGTCAGACACTTGTGCCTAGTTGAGGCTGAAACTCTGGCTCACATCAACAAAGTATTTCCTGTGTTCATGAAAATAAATGAAGCAAAGCTCTTTATTTCTGTCAGGGAAACCTTCTGACTGAAGCCGCCTATGAGATCTGGAATCTTAACAGTAGCTTGGTTCAGAAGCGGAGAAAGTTGATATTTACCAGTTGTTTTTTATCAAAGGAAAAAGAAGCAAGGAATTCAGATTAATAAAGCAGATACTGGTAGCGACCTTTTGGATGCCTAAAGACAAAATGGAATAATTTGTGCTAATTTATATATGATTTCAATATTATTTCATTTTAGCAAAGGACAAATGAACAATTATGAAAGTGAGAACAAGTATCTCCAAAACAAAACTTTCAATTAAAACATTGCAAATATCCTCAGAAAATTTCCTGACAAGTTATAGAACTTTGTGATGAACACCTAGATATTTGAACCATTCATTAGAATCTGGGTATATTAGGGCTCTAAATTTCAATTATTTTAACTAGAGCAACATGCTAACTTGCAAGCAAGGTAATTATGCATGATTCTACAGAGCTATTCAGCAAATTAAATAGGAATTCATAAGTTAAATTTTGCAAATAAATTCTAAACCCTATACTCTGTTCAGTATGAAAAGAGCTTGAGTTACAACTGTGTGATTCCTAGTAGTTATAACTATTAATGTGTTCTCCCCTTTTTGCAGGTTTTGCCCATAATAAATTCACTGAGCAAGACATATGGACTTCTCCCCAATGCTATGAAAATTAACCAAGGCACATTGACTTCAGGAAATTTTCAAAGGTACGAAAATAATATGTGTATTCAGTAATTAATTTAACCAAATAAGCCATCAGCTTGTGCTACATAGTTTAAGCATTATGTCAGGTCAATAATTAAGCTGTAGTAAATCTGCAGGTTCTATTCTGCCAGACTTTAAAGGCTCAAGACTAACCCAAGGACCCTTCACATTTTAGTAACCCAGTGAATGTATTTACACAGATAGCTTTTCAATCTGAGGTTTGCTGCTATTAACTTTCTATTTTTTGAGACATCCAGGAATTCTATGTTTTGTGGTTATCGAACAATATCCTGTGAAAAAATGTATGCTGTCTTGCATTTATGGAAAGGAATATTTAATAGGCTTCCGTTATGTCATGATAAAATGCAGTTTTCCTGTAGGGAGAGATATAAATTAAGCAAAAATAATAGTTTGGAATTTTCCCTTGTTTATGTGAACATGATGATTATGAAAACTTGAACCTAATCTCAGTGTATGCAGCTGGTCATGGTAAAGAAAAAGCATTTTGCAAGCTGTCTTACATGACTTTGCCAAAACAATTCCAATGTATCTGTGGTAGTTCTGTGCTCTCAAGGTCTGGCTGGCTTTTAGGTGGAACTCACAGCAAGTTGTGTGGTGACCTCGTGATGTGGGAATTATGGCAGTCGACTCAGTATCAAATCATACCTCTCAGCTCAACAAATAAAAATCTAAAGCCACATGACAGAACACAGAGCAGGAAGTTCGAAATGCTCTGAGATTCATTTTTTCCCCTCAGCTATATTATTTTCTGTCACCTCATTTACATAAAGTATTTCTGGTTTAACAATTTGCAAATGCATGTGATTTAATAGCAGGTATATGTGTGGCAGAGGTAAATTTGGACTTAAAATTAAGACATTGCTAGCAGTGAAAGACAGATGGTATACATCAAGTTTATTTCACATGCAAGTCTTTGTATGGAATTTTCTTGGAACCAGTAACTTTCTGACATGTTAGCTCATAGTTTATTTTAATTACAAAATATCTAAATTTCCAGATCTTCAGATAATGTTTCATAATTACTAGAATTAACATAAGCTTATTCAATCTGCTTTATTTTCCCTCCAGATGTGTGGCTGCATAATGGTCCCATATAAAGCAGATATTATTTTCTTGCATGCAGCATATCAGAATATCCAAGCTTTTCTACACCAGTGATCTAGTAATTAACTTAATTTCCAACTTAATTTTCTCTCCCAGCTTTATCTAAATTTTTACTACGTTTATCTGTAGGTTTATCTATAATTTTCCTATGTTGCTCTTGAAGAGGTTAACCAGACTAAGGCCAAGAAAATGCATGCCACAGATTTCCACAGAAGTGGAAGTTATGAATAATATTATATAAATGAGTGCTCTTGATTTTGATGGACAGAATGGATGGGATTATTATTTGCCATACCTTTCAGTCCTACTCAATGAAATGACAAGTGATCATTTTGGTCATGTTCCCAGTCTACCAAAGGCAGGAAGCCCAAACAGTCTTAAGAAGGTTGTTACATTGGAAGAATTCCAAGAATTTTTGTAGATCCAAAGGTTAATTTTTATTTTTTTTAAAGCTTGAACATTTTTTATCTAACGTGAAACTTCAGTGGTTCACTCTTCATTGACTAAATTATCTGCTGCTCTAGAGAGATTTTACAAGTTTATAAACATACATTTTCTTTACAGATTTAGGGTCATAGTGTCTCATACAATGAACTTATAACTGTGAATGTACAGAAATGTAATTCATATTTGTCAGCATTCGGAATGCCTTTAGAATATTTATTATAAAATAAAGTGTTATCACTTGCACCATGGATAAAATAGTTGGGGAGTTCCAAGAAAAATGTCAAGGCAACTTTTTGACCTGAAGCTTAAAAATCATGTCTCTTATGTATATAATCTATTAATGACACACTCAGTGCAAAGACTTTTCTGGCACATTATCCACTGACATCCCACGATCCAACTTCAGTTAAGTTGAATTCTACTGAACCCTGGGGGTCAGATTTTTAGAAATGTAGTTTCATTACTGCCCACACATGTATCCCAGTTCCAGCTCCAAATATACACATAGGGTTCCCAGTTTATTTTTGGGAAATGAAAGAGCTCGAAATACCCATTTCAGTCCATCTGAAATGAACATGATCCTGAAATGAGAGCTGGAGAAGCTTGCATGTTGCAGGACTTAAAAGAATGAGTCTGTATGAGGTCAAGAGTACGGGGCTGACCTGCAGTGTCTCCAAGAGAAACCCAGGTAGATGGTCAGACAGGCCTCACAGAATAGTTCAGGAAAATCCCAACAGTCAGTAGTTTGCTAGGAGAGGCTGGGAAGCTGAGAAACAGACACATTAGAGCATGTAACATTTTCCTGCAGTTCAGTGCATCACCCTTCATTTTACTGTGTGCACACTGAGGGCCCATCAACAAGGTATCGCTGGGAGTCCTGCTTGCAGGTGTACAGCAGAGCCACTGCCTTTTTGTAGGGTTTCTTCTTCTGTGCTGTGATACTTCATTGTTATTATTTGTCTACACAGGATGCAGCCAAGTTGCACTAAATCTGTAATAAGCCTTTCTCTAGCCAGAATCTTGTCAAGTGTTCTCCTGGTCTAGAGGTTTTTTCTTTCTCTCCTGCTAAAAGGTCATGAAGAAATACCCACCAAAAATAGGGAGGTTCTTTAGGAAAAATCCTCTAACACATACAGAGAGGTGCATCTCTGTATTGCATGCCTATACAAGTTCAGACATGCACCCACAGAAAGATTATCTGCCAACAAGCCTGCCAAGAGCTAGTCACTTCTGCATACCCTCTGTGTGATCTCTACCAACAGTGACTTTAGTTCTCTGAGTACCATGTTCCACTTTTGCCAACAAAACTGATTCTTTTTCCTCTCATGTTGTCAAGTTTCTCAGTTAGGCAAAATGGATTATGTAAAAGGGGGTTATTAGCTGAAAGGTAAGGGGGGGGGTGGTAAATGATTTCTAACTACAATACTTATAGCTGAAAAATGAGATATCAGAAAAATACACAAATTTGACCCTTCTTTTCCCCTCCATTTTGTGACTTTCTTGCCTACATCATATTTCTGATCTGACCTGGTAAACAAGAGCCTTTTCCATTTGGTTTTCTTTCCCATCACACTCTCACACATAAGCCTTTCCCATGTTTCTCTATATACACTGTTGATTAAGATCTAGAGGGAGTTTTTTTACAGACTGTCAATACAGTAGAAAGTCTGTGATCTCAGAGTTTTCCCTTTAGAAGCTGTGAAAATGAAGATTCTTGGCTTCATTTTTAGTATATCTGTAACCTACCACATGTCACTTAACTTGTTTGCTTTTGTGGCTGCTCATCCCTATTAAATTAGTTCACACCAGTAGAGCTGCAAAGAGAAAGGATGAGGTTTTTCTCCTTCGTTTCCTCCTGCTACTTAGTGGGAAGGGGTTCTCAGCTGCTGATTATGTTGCTTCACTGGTTTCCTTGCTGGAGTGTCTCTCTGCACCGTGTGCCTTAATGAGGAGCAGGCGGTCAGAGCTCCGTGGGCAGCGCGCGCAGAGCGTGCTCGGGAAAAGAGACACGGGCAAGAGTAGAAGAGATCCAAACAGCTTCCTTTCCAACCCGCACCAAAAGGAAGGCAGGAACTTTTTTTCTAAGTTTACTATTAGGATTTCAAGATTAAGCTGTCAAATTGCTAGTCTCTGGAAGTATTTATGAACCTTTTCCTACATTTAGGTGGTGGGTTTTTTTCCCTGTAAGAGCCGAGTCACTTCCTTCCTGTCCAGTATCAGTCATTACTTACTGGAGAAATATAACCATACAAGGGCACAAAAATAAACCATGCATAGTCTGATAAGAATAATATTTCACATAAGAAATGTCTTTAAGATGGATTTTGCAGAAGAATTGTATGTGTCATTATTTCCTCTACCTCCTCCCAAAGATTTCCCATCAGATGAACATTTAAAACTGTGATTTTTTTTTTCAGCCATACTCTTCTACTGCCAGTAGCTTGATCCAAAAATATCTCCACATTTTTCTTGCAAAAATGCAAAGTTGCCCTATAAAATCATTTGGATTTTAATTATTATAGAATCATAGCCATAGAATGGTTTGGGTTGGAACACACCTTGAAGATCATGTAGATCCAAATCCCCACCCTGGGCAGGAGCACCTTCCACTAGACCAGCTTGCTCAATGCCCCATCCAAACTGGCCTTGAACTCATCCAGGGACAGGGCATCCACAGCTTCTCTGGGTGACCTGTTCCAGTGCCTCACCATCTTCATTGAGAAGAATTTCTTCCCAATATCTAACCTAAATTGATCCTTATGCCTTTTAAATCCATTCTCTACATGGCCTTGTAAAATGTCCCCCTCCTGCTCTTCAGTACTAAAAGGCTGCCCTGAGGTCTCCCTGGAACATTTTCTTCTCCAGGTTGAACAATCCCAATTGTGTCAGCCTGTCTTCAGAGGAGAGGTGCTCCAGGCCCCTCATCATCTTAGTGGCCCTCCTGTGGATGTGCTTCAACAGTTTCATGTCCTTCTGGTGCTGGCAAACCCAAGAGCTGGATGCAGCACTTCAAGTGGGGTCTCACAAGAGTGGAGTAGAGGGGTGAAATCACCCCCCTTGACATGCTGGCCACCCTCTTTTTGATGTAGCCCAGGGTACAGCTGGCTTTCTGGGCTCAAGGTGCACATTGCTGGGTTATGCTGAACACCTTGTGAACCAAGTCTTTACCTCAGGGCTGCTCTCAGTCCTTTCTCTGCCCAGTCCGTATTTGTGCTTGATCCATGTGCAGTACCTTGCACTTGGCCTTGTTCATCTTCATGAGGTTCACATGGGAACTAGATCACATGGTATAGTCTGGGAAAGGAATCAAAGAATACTCTTTTGTGACTTTACACATTAAGACCAAAACGACAAAAGAAAACTGTTAAAGCAAAACCATGCAAACAGGCAGAACTGCCTAATGTCACATAAGTGGTGAGATAAAGTAATATTAAAACTGTAAATGCTTTTTGAGTGAGGTATACGGGTATATGGGCAACATTTTTTCACAGAGGACTTTTTTGGACATCCAGAAAAAAATTATATCTGCAACTGCTTAAATCTACTTGCAGTGAGAAAAGTATTTGGACATGTGTTTATATATGTGCTATTGACATAGCAATAAAGCAGTTTACTGACTCAGGGCCAAGAAACACTAATGGTAAAACTTTCCAGCATTTGTAGTTGCCTTGCAGTTTTACATAAGACATCATTTCTTATTGTTGCCTCGAGTTGTAATCATTTTCCCTACTGCCTCCTTACTTCTGGGGAAGAATTCAACCATGTTTCACACTTTATTCCTCATGTGGAAGAAAAATTCATGGGTTTCCAGCCAGTTTTGTGGTTCCTAATATATAGGAATGTGTACAGAGGAGAGAGAGAGGTGAGAGGTGTACGCATAAGACTCTCTCTATAAGATATCATCCCCTTCTCAGCCTCTTAGGTGCTACATTGCAGTGAGAAAACTGGTGCCCTAGGTAATTGGATAAGCTGGTGTTTAGAAGAATCTAGTCCCACCTTCTTGCTCTGGGTAAGACTTTCTGTGTGACAGTGCTAGTGCTACAGCCAATGCCACAGGGAAAACATTGCTTCACCACCTCGCAGGACAGGCAAGTTTAAGACTGTGAAGTGCTTGGGTAATGCAGTAGTGGGATGCTCACAAATGCCACAGAGAAATCCCAGGCTTCATGGCTCAACAGCCATGTATCACACAGGGAGCACATTTATCTCCAGGAGCTGATCCTGGAGGCTGCAGGCCACGACAGTTCCCACTGAAGGCTTTCTCTGACCCCTCAGTGATCAGAGATTCTATGGGATTTTAAAATCCTGTGAGATGTAAGTTAAGATGACTAAGGTAATAAAATATAAACACTGATTAACAAAGCGGGTCTTTATAGCCATTAAATTTATATTTATAAATAGCCAGAGACATGACTGAGTGACAACGTTCAACCATGCAACAAATTGAAAGCAAATAAAGATATGATGACACAGTAATTGTAACTGAAATGAAAACATTCTTTACCAGCATTTTTAGATTCTTATACACACATTAACTTTTTCTTTTAAGCAGCAGGCCTTCCCCACTTCATAGTTTAAATGGTACCAAATTAAACCATCATGAACGCTATGTGTTCCTGAATATTTAAAGCTCTGCATGACTACCAAAATAATTCAGACAACAAAAGAAAGCAGTTTTTCTGTGAAAACTTAGACTTTGATTTGTGATTTAGATAAATTCATAAATATCCCCACGGCCATGATGCCATGGAAGTGGTGAACTCTCTTTGCACAGCCTAATCCTTAGGTTACACTTAAAATTCCAGAAGGATTATATTCTGTCATGTTCAGAACATAGTGGCTGTATTTTATGCCTCAAGGTACTCAACAGGATCATGATAAATTTTGAACCATACCAAAGAAGATGTGCATGTTAAAAATATTTTGGGGTGGAAGTGGTGATTTTTATTTTTCCTTCTATCTCGTACCAGCTGCTATTGTACAAACTTCAGAATGCATGGTCTGATTCTCAGATGCATGGCAATTTTTGGCTGGGTCTGGTGAGAAAAGTCTCTGTTGAGACTTTTCTTCCAATCTGAATATTGAATCACACAAACAACATAGGCTGGGATTAAAATAAAGAGAAGTTAAGGTGAAGTATGATGCTGAAATACAGCATTAACAACGATCTACCTATTAACTCACAGGCTATTAACTAGACTAGACAATACAGCAATACTTATAGGTACAAAAAATGGTGGTTAGAGACAGTTGAGTGGATCTGTCTCATTCCAGGAATATGGGAAAAGTGGAACAGCTCTACTGATTTCTGAAAAATTTGTAGTGATATTCATTAATGTGCAACTCTGTCATAAGACAGATATAAAGGTTCCATGTCTTCCATGGTTCATGGTGGTTACAGTGACCCTGTTAAAGCTATTCAGCTTCTGCAAGCAAGTTTGCAAACATAGCTTCTATCTTAGAAACCACTGTTACTAAAGGTAGATGGGCTACATTCGATACATTTCTGTAGAAAAAGTTTTTTGCCTCCAAATTTTAGATGTCCTACATAGAGTTACTCATTTGATTATCACCATTATAACAGCTGAGTGAGACATCTATCTTTGGAAGACTTCACTTCTGGTTTTGCTCTTGCATTAATTCTAAATTTGCTATTCACCAAGCAAATGTTGCTGAGTTAGAAAGCATCACTTTGCAAGTTGAATTTTCAGTGCAGGATAATAGATAACATGCATTCTTGATCTGTATATTGAATAGTGGCAAAGTAGTTCTATAGATCAGTTTTTAAATCCAAACTTGAAATGAGTGCAATGTCTAAAAATGGCATAAGAGGTTTTTTGGCTCTGATGTTTCACTGTCTAGTTTTTTGTTTCGCTTTGTTTTATTTTATTTTTGTAGACAGGTCCTTTCTGTAAGTATGAATAAAGTAAAACATTTTTATGTTGCACTGTTATTTCACTATATGAAGAAAACAAGAGGGATCATTTCACCCATCATTGACATGCAGCCATTTCAGGGATGTGTAATTTTATGGATGCTAGCAAACTAAACAAGAGGTTAATGAACACTAGAATAATATATGCTGTTAAAACTGCAGAGAAAACTGAAAAACTGTTTTGATAAAGGGAGATGTTTGACCTGCTTCAAGCTATAAAAGAAAATTTGTGATTCTCCTAAGTCCACAAGCCCTAGATTAATGTTAGTGTCAAAGTGACTCTGTGTTAAGCTCATTTGATGTACCTCTGGGCCATAAGATGTTACTTTGCCAGCAGCAAAGGTCACATGTTTTCAGGTACTGACAGTGCAAGTAATGACAAGTTGTTTCTGTGTTTGAGTGGATCAGGGTCTTTTTAGCTTTCATTCAATGAATTTGGCAAAGTGTAGCCTCTGCCCAAGAGGGCCCTGTGCCTTTGAGCATACAGCTGAAGGAATTATTAAACCACCAGCTCTGAAATCTATAGCCTCATTTAGTTCAGACCTCCCAAAGGAATGTTTATGCCCTTAGCTAAATAGCAAACAATTTTTACATGGGTGGAAAATTTCTTCTTGATCAGAAAAAGAAAGAGAAAGAATCATTTATATATTTAGCCCTAAGAACAATTTTTTTTTAAATATGTTTAGGTATGGTAGGTCAAACTAGACTTACAATTAGGGTTATAGAAAACAACAGCTTTTGTGAAACTTTGCAGTCTTAAGGAAGGAAGCCTGATCAAATTGCTGAAACTCAGGAGCAGAGCTGAAGTGCTGCTTTCCTGGCTCCTTCCTGGGTTGTTGAGTGACAAAATAAGTAATGTAACAATACCAAGATTTGCACAACGTTGTGAGTCATCTCTAACAGGTAATCAGAAAATACATTAGGCCACTCAGATGGGAGCCTGAAACTTCCCAAACAGTCACAGAGTACACATGATTTCTCCTGTGCATTGGAATGGTGAAGAGTGCTTTGAGAAAAATTTTGTTCTCCGAGGCAAAAGGCAATAAAGGGAGTTTAGGTTAGAATGCTCTGGGAACAGAATTTGCTAAGTATTATCTGACACCTACAATCTGTGGGGTAGGTTTTTTCCCTCCCAGAATGAGATCTGAGCAAGGGGAAATGATAACAACTTAAAGTGGATGACAAGGGGTTGGATACCCCAGATAGCTGTCTCTTGCACAAACACAGATACAGTCAGTCTTCCCTGAGAAACAGATGCTTGGAGCGTGAAGTCATGTCCTTCCTCAGTCTCAGTGCTTGCTCTTAGGCTCTTTCTACATTATCCCAAAATTTTTGTTTGAAGCAGAAATGTCTCAAAAATGCCAGCAGCCCATCACCACATCAAGAGATCTAACTTGCAGAACTAAGGCCCCTCATCTCCCACTCCCCAGCATATGGATCTTACCAGGACCAGCTTTCCTAGGAGAGGTGTATTTAACCTCTTGTCACCATTGCCTGGTGACTGAGGAACGCTCCTGGGACTGGAGCTGGATCTCCAGATGTCTTCATGAAGAGGAACCCTTGAACTTGAGCCTTCCAGTTTCTTATGGATCCCTAGCATCCCATGAATTTTCCACGAACAGAGTGTGCCTCACAAATAGGAGTCCTTTAGAGAATTATGCCTGTTTTGCATCTCCCAAACAGCTTTAGCTAAAAGGCAGGATCTCAAGCAATTAGTGCAGCACAGACAGGGTGACAGCTGAGCAGACCCAGAAGCCCAGCATCAAGGTCTCCAAAGAACTTGAGGTATCTTAAGCTGTGCAGCACGATAGGTATGGATTATTTTAATTGCTCTTGTGAAGTTAAGCCCCTGAGTTTCTCTGAAAGACCACTGACATGATTTGTTGTGTACTTGCTGAAAAGCACATTGGTTCCTTCTGTAGTGACCCAAGTACCGACAGAGATTGTTAATTTGTTTGTATATGTGTCACAGTTCCTAGAATTGCCTATACAAGGATTTAACTGAACCTGATTAGCTTAATCAGCACAGATTTGTACATGAACATGCCTTTCTTACATCTGTGTCATTTGTTTCACTGCCTCCTTTCTCTTTTTCCTTTTTTTTCCACATTTTTCTTAATGAAGTTTACATGACTTTAAAGTCTATAGACTTTTCTCTGAGTCTTTTCCTTTTTATTCTCAGTTGCATTTTTATCTCTGTAGGAAGTTGCAGAAGGTGTAAAACTGGCAAAAAGAAATATAAGTACCAAAAATATGAGACTAAATACAACCTGAAAATGCAATATAGTTTGCCCTCAAGCTTTTCATAGCAAAATTTGGGATCTGGACATCTCCCTGAGCCTGCTTAGCACAGCTGAGCAGAGAAAGAGGAACAGACCACCATCAAGTATGTTGAGGTATTAGGCTTCAGGAGAAAGCAAAAAAATATTAGAGGACAAAACTGGCCATGCTTTCCCTCACAGTAGCATTGGGTACTCCTGCACAACTTCTCTAAAGCATAAGGAAAAGCAGTAAATAAATATTTTTAGTACTGCAAGTGTAGTCTTATGTCAGTGTCACTCTTCCAAAAGCAACAGCATTTTATTTGCTTGTATTGACAAAATTCAGGGTTACAATTTTTGCTTCTGAATACCAGCCTGTTTTTTTTCATCTGAACTTCAGGTCACAAAACATTAATATGTTTTCCCTGCCTTTATGAGAAAATAAGTGTACTAAGTTTTAAATGCATGCATAAGAAAAGAATGTAAAACATGTATGTGTATGTGCACCTGTAAGTAGACGTCAATGAAGACATAGGTGTAACTTCTAGCCTTGTGACAATCACTGCTTCCCCAGACACAAGGGAACACATGAAAATGTATGAAACTGTCCCCAGTGTGACTACTTCATCTTCCTCCTCTTCTTCTGTCACTTTTGTACTTGTACAATAATTGTACCTTTGCATACAACTTGAAGGAGCATCACCAGGGAGATTTTAATTTAGGTATGTATGGAAGGTTGATTATATCTTAAAACTTTCAAATTTGCACTTTTCAATATCTTTTCTGTAAAATAGGTAAGGCAGTAGCTCAGAAAATTACACCAATTACCTCATCTACTGAGTTGGATCAGGACACAGACATAGGTGCTAGGATGTGAATATCTGGACTCCCATTATAGGCAAGAGTGTTTGAGTCAATACAGCCAGTGGAGCTTGGAGAGCTGCACCTGGACAGTGAAATAATTTCCAGGTTCCCCCAACTGTACAGGCTAGATTGTCTTCTGTCATGAGAGCTTAAACACCTACCAGCTTTTCGAGAATTAATTCTTGATGTCAGCAGTGGAGAGGTGAATCCTATCCTGTGAAATCATTTAAGTAGATGCAGATGTATGTGTGAAGTAGACAGTCATTGAATTAAAACTGTTGTGATTGTAACATGAATAAATTCCTATTCTGTTATGTAGCCATCAGGTGTAATTAAAATCCAGTGCATGGGTAACTGACCTTTATTTACCTATCACAGGAGGGATATATATGCTGTATATATTCATGAGGCAAGTAACTTTAGATTATTTTTTTCATATTTAAGATATTCAGGGTGGTCAGTAAACATTTAGTAATGCTAACTCCCATTAAGCATTATATAAGTCAATTACACTTACTCGTTTCCAAGGAAAATATTAAAACCAGAAGTCAGAGAGCTAGTCCTGCAGAGTTTGAACAATTCCAAATAATGATTAGTACCATACTTGTTTAGCACTAACTATGATGGAGGCCTCAGGGCCGTGCTCATACCATGAGAGAGGCTGATCCCAAGACCCATGGAGCACTGACAAGTGGTCAAAACAGACCTGAAATGATTCATAGATCTTCATGCTTGATCCCATGTATGGAGGTGAATCTGACTCTCCAACCTTCCTTTAAATAACAAGAGTCAGTCTTGCTTTTCTGTGCAAAACAAGTTGCTGACAGCCTAGAAATAAAGAAGGGTTTTAATTTCTTTTCAGCTTAGAGCTCTTAAATTTTTCTGTCTCAGCACTGCCTCACTAGGTATGTTGGTTGTGCACCCATCCAGAAGCAGGATACAGTCAGAATTTAATTATCCATGTGTTGCAGATTATTCATGCCACAGGTATCATCTGAAGCAGAGAGCTGCATGAATGTTTCTAAAGTCCTTCCAGGAGCATCTCAGCTCTATAATCAGTAGAGCTGCTTTTGAATTACACAGAACTGGAGATCATGAGCACATATAAATCTTATCTGCTCCACAGTAAGCCAGCTCCCTGGGAAACACAGACTGGCGGTGTCGACCTGTATCCAGCTGGGGTTTATTAATTTTGGCTCAGTGCTGCTCTGCCAAACCCATAGTGGAGCTGGCTTTGGTGGCAATCCATGTGACAGGTGACAAGGGGTGGAGGGAATGAAGCAATTACTTCTGAACCATGGTCCATTTTTCTAGAAGAGGAGTTTGCAATTCATTAGAGGAGGCACTGTGCTACAAGATTCCAGACAGTTTGGCCCTGTTTTAAAATTATATTTTTTTTAATTTTTAAAATTCTTTTATTTTATTTTAATATTTCCATTTCAACTATTGTGTCTTTTTGAAGTGACTGGAGGAGTTGCATTGACTTGTGTTCAATCAGAAACAATTCTAGATAGCTATAGATTGAAGGGACTTTAGTGCTTTATTTAGTTTTCACAGGATAGATGTTTTTAGGCTGCCAACAAGTAATCCATTTTAAAGATGTGTATTCATCTTTAAAATGTGCTTCACATCAGGAGACTTCATTGCATCAATCCTAGGCTGACACTGTGACCTGGACTGCTCTTGAAAGCCTATGGTATGAAATAGCACTCCAGCACTAATTTTTCAATTTCTCCAAACTTTTAACACTGGTTTAAATGTAGTTTCTTCACATGACAGTGAGACACATATGTTCTAGACTAAACTTGAAAGCCAAGTTGCTCAGTTAAAGCATGATGCTTCCATATCTGATGGAGGCACTTCCAAAAAGTTATTCCTAGGGGGCCTTGGTTTTATTTTGTCAAGAGCAGAGAATTCTGAACAATAAAGTGTCTCAAAAAGTTTTTGGATAAAATTCAGTAAGATTCTTTATGACTTTATGTTAATTTCTATATTTCTGGTTTTCCCTTCAAAGGTCCTATTTCAAGTAGCAGAGGTTCTAAAACTGTAATGTCAGCTTGCGTATAAATGACACCAGAAACCTCAAACATTCTCTTAGACAATGGAAAAGAAAATACACGGACAAGACAGAGACATAACTAGAGAAAATGTAACAAGAAAAATATCTTAATTGTCCTGAAGAAAACATTTCTATGGCCTGCAAATATTTTTGATTTCTATAGCAACTTCTCATCAAAAACTTTCTAAAAATGTTAATTAATTGAGTCTCACAATTTGAAAGGTGAATAAGAGTTATATTGGGATGGTTCTGTTTTTCACTGGAGTACAGTCTGATCCGCTTCTGATTGATATTTGACAGAATACAAAGTTGTTGATCCAGATGGTAACAATCACATGCAGAAAGTATTTCTAGATCATAACTGTAGTCAAGATTTTGATCCAAAGTTCCTAGCATTTAATGTAAGCAGTGGCAGAATTAAGACACTGCTTAAACTGAGAAGGGAATTACTGTCAGCATTGTCTGTTAAATGCATTGGAATGGCCATAAATACAGGTAGTTCCAACCATGCCTTGCTAATTGCCTGGGTAAGTCCCTCAATCTTCCCTTATCAAAACAAGGACCAAAGACACACCATGTGGAACAGATTCTGAAAGCTCTGTGGAGCCAGAAAAATCTGCTGCCTGTGACCTCAGAGAAAATTTCACATTTGGTAAGACTTCAGTTTGATTGTATTTCTTTGAGCCTTTCTGCTATAAGTGTTTAATAATTTGAACTATGTCAATAATTGCCCGTTTGCCTACATGAGCTAAGTCATTTAAGAAATTACTTAGGAAAGTAATGAATTTGATGAGAGTATAAGTTAAACTAATTAATCATCGGTTAGTCACGGTCTTGTGTCTAGACAAGCATCAGTCTTGCAATATGCAGAACCTGGGGCCAACAAGTAAAAATACTCCATTTCACATGAAGCTTTTATTTCACTGTGATTGTGGTAGTGTATAGACACACTATAACTTAATTAAAATGCAAAACCCAATGCACTTTGTCCTTACAGTGTCCTTACTGTTTGCCCTTACAATGATGTAATCCAGATACTGTAGTCTTCAATTTAATTTCCTCAGCCTGTTGGAAAAAGAAAGCCTCTTTCATGAAAACACATCTTTCCCTAAAGCTTCAGAAGTTTTAAGTGTATGTATGGAACTAGCAAACTAATCTGTCTTCAAGTTGCCCCTGTTGCAGAACTGTAATTCAGATAATTCAGAAAACAGAATGCTTTCTGTACAATGCTCAGAACCATTTCTTTGTAGATGAAATTCAGCACTTATCACAGCATCTAGAGCAGCTTTTGTTAGCACATCCTTTCTGTCCTGTAAGTCTCCTGGAGCTGAATGTTCTGCAGCAGCTTCAGAGCCTCAGTGTGTTTCTAACAACTCATTGCTACACATGATACAGTGCTGCAGCTGAGCTTTGATGGGACAAGAGTTTTTATATCCATAGTGGATTTTTATCCAAGAGGAATCATGTCTCTGTTTCAACAGCAGAAACTTTTCAAAAAGGCCTTTGTGGTTTCAGCTGTCATTTTCAACTTTAAGGATCTAACTTAAGGGCAGTTTAGCATATTTAGCATTCGCTTGACAGACTCTTGGTGTGTCCCTTATCTCTATCCAATGGTTTCCTACCTGGAAAGCTCCTTTCAGCTCACCTGAGTGAATTTTCAGTCCACTGGAGTGAAACTTTCAGCTGCTTCTGCCGCTTCTTTTTACTCTGTTTGTCAAATCTGTCTGAACTGTACCAAAGTTAGCAGAGCTGAAAACAGAGCAGTAACTAGGAATTAAGAAGCTGATAATACCAGTGTGGCCAAATATACTGATCATAAAACAAAACAGTAACATTTCACTGTTTAAATAAAAGCTTGCTTGCTATACTATACAAATTCCTTTATTTTACATGCTCAGTGGAAGATGGAATAAATGTGTCTTTTTTATGGCATGATTTAGTTCATTCATACCATAGCCATAGGCAAAATTCCTCAGTACACTATATTTTGCTGTGAAAATATTCATGTTCTGAAGTCAAGTTCAAATGTTTAGCCACTTAGATATTTGAACAAACAAAATGTTTAACATTTCATGTCACTTTTAAACAAAGTCCATTTTATACACAAAAAATTGCTGCTAGCTAATTCTTGAGTTCACTTTGTGCCAACCGCCTTTCCAACCACACCAAACCCTTAAATACCCAAGGACCAGGTGCAGTAATATGAAAGTACAGTAAAAACAAATAACTATATTCACCTTAAGTACATTAATTGTAGAGGAGGCTCTGCATTAGCAAGGTGTCCAAGGAACTTAAGGCAATTATGTGATGCGAAGCTGTAGTGCAATACCATTATTCCCAGCCTTGTAAAACATCAGCTTTCTTTTGTCTGGGAGGAGAAACAATTCTTCTGCCTGTTTCCCACTTCCCCCCTTCTGCCCTACCAAAATGAATACAAGGACAGGATCCTTACCAAAATACTCTCATGAAGAGGGAACTCTTTCATGCAGGAGGTATGTACAGCTCATAACTTGATAAGATGGCTGTAAAGCAGAGAAGGGCTGAAATTTCAGACTCATATGGTTCTGTGGCTTCTTATGTGGCATCTCACTTTCTTAGATGTGAGATTAGCTTTTATTGTAAGGTAAAGAAACATGGAATTAAAACCTTTTAATTCTATCAAAGGGAAAACCATGCTTAGAAACATACAGCTGGTTTGGCTTGGTACATGGGAATGTTCCTTTTGACTCTCTGTCATTAAAGGAGGCACTGAAGAGCATGGATTAAAATTTTAACTTCAACCAATTAACTAATTACATTAAAAAAGTAAGTTGGATAAAATTGTTCAGATTTGCTGGACAATATCTTGAAAACAAATTCCCTGCACAGCTTTACATATAAAGTAGAAAAGACTTACTTAAAGTGGCTTGACTACAGGATTTGTACAAAGAACCAGAGGCAGAAACAGTAGTCAGAAAGAAATGATACTTCAAACAAAGTGGAGCAATAGTCCCTGACAGTTTTGTTGACTGATTTTTTAAAATTTATTTTTATTATTTTTTGAGCACTGAATGATGCTTTGTTTTAGTGGAGGTAAGTTGCCCAAGTCAGCAGGCTCCATGACAGTGAAGTCATGTTTTGATTAACATCAAGACTCCTACCGACCTAAATCAATTCATTGTGCAAACACACGAGAGTCCAAAAAAGTAATGCTCAGAATTAATGATGTTTGGTTATCCATTCTCCAGTGAGGTTGAAAACACAGATGAATGCGGTGCCCTTCCCATTGTGTGTCATCAGACATATCTTCCTCAGTGCTGAAGAAAGCACATTTTTAGCACTGCCAGCTCATTCTCCTTTATCAGACATCTCAATTTTTGGCATCACATGTTTCTAGGAAAACTTATCTCTAATTTGCAAGAAAGAAATAAACATATTTTAGTATCTAGGATTGCCAAAAATAGTTTCAAAATGCACTATCTTAGGGGCTAGGAAGCCAAAAGATAAGTACCATGAACACAGAATTTATTATTTTTTTAAAGAGTGTTATTTTGAAAACAGTTTCTTGATTTATCTTGGGCACTTGACTGACATCTTTTTTATTTAACACTTGCTGTTGGCAGGAGTAGAGTTTTCATTTCTCAGTAGTTCTTCTAATTTCTGCTGTGCAGTAAAGTGAACATCTCTGTCATTTTCATCCAGATGAACCATCTTCTTTCTTTAATGCTGCTGTTGCTATTGAAGTAAGCAAAAGTGTTGCAAATAATTTCAGAACAGACCTTAACAAAAATATATTTTGGGAAAACTAAGCAGAGTCTTTCAGACTGTGGCACTCTGGACCTCTTGTGCAGCACGGTTAAATCATCATTGTTATTCTTTTATTCCCTCTGTATAAATATAACAGCAGTATAAAAATCTTTTTGATGTCTAGGATAGTGCATGGCATCACAGGAAAACTAAGGAGGTCTTCTAAGCTGATTAAATAAAACCAACAAGAGTCACAGGAGGGAAGGGAGGAGGGAAAACACTTGCTCGCCTGATCTGAGATGTTTGCAAAAGCTGCAGCAATTCTCCACCAGTTAAGGATTGAAGTTTCCCTGGTGGACTGATGACCTTTGATGTGATAATTGCTGGTTTTCCTGAAACTCCCAAAAGAGAGCATGTAGAGTAGGGTTAGAATAAAAAGGGATAAATATTAATGAAGCATTGGATTTTCATTCAAAAACAGCAGGAGCCAAGCAGTTAAACGCTCCTTTTCATCCCATGAAACAGGATATAAACTCAGATCCCTATAATATTTGCCACACAGCTTACAAACCCTAATCTCTGAGTAGTTTTACAGTGTCATGTATCTCTGTGGGTACGAGCTTATTCTGTTGTTGAAAAGTTCATTAATTATCTTAGATTTTTCTTCTTTTGAAATTTTCATATAAATTAAAGTTTAATTTTTTTAAGTATTAAGTCTTTGCCTCCAACGTAACCCATACGTAAGTGTCAGGGTATAAATTTTCCATTACAGTGACCTTAGAAGTTTTATTCTTCAGGTGAGGCTGGAGAAAGTGCCCTAGGATAAATGGTGAAAGTATTACCCTTCTTTTGTTGTGGTTCACATGAAAGTTTTTATCTTTTACCTGAATCCCAGCTGATCCTAAGTTACTTGCACCAATTCACTGTCATGTGCTTGATCACAGAAAATAACAGGGATATGTGCTATAGTTAGTATGCAGTTTGTTTGCTCTCTCACAAGCTGGGTGAAAAAAAAAAAATGTTTGCAAAATAAAAAGAGACACTACAAGCCCATTGCTTACCACAATGACTTTTTCTAGTTGTTTGGAGGTTTTCTTGGGTTTTTGTTTGGGTTATTTTTTTGTAATAGAGACAGAGAGTTTTATTTATCTGGTGAAGTTACTTTATTCTGGAGCTAACTGTTGCTTTAGTTAGTAGGTGAAAAGTTACCTAATAGTTTGCCAAAAGGCTTACAATCTCCATTTAGATTTAATTTGCATGTCTGTCGTGGCTTGGAAAAGATTGAGTATTAGCCTTTCCTCTAGCACGTCAGTCATATTGTGCTGTTATCTTGAAGTATTTTAAAGACAAATAAAATTGAGATTTTCAGACTGATTAGGTGGTGTGACTGCAAAGGCATTTTTGCATTGAAGAAATGTCTTTGTTATAGCAGCCATCATATCTGACCTGCTCCCTAGGTCAATACAGATGAAGGGCTCTTGGTCTGGTGCAGAGGAAACTCATTGTGGCTCACGACTGGCCCTGCTTTCACATGCATACACTTACTGCCAGCCTAGCAACATGCACCTTCTCTCCAAATGATTAATATAGCATCAAATGAGACATACTGTTTCACTGGAAAACATCCTTGTGAGGCTGGCTGAAATGGGAGGTTAAATATCAAAGGGCTAACACAAAGAAAGGGACTGATCAAACAACTAGACCATTCTGTGGTTTACATGGGTTATTTTGCTGATGATTAGGTAAAGAAAAACCTGCTGAGATGAAGAGTAAGCAATTACATATTGAGGAAACTCTCATACTTATTACCTTATTAGTAGTATTCATGGACTGAGAGACCCTCCGCAGGGTGATCCCTTGCTAATTCCTTATCGACAAGGGCTTTGATGTGCATACATTATGTGATTTTCTTGGAGGAAAAGGCAGGAGTATTCACTGAATACATAACCACCTAGCATCCAAGGAAAATTGCAGAATTGAGGAAACCTTTGTAAATAAAGAGGGCTGCATGTTAGCTAATGCGTGTATCTCATCTTCAGCTGTCAGTGTAATTTCCTATAAGGCTGGTTAATAAAAATAATAAGAAAAGTAATAAGAATCATGACCACTGGTTAGTTAAAGACAGAATGATTCCCAAATGGTGAGGGAGACACAACAATGTCAGCACAGATGACAACATCAGTAATAGTTGGCTGTGGAAGTAGAAAAAACTTTGATTACTTGATCACAAAGTTTCCTTTTACAGAACTTTTGGCATGCTACATGTATAGATAAGACTTGGAAAAATGATACTTGACAAAAATTTTCACTAGAATAGCCATTCCTGCTTCTTCCCATGTGAGATACTGCTTTCTTTCTGGTAAGGAACCCTGCCTCTATGCTGACCGTCATTTTAAACTCCTTTCCTGCTCCAGGGCAGGGGAAAGGTTGAGAAAAATTAGGTTCAGATGTGAGTTGATATTCAGATGTGAGTTAGATAGACTCAAATACAATGGAGGAATGGAAGAGGACATCTTACCTGTGCCTGTGTCAGTAATGAACCAAAAAAACCCAACAGATAGTGACTACTTTTCAAATGCCAGCAAGTGTTTCTCCTTAAGGTACAAACCTGTTGTGAGGATTTTTCTTTGTGGCAGCACACACAGACTAGGAACCTGTGAACAAAGTAGCTAAGTAATACCAATAACCTGGTTATGGGATCAGCAAATTCATCTGGCATAACTGTGCTGACTTACAGTTGTTCAAGATGTGCTGCATTTGCTGCAACAGGTGACATGCTCATTTAACACGATGAAGCTGCCAAGATACCCCACCAGACAGCAGCAAGCAGATTTTAGTCCTCGCTGTTATTGTCATTACTGAAGCCTGAATGCCCTATAGATCCTGCAATTTAAAATCACTTTGTCTTCAGGGTGTTGTGGATTTAAATGTAGAAGGTCTGATGGCTGCATATTTATCTGCGGCAGAGAGCCACAACAGCTGAAGATTACAAAATAAACTTCTCTGAAAATTTTGAATTAGTAGATAGGTAAATATCAGTAAATATTTTCAAGTTCCCTTATTTAGCTCCTAAGGTAATGCACACCTTACATTACTGAAGGTCATGATCTTAGCCCTGCCAGTTGCTAAGCCCCATGGAGCTGCTCACTCACTCCCTCCCTCTCTCCCATCAGAATGGGGGAGAGAATAGGAACAGTAGAATGGAGAAAACCTGTGGTTTGAGATAAAGAGAGTTAATGACTCTCTAAAGAAGGATAATAATGCTACTAACACTCATAGAATTAGAATACACAAAAAAGTGATGGACAATGCAACTGCTCGCTACTCAGTGACCAGTATCCAGCCAGTTACCAAGCAGCAGCTTCCAGCCAGCTTTTCCCCAGTTTATGAACTGAGCAGGATGCCATATGTTATGGAAAATTCCTTGGATCAATTCAGATCAGCTGTCCAGGCTGCATCCCCTCCCAACTTCTTGTGCCCCTCCAGCCTTCTCACTGTCTTCAGCATGAGAAGCTGAAAAACCCCTGACTTAGTATCAACATTACTTAGCAACAACTGAAAACATGCAATGTGCTCTCTGCATTGTTCTGGACTAATCCCAAGATGTGACACTATACCAGCTACTAGGAAGAAAACTAACTCTATCCCAGAAGAAGCCAGGACACACAGTCTGTCTCACATTATTTCAGTATGGAGCAGTAAGTGAAATTATGCTTTTACTTTGAGCATTGACTCAAATAGAGCATTGTCAGCTTATCATTTCTCTTAATAATTCCTGAATAGTGTGTGATCATTTTACAGGTAACGAGATGAATTAAGTGTAAGAAATTTTAGCTAAAAAGCAAGGTTGATGAATGGGAGTTCAGAAATACATCACCAAGGAGTCTTACCTGAATGATCATCAAGGATCCAAGTTCATCAAGGATTTCTAGTTCCAGTCTAGCTTGACATGTCATCATCCAAAATAAATTAATGAATGGTGTTGGTTTTGAAAAGTCTGTCTGGTATAACATCCTCAGTCGTAATATTATTGGGTTTTAAGGCAGGCCTTGTGCTTCTGACTCCTGTAATTTAATACTATAGGGATGTATGATCTGCATGATATCTTTCATTAAAGGTAAAGATGGCCAGAGGATGAGTTTAGCTTTCAAGGATTCAGGTTTTTTTCATTTCACAGTCCAATGGAAACAAAAGACTTCCAGTTCTTTTTGTTTTTTTTCTTTCCACAGCATGAAATTTTATTGAAATTTATTTTCAGGTTGAAAAGTAAAGGTTTTCCATCTGAGTCTCACACTTGGGAGTAAGCAAAAAGCTTAGTCTGAAGTCAGACTAGTCAAGCTGATCCTTCTTCATTTTAGTTTCAGTGCTATTGTGTTGATACCAGTGATAATCAATTAACTAATTCTTTGCATGGTAAATCAAGGAACTCTTATGAAGTTTCTTACATAACTTTTATGAACATTATGTAAGAAAACATGAAAAAATACTGGGAGTGTTATATTCCGTGTATCATTTACAGAGAATGACAGATTAAAAATTTGTCCAAAAGTCCTATTCAACAGGATATTTCCATAACAGATGGCATGAGGAGTAGTTTTTCAAGCCTTAGGCAGGTATTTGATGCTAACTTGTGACATTCATCACGCAGTCTAGAAGATCCATCTGATTCACACTAGTCAATCAGCTGCCTTGGTTTTAAGCAATTTCACGCTAAAAGGAAAATGTATCAGCAATAGCTCTTTGCTATTTGGTTACAGCTATTTGCTTCCTAAAATGGCCTTCCCACTGTGTCCTCACCTGTAAGCTAAAACCTCTATCATTTGACTGTTAACAATGGATATATATTTTGCATAGTTGCTGAACTGAATGTTAAACCATCAAAGATAGGGTAATTTATAATAAATAGGCTCCTCTTTATCATGCTGGTAAAATTTGTGACATTCTACTGTATCACAGGTCTTGGTTGTTGCTGTTTACATGGCTGCACACACACTAGATAATTCTATGGGGTTACCTGTCACAATTTCCTGGTGAAATGCAGTTGCCCACTACAACTTTTAGGGAAACTTTCCTGAAGTTATAGACAGCGGTTTTGATTCTCATTCAGCCAGATAGACCTTGTTCAGCCACTTACAACTGATCCTGTTGCTGCCTGTGTGTGTCACAGCCACGAGGCACTGCCAGCTCTGCCTGCCCGTGCCTACCTCCAGCGCCTTCGCCTCCCTGCCTATGGCCAGGACCCCATTTCAGCCTTCTGGGGTTCCCCACATCTGCCCACAGTACAGGACTCCATTTCAGCCCTGGAATGCAGTCTTGTAGGCTCCTAGGCTCCCCCCAGGCATTTCCCAGCATGGCCTGTGTCTGTCCTCATCCCCAGGGAGCCAGGGGTGCCTCTGTGCCATCCTCACGCCCCGCTGCTGGCTGTGGGCTAGGATGGGACAGGCTGCCAAGATCCTGCCTGGCTGCTCCTGGCCATGGCCCACAGGGCCCATGCAGTGTCCTGAAAATGTGCCCATAGGTGTTGCTGGAAAGACATGAGGATTTCATTTGCAGATACATAAAAATTACATTAGCAGGTGTAGGAAACAGATGCCAACACTTAGACATTTTGTCATATCTCTTTCCCAGCTCTACCCTGTGAAAAGTGGAATATGTAACTCAATATTGTAATAAAGGCCTATTTTGGTAAGAAAAATCAAGCAAGGAAATGTGCAAGAGTTTAACAAATCATTACAATCTTAACATAAATGCCTCTGACAGAGGTCAACAGAGCTTTTTAAATGTAGGAGATAATGGAAACATAAGTTGGTGCCATACAATACTTTAGCACAATGCAATTTTCATTTCAGATTCTTTCTACTGCTTCATACCCTGAAATATTTGGTATATTTTTGACCAAATTTAAAAATGTCTATAATCTGGCCATATTATACCAGGCTGGGGAAAAGATAAGTTTCTAGGAACTTTCAATAAAATGGAAAAACAAGAAGGTGGGGTAATGCGAGCAGGGGACAGAGCGTGGGTTATGCACTGTGCTCTTTGGGCGCTGTCACCCACATCCTCAAAGTTGGGAGGGGATTTAGGGTGTGTCCTGTGTTCAAAACCACCTTGATTTTAAAGGAGATGCTAAGGAGAGGCATGAATTTTATAAAAACACATTATAAACTTGAATAAAAGAACAAACATATGAAGATGCTGTATTATCAGGGCACCATCTTTTCTTCAATGGAGAATTCTTTTGCAGTGCCTCTCTGCATGCCATCACCACCACAGTAAGTGGTTTTCCAAGCAGTTTTGATCCTTTTTTCATGCACAAATTTCCATCTCCAGATATCAATCAGGACACTAAACACATATTACAGAGTATTTTCAGTCCTGAAATTTTTCCGTGTTAATGTTCAGTTCTGAGTTCTTCTGCCACAAAGGAAAGTGTTTGTGCAGAAAACAGTGGGGATTATGCCATAGCCTCCTTGTGGACTTTTTCTGAAATTTCTGTTCAAGAGTTGTTTGCTTTTCACTGCAAGCCATGGAAAGCATCTTTAATTTTAGAAGGAATTTATTTGCAGTCTGTATTAATCTAAGAAACCTGTGATCCTGAGTCTCAGACTAGCTACTAGTAAAACCTTATGATCAGAGCTTGCTTCCATGAGTAACCTGTACTTTTGGGAAGATTCTATGAGAACAAATGCAAGTTAATAACTTCATTTCTAGGGTAGAAAAACTCTGGGAAACACATTAATCATTGTTTAGTTAACAGATCATAATGACATCTCACAAATAGTACATTTTTTGATAAATTTTAAGATTTTGAAGTATAAAAATGATTTGTAAAATTAAATACATGCAGAGCTGGTTATGATTTTACTTCTTTTTTAAGAGACTTTTCCTATAAAACTGCTTTATTGTCGTTACAAATTTTCCATCAAGATTTCTTAAATTAAAATCTAGAAATAAACATATTTTGCAAATGCAATGCAATAGAGACTTTGGAAAATTGTCATGATTCACCATCTGCAGCCCTGTGTTTAGAGTTTTGCAGTCTTCCAAGAAATGAATGAGCAGTCCAAATTATATTTTAAGGAACAATTGGAACTTGTTGACAGTGTTAAAAATTGAAATTCCATATTTTAAAGCAGTGTCTGTTTCACATAGTGAGACAGAGGATGTAGCATTTAAGCTGCCTTCATTTAGACTTTAAAATCAGTCATATGGGACATAAGGGGTCCCTCTGGAAAACTATTCGTTTAACTCAATAAATTACTCATTTTTGCTTGTTTATTTTAAAGGACAACATATACAGGAATGTATTCATGGCAGATGAATTAGCTCCTGTATTATGAGCATGCAGTGTGGTTAGTGTGAAACATTTACACCACCCAGCTCATCAGAAACCAGTGAGATCATTTGTTTCATTCCAACTGTGCTCTTTACGTTTACATGGGGCCTGGGTATTTCAAATCTCTCTCTTCTCATACTTAAAGTTGTACTTTCTTTCCAAGTCCCAGCTGCTTTAACCTTTTTATTAAGAAGAGAAATGAAAGCACCAGAAAATATTTTAAATTTTTATTTCTGGTGAAGAAATGACCACAGAAATAATTTGAGGACTTTTCCCCATTTCAAAGGACAAGGATAAAACCTGAAATTTTGGCTAGTTCCTTTGACTGAGAAACAAAATTTAGCCTTCAGCTTTTAAGAATTCTAAACAGGGGGACAAATAACAGGAATTTCTTATAAACTGTGTACAGTGATGAAATAGGTGGAACAGAAAGCCAATAGAAAGGGTCTCAGACTTGTGGGCAATGGCAGACACAGATGTTGCTCCTTGATGCTACTGTATACTAAATTCTAGGATTGTCTTAAATAGAATATCCAGCTCCAGGTTGCCAATATGGGAAAGACCTCAATAAACCAGAGTGAGTTTGGCAGATGGCCATCAAGGTGCTTGGGGGCTGCAGTCCTTGTCTCACGTGAAGAAGTTGGAGGAGAAGTGTTGTTAGCCTGGAGAGAGAGAAGCTTTTGGGGGGTCCAACAATAAAGAGGTCACTGATAAGACAGAGCCTCATTCTTGACAGTCATCCATGGCAGGAGGACAAGGCAAGAAGGCAATGGACATAACTTGAAATACAAGACATTCAGACTGGGTCTAAAGAAAAACAAATTTCACCCTCAGAAGAGTTAAGCAGTGGAATAGGGCCCCAGAGCATCTGGGCAGTGTCCTCCCCTGGGGTTTTCAAACATCACTTGGTAAAGCCCTGAGCAGCCTGGTCTGACCTCACAGCTGAGCCTGCAAAGGACAGAGGAGTGGATTCTCTATGGGTCTAAACATTCCTGAATTGGGTCATTGACACAGTTTATGAGACACCTTTCATATAAGAACAGTTTATCTACATTTAGGGAAAAAACCCCCAACCATCCAGTAAAGCAAACATTGATGTTTGATAATCACTGTAAAATGAGATGCCTCTTAAATTCCTTCCTACACAAAATGAAGAAAAATGCTATGGTCATGTTCTTTGCCTTTCTAACTAATTTTCTGGGACCAATTTCCCATACATCCTAGTCCTTGACATTCCTGATCCATGCTGCATTATTCAGAAGCTTCTGCCTAATGATTACCAATTTCCATTCCTATCTTCCCTTCTCTTTGCATAATGCACAGTCCAGTGCAACATAAGATTGACTGCCTGCTCCTCCACTCCTAGAAAATATAATTCAGTATGTTCTGAGCACCTGAGTAGAATCTTGGCTCCTAAGCAGGCTTAAAATTAATGATATATAAAGATATACAGTTATTTCTATTTATTAAAAAAAGGGTATAAAATCATGTCTCTTTAATGCTAAATAGGAACTTTGCTTAATAAGAAGTGCATTGGAAACAAAAAATGTTTGCTTCAATATATTCAGCTTCATCTTCTATACTTTAAAACTGTTCTCTCATCTACAGAAGCCAGTACTGTGAAATTGAAATACCTGTATGTGTACTTGAAAGATGAAGAATATGTTTCCCCAGGCATTTTCACTAGGAAAATGAAGGTGCATTTATATGTGCTATCCCTTCAAAATGTTTTCTGAGATGAAGTTGTTCACAGAATAATTTCAGCAAGACATTTTTGAGTTTTTTAGATCTCAGACTGAAGAGTATTTTCAAACAGCCTTTTGAGAACGGATTTTCAGAATTCAGGTTGGAATAATTGGCATTCCTCAGACAAAAAAGCTGTATATGGTATATTCTGTCCTTGAACAGGCAAATGTGACTCTAATTTCAGGCTTTTTTGACACAAGTTTTCAGATGAAAGCCAGTATTCTGATGCTTTATACATTTTGGGCTTTCTTCATGTACCATTGATGCTTAGATGTTTTCTGAAACAAAAATACCATAGATCTTAAAATATTGTTGCACCAGGAATGAAGAGCCTGCAGGAAGTTGTTTTAAGGAGCTGAGCAGTCCTGTTGAATACAAGAGACTTACTTCTTTTGCACAGCAGGACATATATCAGAGGTTAAGTTAGTCTTAGGCACCCGGTTTGGCAGTAAAACCCATCAGTTGTACTCCTTGCTCATGTTTGCTGCCATTCCTGTACTAAACCATTTCCACCTGATAGGACAGGACAATGTGTAGATGATTTTCTGAATTTTCCCATGGTGGTTCAGTCACAGGTCACTCTGCAAATCTCCCTGAGCACACTCAGGTGTGTTCTTGTGGCACAGTGAGGTGAGGGGAGGGGAGAGGACTGGGAGGATTTCTGTGACAGCAGACACTAGTACCACATGTTTCTGGTAGCTGGGGTTCTGCCTTGTGTGCCACCAGAAAATGGAGCTTGGGGAACCCCAAGGGCTTCCTGATTACAAAGATTAAAAGTAAGGTTGATGGCAGGGTGGTGTTGTTCTGAGCAATGCCTCAAGTCAATGAATCTTCCTTGCTGACTAGTCTTTATGGAGCAGGATATGAAGCATGGTTTGGTTTTTTGGGGGTTGTTTGTTTATTTGTTTTTGTAACAGAATGTTTTGTTTGGTCTGTCTGTTTACTATTAATAGTAGGCTGGTTTCTCTATAGTACAGGTTTGTCAGGGAGGATTTTATTTGAAAACACATTTCTTGGCCCGTCAAGGAGCTTTTACATGTATATCAGTGAAGGCAGAATTTATACTGTGCCAAGACTGGAAAAACTGCTTGACAAGAAGTAGAATAGTAGGAGATAACTTGCTTTAAAAACAGAACTCAGGACCTGAGGCACTGGTGCATATCTTAGAGGCCCTATTAAATTCAGTTTGAACTTACTGAAAGTATAACTCATTAGAATATAATGGGATTATAGAAAAAAAAATTTATTAGGCTAGGAGTCCAGACCTGAAAGTGAAAGAAAAAGTCAGCAATCTGTGGGGGACCTCAATGCACAAGAACACGTTCACTGTATGTAAACACACAAAGTGCTGGTGCTAAAAATAAATTTACTTTCTGCCCTGTAATATAATACAGGAAGTTCTCCAAAAGCACTCAGAACTGCCTCACTCCCCTGGCTATCCAGGGCATGTCACCTGTTTAAAGTCCTCTGGTGTTTCTGTGTAGTCCATCCTCTGACAATACAACTAAATATATATTTGGGTTCCTCTCCTAGAAACACAGGTGATGTTCCCTGTTTACAAACATGCACTTATGTAGATTCATACAAGCAATTCCTTTCCCTTCAGTCCTTACAGAAACTCCTCTGGTGCCCATGAGCTGCTGTTGCCTCCCCTGGACAGCCAGCAAGGAGAGTGGCCAGAGCAGCTATGGGTCAGGCTCAGCTCACGCTCCAGACCACCCACCCCCATGAAGGCAGCACCTACCCTAGCTCCTCCCTGTGACAGCAGACATTTGGGGAGAAGTCAACAGGCCTAGAAAGGAAACCTTTTAAATGAAGAGTTTTCTCTCCAGAGGAGATGTGGAAGGCCATGGTCTTGCATGGTTTCTAAAGCCAGTAAACTTAAAGAGGAATTTAAAGACATGTGCAAACTGTGTGGCTGTGGTTCACCTCTGTGATATGATCTCCCAAGACTAGTTACTGAATTGTCAGTGTGTTGTTGTGTAGTATATTTTCATAATGCCCCACATTGCTGAAGTGAGCAAGTGGGCCATTATGCTATTTATAGCAAAAATATGTGGGTTTAAAATGGAATTTTAAAAATACCTGAGATTCTCTCATATACAGAATTTAATTTTTGTATTTGAAAAATAATTGGAGTCTTTTAGTAATTATATTACCTTCTAGCTGAAAAGCCACTTCCTTTAAAGATAAAAAAAATCTGATATCAGAAGCCTGCTTGGAGCCTAGCACACATCTAATTATCTCTCTCAGTCTTAATTATTTAGCAAGTGCTAATAAACTGCACGTATCATGACACTCATGTGTAATAAGCATATAAATTTAATTTATTTTTTTCCCTCTCTTTGAAGACTAACAGACATGGAATTCAATCACAAGGCAATGGCATTATAGCCTCCAATATAACATGAGGTTTTAATAAGCCTCCTGTTTGCTGCACACATGTGCTTAAGACTGCCTGGAAACCAAATCAGTAGAAAAAAGGGATTACTTTAGATTACTTTGAAATGTGCATTGTTTGAAATGGCCTCTGGTGACCAGCTTTCATGAATGGCTGATTTTACTTGTGGGGCACATCATCTGGCTCAATTATACCAGACTCTTTTGTATGACAAGTGCACTCCTTGGCTGTGTTGAAATATGAAATTCTAAGACAAAGTAAATCAGATGGTGAGAAATAAATTTAGGTAGTTGTATATTATTAGAAGTTTGTAACTTAACAGTGGGCATTCTTCTTACTGAAAAATGTGTGGGAATTTTATTTTTAAACTTCCACGGATTTGAAGTTAATATTAAAACATTAATTTTCATTTTCTTTAATGTTTTGTTCAGCTGTATTAGCAGCATTAAAACAAAATACACATTTTTCTTCTCTCAAAGGTAGATCATTTCTCCTACACTTGTTTATTTTTAAAATGTTATTGGAGTTTGTTGTTTCACCCTAACAGATGTAGCGTTGGAAACTTCTACCTACTAAGAATATCCCTTAACCTGTACAAAGTTATAAAAGTGGGTTAGCAAGCCTGCATTACACTTTCAAGTCACTGCAAGCTTTTTCCTTTCCTGTCGGTAACTGTTTGCAAAATTACAATGTAAAAACGTAATATAAGGTTATGATTCTCCCTACCTGCAATTACTTTAAATTATGGTTACTTTAAATTAATCTAGCCTGAGGCACTGAGGATCCATCTAATACACAGATTACATTTGAAAGGGGAGAAGATATCTGATTGATTAGTTAAGTGTGTTGGAAATCCAATAGATAGTGATTAGATTAGACCCTGATAGGAATTACATTCTTTGTGTTAACTGTAAATCCTGTACTTTACAACCTAGATTAGGGGATTAACCTTTAAGAAGAAATGGTAAATCTTGCTTTTTCCTGACTTCTGCTGTACTGTAATTTTGTTTCCCATGGCTGCAGGCTCAATATTCCCACAGGAAACTGACCTGCAGATTTACACGGTCGTGCCTGGTAGTCTGAGATTGCAGTGTTTGCCTTTAAATATGAGATAGAAGAGTAAGATGTGAGAAGAGCTTTAACATTGCTAAACTTAAAACAGTCATCTGTCAGCAGCTTTTTCCACTGAAGTGCTTCACTGTATTAGTGAAAGTGAGAGTTGCTATTGTTGTTGCCCTCTAGTCGTCAAGGCAATATGATTTAAGGGAGAGATTTAAGACCTCTGAACTACTAGGTTGCTGGGTGCAGCTGAACATCTTCCCTCCCTGACCCTTTATTATGTAGTTTCAATCTATCTGCACAATCTTCATGCAATTACTAGTCTTATGAAGTTGCTAATTTTGTTGAGTCTCAAACCACACACTTGTTATGATTCACAGCGTAGACCACGTGAGACTTGGAGAGGTCCATCCACCCTGTGACACAAACATCAAAAATTCACAGAAGTTGGATGTGTGTGTCTCAGGAAACCCCCTTCACCTTCTTTCACCCTAGAGTTTCCATGTATGCAAAATGTTCTCAAATACAGCAGCAATGAAAGGTGGAGTCATCTCAATTTAAACCATACAACTTACAATGGTAGGTGTAAACCCTGAATCTGACATTTGTAGGGTCATGGATGGATGGAGGAAGCCACCTCCAGTTTACATGATGCCACTGACAGTGGTTTCTGGCAGTGCAGGCAGACTGGCAGGTTTTTGAAATTATGCTGAGCAGGCGCCCAGCAATGTGACCAATCTCCAAGGTCATGTTTTAAATTACAAAACACTGACAACAGCAGAGTCCAAATCCTGAATTAAGAGAGTTTCTCTAGTTGTCCTTTTCCTTTCTCTTTTTTTTTTAATTGAAAGTCAGATTTTAAGAAAAAAGAGAACACTGGGATCATATTCCTGTAAAAAAAAGCTCATTAAAGCCAAAACTGTCAAGTCAGCAGGTCAGAGGTAAGATAGATAGGAAGATGATCTTCTGCTTGAGGTGAAGAAAGCTCATTTTCTTGTGGTGATTTATATCCAAGGATTTGTTTCTTTGAGAGGTTTTATTCATTTATTTATCAGAAAAATCTATTAGAAAAAAAAAAATCCAAGATTATAGTTTGCATGAAAATGACACAACTGAACACTTGCAATGACAAGGCCTTCTGCTTCTTTTCCATGCATTTGATGTATTTTTGTGTAATTTCCTTGACTTTTCAGAGAATTTTTAAAATGTCCTGAGTTGCAAAACATTTATTTGTGGACTATATCTTCATTATATAGAACTGTGTCAATTTATGGAGCCAGGGAAATCTAACTACAGAGATAAAATCTGTAGGATACTGGATAGTAAAGAGGAACACAAAACAAATAGGTGCTGCACTGGAAGTTTATTGATTTAAGAGGCCTGTGATATCTTACATTCTCAATTCACTGGACATACTTACATTTACTGCTTATATCTGGGGAAGAGAAGCCAGAATTCTCATTCTCATGTTTGTTGATGGTACAAACCTGGGGGTAGTGACTGATACACCTGAGGGCTATGCTGCCGTGGCAGGAGGTTTGGACTAGATGATCTCCAGAGTTCCCTTCCAACCCTAATGATTCTGTGATTCTTAAGCTCCACAGTTACAGTCCACATTATTACTAGTATTATTGTTATTATTACCACTCTTTCCTTTATTGTCTGATCCATTTTTGTTTCAAAGGAAACACCACTGGCACAGTGGCCTTAACCTATGACTTTGTATAATATAATGCCCCAATGTTCATGCTCAAAAGAAAACACTAATGCAGAGAAAACAAAGTTGTTTGCCCTTTGGTCATGAATTACTGATGTGGGACACTGCACAGCACAAGGTACTGGAGGTGGACATATGTCCGGTATCATTACTCACTGTCCCCACATTTGATGTCAGATGAAATGAAATGAAATGAAATGAAATGAAATGAAATGTGTTCATATAAGCCAAATTCCCTGTGCAATGATATGTGGAAGACACATTTGTAGATTATTAAATATTAATAAGTTCATATATCTTTAAAACTTATGATGGCCGATTCATGTGCATACTCAGTGCCCTGTTTCATAAACAAAGTGCATGACTCTGGACAGATTTTGTTGGCCAAACACAAAATGGCATTTTAAGTGAACTGAGTGAAACTGTGAGCATAAGAACAAAGTGGAAATGCTTTTTTTGAATACTTGCAGCCTTTTGCTGTGTTCCAAACTAAGCACTTTCGGTTAATGATGTGAAAAATCTTGAACAGTTCTGGATCAAAATGAGTAACAAGTCTACAAACTTTCAAAAGATACTTCTCTGCCTTTTGCTTTTCTTCTAAACCACTGAAAGATACTCTCTTACGAGACCTTAAAAAATAGTCCTCATACTTTTTTATGCCACACCACACAAAGTGGCACTGTAGTCTTTCTTTACAGTGCTCAGCCAGTGTAATTCAAGCTTCATGGGTAATTAATTCTACATGCCAATAAGTCCCTGAACTGCATTTTCTAATACTAGCTGCATAGGCACAACTAAAGATGCAAGTTTACAGATTTTATTCCTTGAAAGGTGATTGAAAACTATGCATTTCCACTCCTGCAGGAAAAAAAATAGTTCCTTTGTATTCTTCTGGTTTAATTTATTTACTAACTACAATTTGGTTATCATAGGTATCTTCTATATGAAAAATATACTGTAAAATTCCCATGTAGAAATACTTATTTATTTGGCTAGGAAAAAAAAAAAAAAAAAGCATTTTCCAGTACCATCTTGATTTCTTAACACGGAAAAATTACAGTCTGCTTCCTCATGTAACTTTGAAAAGGTCCTATTCTATTTTAGAATTTCTCCTGTTTTTGTCTGCTTCTTGAGACAAATTACAGTATCTACAGGGGTACTTATATGCTACCAGCCAGTATCCAACACAAACACTGCAGCCTTGTCTTCCCTATTAACCCTGTATTTTGACAGTTTTCTTTACTTCATCTCCTTCTAGGACTGGGAAACAGACTGTAAAAGGACTAGTTGTCAATGATTACCTTTTAATAAAGATTTGCCATACACAAAACTGAAAGATGAGCAACAAAACATGGCATTACTGTGCTCTTGTATAAGAACCATTCAATGAAACTTGTATAATTAATTTCATATGTATAGATCTGTCCTGATATTTTCCTTTATCCATCCAGAATAAAAAAGTTAGAGCAGGAAGAGAAACTTTCATACTCTTATTTCTAGCAAAGACCTGCCTAAGGTACCTCAAACATGCTAGAGGAAAGGGATTTTTTTAAAATACTAATACAGAGCAGACAAATTGAAATGAAGAATACTTGTTAATGTCCATTTGGATTAGCGTAAATTTTATTAGCCCTGAGGTGTAATTGTCAGGAACTTGCAGTTTCGTATGGTGAGGGATTATTCAAACACGTTGGTGCCAATGTTTGCTCAGTGCAGTCAGGATGACTGCCCTTTCTGGGTCAACATTGTCTGAAAAAGTTTGCTGTACAACTGAGGTAAGAAACTAAACATTGAGTCTCACTTCATACAGCCTTTCGTGCTTTGTGATGTGAGTAAAAGTTTTGCTATTTAAAGATCAGACATCTAGAGACATTGAATTTCTGATTTTGCACCAAGAGCATGTATCTGGTGTCTGTCAGAAGAAAGCTGACTTCCCTGGTAACCCTGGTCTTTTGGGCTCTTGTCAGATTTCATGTGACTTAAGAACGTACACATGGAAATAGAACAATTTTTAAAAGTCCATCCAGGCTAATTACAGACTTCCAGTTACTTATCTGAATGTTGTGTAATCACTGAAATAGCACTTGCTGTTCAGTGGCGAACCCCTGTATTGACTTTGCAGGACAGCAACGTTAGTGGAAGGCTGGAGTGTTGGTTGGTGCAGAGACAATGAAAGACAAGATTTCTCTGCCACAGACACTTGGGTTTTCCTTTTAAAGATGTTCACACTCTTCTGGTGCAATTACAGCCTGCCAGAGTGAGGAGCATGAAACTGTTTAGCTTGCGAAGCTTAAAATAAAAGGTGTATGTGGAAACAAGAACATGATCCTTTTTCTAGCAGTCCAGCACCAAGTCCCATCCCCTCGCTCTGCTGTGGCTTCTTCCCCTGAAATTTAGAGCATCTCCCTATTAACGCATTTTTAGGTGAGTGATTGGAGGCCCCTTTTGTCTTCTGTGTCGCTCTCATTATTTCTGTTTATTAATCTGTTTGTGGCTCATGTTGCATGTCTGAAGTCTCAGGTGTGGGTGCAGAGATCTCATGATTTATGCTCCTGTCTAATTATATAAGGCGGTTCCCTTGCGGTCTTCCCCTTAGGCAAACTTCTTGATTGTTCTTGGGCTTGGGTGGTTTTGTGAGTTTCTTTTAATTGACCGATATCACCGTGCTTTTACCCACAGTCCCAGAATAAAACCAGAAGAAACGTATGTGGCAGGTCAATACCCTGGAGGGAACAGGCATGACTCCGTGGTTTCTTTCCCACCCCCTTCCTTTTTGCCCCCAGATATTCCCTCCCTTCCCTTGTGTTACAGACGCGTTTTGCAGAGCTTCAGTCAGTAATGCCAAAAATGTCAAAGCGTAAGTGGCTACTCCTTCCTCTCCAGACCAATCAGTCATTTTCAGTCACTGGTTTAAATGTGCTGCAGCAAAGCCAAGCCTCTGTGCTTGCAGCAGGTCTTACAAAAGCAAGGCTGTTTGACTGACAGGCACAGAGAGGGGGCTCTGATAAGGCACTGAGACAAGTCTGGAAGCAGAGTATCAAGGACGAGGCTGTGGCGGAGCTACTGTGCATTATGGATGAGGCGCTCGGCTCTGTCGTTGATTGATTGAGGGGCGGTTGTGCTCTTTCACAATGCTGGGTAAGATCATATGGACCGTCATTTAATATGAGCCTTCTTGTCAGTGGGAAGATGACTTTTCACACAGTGATCCCATGCAGATTGCAAATGACAGCCATGCTCTCCCCTCTGCTTTTTAAGGGTTTAGTCTCTCATGCAGGTGGGTTAACCTAAAACAGCATCTGTGCTTGCCAGGTGTCACATGCTGGAATTAATGCTTGTTCTCAGAATCTCACTATAAATCTGACTATAGATATTGGAAAAGCACCTGTGTCTGATGATGTGAGATACATGTTCTTTTTCTCTAGCAGCCAAGGTGCCATCCACCCCCTGCATAGGTATGGTATTAAATAAAGTAGGGGAGTCGTGGAGAATGCAATTTTTTTCTAATCTTTTCTTTCAGGACAGAGAAAGAAGCTGTAACAAGCAGTTCTGGAGACTTTGAAGCACAGTACTGAGGTCTCTGACTGACAAGCCTTCTGCTTTCTCCTTCTCCCAGGGCTCCTCCTACAGATGTTCTGAACACGTCTGCATCCCGGCAATTTTTTACTGCACCCAGGTACTGATTGTAAAGAACCAAGCTGCATAAAAAGAAGCGTGGGGTGTAGGAGAAGGAGCACTGTGAGGAATTTACCAGAAGTCATGTCTATACAAAATTCAGGCATGACTTCAAGCAAAAATTATTTCAGAGAGCATAGTTGCAGAATGACCAAGTTTATTCTTAGAAAATGACAGAATAAAGCTCTCATTCAACAATATGGCTTATAATCATGTTAAATGGTATGTGTCAGGCTTGACTTCCCTAAGTGTCATCCTTTGAATGTATGACTGGAAGTTTATTTATTGCTTGAGCAGAATCTCTCTTCCTCCCTACAGGTCTTGAAAACTAGAGTTCAGAAACTTGTGGATCAGTCTTTTCATTGAAATACTGGAACTACTATGAAGCCTTCTTGGTTTGCACTCATGTTGGCAGTGCTCAGTACTGAAATGCTAACAAGTCACTCTTCCACCATCAAGTCCCCGAGGTTCAGAGGACGTGTGCAGCAGGAGCGAAAAAATATCAGACCAAATATCATCCTTGTACTCACAGATGATCAAGATGTGGAGCTAGGTGAGAAATAATTGCTGTTTGCTACTACATTTTGTCATGCGTATTTCAGTAGTTCATGCCAAGGAAAAAAAAAATTTAAATTCAGGGAAGTTGATGGTCCTGGAATAGTATCAGTATGTGGAACAAGTTTGGAAAATGAGATAGCAGTATTATTTAATGGCATTCATCTCATTTAATTATAGACTTTAGGAAATGTATGCTTATCAAAATCCACCATGGGAAGCTTTAATCAGCACAACAAAATTATTTAATAATGCATGCAAGGACATATGTGTAAAAAACTTGCATCAAATGCCTTTTTTCACTCTATGACTTTTTGTAGCATTTAGAAATTGAAGCCTTATGAGGCCAGCATTTCCCTCAGTACTGCATAGGTGTCTGTATCTCCACATATTTGTCACAGGCATGTATGTCGTCTGACATACTTATCCACAAAGACAAACTGGTCTAGTTTCAGGATTTAGTAATCTTAATATTTGTGTGAATTACTGAAGTGTTTAAAATCCATCTGCTTTATGAACTATGCTGCATGTCTAAAAACATGGTAGTTTTGCTTTCACAAGTATACTAAATATCTGAGCACATACCAGTCAGTGATTTTCACATATTTTTCTTAGGGTGGAAAAAGTTAAAACACTTAGATGATGTTCCAGGAGGCCTTTGAATGTTTTCCATTAAGTAAGTTAGAAAGATATTAATGGTAGTTATGCATATAACTGATTTTTTGGTTCACTGCCCAAAATGAAAAATCAAGGAGAGAAAGAGGATCGTTTTAGGTTACCCCCAAGCAAATATTTTGGGTTGTGAGATCAAAAAGGTGAAAAAATGGCAAATTAAGTTGAAATGAAATCTTGCATTCTTAGCTTTTTTTTTTTTTTTTATGAGAGACATATTTTTAATAGAAGTATAGTGAATTTCTAGACAAAATGCCATAGGACATTGAAAAATAAAAAATGCTTCATGCCAGAAAACTTCATTTGTTCTACAATCACATACTTTCAGACAGAAGATTATAGACAAAACATGGTCTGTATCTAAAAGCAGTTCTTTGATTGCTAGCATTTTTGTATTTGCCATGATGCAATAATAATTTCATAGTCCTTCAGGGTTCTGAGGAGATAATTAATAAACTACATTTCATGACTGAGGATTGCTGCTTTTATGCAACAGAGCTCCAAACACAGGCTTTTATATCTGAGCGATTCTAATTTTTTTTTATTTTTCACTCTTTCAAACCTCTGCTCTGTTTAGCCATGCTGCATAATGAATAGCTGCTCCCAGCTCTATTTTTGGTCTAAAATACAGCTCTTACAATGGGAGTGCATTTCATCTTGGTAGACTCATTCTGAAAAATTTTGTTAAAAGGGTCAAGTCAAGTCTTCCTTTTTGTGGTCTGAAAGATCCTACTCTCTTCAGGGCACTCAGGGCACTGGGGAAGGTAGGTCAGCAGACACAGATCTCTGAACACTGTGTTACCAACTTGCTGTCCTCAGTCTTGCGAGAAGGTTTGCGAGTGGTGAAAAGGAGGAAGGATGTGGCAAGTCACTTTGTTCATCCTGTGGAGCTCTTCTCTTTGAAAGCTGCTCTGAATGTTCACAGGACACTCTGGCTCCTATTAGCAGGCAGCTGAGCAATAGCTTGGGTGTGTGTGCATTCCCACTGCCTTGAATGAACACACAGGTTTCTCCTTTTCATAGATCATTTCACAGGAAACAGCATTCAGCTCCAAGATTTACTGTACTGCATTATTCGCACTTCTGCTAATAAATCATTCTGCTTATTTGAAAAATAAAGCCAAACTGTTTTCCATGTGTGAATTTTCCTCTTGCTCTTCATTGATTCCTGAGAAAAGTCTTAAATTTCTCAAAGGTCAGTGGGAAGTAACACTTTCTGCCACAAACAGAATAAAACTTGGGCATTGGTATCCAAAAATCACAAGACTGAAAGTTGCTGAATATGGATTATTTGCTATTGTATTCCCAGCACGAACATTTCTAAAAGCTATTCTAAATGAATGCTTTAACATAAAAGCATATAAGGTGCATTACAGACTTCAATAAGGAAGGATTTGTCTCCAGAGCTTGTATAGTCATTGAACCAAAGTATTCATCGAACCAAAATATTCATCTGACTGAGTACAACTGATATATAGAGGAGTCATCCAAAATAAAATCTGCAAGAGGCAGGGAGTTTGCTATAGGGGTATGCACATCTTCCTATTGATCTGCACCATCCCCCTGAGTTTTGCATTTTGAGAGCAAAGAAATTCAGCAGAGTTGCTGTCTCATTCACTTTATTAGATAAAACCAACAAATTGCCCCACAACTCCAGCCACTTCCTATCTATGCAAGGAGGAAGGATATTCTAGATCAGCTGGTGGATTGCACCTTTAGCTGTATGAATCAGCCTGGCCCACAGCTCTTGAAGAAACTCAGCAAATACTTGGGCTCAGAAGGTATTTTACTTGAATTTTGCTACTGTGCACTTTCTTTACCCTACCAAGATCCTGAGGGTAGAGGACTCACTGCCCAATGAAGGGGCATCTTGCTCAAGGCAAAGCATCAGCTCCCAGAACCCAGAATTTCTTCCCTCCTGCAGACAACATGCTGTAGCTCTTCAGGGCAGTGGCCCCAGTTCCCACTGGGGTCAGGCTCATATCCTCTTCAGTCCAACATTTTGCTTGCTTTTTGGTCTCTTCCCCTGTCCTCCCAATTCTCTGTTATTTGCACACATCAGTACCTCCAAATATGACACCCCAATCACTCTTATGATCCTCACTGTAAAAAATATATTGCATAATGTCAGATAGGAGTAAAAACTGAGTATGTTGGCAATTACAGTGGTTTTGACCCTTTTTTACAGCCAAATGTTTTGACCCTTTTTTCCACCCAGTGAAATCTATATAAACCAGCTACTCAATAGACCACTGGGTAAAGAGATCATGGCATCATCTAAATACATCATATCAGGCATAATTTGCCTGGTGTGCTTTCCATCTTCCCTAGAACTAGAGCACCAAAAAACAAGCTGAAAAAATGGGGATGTGTGCTGAGATCTGAAAAAGTCCATTACCTTCCTGGGGCCTTGCATACAACCTCTATAAAGACAGGGTGGCTCCTAGACGCCCCTTTGCAGAGATGCCCACCCGCGACGAAAATCCATAACAACTTTAAACACCTGATACCTTTATTGCCAAACATATTTCTTGAGGTATGAGAATAGATTGAGAAGTGACACTGAACTTCCTGTCACTAACATCTGTGTCCAAAGTGGCCATTCCCAGTTATCTGGTTGCCCTCAGGTGCTCCCCAACCGGTCATGTAGAGCGTGAGTGTCCTGCTGACCGACAGTGTGCCCTGAAGACTGTGGGCCAGATGGTAAAAAACACTAGCTGTGAGGAGAGCCACAGACAGCAAAGGATTATAACTTATATCAGCAAGTTTTATCTCCTGCTTGTGTTTTGTTTTCCAAATGAGGAAGTCTCACCTGCTTTGAAGTGCCTGTTCCAGAATTTCCAGAGGGGCTTAATCTATTATCAGTGTCAGTAAGTGCATACCTGGAGGGAAAACTTAGTCATAAAAGCAGGTTAGCAAGAGCAGAGGGCTGACCAGCTGGAGGAATGAGGAAGCACTCTAACAGCTACTCATTTATAATACATGGAGGCAGGAAAGTGCAGATCAGCTCTGCTGCAGTTACTGTGCATTAGGGTACCCAAATAGCCCACTTTCTATCGGAGCACCTCGAAGCACTTTACAGCTGAGTTCTCTGGAAAAAACTGTGACTTTTCAAAAATGGAAGAGCTCTGGTGAAAACAAAACAGAACAAAACAAAACAAAACAAAAACTAAAAAGTCAGCCTGAGGTCCAAGATAAAAGCATGTAGAATGAGGATGATCTCTCATTTATCTTTTACTTAACAATTCAGTGAAATGCTCCTACTCATGTAAGTGGAGACCTTTTGTGTTCAGAGACCTCTCAGTTACTCTTCTTCTTTTCTATATCCATATGCACATGGTGTTCAGGAAAGCACATATGCAGATGCTCTGCCTTTAGAAAATAAGGGCTATGAAAAATGAAGAGTCCAAAGTGATGGTGACTTTCCTACACAGTATAAAATGTTGTATCCATGTCCTTAAGGATAGAGACCCTGGCATTTTAAATGAAATGCTGATGACTCTACTGCCCCTTCCCTTTTTTTAACAATTTTTTTTTAGACAAAAGTCTTCATATTCAGCGCTGACTCATTAGCCTAAAAGCAAAGCAGAGCATGCTTAACTTTAACTAGTAAGATAATTTTTAAGATTTTACTGCTAACATCTAAAGTTGAGTCTCCTTGGAAGTTTTATGGTTTTACAGGCAGGTTTGCAATTGCTTTAGAACATTTTTAATTTGGTTTTTAAGCAACATAAACAAAACCATCAAGAAAAATTCTTGTTGTATCAGAGGAATCAACAGATTTAAATGTAAAGGTCAGTCAACTGTGCAAAAAACCAAAGGAAAAAAAAACAAAATAAAATTCCAGAAGCCTTTTTTTACCACCAACATTGTGCAAGTACTACAATTCACAGACTTGTTTCCTAGGTACATACTGACGTATCCACAGTTCACCCCCAACCTTCAATCTCTTCTCTGTTAGATAACATAAAGAACAAACTTTGGAAGTTGTCAGCAAACACTGACAGACTCTATCCAGGGCTGCTCAGCCTTTCTGCAATCAGAAATCTGTAAGCCCTGCCTGTCTCACCTTGCAGTTCATGAAGAAGCTTTGAAGGATGAAAAAAATGTAATTGTTCTTTAAAGAGTATCAATGCAATTTCTTGAGAAAGAGGCTGCATTTTTGCCTACATTTTTACATGATACATAGTGTTGAGCACAGTGCTTTAGTATCAGAATCAGACATGCTGATCTTGTATCCACAGAAACTTTCCTTTAGAAAAATTGCTACTGAATTCTCTCCTTTCTTCTTCTGTCTCTCACTCCTTCCTTTACTCCCTTCCTCTCTCTATTTCTCTCTTTCTTCTGTCATCTGATAAAATGGAAAGAATATTAATATTTTCATTGGTAATCTCAGTATCTCATGTATTTTACTGGCATATTGACTAATAATTCAGTCTGTATAGCATATTGCTTTTCTACAGCTGCATTTGAAGAAGTATTGACCTATAAATTTGATACAGCTTTGACTCTATTTCTTGATTAGTCCATATTTTCACTTTGTTTTGAAGTCTTAGGAAAAAAAATAATTCCATCTTTCTGGAATCCTTAAAAGTATTTTTGTTGATATAGTAAAAATGTGGTGTTTTCTCCTAAAATTACCAAAGCTGCAGAGTGAAGCACACTGATGTTCAGAGGCAAGCTAATCACTGATACTTTACTTTTAACAGCATAATAACAGCCAATATATTCAAACTATCTTTACAGCACAGTGGTGATCAGTACCTCTTATTGCAGGGTCCTTGCAAGTGATGAATAAAACCAGGAGGATTATGGAGAATGGAGGGGCCTCTTTCATCAATGCCTTTGTAACTACCCCCATGTGCTGTCCATCTCGTTCCTCCATGCTGACTGGGAAGTATGTGCACAACCACAACATCTACACCAACAATGAAAACTGCTCTTCTCCCTCATGGCAGGCTACCCACGAGCCTCGCACCTTCGCTGTGTATCTCAATAACACTGGGTACAGAACAGGTAAGAGACAAAGCAAAGTTCTTCCTTTAAAGTGAAGATGGCATATTCAGCACTTTCAAGTCACTGCCTGAAATGATTGGCTGTTCTTGGCTGTGATGGAGTTCATTTCCTTACAGGAGATGCTGTAGTGTTGTGGTTTGGATTTAGTGTGAGAATAATCTTGATAACACAACAGAGTTTTTTAATTGTTGCTGAGTAGCTCATATGCTAAGTCAAAACTTTTTAGTGTCTCATGCCCTGACAGCAAGAAAGCTGGAAGGGCACAAGAATTTGGGAAGGTACACAGCTGGAACAGCTGATCTAAATCTACCAATGGGATATTCCATACCACAGGGCATCGTGCTCAGTACACAAACTGGGGAAAAGCTGGCCAGAGGATGCTTCTTAGAAACTGGTTGGATATTGGTAAATGAGTGGTGAACAGTTCAATTGTGTATTACCTGGGGGTTTGGGAGTTTTTTGTGGGGTTTATTTCTCTCTCTCTTTTTGCTGTTTCCCATAATTATTTATTATTATTACTGTTACTATTACTATTACATTTAATTTAAATTATTAAACTGTTCTTTTCTCAAGCCATGGATTTTACCTTCTTTGCTATTCTCCTCCTCATCCCACTGTGGCAGGGGGTGGGGAGTGAGAGAGCAACTGAGTGGTACTTATTTGCTGACTGGAGTTAAACCACAACAGGAGCAACTGTTGTCCCAAACTGGCTGTGCAGGGCAGAGTTTGAAGATTATGGAGAGGGAGGGTAGTACTGCCTGCTAGTCCACATCTGCAGTAACAGCCAGGTAAAGAAACCCACTGGTAGTGAAGCAGCATATTTTCACTTTTGGATGTCCCACGTGGTAAATAAGCTGTTGGGCAGTTACACCAACAGTGAAAGAGGTGCATTTTAGTGGCATTGTGGGTCTGAACTGGCAGTTCCAGGCGTGATTTTGGTCAGTATTACATTCTGCTTGTGGACAGCTGCTAGCAGTTATGGAAGAAGATGTCAGGGCCAGGCTGGGAACTGGTGCCAAAGACCTCACAGGAGTGGAGGGACTGTCATGGGAGCAAAACAAGGTGAATAGTATAATTTAAACTTTGCTGTGGGGCGATATTTTCTTTGCATTTTCTGAAAAGGAATAGAAAGATGCCTTTAAGAAGGATTGTTCTACTGTGCACCAATAAGATTTGATAGTTTTCTTGTAAATTCCTGGTGGTTTTCCGTAGTCAGGAGATCCCTTTTCTGTCTACAAAGAGCTCTTCTTATTCCTCTCGCCTGTGCTTCAGCTTGATGTAAAACTTAATTCATTTCTGCATCACCTATCCCCAAAGATTGAAGTTGTAGACACATTAGGCTCCAGCCTCACTTCCCCTCCTCAAGGTACTGGAGTTGTGCGAGGTGGTCAGAGTGCAATTTGTCCAGAAGTGTCATTCAGCTACAAAGACTCCTCTTTAGAGAGCAAGGAGGCACAGATCTCCTGCCAACTGCCTTCCTTACAATGTAACTGGCAGCAAAGAAACTTGTTTCTGTCGGCAGCTTAGGCACAAGAAGGGATTGCTTTCAAAACATAGAGCTGGTAAATGTCTCCATGCTGTCTGCTAGTCCTAAATCTCTTAAAGCTGCTGCATCCAATGCCTCAAGTTTATCTGCCTCTGTGCTATCTTTTGTTCACCACTAGGACAGTTCACTCTTATTTCTTCTGTCTCTCTGCATCTCTAGATCTGGAGAACTTCTGCTTCCTGTATTAAAAACAAAACCAGACATATCTTTAACTGTTTTGGGCTTGGTGTTGGCTCTGACATATGAGGTAATAGTACTTCAGTCTCTATTAAGGTGGTCTCAATGAAGTTGCCATCTGAGTACAGCACTTCTAAGCCTGGGTGGGGGACAGCATCAAGGCTTTGGAGGAGAAAAGGAAGGAAGAGCAAATTGACCATCACTGTTAGAAAAGGTGCTGAATTTGACCTAAAAGATAAGCTTTATCTCATTACTTACATCTCAGAAATCCTTTCTGCTTGATGTATGGCTGCTTCGTGTGGGACCTGGCTTTAGCATTCTTAAAAATCAGTATCCTATTGGTTTGTCATCAACGTTTTGCACAACTAAATACCTCACACATAAACAGGACAGCTCTGTCACTAGCCCTTTCTGCCCCTCTGAGGGTAAACACAGCTTTGAGCATATCTCCTGCACTGCCTTGTGTTAGGAAGACATGTGGAGATGCTTACTAAATGCAGACTTGACCCTATTACATAGAAAGGGAAAAGGGGTCAAAAGGAGAGGAACAGGAAAAAAGTACTTTTTCAAAGGCAGGCAAACAGAACATCAGTCCTAAAACTGTCAGGATAGGTGAGTTTTAACAAAGGGCAGAAAAGAGTAGAAAAGGGAAACAAATAGAAGTATCTGCATGAATCTTCAATTCTGACAGAGCTACATTGTTCAATCCTACAATACTATTGCTGCAAAGATTTATCTTTTTACTCCTTGTAAGATGAGCCTACCTTCTAATTAAGCCACAATTATTTTTTGAGGTGGTAGCTTAATTAGCAGCAGATCTTATATTTCTCAAGGATAGTGTTGCCTTATTAAAAAGTCACCAAAATCTGCCAGCTGAGTAATAATCTACACTTCATAGCTAGAAAGTTCAGTAAAATTATAATTACTCAAAAATACCTGGGAGTCAAGAATAATTGGGAGTGAAAATGAAGAAACTGTGGAGAGAGGTTGCAGATGTTATAGATACTTACCCTGTGCATTTCTACATGTTTTGACAGTAAATCAATAACCTCTTCAGTGGGAAACTGAGACACACAAAGAGAAGTGAATGATTCAGGCCAGTCATAGTTAGGTGACAGTCCTGATAAGGCACCTGACCAGAAAGCTCCAGTCTGGATGAGACAATGTACAATACCTCCAACCTGGTACTCTGTAATAATGAGAATTTATGCATTTTTTTGCATAGGATCAAATTAATACATGGCAATGGCAATATAGGGGTGGGAGAGCATTTCTCTAACGTACTCCCTTCTGTTTGCTCCAAACAGTTTTCTATATCTATAAAGCATCCATTGTCTAAACCTGCAGCAGCCCTTACTAAGCCCCCTGTATTGCAATTGATCACATGTGGGCAGGCTGCTATGAGGGGAGTTCTGCTGAAGCCACGAGGACTCCACACAAGCACAGCAGGCCCTTTAAAGCGAGGTCTGAAACGTGCTCTAATAAACTGCGGTTATAATTAGAGCCTACTGGGGAAACCTGGCAAAGGACAGAATGGTTTTTTCTTTCCTTTTTCTCTTTTATTCTTCTACTCTGATGTGACCTAAGGGCAATGTTGCATTTCATGGAAACATCCCTTTTTGAAGATTGTATGTCAGTACTAAATCATAGGCAGACACTGTGCTGGACACTAGCAAGGCAGGCAGCATTCAGAAACAATACTGGGCAGTAGCAGGGCAGGCAATATTCAGAAATAACACTGCCAAACCAAAACCACTTTTGCTTCTAATTATAATTTTCCAAATCTATTAAGGATGTTTCAAAGTTTACAGTTTCCCTTATTCACAAGCTGTATGTTAATGCAGCAATGAACAAACTGCACAGCTTCTTGATTGTCCACAAATCTGGTACTATTAAATTTGAATTTCTAGGACATAACAGGGAAGGCACACAGTAAAGAGGTGGAAAGAGAAAACAAAGCAGCTCTGGAGAGTTTCAGTGATGACATTTGTTTTAATTACATAGGATCCAGGCAGTCACACTAGAGAGGAGAAAGTGTCCCTCACTTTCAAATTTTTTGGAAATTGTAATAAATGTTTGAGAAATTTTCTTTCATCTCATAGTTTTTAACACCAATAGATATATAAATTTATTAACTGCAGGAGTTAGAGATTTTGCTTTGTATTTTCCAAGGTATTGGCTGGTCATTTGCTGTTCCTTCAGTCTCATAATTTCTTTATCTTCTACTGCTCTGTCCCAGTCCTACAGCACATAGTCTTGCCTCTCAGATATGCCCTTTGCTGTTGCTGGTTCCCTTTGATATTCACCTACACAAACACAAAGGAAAACCCTAGAAGTGCAACCTTGGCTTCATTAGTAGGAAAGGGGGATTGTGCTACATCTTAATAACTGAGCAGCAGCCAAGTATAGTCTTGGTATTTTAGAAGACAAACCATCACATGAGAACAGCCAGCATTCAGAAGATATAAATAAAATGAACATTTTCTTTTTAAGTAGTGGGTCATACTTTGCATACTGCAGGATTTTACATTTTTACCAGCTGAAGTTTCATCCCTTTGCAAACATGAAAAGAAGTATAAGTTTAAAATTCTTACCCTGTCTTAAAACACCTACACACTCTAAACCCTCTCTGCTTAATGTTACTTTGTAGAATTACTACTCTCTAATCCCCTCTCTTCATAGCCCTTCACAGCCAGTGTAACTGTGCAGGAGGGAGCAGGACTCTCTCTGCCTTGGCTCAGCAGCTGCTGACAGTCTCACAGCACCATGTCAAACACAGGCCCAGGCTCTCCCTTCATGGAATCCCACCTGAAAGAACAGGGACCACCAAATTAGGCAATTATTTGCTTTATTGTCTTTGGGAAGATGTATTTCCCAGGATTTTATTTCTTGCTCAGATGTATCAACTGATTAGAATAACATTCAAGATTCATGGATGGGAGTGCTCTGATGTCATTTGTGGGACAAAAACAGTAACATGCAAAGTTAAGCAGCTTCTAATTCCTAAACGGCTTCATTTGTAAGACTCAAGAAGTGACACCAAAATGCCCCTATCTGGCATGTTTTGACATTAGTCACAGACTTCTGTGCAGTGATGAACAGAAATGGTCACTTGGTTGACAACTGGCTAATGTGTTCGACAGCACATGTCAGTGTGCCCATTGACATCTGTCACTCATGGGTACATTTCTTAGTGTAATGAACAAAGAACTAATAAAGCACTGAGATGACAGGAAGTTGAAAGCTAAGGAGCATTTAAACTGTGCACCATTCCCTTCTGACACACAGGGACATGTTAATCTTTCATAAAGAGAGCAAAAGCTATGACTCCTGAAGGTGTGGGCAGACAATAAGTTTCCTCTGGAGGCAAAGCCAGTGTGTTTCCTGTTCACAGCCTTGCAGTACAAATCACTGCCAGCACTTGCTATTTTTAATCTGCATCATTTCAGTGACCTAATTTGTATCCTGCCTCATGCACCCTTTTAATAGCAGAGAGGGTGGCACAATATGATACAGGGGTGCGAATGAGTGAGCAGAGAATAAGTCTTGGTTTTCAGATTATTTCTAAAGTGAAAATAAGGAGAGAGAGAGAGAACTTTGAGTTTTCAGGTTCTTTCTTAATTGGTATGAAATATTCTGGGAAACATCAAACATAATTTAATCTGTAAATATTTTAAATTATTAAAAATATGTCGAAATTTTCAGAATAATTTGCGCTTTCTGTCTATGAACAAATGTATAAATGAAAGTGAAATATGCTGAATGTATGCACCAAGTCCACAGAAAGTGAATTGTAGAAGAGGAAAAAGGCCAGAAGAATAATATGCAGGATTTTCTAGTTCTATGGTATCATGTGAAGTGAAATTTTTTTGGTTTCTGTCCAGGACCTCATCAAAAACCACAGTATATCTGCCTACTTATGCTTAAAGCAGAATTCTATGCTATTAAATATCACACAGAAAACCATACACTAAAAGACTTTTAACAAGTTTATGTATTCAAGTGCTTAATTTGGGAAAATCTGGGTAGAACATTTTCTATGCAACCATTTCATCTCTTGTTCACATGGCTAAATTATAGTCCCTGACTACATAACAACATACCACTTTATGAAGGGTGACATTTCCTCCATTTGAAAAGATAGACTAGTTCTATCAAATGAGCAAGGATCAGGGGTTCCATATCCCATCTGCCCCATTCCACTGCTCACTTGCCGAGAAATTAAGCAAAGTGGATTTTATCACATACATAAGGCTGGGCACACTGCTGTAGATTTCCAGATGTCTTATGAAAGGCAGGAACCAGTGAGACTCAGGAGTCCTTTCAAACATTGCAGGGTCCTCCACTCTGACCAAAAGCACTTCTGACTCCCTCCATCCTACCTCATTAAGGCAGTGCAGTGTCTACTCCTCAGTTTTCTGGCCCTGCAAGTCATCACCTTGGCCTCTCCTCTGAGCCTTGTCCCTATGCTTGTCTGTCCTCAAGTTATTCCCTCCCTCCCTCTCTCCCTCTCTCCCTCCCTCCTCTCTCAGGTCCAGTCAGTTCTTGACAGACATGTCCTGTTCCCACTGCTTACCATTAACGATCTCCTTTTCCACCCTGATCAGCAAATCTGCTTCTCCCACCCGCCTTGTCAATCAGCTTCTTTCTCCCTTCTGCACTCATTGTCCCATTTCTTGACATTGCCAGTCCTGGGGCCCCAAGCCCACACTGCTTCTTCCCCCTCAGCTCCTTTGCTGGATTTCCTGCCATTCCCCAGACTGCTTGTCCTTATCGGGTCACCTCCTGCCCTCTGCACTTCAATCAACTTTCTCCCTCTTACTGACACCACTCACAGGTGGACAGGGAATAAATATCCTGAGGTGTCCAGCACATGAAAACTGCAGGCTTTTATTCAAAGAATTCTAATAGATGCCTCCTTGACATAGAGACCATCATGCCTTTCACAGAGTTCCTGCTCTCAGTGCAGAGCATGTAAGTGCTATCAAATGGAATCTCACGTAATTTTTTTCAGATGTTAAGCCTAATTCCTTTTCCATTACTGCGGTTCTCAAAGATGGCTACTGTTTGGGCTAAAAAGTTTCAAAAAATTCAGCCTGAGGCAGACATCCAGTGTGGAAAATTTAAGTCCAAGTATAAGAGAGTTATAAGCAACTGAAAACAGGGTTTTATAATGAGAAGTGTCAGACAACATCAATATTGGAAAGTGCTACCAGCTTGGCCCATAATACAGGCTTTGTTAAAGACATCACCCAGGGTAACAATTGCCATATCAAGTTATAGGCTAATGCCTTTTGCAACTGCTGAGTTATAAAATCCTTAATGATCTTTTTGGTTGCAATGGTAAACCTGGCAGCAACTGGGAAAGGCCCACAAAACTGGAGAAAAAGTAGAAAACCTGAGGTTTTCTACCGCGTTTAAGTTACAAGACTGGGAACCGTGAAATCTGAATTATATTCTTAGCAATGCCACAGGCTTCCTGTGTGACTTGGGTCTAGATGAAGGTTAACCTTTTGGTGCCTCAGTTTCCTCACCACATTTTTTGGGACAATGCTTATTTCATTTCCTAGGCAGTGCTGGCATACTGAGCTGGCTCCAGTGATGTGATACGCTAATCCTCTGCAATTTTTCAACAGAAGGGAAAAATTCTAGGTTTTGAATCTATGGCATAATGGGAAGAAAGCAAGGAGGAATTTACTGGAATGATTCAGAAGCTGAAGTTATGTTGGGTTCTGTCCACAGAACCATAGAATCACTGTGTTTGAGTCCTGAAATGTCGTATAAACAGTTCCTTGCAACTCCTGTGAATGGTTTCCTGACTTTGTTAAAGGAAGTGGGCTGTCTACTTAAAGCTCTTGTCTGGGTCACGGTGACTAAACCTTTCTGTAGTGTGGCTTTTTAAAGGTTTGCATTTGTTTTAACTCAGAAACATTCCCATAAGCCCCAACAGATAACAAGAGCATAACATATGTCCTTTGATCCATGGAAGTGCAGAGGTGTCTCACTAATAGATGTAGCCCAGTTCACCTGTGCACTAATCCACTAACACTGACAGGAGTTAGAGGACTAACTCTATTGTGTAATACTGTAAACAGTAATCATAATTACTTGTAAAAAGTGCTGGGAAGAGAAGTCCTGGGAATTACAAGAATTTGAGTCACACTCAGCTGTAAGTATTAGAGATCCCCTGGATCAAATTATATTTGTCTTGCACCCTTTGCAACCCTCTGGATCTCTCAGTCTAGTACAGAAATCATTAGCTAATTGAAAAAGGGAAAACAAAACTTTGTCTGTGTCTTAAGGCATCTGTTCATGTCAGGTACCAGACATGTATATTCTGCAGTCCCTCCAGAGACACAGAGATGTCTGTAAAATTGTTCACTGTGCCATGTGTTGTTGTTTGCATAAACATAATTGAACATACTAATACAGAATACAATTATTCTGATATACAAAACTACACTACATGTGATTAGAAAATAACAATGTGTCCTGGGAACAGTTAGCAAAACTGCCAGAATGCAGATAAAAATTGTCTTATTAAAATGCAAAAGTAAGCATTTATCTTTGCTGCTATCCCTATGGGGGCTGTTACACATAATAATGAAAAGATGTCCCTTGAAATGGCATTACTTTTTAATGAGGCTTTTAACCACTGAGTCATAATCTCCATTTTACTAATTACAAGCAGAGATGGCTTCCTAAACCCAAACTGCTGAGTCCAAGCAGCTTCTGAAGCTGAGGCTTCCCAGTCGGTTCTCAGACTTGGGCAATTCAGCAAATGTTGGGCTACAGCTAAGTTAAAGATGGGGGGTGACTCTACAAGCCAAGCATGTGAAGACCCAGCAAAGACATCTGCACATCACAGTGTCAGTTCCTGGGCACTTCTTTGACATATTCCATAGTGCTTTACTTGTTAACAATCCTCTGGTCAGACGAAAAAAACAACTGTGACACCCATGGTGATTACTTGCTGATTGTTATTTGGTCCCATGGACACCCCTGTGCTTTCCTTTTACTCTGGCACTTGTCTTCATTCAGAGCCTGAAGGGCCAGACACTAACTGCTGGTGCTGGGCCCCAGTTCTGACTCACTTGCCCTGTCCTATTCTCAGTAGTACTCAAAAGACCACACAGTGCAAGGACTGAACATTTGTATTTCAGTAAAAGCCTGGCTTTTCCCTTCATCTGTCTAATTACACATGTCCTCTTGAGTTTATGACCAATAAACCATTTTTGGTTGAAGCATTTTGGCAAATATGATCCATTGTCACAGCCACTGTTTCTTCTAGTATTCAGGTCTTTGCTACACATTTGACATGGGAATTGCTTTACACAGCAAGAGGGGGAAACATCTATTTCTGCAAACTGTCACTCAGGGAGCTGCTTAAAATTTGACAGCACTGAGATTATTTTTATGATAAAATACTAAATCATTGCCAACACAAAGGTGAATGGTTCAGGCTGTCAATCCGAGGTCTCATAACATGAACTGAAATATGGGGTTCAGCGGGCCAAAAGGTTTCTAACAAAACATTATTAAAGTTAGAAAATTAAGTAATCCAAAGCAAGGAAACTCCACTATGAATTGGCCCTCCCCAGTGCCAAGCTATCCTTATTTTCCAAATTCAGTTTATCTATTTTCATCCTTATGCCCCAGGTCATTTCATCTCTTCATTTTATGCTGGTGGCTTTCTCTCAGGTAATGAATACCAAAAGAGAGAATCAGAGTGAGGGAAGCTGTTGGCTTTTTTTAATGCCACAAATTAAATTCTGGAACATCCTCAAAAAGAACGTCCATTGTGACACTAAAGGGAGAAGATGGAGTAATCATCTGTGTGCTACAGTTTTTCTGAGCTTGGTCATTTTGAGACAGATCTTCATAGTCACATCTCTTGTTTATAAAGGCCCTGTAACAAAACCTACAGACACTAGAACTTCTTACAGAAAAGTTTAACAATTTTTTTTTAAATGGGTGAACCCATTTCTTTTTCCCCAGTCTTTTTCTTGGAAATTACTGAACTGTTTGGCTAAAAGGTTCCATAGAGCAGAATATAGCCTGAGTCAGCATGGAAACTATCACCACTAATGATTTAAAGTTTGGCAAAACTGTAAATAGCAGAGCCCAGGTCTCCAAGTGAGTCAATCTTATAATACATGGGGCAGTCAAACCATCCTATATGATAAATTGTCATAGCTTCCATTGCACAATTTGAAAGCCTCTGATATTTGTGAGAGACAGGTTGGCAGTAGAGCCCTTTACTGGTGAGCACAGCACATAGAGGTTCCCTAAAATCATACAGCAGCTGCTGGTAGACCTGGGATGTCACTCAGAAGGACTGACCTCAGATTTCCCCTGTAACCACCGACTGCCCTTGGTTTTGCTTGGCTCAACAATGCTTCCTCTCACTCAGTTACATCACTCTCCCATATTTACTTCACCGTTGTCTCCCTCTGACTTCTCTTCCCCTTCTCCTTTTTCCTTGGTTTCCCTTCTCACAGAATTTCAGCCTTTACCCATATACTTTCCCAAGATATCTGACTGAGAGTTTAAACCAGTTTGGCTGCCTTAGACAAGAGGTATGGTTTCCATTCCAGGAGACAACCATGCTGGGCACGTATTCCCTGCTCACTGTCACCCTCTTCACCTCACAGTTCGGGATTTCTGGTAGGCCTCAGGATAAAAAAGGAGACAGGTTGGATTGCTTTCTTGGTGGCTATGGGAAGAAGAGCTGGAAGCCTGGTCTAGTGTCTGTAGGACGTGTTTATATGTCACATTCCATGTGGCAGAGGAAAGTACCATTATATATGACTGTAATCTCTGGTTACATTTGGAATTTGGCAGTTCCCTGATTGAATTGCATCATATTTATGTTGCCTCAGACAAGTCCTAATTATGAACATTTTGATTTTTCCACTAGTTTTCCCAAGAAGTTCACCATGCCCACATCAATCAGATCTGAATTATTTTAGCCCTTACACAAATGTGCTTTTTTTGGTTAGATTGAATGTGTATAGGCTGGATGTGAGGCTTTCCAATGTGACTTCATTTCCTAGTAGGAAACAAGCACAGGGATTCAAGGTATGTCCCACTGCCCAGCTGAGGGACAGCATCCCTGGCAGCAACTCTCTGCAGACAGGCCTGACTCATGAGTTGGGGCTGGCAGCAAGGAAAGGAGCTGGGCACTGTGAGGGGTGCAGGGAGGGGGACAACAATCACCCAGAAGAGCTCTGTCCCTGGAAAGGGAGAGGTCTCTGTCATTCCCTCCTCCTCCATGGAGTCTGATTTTATGAGCAGCAGGAGTACCTGTGTGCAGACTGCTGGGGACACAGGCAGCAGAACTGCTGGCACAGGTTACCCTCCGGGGACTTGTAAACCTCCAGAAAATTAAAAGGGGGAACAGTGAAGATACTGAGGCATCCCAGCAGGTCACTGGGCTTGAACTGGAGAAAATGAATCCCAAAAAACCCACATGGCAGACCTGATCAATGTTTTGTCACTGCAGTCCCCAGGCAGTGGAAAAGCAGAATGGACCCATCCAAACTGACTATTCGATTCAGGTCACAGACCATACACAAGCAGCTAAAGATCTCCCATACCCCTCTGTCCCTAGAAGCAAAGTGGCTGCATTTGCCAGGGTCCCATGCCAGCATTAATGCTCCCTTCCAAGGGTAGCTGGCTGGCTTTTGGTGTCTGTGTATCTTTGCCACAGGCAATCTGCAACTCCCAGATAGCTGGGAGCCCGCTGCATTGTGAGACTGCTTTGCTTCCCACTTCTTTGCAGATGAATTGGCAGGATAACCTATAAACCTATGGCACAGGCTGAAATTTTCAGTCTGAGTGGGTTCTGACTTGTAACCTTCAGCTAAGGGGAAAACATACGTGGAGTTTGGCAGGCCAGGTAGAGGATTTTGACCTCTAAGATTTTGCCTCTTTGTAAGTTTTGCCTTAGAGATGATATGGCAGCAAAGCAGGGTGGGGATCCCTTCCTGATCTACCCAAACATGTCCTAATGGGATAGAGATCTGTACTTCCCAGACCTTTTATCAAACCAACAAATGCAGCCAGGATAGCAAGCCTGAACTTTCAAAAACTCAGAAATCAAGCTCCGAAACATCACAGGACTTGCTTAAAACCACAAGGTGTTTCTCAGATGTTTCCTCTGGGCACTGAGCTTTTATTTCATATTCAAGTGGAAACCAAGAGGAACATATTCTTTCTAAAAGAAACCCTGAAAATATTTCACATGATCACTAGATTCCAAAAGATTAAGAATAAAACATAGAGTCACGAAGGCTTTCAACTCTCATAAAAGTCTGGAAATAACTTATTTTGATTTCAAAACCCTCTAAGCTATAAAAGGAAGATTTTTCGTAAAGCAACTCTGACTCATTCTAACACATTTTCTCTTCATTCATATGTTCTTTTGACTCAGACTAAAAGACTTGGATTGCAAAGCCTCATGCATGTGTGTGTGTTCTTTTTTTTTTTTTTACTTCACAGCTTTTTTTGGGAAATACCTCAATGAATACAATGGCAGCTACATCCCTCCTGGGTGGAGAGAGTGGGTTGGATTAGTGAAGAACTCTCGCTTCTATAATTACACCATTTCTCGCAATGGTAACAAAGAGAAGCACGGATTTGATTATGCAAAGGTATTTTCCAGACACATAAATGACACATGATTAATCCATATAAAAATAACTTTCAGATAATTAATTAATTAAACAACTACAACCATGAAATTGAGATGTCATTTTCTCTCCAGGGCATTTCAGATCAATTTCCACCTGAGAATATTAATCACTCAACAGAAGAATGTTCCCAAGGCTCTTCAGTGGAGCCTGGTGATGCCTCCCTCCTTCCTCCCCTCCCTCCCTCCCTGTACCTGACAGAATGTGATGTGTTGGTGGCAGAATCAAACAGTAAATAGAAGCCTTCCCCAAAAAGAATTGTGTTCTTTGCGCTACTGAACTTCAAAGTTTGCTGAGTGTTGTCAGTTATTACCCACAGAAGAGCCTTGGTTAATGTTGTTTTCCATTATAGAGTGCACACCAAAGAAAGACTGTATGCCTGTGGTGTCAGACTCCGGATATGAGTATGAGAGTAGATAAGGGCAAGAACACGGCTGTTGGAAAAGTTCTGAGCTTGTTTGTGCTCTTGACAAAGTGTGGAAAGTATGCCAAGGGGACCTGCCCACTGCCATGAAGTTTCTTGGAAAGGCTTAGGAGGCCAGATCTCAGACAGACCAGCCTGCAGAAAGCAATCTGGAATTTCCTCAAATTGCAGCTCAAGGAAGATGATACAGATGTTGCAGCTGTGGTTTCTGACCCATGTAATGAGTTTTTATTGGAAGCTAGCAATGCCTGTTTCTGATTTTCCCATCCATAGAAATTACATTATACTGATTATATATTTATGCAGAGTAAAAAAAAAAGGAAATATAGAATACTGGTTAGTTATACATTCCTTACACTCCCTGTGTATGTAGCTAGAATAAACAGGGGGAAACAGGAGGGGAGTAGATGCTTTGGGAGAGCAGTCATACAGTCATACATTTCACTCAGGCCACAAACCCAGAAATTATCACAGCCCTGGTACCTCACACTCATTATCCATTTTGGAAATTAAAGGATCACTCACTGTCTCATACATATGCTTGCAGGTTTTGTAGCAGCCAGGGCTACTGTGCGTGTTCCAAGTGTGCTGCAGGAGAGGGGCAGGGGCAGGGGACAGGGGGCAGGTGAGCAAGGAGGTCACAGCTTGTTGCCTTGTCCTAGCACTGACATGCGACACAGACCTTGTCCCTCAGGCTCTGCTTTTGCAGCTGTTCAGGGCCTCGAATCCACAACATAAGATTAGTCATGCCTGGAAGTGCTTGAAATTACAAACATTGTCTCAGCACTTTCTCAATGAAGCTCGAGCTAGACCTCCAGGCCAACAGTGAATACTCCAAGGTGGCAGGTGGTTTAATTTAAGTTTTCATCTTTTTTTCTTAGTTCCATTTCCTCCCTTTTCCTTGTAGGCTTCCATTTGCCACCTTAGCTGTGGGTTAAGCCAGTTTATTAGCAAGTCACAACCTTAATCTCAGCAGCTGCACTGCTTAAAGTTGCACAATTAAATGAACAGAGCCCGCAGGAATTCAACTGCTCCCTGCATTCTCATTTGCAATTTCTTTGATTAAGATTTTTTGCAATCTGTTGCCTGTTGTAGCTGTCTTCCACTTTGTACATATGCAAAAGTATAGTCTGAACAAAGAGTGTGCAATAAAGGTTTATGTAAACATAAAACCAGATTAAGATTAAATGTTATTTGGGAGCCATTACCTTGTGAGGTGTTTTATCAATGAAATTTAAGAAACTTCTTTGTCAGTACTGTCTGCCATTTTAAATGTTACTTAGCATTATATTACCAAATCTGGTAATCAAATTTACTTTATACTTTCTGTTGTATCTGATTTGCAAAATACTGTCTCATTTTATGTGGCATTGCCTGCTTAAGAAAGTAATTACTGCTCAGTCTCCCCTATGCTCCCTCAAATCATACATCTCTTTGATGGTATGCTTTTACTTCCTGATCTGAGCTTTAATGAGGACTTGAAAAATAACATAATAACATGATAGTATGTGATCTAATTAATCATGCACTTTGTAACTTTTGCTTTGTGTTAATCGTATGTTCCAGGACTACTTCACAGACCTAATCACTAATGAGAGCATTAATTACTTCAGAATGTCTAAGAGGATATATCCCCATAGGCCCATAATGATGGTCATCAGCCACGCTGCACCCCATGGCCCCGAGGATTCTGCACCGCAGTTCTCAGAGCTCTACCCCAACGCTTCACAGCACATGTAAGTGAAACTCACACACTGCCAGACCTGCTCCTGGTATCTGCTTCTGCGAGGAATTTGTTTATGGAGACAGCTCAGGAACAGGGAATTCAAATATAAGACACTCATGTAAGCAGAGAATGTTTGCTTGTTTCTTTTGCTGTGCTTGTTCCTTTTGCGGGGGAGAGTGACAGCTCTGACCATTATTAAAGCAGAGAGAAGCTCTTTTCCTCCTGGGAAGTTGTGGGAGATTAAAAGGTCAGTATTTGGCTTTGTAAGGGCAGCTTCTTACAATACCCTGAAAATATGTAGACACAGGTCAGGATCTGTTGGAAAGATATTGCTTCCTTCGTTTCCCTCTAAGATATGTGCTTCCTGGGCTCCAACTAACTGAATGCATTGAGAGTTAAAACACCCTTTTGAAGCTTTTGAGTGCACCAGATTTGTTTATACACCAGATACTGGCAGATTCCCAAAATAGCCTATCAGACTGCACTTTTAAATAACATGCTTCATCTTTTCTGGTGATTAAACTATAACAAAATCCCTCAACTCTTCATTTTGTTTCAAGAAGAAAAAGCAACTTCAGGTAAAAATCTGTGGAGAATCCACATCTGTGGATTCCTCATCTCATTTCCTACCTTGAATATTTGGGGTCCTTTTCATTTTAGTGAGATGCTATGGAAGATTTCTATTGCACTTGTGACTCCCATGGGTTTGTGGACCAGTCTTTCCATTTGTTCTGAAAAAAATGTATTTGCACATCTTTAAAAAACAACCCATCAACAACAAAAAAACCACAAAAACATCTTTATAAAATATTTCAGCTGGATTGTACATTTATCTGTCCTCTCAAAATGAGGATGAATCAATTTCATTAGACAGTGAGAAAGCTCCTTGGTCTAAAAATTGTATTTTGAACACTCTGCAGTAGCTCACATACCAGGATGGTTTTTCAACTTACATCAAATACTTTAAAATTTCTAGGAGTAGTAGTTACTGCATGAACTGCATGGATAAACTGATCACTAGTTGGGGCCAGAAAGAGATTTGCTGTTCGTGGCACATGGTTGCATTTTTGTTGTTTTGCATCTTTTATCCTCTTACTGGCTGCCACTTTCTAGATACGCCAGTTTCCCTGACCTTGTAATCTTACATTCTTCATGATCCCACATTCCTGAGACCAGCCTTTGCAAGTAATGCAAACCAGTCAGCAGTATTTTGTAGTTACTTAAATATTCAGAGTAGTTTCCACCAATATAGGGAACTAAAGAAGTTGAGATTTTAGTTGGTAAATAAGGTAGACGTGAATACATGAAACCTGTTATATTGGGCTGTATGGAAGAACATTCTCAGTCCTGAATTATGTGCTCCAGCAGAAAGTAGCAGGGAACAATGGTGGAGCAAGGGGGAAAGTAAAACTACAATTTTTTTTCCCCTGTTTTTCTAGTTTCTGAAGATCATGAGTTTAGGTAAAACATCCAGGTCAGTGTGCCCCATTCTCTTTGCATTGGTTTAATCTCTTTTTAAACTCTGGTGGCAGCCCCATCATCCTGTGGCAACAAGTTCTACAGTGTCACTTTGTGCACTGGGGACAAAGGGCTACTTTTTCTTTCCTTCTAAACCTGGAGCTTCATTATGCCACCTGTGTCCCCTACTTCCCATCCTGTGAAGAGTAATGAATAGTCACTATATCAAATTGAAAGGATTTCTCCCATGTCTCCTTTCAATTGCCGCTTTTCACTGCAAGAGAGTTATATCTATTTGTTCTCACTCCATTCAACAGATTGTCTCCCATTTAGTGGCACAGACTGCCTGGCCTCAGGCAAGCCATCCTGCCTGCTGGGGGACTATCCATCATACAGGAGGGCAGGATCCAAACTGCTTCCGTTTAGCTGTGGGGACGGTGTCTGGGAGAAAAGCACTGAATCATTGTATCTCACCCTACCTCTCCCCAGGCCAAAGCAACTCATTTTAGGCTCCTTGCTCCCTTCTGACAAGTGCTTGTAGGAACTTGCTTTGGTTTATCATGCTCTTGACACTTTCTGCTGCTTGGTGTTTTCAGCCTGCTTGTTTTCTAGCTTGTTCTGGTAGAACAAAAGGCTTTAGTTAGTCTCCAAATTTTTAACTGCCTCTCCACCTTCTATACAGGTTACATGTTACCTGCAAAGATTAAGTAAAATTCTAGCTTAAGTTAATTTTTATTTTTGTGGGCTCCTGGGGTCTAAACACCTTGCTCTGCTAGGCTACTTGTGAGAGCACTCAGATGTGCTTCTTCTTTTCTTCTGGTGTTGTTGATTTCTTGGCAAGCTTCTTGCAAAGAGTTTTTTTTCAATGACCTCAAGAGATCCTTGCTGGCTTGTTTTGTGTTTCTTATTGCATTGACTGACTGCATGTGTTAAAGTTCAGTCTGCAGACTGAGAAATGAGACAAATTGAAGATAAACTGCTAATTTGGGTTTGGGTGGCTGAAGATTCCAACTGATTTCTCTATCAAAAATGTGAGCAACGTGCTCTGAAAGATATGAGAAGTTCAGTTCTCACAGAAATATTCTGTGTTCCCTATGAAAACAGAACAAGAACAATAAAATCCCTCCTGCCAAGGTTTGTGTAATTTGAACATTTAACCCTTAGGTTTTCTTCCTTGGTGGTCAAGCACCATTTGAATCTCTTTCCTTCTGACCTTGGGTGACAGCCATCTGACCTTGGATTTTGTTTTTAAAAATGTAGTTGCTGTATCATGTTACTGTAACGCCTACCTCCAACAAAGAAGGGAAACCAGGTCAAAAGCCGCTTGCTGGCTTAACAAACTGAGATGGAAGGTTATACCTACAAACCAAGGATTAAGATAGCCTGTCAACCACATGCAAGAAGTTTTGCTTAAGAGAACAGTAGCTGAAGCAGACCCTTAAACTACATGATGTCTCTTTGCTGGTAAAATGCCCTGCTAAAGATTGAAATGCTGCCTCCATAAATTAAAACAAAACAAAACAAAACCAACATCAAAAAAACAGCCCAAAAGTTTGTTTAGAATAAGTTTTCCACTGGCACATATAAAGAAGGGAGTGGCCACGGCAGGAAATACTCCAGTTCAGGGAGAGCTCTGCCCTCAAGTGTGGGCATCTATTAGTCTCATTTCCTCGCTTATCAACATGGCAAGAATTAAATCAAATGAATGCAGCAGCAAAGTCCTTAAGATTTATGAAAAATACATCAAAGGCAAAAAGAAAATTAAGAATCACATGCCATCATTATGTTACAGTCCTGTCCTCCTCGGCACAAACAGGCTCTGGAGTGGCGTGGAAAGTCTTACAAAGACAAGAACAGTAATGATGTGTACACTGTTTACTTATTAAATGATTCCTGTTAATTCTTATTAACTCCAGTTTAAAATCAAACACAAACTATATCATTTGTGAAGCAGCAGACTATTGTATTTAAGCATCCATTCTCCCTTCCCACTCTCCCACTTCTCCTCTCCATAATGTATGTCCCATTTCTGACATCTAAAAATATTTCTGAAGGTTTATCCTGGCTGCTATCATCATAATAAGTGAAATATTTTCTGAAAATAAATCATATTAATGCATGTACTCTAACTATCCCCAGACATTATTTCCATGAAAGAAAATGGGACTAGAGAAGAAGTACTAGATGAAAGCAACACATAGATTTTTGCTGTAGTAATAAATATCATCTCTTAGGGAGCGGAGTTGTTAGATGTTTGGAAACATTATTGTTAAACATGAAGTTATGTTACAGGACAATCTTGTTTCATCAGACAGCTGAGCTTTTGGAAAGCTTTGACTCAAAGGATGCTCTGATGAAAGCCTGAATTATCTGTTATGCTCAGGGCCTCTGGCACTTTAACTTCCCTTTACCTTCCAGTGTGAACCAGTCTTAGGGGAACTGTGAATCAGACCTAGGCTGTTTATAAGCTATGAAGTAAACAAACATTAGAAGCAAAAATCTGCAGGAGGAAGGTTTACTGAAGAATGTAAAAAATGGAAATCTGAACCACTGCTGACTGTGCTGAGTTGAAATACTTGGGCTGGCAGGAGGACTCATAGCCAGATTTTATGACTACCTGGAAGCAATCCTATTGCCAAGCTAGAAACATTAGGAGGAGCAGATAGAAATGGAATCTGATCTATCTTGGAATAGATGAGAAAGCTTCACAAGCTAAGAAAAGCTAGGTGATATGAAAGGCAGAAGTTTATATTTCCATTTAAAGATCATATGAAGGGTGCTGATATACCAGGTGTGTAGGTCTGCAATAGTGAAGCATCAAAAGAAATGTTGTAGCTCTGGATCCACAGAGCAGTGTTCAATGTGAGTTTGGGGTTTGAGGTGGCTGCATCTGGAATCATTGAGGCCAAGTCTCAAACATCTGTCAGTAACAGTGGCACTTCTTGTAATGTGGACATGGGGCCATTAGAGTGGGATCATGCATTTGCATCAGTAATAAATCTTGACATGTCAGTGGGCAGTGTCACTGCTGGCCCGAGGCCTGCTTGGACTCCTGACTTAGAGATAAGTGATCACAATCATCACACGCGTCATTGTGAATGTGATTTCAAAGACAAAAAGAAATGCTGGGAAATAGAAATGTAAGTAATATTCTAGTTGCACAATTAACTTCTGCAGGAGCAACAAATGATGTTTTCTAAATGAAAAAGGTGTTATATTTAACAGGCAACAACTGTTTCACTTCTTTATTCTAAAATATAGCAGTTGTGCTACATTTGGGGAGTGAAACTTTCATACCCCACATATCCAGATCTATAAATATCACTGGGTTTAAAAGAGTCCCATTTTAAAAGGCAGAAAAAGCAGACCCAGAGTGGTGAAATTCAACTTCACATTAATAATGGCCATAGCCACTAGTTGTGGGTTTGGTTTTGGTTTTTTTTACTTTTAATTTTGCCCAGAGCCTAGGCTTCCTGCTTTCCAAGAACAGTGTCTAAACCTGGAAGTCTACTTTCCCTGGAAACAAAGAATTTTCTTCCTTTGTTTATTTTCACTTGAAGAAACATGACCACTTGTGCCATGTTTCCTAATCATATTTCAAAGAATAACAGAGGTGCTAATTCTGTACAGAAACTATTCATTTTTCTCAATCAGTTTTACCAAAGGTATTGCTTTAAAATGTTGTTGACTTTTATTTTTATGAAATAAAAGTGTTCTCAGGGTATCTAAGTACTGTATTATTTTCACTAACTAGAGGACTCACAATCCAAACAGAAGATTAGCCAAACACTTTTGGGACCAAACCCCCTGAGAACTTTATGGAATTATTCAAACCCAACATTTTTAGGCAGTAGTTTTGTGAACATAATTTCTTTTGTTGAATAGAAACAGGAGGGAATTACAAGTAAATAGGGGCAAACACAGATTTTTACTATGAGCAATTGAACAAATGTTTGGAAACATACTTGTTTCTCTCCACATTATCCCATCTGTTAGAGATGTATATATTTAGATTAATTTTTTAGAAAGCAAATGTTAATTTAAAGTTGTACTAAATTCTTGAAGCTCGTAAAACATGCTGTACTCTCCCAATTCTTTCTTAAAATATCTTTTTGTAATAATGATTTGCAAAATGACTGTATTCCTTTTATTTCATTCAATATGACAATTCAGTTCAGTTACTAGTAGAAGCTAGTGAAATTTGTTTCTGAATTATTTGTTTGGGGACCCCATTTTAATAGATCCTCAAGTACAAGCATCCATTTTTGGGGTTGCTGGGCATTTTTATTGTTTCTTGCCTAAATTAAAGTTATTGTGGTACCTTAAAAGCCAAATAAGATGCCTCCTTAATTTAGAAATTACAATTTAAATGTATGAATATAAAATATAAATATGTTGTCAGAGAGAGTTACTGAGGCCTTTTGATTGCAGCAGTGACTGCTAATACTGCTCCTTTTCTCTCAACATAAGTATCTACTTGAACTGATGTTTACAGACAAATTAGAGATTTTGTGGATAATCTTTTATTAAAAATGCACTAATGCTTATGAATTTTTATTCCTTCCATAGTCTGTAGATCACTTGATTATCACTGCAAAATTTCTCTCTAAACTTATTCACACAGGTGACTGATCACTAAATCTCAGGGTGAAATATTTTCATTATGAGTATGCTTTTATGGAAAACTGCCTATGCTCAGCATTTGTTATTGTTATATAACAGCTGGAATTTTTTTTGTTAGTTTTACTGAGGGTATCAATTCAAAATTTTAAGAATTTAGTCTTCCAGTGCCAGAACAGATCTTTTAGGGAGTGCCAAGTGGTCTCTGTGTATTAAGTTCCTCACATTATGCGTTGGACAAATAAAAGTGAGCTACAGAGCAATCTAGATTTGCCCAAATTAGTATATTCTGCAGGAATGACAAGTACTACAATAGCAACTTGCCAGACTTAGAGGCCATGGATAACCTGAAAATAATGGGCTACCTGGCACTGTCTGCTGATCATGGATTAGCTAATGAACTCAGCACAAGATGGCCTGAGAGGAGGCCATGGAAGACATGGCACACATCTTCAACTTCAATCTTCCAGTGCAAAGAGGAACCAAGGAAATGTAGATGTCAGTGATACTTTATACCAGTACTTGTCAATACAGACAAGTATTGACAAAACTGAAGAAATAGAAACAGTGACACACCATGCCATAATGACTTTCAAGGACTTACAGCAGCTGAACATTTAACTGATATCTCCAGCTGCTTCAAGAAAAAATGTCACGATATAAAATTATTATCACTGACCAGGAAGAGCTCTGTCTACATGGAAAAGTTTTCAGTAGTCAGCAGTATTCTCCCTAAGATTTACATCTGCACTGGTTGGTTGGTTGGTTGGTTGGTTGGTTGGTTAAATTTATACCAAAATAAAAAAAAAGGTAGATAAATTTGAGGGCAGTGTCAGATCTTGTGCCTGGTAACCAGTGCCATTCTGGTGGGTTTCTGAAAGGCCCAACAAACATGGGTACACAGGGAATGTGTACAAAATGAAAGGTTTTGGAATTCCTTTCTGTCTCTTCCTTAGTACTTTCTCCAACATTATGGACCCCTGTTTCACATTTATCCATCAGCCAGTGACACTGGATATTTCACAGAAGGTTCCTGTTCCTTGAATTGCCTGGGAGGAAAATTCTGCTCTCTCTCTGCCTGCTGCATTTCTCACCCAGAAAATTCAAAATGCATTTGGAAAGTGTCTGTGAAAGGTTTTAACTGCTCTGCTAAACCCCTGAGTGCTGCTTTTTAAAACTATCCATTATGTGGAGGAGGCTGCTCACAATAGCCTGGGAACATAAGACCTGAGCCTGCTTCAGCAGCTGGCTCTCCTTCCTGGCACAGCAGCAGGCTGTCACCGCGCTGCCTGCAGAGCGCAGTTCACAGCCACCTCATCCCTCTGTGCCTGGGGCACTCAGGACCCCACTGGAAAAAAAACAGGGTTTTACTAGGAGATGCTGATTAATCAAAAATGAACTCTTTCATGGAAAAACATCTTGTCTGACAAACTTCCAAGGAAAAAGAGAAAAATTTGCACTGAAAGTATCCTTCTTTTCTGTGGGATTACTGATAAATGGTAGGTGACAAAATTCCTAAGGCTTCCTTCTTCAAGGGTCTCCCTCTGCTAGGACTGCTGGCTAGCCAGCAACACAGAGGGCTGTGCTCCTGACATAAATCTTATTACTATTATGACAGTATTCATTTTAAAAAGCAGACTTCAACCATGGGAAATTACAAAAACTATGACTTTTCAACATGAAATAAAAGATTTTTCAACAGAAAAGGAATTCTAATTTATGCTTGTCTTTGCTCAGTAGGGAGCTAACCTTTTCATACTTCTTAATCTCTATCAAAGTCCCATGACACTGTTGCATCACTTCTCTTTTCCCTTGAGATTAATGATTAAGTAGGTTAGTCAAAACTTGATGTGTGTATTAAAGACACACTTCTCAAATTCTACCTAACTTCTCAAATTATGCTCTCCAGTTAGAATGTGGGCTACATAAACTTATTGAAGTTGACTGTCAGTTTACTGTGTTATCCTTTCAGCTGATTTTTGTCTTCAGAATATGTAGTTAAAGGTTATACATATGATATCTGATATAAAAATCAACTGCTTCCATGTAAAGAAAAATAAAACCTAAGTGAAGAACTGGTCTATGACTCTGAGTTATACAGTATTCTGATATTTTCATTATAAAAAAAGACAACTACACATACATATTTCAGCAGAAAAATGTACCTTTTGTTAACACACGTTATAATTTTTAGTACCTAAACAGCAAATTAATATTGAATTTCATTTTTCTTGTAAACTGAAAAGAGAATAAAAATAATCAAATTAATCTAATTACCCAACAGTACTTTTTCACTTTCTCTTTATGTTTAATTTTTAAATGTAATGCTGCTGGTTCATGTATCGTGTACTGCAATGTACTAGAAACAGGGGAGAAATAAAACCCAGAGAACTTAATGACAAAGCCTAGATTCTTCTTTCTAGAGAAGGGAACTGCTCATACGTAGGTGAAACCATTATGGGAAATGGATATTGCTTGGTTTCTCTTCACCTTGTATTTGTCATGTATGCTAGGCATAAAAACAAGAATGATGGAGAGCTTTTGCAACATGTTTCTCTGTAGAGAAAATTTACTTGACACATTTTTTGCCACACATTTTCTCCCAAGGTGATACCTCTGGGAAAAGATTCTTGTTTCTTATAGGATATCTTTCAAAAATACACTAGCTGTGGATAGAACACCACTCTTAAATATTCCTTTTGATGTTTGTGCAAACTCCTAAAGCATCATTCTTTGCTTGAGATAGGAGACTGTGCCATACTTCTTCTTTGTACTAGTATCAATAGCAGTGTTAGCTCAGTTTTGTTGTCATGGTTCATTTTATGCTTGTAATGCACTGTGCTTTGCACTCACATTGAAAATAACCCTTCAACAGTATTTAGTGTAAAACTAACTGTAACACTGGTGGTATTCTTTATACTGACTACTAAAATTTCTTTATCCCACTGGAAAATATCTTTCTTTGACTTCTATTTAAAGGTAATTTCTCTACTGGAAGTACCAGGGCAATATACCTTAATATTAAGTAAGAAATCCTTTTTAATCTCTAACTTCCTTATTTTTTCTTATCTGTATGGGATGCACCATTCAGATAAACCTTTTTTAATAATTACAGGTTTGTCTGAGAAATAGATTTTGGCAAATCCCAAATATTAACGTGGTACACGTAGTGGTCTTTGAGTCTCAGAGAAAGCTTGGAAAGCAAGTGGTTAAAATATTTTGAGGAGGGGATACATAACCCAATGAATCTGGAAAGCCACTGAAGTGATGTTTGTTGATATCTGTCAGACCCCACGTGGAATTTGTGACTTAACTCTTTGTTGGCTATTTCTGTGTTGGAGGGGTTCCCACCTCCCTCTGATGCCCGTCATGCTGCACAACTTTTGAGATCTGTTCTTTTCCTCCAGTACTCCCAGCTATAACTATGCACCAAACATGGATAAACACTGGATTATGCAGTACACAGGGCCCATGCTGCCAATCCACATGGAGTTTACCAATGTCCTGCAGCGAAAAAGACTTCAGACCCTGATGTCAGTTGATGACTCTATGGAAAGAGTGAGTGCAAGAAACTGCTGTGAATACAATCTTGTTAGTCGGTAACAAAATTAAATTAATTAATTCTTTCTTTACCTTCACCAACCACATTCTGGGGAAAGTCACTGTACTATGAGGAATTATTCCACTTTTTCCCAGTGGAATTGAATTCTGGTTCTCTGCAACACGAGGCCAAGCTCCTGGCTTCCTTCTTTCAACTGCTGGGTCAAAAAAACAGTGGGCTTTTTTAAAGGGAAAAGTCACTGGGCCTAGTTTAAAGACAGGTATTAACAGAAGATGCATCACCTGTGTGTACACATGGACAGACACAGGTGCACACATGACAACTTCTATTCATTTCACACACTCCATTCACAGTTTATCCTTCAGCTGAAATCTGGGAACTGGCAAATCACAGCAACTCAGGTGTCAGTCTACAAGTGTTTGCAGAAGTTAGGCAATGCAGTGCACTGCTAATTATAGGTAACATGATACATGAACTATTAGGTTTACTTTGTATGACTTTTTGTTCCAAAATCAAGCACCATGACCAAAGATCTTCCCCTAGAGAGATTTCTTTAAACTTTAATAAAAATTTACAGCTTTTTCCCAAGACCACAACTGTAAGGAATGGGAAAGTTGTAGACTAGCACAGTAAATCAAATCTTAGTACCTTTTCCCCTAAAGCTGTAGCAGACTATTTTCACAAGCTGTGTGTGAGTACACAATGAATTTTGAACATAGTAAGGAAACTACCCCACCATTACCATATTTTTTCTATTCTAATTTTCTGGAGCTGTTTAATTGTCCCCTCTGTCAAGTGTGAAATTGAACTGGTAGGTTCAAGATTTTTTCAGAGCACAGTAAAGGCAAGATGTACAAATGCCAGACCCCAGAATCTGTCTCAGCTGTGTCACTGATGCCCTGTTTGGTCCTCTGTATTTAAGGGTTATAAATGATGGTTACACACGACTCTGCACAAAACATGTTTTGCTACACTTAACTCAGAGTTCTTTCTGTGTTGGGTTGCAGTTACACCAAATGCTTGCAGAGATGGGAGAACTGGAGAATACCTACATTATTTACACTGCTGACCATGGATACCACATTGGGCAGTTCGGACTGGTCAAGGGGAAGTCAATGCCATATGACTTTGATATTCGAGTTCCTTTCTTTATTCGTGGTCCAAGTGTGGAGCCGGGATCAGTGTACGTTCCCTTATGTCTCTAGCACAGCTGTTGAGCCTAATGCAAAATGTTTCTGAGAACATGTAATTATCACTCTGTCTAGTTTCATTTCATAAAGGATGCCCTATTATTGCAGAGCAATGAGTCTCACAAACAGGCAGTTTTATCACTTTGCATATTATGAATAAGTTATAATGCAGATGAGAAAACTGTAATGCATAGTCCTGTAGGGTTAGAGCTTGGGTTTTGCTTTTAAAAATGATGTACTCATCTTTACTGCTCACTCTGTCATTTAGCATCATGCCCTCCTTGTCAATGAGATAAGAGCAGTGTTGCTGCTGCACCTCCTTGTTTAATCGTGCTTAACTTTTTCTTTGTGATGTCAGTCTGCAGTACTGGCCTATCGTTCTCAGTTGTAGACTTCAAAGGGGGTTTTCTAAACTTAGCACTTCTGTAGAGCTTTACATCTTCAAAGCCCTGATAAGTATTAATTATCATTCTATTTCCAAGAGAATGTGAAGACTTACACATTGAACACATGGCAACTATGACCTTTCCTGTTGATTTGCAGTGTGCCTCAGATAGTTCTGAATATTGATCTTGCTCCAACAATTCTGGATATAGCAGGCCTTGACACACCTCCAGATATGGATGGCAAATCTGTCCTAAAGCTTCTGGACTTGGAGAGACCTGGAAACAGGTGGGTCCCATGATCCTTTTTTAGGCAGTTCAGAAGCAAACACCTAAGTAAATCAACAGCTGAGTGGAAAAACAGATTCTGTGAAAATGAGTTGTGTCATGGCAACGACCACAGCTTTCCCATTTCAAGAGTCTCTTAAGTAGTAGATCTATAAAATTGTGTGTATATGCAAGTGGAGAGCTGTTTTTTAAAAAATAATTTGTTAACACTTATAGTGCTGTACTTCAGTGCCAGCAGTAAATGTCATTATTTTACTTTCAGGTTTCGAACAAACAAGAAGACCAAAATTTGGCGTGACACATTTCTAGTGGAAAGAGGGTAATTATTAGGGGTGAGAGAGTTTTGGGAGAGCCTGCCTGCTGGGAATACTCCCTTGTACATGCTTTCCTTTCTGCTTCCTCCTCTTCATTTTTATGGTCAGACAAGCAGTAAATTTTGTGAGCAAACTGACAGGCATGACTTTTTTCCTACTTTCCCACCACTGCCTTTGCAATCTACTGTGCTCCCAAATCCCTTTCTCTGAAGAAATTTGAAAGCATGCTTTTCTGGTTATTCTCCTAGCCTCTTTCCCGAACACTGTGCTTGTGCCCACTTTTGTCATTATCTAAATAATTTTTTTTCCCAAATCTCGGCTTCAAATCCAGCTGTGTAGAATCCTTTTATCATCTGATTTTGTATTTTCTATAATGTATTAGAAGCATTCTTCATTTTTGTTCTAGCTAAGACTTGTGTGTAATTGAGATTCATTACTATAATTGCTTCTCTCCTTGCTGATAACTCCTTATACCCTCTTACATTGCCAGTTGTTGCTGTGAAACTTTTCTCTGGATAAAAACTTTACAGCAATTTCCTTTTGGTACTTTATAACTTTACAGATTATGAAAACCTTGTCTGATGTATAACAAAGCAGTGCGTGAAAGACACATCATAGTATGTAAGATACAGCCAAACTTGTGCTGAGTATAAAAGTCCTGTTGTGTCTTCAGCTGCATTTTCCAGCCAAGAAAGTATTGCTTCAAAGAGTTTTGCTTTTTGTAAAAACCTACATTTATGTATGAATGGTGCTGAGCTGTACCAGTTAGACATATTTTAGCAGCATTTATTTATCTTCTGGCAATTTTCAGCCAGTCACCATAAGCTTTTTTTCAGTATGTGACCTACATTGAAAGTCAGTAACAGAAATGTGGGGATTTTTTTCCCTGAGAAGACATTAAACCTTCAAGTAGCTTCACTGTTCAAGTTACATTCATCCTTAGGGCTTAGAACAATGTATCTAAAACACTCCAATTTGTTTTTTAATAAGCAAATTTCTACGCAAGAAGGAGGAACCAAACAAAAACACTCAGCAGTCTAATCAACTACCAAAGTACGAGAGAGTAAAAGAATTATGCCAACAAGCAAGATACCAGACAGCCTGTGAACAACCGGGACAGGTAAGCCACAAGTAACTGCAGTTTTCTAGGTGTCACAGGGAAATACTCATTTTACACTATGGGTCAAAAGAACTTGAAGAGTATGGCTCTATGAAGGTAACAAAAAGATCACTGTTGTTAGTATCTTCAGAACAAAAGAAAACCAGACAAATTTCTCTAAGCAGTGGTCAAATTCAAGGTGTTGAAGACCTGGTCCTTCATTTGCTTAGTGCAGAACTTATCATAAAACTCCCGTGCTCAACCATAGCATGAAATGACTACTTTTTCTTTGATCATGTGCGTTGATAAATGTGCAAGATCATTCAGTGATAATTGTTAATGAGGGAGAGAATCTTTCTGAGCTGTGAAAGCTTCTACTCACTGGGCTAGTTCAGAATTTCCAAAGCAAGCTGGTTATTCCTAAGGTTACACATGAATTCATTTGCTGGGATGAACAACTGAACAGCACGCTTAGTAATCATCATCCTTTAATATTTATTGAAACACTTTAAATAGAAGGGTCCCCTTGCCCAGAAACACTCCCTATTTCAGGTCACTGTAAGGATTCAGGCAGTGATACCCATACTGAAGCATTACTTTTTCTTTTTGCAGCCTTAGTGATTTCAGTATAACACCTGACTCTGATACAAAGGTATAATTGACTGCTCATAAAACCAGAAATTACTGCACCCCTGACTACTATGCTTACGCCTGCATCTCTGCAGTGCACGCACAGGGAGAGAGCTAAATTAAGAAAAGTAATTCTGACTCCAAATTCTTTTCAATCCGTCCTGAATTAATGCAATACCTATGGTTACATACGAAGATGGATTTAGTGGGGCGATGTACAAGCGAGCTGCATCCTTCTCATTGACACCACCTTCAACCACGCTGGGGCACATGCTGGGGGCCCCAGGCAGTGGCCTGTGCCTGCCTTGCCGTCCTTGCAGTCCATCCCCGTCCGCACACACCTCCCCGCAGAAGTGTGAGGTGATTTCTCCCAGGCAGGCGCTTGCGCTTTCCCCTCAGATGTTTGCTCAGAGCGCCGCCGGCAGCCGAGGGCCTGGCGGAGCTCTCGGCCGGCTCTGCGGAGCGAGGGCACAAAGGCCGCTCTGTGCCGGGCCGGGCCCGCTCGCTCCGCGCCACCCATGGCGCCGGGCCCCGCGCGGGCCGCGCTCGGCACGGCCGGCCCCAGAGCCCGCCCAGGGAAAGGCTCCTGCTCCGGCCCTGCCTTGCCCCTTCGCCTCCTGTGGAGTCTAGGGTTACAGTAATTCTCGGTTAATCACAGATTGAACTGGATTAATGTTTCGGCTGTCACATCCTTGCTCGGGTCCTCTGTCACGGCTCTTACCTCACACATGCTCCTTGAATGCAGCCACTTTTGAAGGGATATACACAGTATCGCAGTCTCACCCAAGGGCAAAGTTTTCAGGAGTTCAAGAACTGCTGTTGTAAACAGAGATTAAATTTGAAAATCTGAATGCTTTATAAAAACTAAAGGAGATCAATGAAGTAATTTAGACTGTTAGATGCTAAAATGTTTCATTTTAAACTAACAAAATATTTTCTTTGCAATTATTCCCTATATTTTTGCCTCTTATGGCAAAATCCAGGTTTGGAATAGCTACTTCTCCACATATGAATAGAAAAGGTTAAGTGTCCTGACCAGATAGGAAGCAGTATCTTCCTATATGGAAGATACGGTTGAAGCAGTAGGAAACCCTGCTCACAGGCCTGTTCTCAGCCCAGGGCAGCAGACCAGCCCAAACTGGTGAATCCAGTTTGATCAAAGGATGAAGGAAGAAGGGCAGCAAGGAGACTACAAAAGCAATATCGTTTGTAATGGGTCTCCCACCTACAAACTCTCATCGAGGTCTTTTCAATGCTGAAGATGTGTTGGCTGCACAGAGCCCAGGAGCCCTCCCTCACAGCTGGATGAAAGACAGGGCTGAGCTGACCTCCTTGAGAACGATTTTCAGACACAGCCATTGGTTTGTACACATTATTTTCTTTAAAAAATAGACCAAGGCTGTCCCTGATAATTCCAACGTCCTGAAGGCTTCCTGCAGAGGTGTTGAAGTCAAATATGCCTATGGAAAACTTCTGTTGGGCAGAGCATCATGAGGGGTGAAGCATCCTCTGGGCTCGTTCAGCCCATGGGGCACAGACCGATTCCTCCCACTCCATCCACTCCTCGTGCTGCCCTGGGAAACAAGGCCAGTTTCTCTGTCAAGGACAGACTACCTGTGGTGCTCACAGGAAAGCCATCATAGAATAGGTAAAGTGTGACTTTAAAGACCAACACTGGACTAATATGAACTTCAGTGAGGCATTGCATGAAATAAGTACCTGCTGGATTTTTTCCGTGTAGAGAAGTTCTTAAAATGAAAAAAGTTAGTAGTTAATAAATGTACCTTAGTCCAAGCATGTTCCAATGTGCAGTTCTGAAACATCATAGTTTAATATGAGGTTCCTGCAGCAGATTTGCTCTAGTCATTTTGCACCTCATGGAAAAGAGAAAATATTGCTGTGCATGAATTAACTTTGTTTTCTCTTTTGAGATTTGTATAGTTGATTTCAATTACATAGGTGCATATATAGAAATAAAATATTCATTTAAATTATGGTCGTTTATAATACTTCCTACGTTTACTCTAATCAGTTGCAGTTAACATCAGTTAAATTAAAATTACTTTCACAGAATGAGTGATTGCTGACAGATTCTAAAATAGTGAAATTATTGGTCTGTGGGAAGCTGCAGCTAAATGTCTGAAACTAAGAATAAGCATTTGGGGAATTAATACAGCATTAAAAGCTGCTCTTAATTTAAATTTACTCTAGTCAATACATAGTTTATTTAAAAGGAGAACACAAGGAAGCTGAAAAAGAAAAAAATTTTTCCTGTATTAAAATGAGGTGTGATCCTGAGATCTGCTAGTTCCAAAATCTCCAAGGCTGTGGTACTAGGGATAATACTTGCTTCAGCTTATTTTCTCTTTAAAAGAAAGGAAAATAAAGGAACTTAGCATAATAATTTTTAAATCAAAAGTTTCAAATTTTATTTTTTTTTTTAATGCCCAAGGTGTATCTGAAAATAGATAAACCTAAGAAATGGGGAGGGGGGCTTGAAGAGAAAATGCTAAACATCTGTAAAATATAAGTATAAAATACTGTCACAGTTAGTTTTTAATATATTTAAATCTTCTAGCACCACTGACATGTTGCATCACTTCCATTATAGATCATATTGTAGATCACTGTCCCCTTGCTGTTTCTGCATAACCCCTTAATGGGAGGACAGTTTCCAAGTGGTCACCCACCTCCCTGAGAACATCTCAGAAGTGAGATGTGCATGGGATGTGTTCACTCCTGAGTTGTGTTCCAGCAGTCACTGACATGGGTCAGCAGTGAGCCCGTGCCAAGGAGAGGAGCTCCTGCTGAGCTGCATTAGCAGGAGCACTGCTAATAGGTCGTGGGAAGTGAGCACTCGCCTCTCCCTGGTGCCTGTGGGCTGCACCTGGAATGCTGCATCTGATTTGGGATCTCCCTCAGCAGCGGGACTTTGGTGTGCTGGAGCAAGTCCAGGGGAGGACCCCAGAGATGGGGTGGAGGTACTGAGAAGGGGCAGAGGTTTGTTTAGCTAGAGGAAGAGAATGCAAAGGAAGAAATTAATTGTTTCCTTTGATTAACCAATGGCTAATTCGAGAGAAGACAGACCCAGGTATGTGTTGGAGGTGCACAGCAAGAGGTCTATCAGTCAGAGACAAGTTGCAGCAGGGGAAATTCTAAAGAGGTACATGGAAAAAAGTGTTACCATAAATATGATTAAGAACTGGAGCCCAAAGAGGCTGTGGAAAGTCCACTACAGGATACATCCAAACCTAATAATGTTGCTGCTTTGAGGAGGAGGTTGAACTAAATGACCTCCAGATGTTCCTTCAGTACATGCTCTTAATTTTTTGCTTGCGTAGTACCTGGCCTTGAGGATTTCATGTTTTCTTCTTCCTCCTCAACTTTGTAACTTGGGAAGTGCTGCTAATTTTATGAACTTCTAAGTGAGTTACGGTTCACCTGCCCATGTCATATTTTGGTATAGACCAGATTTCAGCCCCTGCCCTGCCCCAGCTGTTGATCTGTGCTCATCCAAAGCACAGACAGTCCCATCACATCAACCAGATTCACTCCCCTGGAAAAAGGAGCAGAAACTGGTGGACTCCCTGCTCAGCTTGGGGCTTGGAGAAGGGTAGACATTTCCTTTGTGTTCCCTCCACATCTCCACATGAGAAAATTTTCAAGAAATTATGACGGGAACAGGAGGTTTCTTTCATAGTTCATATGCCAAATTCGTCACCAGTTTACATGGTGTAACTTACTGAGGTCACCTGATTGAGCCCAGTTGGTTTAGCAGTGAATACTGATGGGTTTTAATACGTAAATGGTTTGCAGGGTATTTTTGTAATTCATTGATATATAATTACCCTCTCAGTAACAAGCTACACTGTACAGAAATATTGATTCATCTGCAGCATTCATCTGCAGTGTAACCTTGCTTTTGTTTTAATATGGGAAACAGTTGGTGTCAACTTGTAATAAAGCTTTGTTAATTTTCCAACAGAGCAGAAAAAATAACATGTGAACAAATGTTTCTCTGGATTAATACAACCTTATCATGACACAAATCTCTTCTCAGCTTTCCACTGGAATAACCTGAGACAAGAATATATGTTAGTTCAGGAGGTTTAGAGGCAAGCTGCTCTTAAATCCTCCAGCAGGTTATTTTTCTTGAACTCATTCCATCTTCTCACTCATGAAATTCTTCTGGATACTTAGCAAATATCAAATAAAACCATGTTAACTGTGTTTTCATTTATACTTTTTCTTTCTCTCTTCCCTTACCTAAACGTGTAATTAAGGAGTTGAGTTAATTCATAAGTATTTATTCTTTTTCTCTCCAGTCTGAGTCATAGGAATTTTCCTAAGGCATAATTCTGACTTCTGGGACCTGACACTCTTTCCCAGATCACAGTTACCTTATGAGGTCTGGTGACTGATAGGCTGGATGTCTCCAGTGTACTGCTCAATCCATTATTTATAATCAGTATCAAATCCATAGCCAAGTACGCATTTTTGTCCTCTTAGAAAAATTACACAAAATGCAATCTTTTTTTTTAAATTTTCCCAATAGAATAAAAAAAAAAGAACCACCCCCTAAAATGAGGACTGTGAAGCACTGTGTTTAAAAGTTCAGCTCTTAGATTGGATGACTCAGCAGTGAAACCCAGACATGGGTCTGTTTATTTTATGGGGATACATCTCCTACCATCTGCTCGACACTACCTGCCAGTTTGTGCACAGCAAAGGTCTGAAACTTGTAAAATCCGTGGCCTTCTGCCAGCTCCAATGAGCACCACTGACAGTGGGCAGAGCAGGAAAATGCATCGTGCTGCCCGTGTTGGTATGACACTCATGCACATGAGCTCACACTGTGCTAGACAGGTACAACGTTGTAGCTGCACCTTCCCTGTGCTCTCTTTTCATGTGTCTGAGCTTTAGAGATGTATAATATTGAGTTTCCTCCTGAGGAACTCTATCCCAAAACTACCCTGAGGAAATAATGTTTCATTTGGAGAAAATGCCTGAAGACTGTACAGTGAGATTTTAGTTAGATTAGGTCTCAGTGTATTTTACCGCGATCTGAGGTTTTACGGGTAGTCACTGGAGACATGTTGCTGAATCCAAACATCAGCTTTGTGGTAAATGTACAAGATTCTTCTGGCTCTGATCCAAAAACCATGTTTTGTAGCCTGTGCTCCTAGTTCTCACCCTCTAAAAACCTAGCATAAGAATTTAATTTTATTATTGATATTCATATTTATCAAATTATCATATCAGCATTCAGTCGAAAGAACATCTATTTGCCATACTGAAAGAACACTTGCCATCAATCCGCTCACAGATAATATTGTAAAGGAAATTAGAATGGGGCTTATTAGGTGTAGTCTGGTTTGGCTCGAGTATCTATGTTCTCATAAAATAAATATCACAGACCATACATTTGTATAGGTCAGCTTTATGACCAGCTGCAGAGTATGAATAAAAACACATACATTGGTAAGAGCTGGCCAGAAGTGTCAGATGGCTGGCCAGCCACTGACAGCCAGACCCTGAGCACTCACTAAAACCCAACTAAAATTATGCTATGGTATATTAACATCACTCATGGATTCGCCAGATTCCAGAAAAACCTCCTGATACTTGCCGGAGTCAAAAAGCACTTGGTGATCAACCTGTCTTACCAGAGTGTTGATTCAAAGCTGTCTCTTTTTTGCCATCTCTCCATTGATACCATCTTTTCTTAGTAATAATTCAGTGGAGTATCTATGCACAGGCTTAACTGAAGCACATGTGTTCGGAACCATTTACGTGCCTAAAACTAAGTGCGCACTTCATGCACTTAGTGAACAGTCCTTGGAGCTATTCCTCACTTTAGACGTTGCAGAGTCATCCCTCACAGCTGACAGAAACATGCCTCCAATTTAGTTGCTCAAGAATTCATAGGAATTGCCAGAAATTATGATACCTCTAGTTAAAATACCTCTCTGTTTATGAGTTGAAACCAAATATGAAGATAAGTTCCTTTATCTGTAAAAATAATCTTTCGAGGCATGGTATTTCATATTTCAGCCTAAATAGTTCACATTTCAGCCTAAATATTTAAGTTTTTATCAAGCAGAGAGCAGCTCTTCCCAGATTTGACAATTCTTTAAATTCAAGCAATTCTTAGTTGGACGTATGAAGTCTATTCTGGATAAAATCCAGAGATATTCCAGGAAGATTACTGGATTTGCTGGTTTCATCTCTCTCAATGCACAACTGTGTTCAACATTTTCACTATCATCTTACTGGTGTTCTCTAAAGACCTTTTTGGTAGAGTGGCACAGTTTTTAACAAAGCAAATTCTTTAAACCTTTATTAAAGTAACTCTCTGTACCAAAAACGTCTAGACAGAAAACACAGTTTATGCAAGAATTATTTTTAACACTTTCTGTAGTACTCCTTTGTGGTTCTCTTTTTGCAGAGTTTCCATTTTAAAGTATCCAGTGAAATACAATATAAGCTAAGTCCTCTGCAAGTTAAATGTAAATGACACAATAGTAACAGATTATTATTGGTGTTTCTATTTATAGCTAAAGGATTAAATTTGTCCTTTTCATTAGCTACTGTTTGTTTGCACCTGATAGTGGATGTTTATTGGATAACAACAGAAGTCTCTTGATGTTGAGCTGTAGCTACAGGCAAGTTAATAGATTTGGTAGAGGATGCGATGCAGGAGAAATATTTGCTGTCTTGTCCTAGGTGCCTACATTTCTAGAGCTAACAATGCAGTTCATGCATATTTTATAACTAGAGAACTGCTATAACTATGACACTTAAAATCAATCTTGTCTATACAGCAGGAATGCAAAATTTTGTAGTCTGTAAAATTCCTGGGCAATTTTCTCTTTCTTTCTTTTCGTAAGCTTGTGATGTAGCTCAAAATTGCTAATTTTTATATAGCTATTTCTGTTATCTAGTGATTAATTCCTTCATTCCTTTTTTCCTCCAGTTCCGTCCCTGTGCCTTTATCTGAAAGTATTTCTAAATGTATTTCTGTCATACATTTCTGCCCATCAGTTCTTGTAGGACAAACTCCTTCGTATCTGTTGAACCACGACCAGGTTCTCAGGGGCTAAGACTGTATATAAATAACTTCCTTTGAATATATTCAACGTTGTCAGACTCTGGAGCATGATCTAACAGAAAGTGGTTCAGTTATGAGAGAGTGGTGCAAAACTTGGGACTTGCCATTTCAGGCAGTATCTACTCAGCTCTAAAATGGAGGAGGAGATTTATTTTTTTTCCACAAAAATACAGCAATTCCAAATTCCCTGAGTGAACCTGGCAAACCATCCCTGTTAAACAGCTGCACTCATGTGCAATGTTGAAGTACTGCTGAGATGAAACAACACAGATTAGTATTTCCAGGGGCATTGAGGAACCTTGGTCAGGACCAGGGTTTAGTTCTGCTCTATGGGAATGCACAGAGGACATGACCTTAACCAGCAAACATTTCTCAGTATTCAGGTCCAGTTCAGCAGAAATGAACTGCTGCTGCTCTGTACTGTTTACCGTAGACAACTAATTACAGGGCACTTTTCAATATGTTGTGTGACACAGCCTCTTCTAATGGCCCAGAGAAAGCAAAAGCAAGACAGCTCTGATTGCAGTAGCACAGCCCTGAACCAGACTCCTTTTCCAGCATTATCACATCAAGTCCCCTGGCACTCCCCCGGGTCTGGTTGCTGCTAATGAAGGAAAATGGTGCACACATATTCGGCCTGTGACGGTATTTCCATCTATACTGTTTTTAAATGTAGAGCGTACCTTTTGAAACAGGAAAAAAGGGAAATGAGATCTTGAGGACATGTTAAAATTCATGAAGTCTTCATTTTTCAGGCCTTATCTTAACATTCCCTAAGCTGAGCAATATACTCAAAAAGTCAGTCATACATTACAAAAATGAAAAAGCACCTGTAAAAATATTGCTGCTATGTTATATTTCCGGTTGCATGTTTTTCGGGGTTTCATAACTTTGTGATAAAATCCAACAAGGTATTTAACACTGATGTGTCTACTGCAAATACTAGGTGTTTACATTTCATAGAAACCTTTAGCTTGCCTACTGTTGGGACATTTTTCATGACTTGTCTAATTTATTTCCCCTCTATATAAGGGAGCTGTAACTGTCTCAAATCTGTCACAGTCTATTACCTGCACAAAGCTGATTGGGAGTCCTGCCTAAGTAGCTATTTACAGTAGAGCACATCACAGTGATTCATTCTGAATGTATAGTTTTATGCCTTAATTATAATCAGTAATGAAATATACTTAATTTTAAGGCTGTGGCACAATGGATTAATACCAGGAAATTGAGACCCCAGGTAGTTATGAAGTCAATTGGTGTTGTCTTCCTTATGTAGCTGCAAGTCACAACTGGAGCTATGCCAGGTTGCAAGGCAAAACAAAGCCACCAAGGACAAACCATCGCTTTTAACCAGCCCATGTTCTACCCTTTGTCTTTGAAATGTCATTATGAGGACAAACCTCTATCCCCAGAAGAAAGTGCATCATGCTAGTGCCATTATCCAAAGAAAAACTCCTGCTGCAGCACCGTTGCCTCACTTGCCTCAACACTGAGGAACAGGCACAAGTACTTACATGTTTAAACTTCAGGTTTGTCTGAGATTAAAGCAGATTGACTTCTGAAGGATAGGATAGGATAGGATAGGATAGGATAGGATAGGATAGGATAGGATAGGATAGGATAGGATAGGATAGGATAGGATAGGATGGATAGGATAGGATAGGATAGGATAGGATAGGATAGGATAGGATAGGATAGGATAGGATAGGATAGGATAGGATAGGATAGGATAGGATAGGATAGGCTAGGATAGGATAGGATAGGATAGGATAGGATAGGATAGGATAGGATAGGATAGGATAGGATAGGTAAAGTGATTTAACCCCAGCCAGCAACTAAGCTCACACAGCCACTCACTCTCTCCCCCAGTGGGATTGAAGAGAAAATTGGAAGAGCAAAAGCTGGAAAACTCATGGGTTGAGATAAAGTTTGATTTGGAAAGGAAAAGCAAACAAGAGGGAATTAATTCAGCCCTCCCCAGGGACAGGCAGTTTTTCAGCCATCCCTGGGAGAACAGAACTCCATCACATGTAATAATGACTTGGGAAGACTGAGGTCATGACTCCAAATGTTCCCTTCTTCCCTAACTTTATATACTGAGTATGATGTCCTATGGTCTGAAATATCCCTTTGGTTAGTTGGGGTTGCCTTTTCCAGCTGTGTCTCCTCCCAGCCCTCCAGTCACACCCAGGCTCTTCAGCAGTGTGGCAGTATGAAAAGTAGAAAAGGCCTTGGCTCTGTGTAAGCCCTGCTCAGCAATAACAAGTGCATCTCTTTATTATCAACCCTGTGTTCAGCACAAATCCAAAACAGCCCCATACCAGCCACTGTAAAGAAGATTAACTCTACCTCAGCCTAAATCAGCCCAATAGGATAGGATAGCACTATTTCTGTCGGAGGGACCTACAACAATCACTGAGTCCAGCTGCTTGGCCACTTCCATGGTGTGTCATTAACAGTACTTTCCAAATGCCTTTTGGACATTGACAGGCTTGAGGCAACAACCCCATCTCCAGGAAGCCTGTACAGTGTTTGACCACTCTCTTGGTAAAGAACTGCATCCTAATGTCTAATCTGAACCTCCCCAGCACAACTTTGAACCATTCCCACATGTCCTATCACTGGATCCACATCGCCCTCTCTGCTTTCCCTCCTCAGAGAGCTGTGAAGAGAAATTACATTGCCCCTCAGGCTGTTTCTTTCAAACAAGACAAACTCAAAGTCCTTAGCTGCTCAGTCCTTTGACACTTTTATCTCTTCTAAGCTCCTTTGCAATTTGCTGACGGGGGCAGGGAAGGCATTGGAAAGAGCTGGCAGCCAGCACACACAAACCCAGCCAAGGCTCCAAGTGCATAGCAGAACAAACCCTCCTTGGTTCAGGGTAGCTGTAAACTAGCAAAGCTCCTCCTAGTGGGCTAAGTTCCAGGTGTGGGGTGTCAGGGCTCCACTGGTGTGGAAGCATTAAAGATTCTTTTTCACCTTTGCTTTCCCTCTGAACCTAAATTGAGGAGGAATGTGAACTGAAGGTGGGAACTGAGGTGAGAGGGAAATAGTGGCTGGAGGGTAGGTGATGAAATGAGATGAAAGAAGGAAAAGATGAGTCAATGACAAGGGAAAAGGCTGACACAGATGAAGTTTCACAACATGACTGAAACAATATAACAGCTCGTTGCAGCCAAATGTCAGGGGCTTGTTTTTTCTCTACTATTGGTTTAGGGATTTTTAATTCTGAGTTAGTTCTCTTTTCTCCTACCAAGGCAGGAATAAATCAGTGGAAGGGTCCTTAAATCAGCAGGCAGCCAAAAGCAAGGACTATCCTATATTCCTATGGCAACAGTGAATTGTTAGATTGTCTTAGGTGTCTTGTGAAATATCACTGTAAAAAAGAAGATAAACATGGGGAAAATAAGAAAACGTATACAAGTTAAAATTTTATGAATACATATTTAGCTTGTGTTAGCTAATGGGGTTGTTTAATTGATGGAGAAAGGGTGATCCAGAAACCAAAATTAATAGTCCTGAACTTCAAAGAATAGCTTGGTATTCAAACTGGGAAAGAAGGCAGAAAACGGGGGACAGGGTAGTGCATTCAGTCAGAATCTTCCTTGATGTGCATTAAGGCATTTTATAGATCTAAAGATGAGCAGAAGGACCATTACAACCGAACTGCATAAGGCATGCTCAGTGTCTGAGTACACTGGCATGGGCAGGGATTCAGGAAAGTTAGACTGAAAATTCCATCTTAGAACTCCAAAGCATCTTTATAATGACGTTTTTTTAAAAGAAAATTTTTAAAAAGGAAAATAAAAGAGGAAATGAATCACATTTAATCCCTGTTTTAAATAGGGAACTATTATTGGCTTGTACTAGACACAGAGCGTGTTGTTTCAGTGTTAGTCATAATACTGTTAAAAATGATCTAAAAGGTTATTGAAGTCACTCCTACAACCTCTTGCTATGATTAATGCAAAGAGACAAAGAGAATACTCATTCTACTTTAAAATGCTGCTTTTGAGACTCCTTAAAAGCTAGTGCCATATGTTTATAAATGTAACACATACCCAATAAAGACAGGAAATATAGAGGTGCAGTCAACTCTTATCCTGTAACAATCATCTCTTGCTGCAGAAGGAAGAGAGCACATGCTATGGGAGAATGAAATCTGCAAAGCTTTACAGCTCATGGACACCTTTTCTTGTAGAAAATTGCATTGTCACTTACAGATGTTCCTTTACACTGAAAGTCTGGGCACAAGTTTAATTTCTCTGCCAGTTATTGGACTTGTTCAAATTAAGGTCCTTTTACACATGGCTTACTGTTCTGAGATCAGAGTCATGCAATCCACAGGAGGATCTCAGCATGGAATCCATCTTTAATTCAGCCCACATGTTAGGCCAGAGAGTGCATTCATGGTGCTGTGTTCAGATTCACATCAGCTCATTCCTCAGGTTATCAGGCCAGAAAATCTACCTGAGGCTCGGTTTTCTTTCTCCATTCTTCAGTCAGCATGACAGCATCTCCAAAAGAGTCCAGAGCAGCCATTAGTTAATGGAGCTTACCAAAATGTCCATGCTCCAATATAAGTGTCCATTTCAAAAATTAAGCTGGCAACTCCATTAGGACCAGCATTCATCTGTCTTGTTATTATTAATGAGGCAAGAGAAAGCTACTTATGCTATTCAGTCATGGGAACAAAAAAAAGGACACAGTACAGAGAAACTTTACTGAAATGCAGCTAAAAGGTTCCATTTACCAGCAGCATTACTGAGTTTTGTTCTTTGCAATATCCAGCCAAGCTTAGTGCTTTGTATGCAAACTGTTCATTGTGGCTTAAGATGCAAAAGTGAACAAAACTTACTGATTATGGTTGCATTAAAATTATAAATAAGCATAGCTATTTCTAGTTCTATTGTTATTCAGACTACCTCTGACTTAAAATCTTCACAGACTTCTTATTTTGTGTAGTGTATTGTGAGTGCCATGTATGGCAAGCTTTGGGTGTAGGCAAAGGTGCTCTGATCTCTCTGCACCTACCCCTTTTTTGTTTCTAAATAACATTTAGGGTTTTTAAAACAGTATGATATGGAAAGGAAAATAAAATCCCAGTTGTTTTTTAATTTGAAATGTGAAGCTGATGGGATCCACTGGAAAAATCCACCTGGAATCTTCTGGTTCAGTGATGTTGATAATTAAGTCAGACAGATATTGTGCAGACAAACTGGAAAAAAACCTGTTTCCTTTCATTCTCCCACACTTGCTCTGATATTCAGCACACATAAAATGCTTTTTACAGGTACTCCTTCCAGGGCTTTTCCTCCCAAGTCTCATACAAGTCTCATGACTTACAAATCCAAAGGAGTCTATCCAAGATAATTTCTTGTTTACTGTCCCTAAGGTCCTTCCCCTTGCTTGCATCTGCTGACTGTAGGGGATGGTTTACGTATTTTTCTATAGATTACATCCACAATTTATTCATTTCTTTCCAAAACACTCTACAACTGAACCAGTTCTTCCTCATCCATGGATTAGGGATTTTTTAAAATGTTTCCCTGAATCATGCTAGAAAATCCAAGTCACAGAACAAAGTACTTTTTTTTTTCTTTAAGAAGAAAAAGGGTGGTAGAAAACTGCCTTGCCACTATTCCTTGACTTAGTAAATTAAGACTTTTTACTTGCTCTTTTCAGGGATGTGTGTAGTCTAGATACTCTTGATTTTTATATATATGTGTTTGGTTTTTGTTTGGGCTGTTTTTTTGGTCTGGGTTGTATATTTTATGCAGATTTGAGGTGATTTCATTCAAGCTTATGTTTTCCTAGCATGAGAAAGACATTGTGGAGAATGTGAATTTTTGCCCTAAAATATTTCCCTTCTCAGTTTGCTATTAAAGGGACTGCTTAAATTCAAAAATAAATTTACCTGTCCCCTTTTACTGTCTACCTGGAAGCAACAGGGGTTTGGAAGGCTGCTGGGAAATCACCTTCATGTCTCTCTCTCACAGAAGTGGCAGTGCACAGAGGATGCTTCTGGCAAGCTTCGAATTCACAAGTGCAAGGTGTCGAGCGACATCCTCGCTATCAGAAAGAGAACGCGCAGCCTCCACTCCCGGGGCTACGGTGGCAAAGACAAAGACTGCAACTGTGGAGACACTGATTACAGGAACAGCAGGACCCAAAGGAAAAATCAAAGACAGTTCCTGAGAAACCCTAATGTGCAAAGTAAGTGTTACTTGATCTCTTGGACTCTGAGGCAGAGAGCAGGGGGAAATGGCTAGCAGAGCATTTTTCTACCAGTGAGCTCTTGTTTTCACCTTTGTGTCTAGTGAAGATGTCCAGAGTTGGTAGTCAGGTTCTGCATAATTGCCTCAGTAATAAGTACCTAAATTGGGCCTAAAGCTGGAGAGGGACTTTTTACAAGGGCATTTAGTGGTAGGACAAGGGGAAATCGCTTTAAACTTGGACAGAGTAGGTTTGGGTTAAATATTAGGAAGAAAATCAGTACTGTGAGGGTTGTCCAGAGAAGGGGGTGCCCCATCCATGGATGTGTTCAAGGCCAGGTTGGGTGGAGCTTTGAGCAACCTGTTCTAGCGGCAAGTGTTCCTTCCCATGGCAGGGGTGCTGGAACTGGGTATTCTTTTAGGTCTTTCCAACCCATCCGTTCTGTGATTCTAACAGCAGCAAGAACAACCCGTCCGTTCTGTGATTTTAACAGCAGCAAGAACAATTTATCCCTTGGATCAGGGCGAGGAGCAGCCTTTAGGCTGCGGGGCGGCGCTGGTGGCGGTGATGCTCTGGTGCCACCTCCCGCGCAGCTCACGCACGACAGCCCGGTGGCCTCCGCGGTGATTCGGGGCTGCTACCTGCCAAGGTGGCCGTGGCAAGCGTTTTATTGCATGGCTAAGGCTGAACTCATTCGCTGTTTGGTGATGCCCCGCACACATCTGCTCCCCGAGGCGCGGCGGGGCTGCCTTCGGACCGAAACTCTGCCCAGCTCTCGCTGTATTTCTCCCTGCCCTGCGCGTCCCGTAGCGGGATCCCCGCGGGGATATGAGCGAGATCACAGTGTCCTCTAGTGGAACGTGGGCAGAAGGGATTGTACAAGCGGGTTTTAGGACTGAAGCACTTGGGTTTGTTTCTGCTAATAATTTCTACAAAAGAAGCCTGTTTGAAGAGGCTGTTGTTTTAAATGGAGCACGATTTTTCTTCTCTCTCTTCCCAGCAATGCAAATGAATTTCTGTAGCTGAAGCAATAGAAGCAGATTTTAGAATTTGTTGAAGAGCAGGCTGTGTTCTTCTGCTTTTCAACAGGAGAGTACAAGACTGGGGAATAAAATAAAGATGGGTCTTCAAAGCAAGATGTTAGTGAAGTTGTATGAGAAACACAAAAGTTAGAAGGTGCTTCACAGATGTCTATGAACTTAGAAAATAATGTCAGTATCATTCCAAATATTTCCTGATTTAAAGCCCCCCACACTGTGGATGTGAACGAGAATCCCTGATATTCTTTGTACATTCAACCACAATATTGTCTGTCTTTAGTTGTCTCATTGTTTGGCCTAAATACTGTCTTAATCTAATTTCTTCCATTTGTTTAGAATGACCTGAGGAACCTCACATTGTGTACAGGCAGAGCTCTGCTGAAAAGTGTTCATGCCACAGGCTGCCAGGGTGATTCTCAAACTGGGGAATATTCCCTCAAGTGATATTTTTGTGGGAAGATACCTTCTGTGTACCTTGGAAAGAGGTGCTGCCAAGTCACCAGCAAGGGCTGAAAGGGGAGTGTGACTGGAGCAAGTTACCTGGGGAGAGAAAGTAGGGGAAGGATGGAAAATATCTGAAGGAGGCATTGGAAAAGTTGTTTTGTTATGCTTTAATTCTTTGCAATGTTCTTACATCTCTTCCCTTCTCTGCCTCCTCCAAATCAGCCTTAACACTCCTCTGAGTAGAGCAGAGAAAGACTCATAAAGATGAAATCTTTTGAAGGGAATTACTAATTCAGGCTTGTCTTCAGATGACACATGCATGAGATGCCTTTATATTCCACCCTTTAAGCCACTTGTTTACTAATCAGTATGATCAGAGGCTGTCAAATGCAAGAAATTGTCCCATCGGACCCTATGAATCTTTATACATAATTTTATTAAAGAGTACTATGGTTACAGACCAGAACGATGCTTTGAAACTAGTTTTTCTGTTGATGAAGATGAATGTCCTCATTGCCTTGACTGAGACTTTTTCACCTGACAGCAGGTGATTGCTGGAATGGTTTAGAACAGGGTGGTTTGAATGAAAAGGTTAATGAGGATCACTATCTTCTCCTTTAAAAGATTCTTGCAGGAAAGATTCAGCCTGAGTCTCTCAAAGACACTAGCATAAAAACTTCACAAGAACTGATGCTGCCTACCAAAGACAGTACTTTCTTACAGCTGTTGTTTTCTGCTGGATAAATTATTTTTAGGTGACATGGGTGTGCTCAGCATAAATGCAACAAATGGAAATGCCCTGCAACTGACTTTTTACAAGCTTAATTTTGTATGTCTAGAGCTCTGTGTGTGTGGTTTTGCAAGGCATCATTGCTAGACAGAGCATGCTTTGGTGTGGTATTGACTGTCAGTTTTATCATCTTGGTTTGGGTCAAGTGCTTTTAGCAAAAGAAGGAAAAAGTGTAAGTAAGGTCTTTCAGATGGAGACCAAGCAGAGGTTCTTTTGTATGTGAAATTAAAGACCTCTCAAAAGAGTTAATTGTCTTAGTTAATCTTACTCATACACACAGTAACTAAGCTTCTAAGCTCAGAGCTTTCAAGGGGTAAAAGTGGCATAATTAATCTCAGTGTATCTCTGCCATGCAGCAACTCTTTGGTGGTCTATGGCTAGCACACATACATACAGATGACGTATATGTCGAAGTACATGTACGTATATGTCGAAGTATATGCACATATATACATATAGATACATACAGATACTGATGTCTGATGGGTTCTTACCCTCTAAATTCTTACCTTTAAAATGGAAAAGGTGTCAACCTTTTCAAAATTAATTTTCTACTCTAAAGTATGCATTAATATGTCACATGCCAATTTACAGATGGTGGCCTTGTTTCACAGTACTGAATGATTTCATTTTCTAAAGTGGTTTCTAATCCTGTGTTCTCTAATTTTTTTAGTGTCTCTTTCTAGATATCTGATTTCAGAGATACTGTTTTTTATTTGAAGATTTAGATGCTAACTGTGGCATAAGGTCAGACTAACATGAAATCCAGACCTCGAAGCAACCAAAATTTCATGCTACTCATGGAAGTGTGGGGCACAATGTATCAAAAAAACATTAAATAAGTTTCTGTAAAGTCACAGAAAAAAATCAACTGGTATTATTGAACTGCATTCTTCTCTTTGGAATAGGTTTTGTGTTCATGGCACGGGTCATGTATATATACATATACCTACATATACACATACACATACACATACATATACATATACATATACATATACATATACACATACACATACACATACATATACATATACATATACATATACATATACATATACATATACATATACATATACATATACATATACATATACATATACATATATTTGACTGTGAATGTTTCTTCTGGTTCAGAATACAAGCCTCGATTTGTTCACACTCGCCAAACCCGGTCCTTGTCTGTGGAATTTGAAGGTGAGATCTATGACATAAATCTGGAAGAAGAAGAGCTGCAGGTGTTGAAGACCAGAAGTATCACCAAACGTCACAATGCTGGAAATGAGGAGGAAGGAGAGGAAACTGCTCGTGCTGCTCGTGACACTATGGTTGCTGATGGCACTGATGCTTTGGGTCAACCCAGCTCTGTCAGAGTGACACACAAGTATGATTGCTTTCTCTGTATGGTATTTCTGTTTCTGAAAATCAAATCTTCATTTTCTTGCTGTACTCTTTCTCCCTCTGTACAATATTTAGGAATTTGAAACTGACATCATAGATTTTAGATACACCTGAGTTGCATTTTTTAGGAAGTGGAATAATTTATATTTAGTACCTGTATTTTAATTGGAGACCTCTGGTTTAGGTTTTATTTCTAGACAAGAGCAGGCATCTCCAGAGGGAAATTTATCCCTTGTATCAAAATATAAATCTTATGATGGATTAATCACCCTGTTAAGCTGATGCTGCTGCTGTTTTTTATAAAGTTGAGACTAGCAGTTTAGCATAGAGGCCTACATCTGAGATGACTGAAGTCCCACTCCACATGGGGACAGATTAGATCAGCTACATCATGTTTCTTAATGCTTAGTTTTTTGCAGCTGTTAGCACTAGCTAAGAGACATTAGACCTGTTTATTCAAGATACACTAAATCTGAATGAAAAGGCAAATATCTCAAAGTAATTTTTAATTTTAAAAAGTTACTATGATTTCTTTCAAAATCCAGGAATATGTAGGCAAAAAAAAAAAAAAAACTTTGTTGAATCTCTTTTATTATATGTAAAATGTAAATGGAGTTTATATCTTTTCTTCTTTTTTTTTTTTTAGGAGAACACAAAGGTTAGTTTTGAATAGGAGAAATTATTCTTTCTTACGCTGATAACTTCCAGCCATGGAATTATTAAAGCTTTAAATAGTTTTCCAGAAAAAAGTACGATTTCTCCATAAAGTGTTTTGACCTTTACAGAACAGCATTACTTTCAGAATTCTTTGAGTGAAGAAAAAACAGAATAGGATAACATTGGAAGAGATAAGCATCTACATCTTTTTTCTGTTCTTTTCTCAAAAATTAAAAGAACTTGTGATGAAGGAGAACCCAAACAAAAGTTTTGTCTATAAAATTATATTTCTCTAATTATGAATTTCTGTTTGTCAGCATAGTGACTTTGAAAGCCCAGCCTGCACTCTGCTGGATTTTCTGTCTCAGTCCGCTGCCTCGGTCTTTCTTGTGCTTTTTTTTTTTCCTCTTGCTAGAGCTGTTTTTTCAAACACAGTTGTGAATATTTTTGTCATTGTGCTGTTCTTTAACCCAAGTTCTCTGTAGACTTTTTGTTTAATGATGTGCTGGAACTCTTTCCTCTAACTTTGGGTCTTCTTGGTCTTTATTGATTACATTGATCTTCAGCCCTCTGACTGTATGTTCTCTTCCTGAGTGTTTTGCATGCTGGAAGATGAGAAGATGAGCCACATTCATGTGGCAAGAAGAACATATTTCTCAGCAGCTGGTGGTTAAATAAACAATGGCACATTTGATTAACAAGGGGCTTTAAACTCTGAGCAGATTTTTACTTCAGTTTCAATTTCATTTCTGATTGAATAATAATGTATTGAATTTTTTGTTAGGCAGGGACAGGCCATCTGTTATGGATGACAAGTTTTCCAGAGAAAACAGATAAAAGCAATTGTTACTATTAAGTCAACAGAGGAAGACCTTTTAGAGTTTTTATCTGTTTACTAACAATATAAAAAAAATCATTAGAAATGTTGGAAGAAAGAGAAAAAATGGAAAAAAATGGGTGGGTAACTGGGAAACAAGTGACCTTCATTTTCCTATTTCTTAAACTCACATCTACAGATGTTTCATTCTTCCAAATGACACTATTCACTGTGAGAGGGAGCTGTACCAGTCTGCCAGAGCCTGGAAGGATCACAAGGCTTACATTGATAAGGAGGTAAGAGGTATTTTAAAATCTCAGTGCAGTCTTTACACTGATAGCTTTTCAAAGAATAATTCTGACTCAGAAGTATTCTCTTTGCAGATTGAAGCTCTCCAAGACAAAATTAAGAATTTGAGGGAGGTTAGAGGCCACCTAAAAAGAAGAAAACCAGATGAATGCGATTGTAGTAAACAGAGGTAAGAGAGGTGGCACTAAATACCTAATGCTACTCCGATTTCTAAGGCTTATGCATTTTCCAGGGATTTTGAGATTGAAAATAAAAAACCAAAGCTTTATTGATATTTATAACCTTTGTAGGCCTCTTTTTTAGTTAGATATGAGTAGAAGCTACTGTGAACCACAAGAAGATAAACTTTAACATTTTAAGATTACATATGTTTGTATTCTTCTAAAATGTTTGAATCCAGCTGTAGTTCTGCTATAACCTAGCATAGGATCACACAGATAGAACTTCCTCAAATTAAGTTAAAATCTTAAGTCTGTATAGTTCCTTAAGAAAATGTCAGCCATGGTATATTTCTGTTTTGGTTTTGTGTTGAAAATAGTGTAATTAATTAATAATTCCTAATTTTTTTTCCCTGTAGCTATTACAGCAAAGAAAAAGGGGTAAAGGCCCAAGACAAACTCAAGAGCCATCTTCATCCCTTCAAGTAAGGCTGTTATTAACCTCTCACTCTCACAGTTGACTTTTTGGTAACTAGATAAATGTAGTTTTGGGCATTTGAGGAGTTTTTTGGTTTGGGTTTTGTTGTATTTTTTGTGGAGAGAGGTGAAGGGAAGAAAAGGTCACATGTAGCAAGCTATCACAAGAAACTTTCAGTAGTTTTGGTCCAACTTGTGAAAGTTTATGGATAACATTTCTTCAACCTATGGATAGAAAAAGGATGAAAATAGTATTATCAGAAACTGGTCAATGTTTTTTTAAGAAGATCCAGTAAAACCTAAATGCAGCAGTGCATCCTTTCTCATGCATGCTGAAGGGAACACCTTATCTTAACAGCTGGGGAAGCTGAGCTAGAAGGTCCTGTTCTCATCCTTTCACCCTTATAAAATCCAGAAAGATGTAAAAACTGCTAGTGCTGTTGTTAACCAAACAGAGACTGTTCTTAGTCAGCCATGCCCAACTTCCTCCCTGAACAGAGAAGCAGCACAGGAGGTGGATGGCAAACTGCAGCTGTTCAAAGAGAACCGGAGAAGGAAGAAGGAGCGGAAGGGAAAAAGGCGCCAGAAGAAGGGAGATGAGTGTAGCCTTCCCGGGCTGACGTGTTTCACCCATGACAACAACCACTGGCAAACAGCACCATTCTGGAACTGTGAGTCTTGTGTCAAAATGCAGATGTGATATAGGTTATCCTCTGCTGTATCACTGGTTTTTCACTTCATGCAATCAGAGCATTATTATGACCTTTAATGTTGTCAAAAACTTCAGCACATAAAAGGTCTACTTTAACATTTTTATTTCAAAGTATATAATAAACAACATATTGTGAACAAAATGCAGATACTATCCCTTATGACTTCTTCCTATTATTCCACTTTTTATATGCTAAAATATTTTTAAAATCACAACTGCTAGCAGTTGTGTATATGAACAAAATATTAGAGGTAAAGGATATTTTAAGTCTCTTTAAGATTCAGGGTATATAGATTACTATCCCATTGAGACATACTTAAACTTTTCTTAGGATTCAGCATTAAAAACCAGTATTTTTCTCACTTGTGAGGGTGGAGAAAGAAAAGTGACTGAAAACTTTATATGCAGAAATTTCAAGGTCAGGTGGTGATTAAGTTACAACTTATTTGACCACAAACTGAAAATTTTCTAAGAACAACTTTTCATTTGGAGAAAGAAATTGTCTCCTAGTGATAATCTGTTTTGATTGTACTAGGACTTCTGCTATGTACTTTACATTTAAAAATATTCCAAAAGTAATCAAATGCATGATTTTTGTTTTAAAGACAACAATTACATTAGTTAATTTCTTTTTAACTGCGGAGCAACAAAAAGTTATGAAAAGAGTTCTCATATTGCTGTGCATTCTGGCAATGCTTCAGCAACAGTCATGGGGTAAAAAAATGTCCTTTTGACAAAGTTCACAATCTAAAGAGGGGCTACTGTATTGTAATACAATTTCTATTTTTATAAAGTCTGTTCACAGCTAGTCACAGTACCCAAATCTAAATAAATGTAAATAAAAACCTATGGCAAAGCTAGTATTTTATAACTGTGATTTAAGGTACTAGTAGAAGAAACAAACATATTATTTTGACTGGAAACTAATAACTTTTTTTTATAATTACAGTGGGCTCTTTCTGTGCTTGCACAAGCTCCAACAACAACACTTACTGGTGTTTGCGAACAGTTAATGACACCCACAATTTTCTGTTTTGTGAGTTTGCAACTGGCTTCTTGGAATATTTTGATATGAACACTGATCCCTATCAGGTAAACCCCTTTCCCTGTTACAAAATGTCATTCACCAGACTCCTCCAGGGTTTCCTCAATTTTTGTTAACAAGCATCATTTCCCTCGGTTCCTCTCTTTCTCAGCTGACCAATACAGTTCACACAGTGGAAAGAGGCATTTTGAATCAATTACACGTCCAGCTTATGGAACTGAGAAGTTGTCAAGGTTACAAGCAGTGTAATCCAAGGCCAAAGGGACTTGAAACAGGTACAAGATAAATAGTAGTGTTTATTTCCATTTTATTAACATTGTTTTCATCTATTTAAGTTCTAATGGTATCCATGAAGTGTCACTCTCCTAAGTATTGCTCTGAACAATTTGGAATTATCCATACACACCAATCATGCACATCTGCATGACCAGGAGGCTTCTTTGCAAGTCTGCACAGGTTATTCTTGACAGCTGTTGATGGAAAAACCCATCACTTTACAGAAATGCTGCAGAAGGGATGTCATTATTGGAGCTAATCAGTAACAGCTGCATGCAGATCTTCACAGCCATCACTCTTTTCTCTCTTGCAGGGTTTATTTCATTAGTTTTTGCCTCCCAGTATCAGGTGAGGCATTAAATCCTGTGTTTATTTCAAATGCTGTTTGCCTGTGTCAACAACTTCAGGTTCCTTACCACAACTGAGACTAAACGTTGCAACCTTCTAATCACCAGTAACCTCCTTCATTTTTGAAAAAAGCAACATTCCTTTACAAGAGTCTCTGAGTAAAACAAAGTTATTTTTACTTCAAGTCTCTGGGATTCATTGCACTCAACTTTGGTTGATTGAACATTGTGATTTATTATTTTTTCACAGGAATGCTCCATTCTACATAATTTGTTGTATTGCCTCTTTGTATCTCTTTCTACATCTACCAATGTTTCTCTTTTTTCTAATTGTTTTGGGGTTTTATTATTTTTGAAAACCTGTGGGCTTTCAGTTCTTTTATGTAAAACTTCCAGGAAATCTTTGTTGGACTGCAGCTCTGTCTTTATTTAACACAGTACATTTCTTTTTAGGAATTAGATGCTGTGCATGGAAAACTACATTTTGAATGGTTTTACAAGTTCTAAACACTAACAAAAGTTACTCTTGTATTTTCCTATATCAGGAAATAAAGATGGAGGAAGCTATGATCCACACAGGTATCCACACTTTTTTATTCTCCTCAGCAGCTTCTTTCCAAATAATTGCATGACTCCAGTCCATTTCAACTAATGTCTGTATCCTGCCATGTTGCACACAACGTAGCTTTTGATGCATGCATTTTCTAACTACCCTACACTGAACTTGGCCATTGTTTTTTAGATCTACCATTCTGCATTTAACGTAGCTCATTGTCATAGCAAGACTTCATACAGCTCGTATTTCATGCCTGTACTCCTTAGATGTTTGCCCAAGGAAAATTACACAGGAAGAATCACCTCTTTTGGGTTGCTCTTGTGTTATCGTGTTGATTTTGGATGGGTTGGAGGTGTTTTTCTGGTTTTATTTAGTAGGTCTTCACAGCTGCTTTTTGAATGTAAACTAAGTATGCTTAAAAGGCTTTCTGAAGTACAAAGAACCTAGTCAAACCTATGGAAGCAAAGCAAAATCTTCTCACTGGCTTTTGGAAATGTTGGCAGATACCACTTTAAGCAAAAGCAGTGCTCAGTATGAGCAGCCTGTGCTCTGAAGCCAGCAGGAGAGTGTTCAATTTAAGTGTGGCAGAAAGATGAAGCTCCTTTGAGCTGGGACCAGATCAGACAAGCATGAAATAAAATTTCCTTAAAAGGTTGTATTATTTGAACTGAGGAAAGGCACCAGGTGACGTGTTTTAAACCTAACACTTGAACCTGAGGAATACATGACAGACATCACTTTGAAAGTATATTTTTTCTGTTTAAAAGTATACTTATTGTACCTACATGTTCATCATTCAGAGCCCTGTGTCTCCTGGTGGAGAAACCAGACAAACATATAGCAAAAACCTGAAGAGACTGAAAAAACTGCAGGTCTTAAGAGTGCTGCACTTGCTGTTCACTGAGCAGTACTTGTTCTCAGGGTGAAAAACAGATTAACATCTGTGGAGTGTCATATTTAGACTGGACTCCTTTTCACAGTTTATCAGTTTTATACATTTTCACCTCTGTACACTTTGGAGGAGCAGCTGCTGATATACATTGCTTACTTGAAAAGTAAACAAGGGAGTCCAAGGAGTATACAAGTCTACATAAAACCTTTTTCACAGAGTCTTCTGAAAAGAACCTTTTCATTAGTTTCCAGGAGTCAGAGAAAAATTAAGCTAATGTATTTCAATTTTAAGCAGCTACATTTGATCTCAATCAATTTAAGCAGCTACATTTTCTTTTGCAGCCAATTTTGTATTTCCTGATTTTGGGATCTAGGAAAATGATAAGCTTTTGTTTGGCTTGTATCCCACTGTTTGTATTGCTCATTACAGCCTGCTGGGAGCTGGTTGCTACAATGATAGAAAGCAATCCCTGTAATTATGCTTTTAAGTCTTTCATTAGAAGGAGTCCTTGTAAGTAAGCATTCCTCATTTTAACTACAGGTCTAACAGAAATGGCATTTTTGAATTGTAGGATTATATGAAATAGTAGAGTGCACAGGATTAATTTTTAAATTATATCTTCCTACACTGTTTAGCAACAAAAACATTTTAACTTCTGATAGCAAAGAACATACAATAAACATTTTAGTACTGTGAGCAGTATAGTATAACATAAGCAATATTGTTCTGTGTTGTGACATTGCAGACACCCAGTTTCTCAATTTACACACTCAGCATTTTGGTTCAAGCCCCATCTTGGTGGAATGCTTTTTTTCCTTAAACAAAACAAAACCAACCAACCAAAACAGAACAAAAATTAACAAATCCCATTTATCAGGAATCATTACAATGATTTAATAGTGGATCCTTTTGTTGCTGCCTGCAGAGAACAGATGGAATGACAATGGAAAGTCATCTAAACTGCTCCTTAGGCTTCCTTCAGGTCATGTAGCTTCTCACTTAGACCTGTTTCCAGTTCAAAATGCCCTGAGTTAGTGAAGCACTGCCTGTGCTGCAGTAAGGCACTGGGCCAACAGGCCCATGTGGAAATAGCCAGAATGATGCTGTTTGCTTTGCACAAAGGGACAGAGAGCTTCAGCAGGGAAGACCTGGTGCCACCTCTGCCCTGGGATGGACAGAGTGTGGCTCTGCAGACAAGACTGATAACAGGATGTGTGAACTGCACATTCCTCTCTTCTCTCTTACTTGTCTGAAGTTTTTCAAAGCCACCAAGGATAAGATTTTGCCCACCTTCTCTAATCTCAAAGGAGACATATTCAAATCTCTTATTAGTTTAGAGATAAAACAGGCACAGATGGCATTACAGAGGGTGCCAGGATAGGATAAATGGAGAGTAAAGCTTAACTAAAGCTTGATGTACAAATGAAGAAACAAACAGCAAAACAGAAAAAAAAAAAAAAAAAAAAAGAGCAAGTTTTGCTTTCAACAGCTAGCAACATTTTTTTTCTCTTTTGGGTGTATGTCAGAGCTGAGAAATTCCAAAATATTGATCAAGGAAACTTACTGCCATGCTGTTTCTCAAATGCAACTCATCTGCACTTTCCCATTTCATACTTATTTGTAACAAAATTTCTTACAGGGGAAAAACCTCTTCTTTCCTCTCCTCTTCCCTCTGTTTGCTTTAATTTCAGTGGGAGACTTTTCATGCTTACTGCAAGTTGTGGAATTAAACTGTGAAGTAATTTGCTCAGTCAACCAAAATAGCTCTAGGACCTTAAGACTTTGCTCCCCTGTTTGTTTAACATATATGAATATAAGTTATCTCTGTCTTCAAACAAGCTATTTTCCTCTGTGTGACACAAAGATCATGGAACAGTGCCTTCCCAGCTGTGAAACTTCTCTGAGACTGCAGAAACAGTGCCATATTTAGAGAGCAAAAAATAGCTCCAGAATGAAGGACCATGTAGCTCTGACTCAGACTTTCAACTATTTTGTAGGAACACTGCAAATCCTTTGCTGATCTTACTCCTGTGCAGCACAGCCCCATTGCCCTGCTGCTGAGCCTCCTCAGAAATCCTATTCCTCTTTACTGGTCCCCAGATTTCCCCACTGCCCAGCCTTCCACCCAGCTCAAGCCTCTGTTCCCCTGCTGGGGATGGGGAACAGAGGCTCTCCTGGGCCCAAATGCACCTTTATGGCTTCTGCTTTGCCCCCCAGTCCCCTGGTCTGTCCCCAAACCTGTTACCAGTCAAACAGCACCACTCCTGTTCCAGTTCCTGCCCTAACATAACAACCCACGTGACTGTCCCTGCAACAGTTTGTTTTCCTATACAGGCTCTGACTTGGCAAAGAAAAGAAAAGCCAAAACCCTACCAATACAAATAATAACAGAAAAATTTAAATATTGTTGCATCTGCAGTGTGGTTAATATCTTCGAGGCTTTAGTGACTAAATTCCTTGCAAAAGCAGCCCCCTGCCGTGATGTTTTCTAGGGCCCCTTATAGCTCTAAGCACTGGAAGAGTAAATCTTCTTTCTTGAAATCTCTGTGGTATTTAATTATCTTTTGTTTCAGGAAACAAATTATCCATAATGTGACTTACAAAGATGGCTCTCATGTGGCCATGCCATGATTTCATTTCTCTTGTCTGCTTCAGGAAAAAAAGAAGATGCCCTGTCATAGCTGTTCTACCAAATCCAAAAAGCTTTTGTTTCTTCCTGGATCAGGAAGACTGTCAAACGTTTGCAAAAAAAAATTCTAGAATTTGATATTTAAAAAATAAAATATTTAAATTTTATGTTGCAAAATATTTCCAATTAAGAGCAAAGACTCAGGTGTTTTCAAATATGGAAAGTGGTCTCCTTTGGTGGGAGCAGAGTAAGGCCCCACATTGTAAGAAAATATCAAGGTTTTTTTCTGACCATAATAGTATATTTCTGACTTTCAAATATTGGAGAAATTCTTTTACTGCGAAATCCCAAGCTAGTAAGAAGCAAAGATTGTAATCTATGACAGACAAAAGGTACATCTTCTGTTCTACTTAAATAAAGAAAATGGGCAGCTTAAAATACAAACAGATTAATGGAGATGCCAAGAACCATCTTTGGGGATGCAGGGCTCAATGTAGGTGAGGATTGGAGCTCAGTTCACATGGTTGGAATGTAGCCACTTGAACTTCTAAAGCAATTGCTACTAGCCTACCTGCCTGTACAATTTTCATGAAGAGAATAAATCACTAGCAGTGAGTTAATTACTAAAGATTGCCTGCAATATCATTTGTAAGGGCAAAATCATCACTTCCCCTGACAAATGTTTGCATTGCTTGATTTGTCTTTCCTTGTAGACCATCTTGTTGATAAAACCTTTCCAGTGAATTGAGTCTGCCCAGTGAATTAAATAAATTGGTGCAGTTCAGTGTTACTTTTCAGTATAAAATGGGCTTCATGCCACAGGTGATAGAATCTGAGTCACTATAGTTACTGTAGCAAATTTTTTAAAATATTTCAGAAATGGGTTTCTTTTGTGTCTTTGCATTTTCTGGCTGTGATCAATAAAAAATGCAGCTCTGTTGTTACTTATAGACCCATATCTATACCCTTTATTCAGACATTATTTGAAGAGGGTGGTAGATACTTTCTTTGAAAGCTTTTTTAAAAAAACCCAAAACCTTAAGAAGATTCTCTTTTTATGTTTTAACGCTATTTTACAAAGTGGTGCAGTCCTATAAATTAATTCACACCAATTTTTTACAGCTTTCATTTCCCCTAATTGTTCTATGTAAACTAAAATGAATGTTTATGAAATACATTAAAACCCCCTTTGGCTATCATTTACTAAATAAAATCTGATTAGTTTGTAGACCATATTTTTAAACTATCCAGAAACAAAATTCATGTGGGCATTGAAGTTCAGGTCACCAATGGCTTTTTTTAGTCCCCTTTTTTATACTTAACCATTGTTTGGTTATTGAATGTTTTGCTGGAGTGCTCAAGAAAGGCAAATGGATTATTTGTGTATTGAAACATTTTTTTCTCCCTTGAAATATCAGAGGAAGGTCTCTGAATGTCATCACAAAGCCCCATTAGACCAGATTTTGCTCTTCTTTTACTCAGCCCAGGGATGTAGCAGGAGACAGGGAGTTCTTGCTGTGTGTTTAGCAGGGGCTGTGAACATAGCCAAGGCCAGAACTGTTCATCTGCTGACAGAAGAGGTGGAGTGTCTTACACTTTGAGCTACCTGCTTTATGAACTGTGGTGCTTTCAGGCCAATTGAACTAGAAACACGCATGGAAGCTTTGCTCGCACCTTTAATAGTGTTCACCAGTAGGCTTTATTCTTTCTTTCAACAGAGGACAATTATGGGATGGATGGGAAGGCTAAGCTGCCCATTTTCACTGGCGACATTGACTGGCAAGGACTGGAAGACTTGTACAGTGTGAATGAAAGTGTATATGAATACAGACACAACTTTAGACTTAGTCTGGCTGACTGGACTAATTACTTGAAGGATGTAGATAGAATGTTTGCACTGCTGAACAGTTACTACCAGCAAAATAAACCAGACAAGGATAACACTGGTCAAAGCAACGGGGATGAATCATCCACGCCGTTCACCTTGGTGGAAATGAATTCTGCTGAGGAGTCCAGCGGCCTGACTGCAGAAGAGTTGCAGCTTATTGTGCCCACAGACTTTGCAGCCCTTGCTTTGAGCACAGTGAATTTAAGTCAGGAGAGGAAACTTGAATTAAACAATGATATTCCCGAGAAAAGTAGTTTGAATGATGCACACTGGAGAAATAGTCATCCAGCTGAAAAATGGATGGAGGATAAAGAGTCCGACAGTTTTGATATGGATTTCAGTGGAAACGGTTTGATAGAGTTGGAGTCCCGGCATAGCTTCATGCTACAGCCCATCAGCATTCCTCAAAAAGACACTCATCAGGATAGTGACACTGTGGAAGATATATTTGAAGACCAAATGTATCTTCCCATGAGGTCTGATGAACCCTTCGTTCGTCAGACAGTAAACATATCCATTAGGGATTCACCTGTCAGTACCCAGGAAGAAGGAACTTTCTTAAAAAAAGCCAAACAGAGTCTTGCAGGAGAAAGTTCACAAATCCTAAATGCAGAAGGCAGTGCCTCAGCTCCACTCTCCTTGGATTAGATCAAGTTGTAAACCATTAAATAAGTTCTCCTTTTTCTTACTAGCAAACTAATAAAGGTAATCAAGACAACTGACATTCCATGTTTATTGTAGATACATTTTTGCAGCTAAATTGAGCCCAGTTCAGTATTTGTCTCTGTGCATTTTTTTTTTTTTTTATTCACATGCACATGCTTTCACTTTTCCACACTGGGAAGCAAGATTTCCAGTGTTCCATTAAAGGAAACAGTGTTAACTTTCAAATGCAGTAGCACATTCTCTGAAAGCTAAAAATTATTTCTTCAAAAAGGATGTCCAAGTCACTCTATTTCCAAATGATCCCACCATGACTGAGTGTTTCAGTTCACCCAGTATGCCTGCATAATGTCTTTTTTATCAATTATTTTAACCACTGGCAATTCTGAATGCCATGCTTTCAAGTAAAATGCACTTTTAAAATCTGTATGCCATACCATTTATGCATCTAATACCTTACAGGTTCTTAGCTTGCTCGTTGTCTTCTGAAATTGTGAAACCAATAAACAGACTGACTTGCAAAGGTAAACACCATGGATTGTGGAAACAGACTCTTCAAATATTATCTTAGCAAAAATATTGCATGTTTTTGTTGCTTTATTAAATTTACTCTCAGAAAGGTATGGCTAATGATTGTTAACTGTAGAAAGATTTGTTTAAATTGGATTGTTTCCCTATATGTTGGTATTGTCAGTATTAAAATTCCATTAATTTTCTGACTTTTTTTTTTTTTTTTCTGATACTGGTAGAAAGGTTTACATCAGGATATAAATGTTTTTGTTGCCCCACCTGATTTTTATTATTCTGAGGAATATCTTGAAAGCATTATTATCATTTTGAGTCTTAAATGCTTTTTCTGTTTGGAACAGGCATTAAAGGGAATGATAAAATCATGTTAGGTTTCCATTATTTTAGACACAAAAGGCACATGACAGTAAAAAATAATAGTTTAATTATAATTTTTGTTGTTTTATTCTAAATTTTTTCTTGAACTTTACCAAACATTAAATTGTATGAAGTATAACACAAAAATGACTTTGAAAATCTGTATTAGTCAAAACTTAATATTTTCCCTTGCTTTTTTTATTAATTTCTAAATAATTATCACAACAGCAACAGAAGAAAATTACCTCAAACAGATGTAATTCCACGGTGTCCAACTCACGGGTGTGTTTCCTACCTGTTACATGTTATTTAGTGTAGTGAATATTTTTTGGCTATTGCAGGCACTGCAGGTTAAACTTACATTCATTACATTGTATTTTAAGTTGAAACTTTTTTAAAAAGGAGATTCTTTTAGTAGGATTTTAATAATTTTAAGAAGCAGTCTTTTTGATGGACTCTGTAAATATGTTAAAATTACTAGTTCTTTATCTGATGTATGTGTCATGGGCTGATTGATAGAAACACATATTTATGGTCATGAATGATGCTATTTGTACATAGGTTTTAAGTTACTAGGATACAAACTGTGTTTTTAAATCTTGTATAATATTTCTGTGATACTTTTATAGTACAATTCTGGCTTCGGGAAAGTCTAGAAGCAATATTTCTTGAAATAAAAAGTGTTTTACTTTACCTGCTCCAGAGAAGTTCACATGATCCAGTTTTCCTCCTGAATAAGGTTTATTTCAAAAATATGCCAACAGTTTCAGTTTTAAGCATCCATCCACATTAAAAGTGACAGGTAACAAAATAACACACAACAGTCTTTTAGGGATAAATTATTCCTGGAGATGTGAGTAATGTATATATGTTTTTGTTTAAGACATGCTGTGATTTTCATTTTTTTTTAATTCCAAATTCATCCGGTCCTTTCTTCCTTGAACTCCATGCACCGAACTGCACAACCAGCAGTTCCCAGAAATAATGAGATGTTTCATGGAGCCATGTCTTGCTTTGCTGCTTTCTCTCCTCCCTGCACAGCTCTCCCTGTGACAGCACAGCACTGCAGACCAGACATGGCAGTGCTTACCAAGAGTGAACCGCTAGTCAGGACTTGTGTCTCCTTGTAGAAGAGTCAGCACGAAAAGGAACTTAGCTTTCAAGGTAAACTCTCTCTCACATGAACTGTATGCTTGTTTGATGGCCTGTGAATAAGAGTACTTTCATACCTAAACAGCCTCTGAATCTGTGCTTCTTGAGCTCTTCTTTTACACAGTCCTGGGACTCTGCTGCTCCTGCAGACATGAAGTTACAGGTGATGTTTGTGGGGATCAGGAAAGTGGATGAATCCAAGTGTTCAAAAAGCAGTCACTGCAATGTCAGATAGAGCCCTGGGAGAAGTCTGCCCTGAAAGCACACTAGCAAGCACAGGGTATATCTCAAAGCAGCTTTTTGTGATCTGCAGAGCAGTAGAGATGTGCCTATTCAGAAAGTCACAGTTCATGACTTTCTGAAGGGCTCCTGGAGATGGACAGAAGAACTGGCACATCTTTGGGAGGTAGCAATGTTATGCAAAAAGCTCTCTCTGGACTTTAAGATAAGGCAACCAGTATTGCCCTCACATCCTTGGACAGTGTGAGGCACTTCCTGAGACCCCCTAGCAACTGAGAGCACTGCAGAAGAGCAAAGATGTGTAGTGCTTCAGTTCCAGAACCCGACAGAGAATCACAGAGTGGCTTGGGTCAGAAGCAGCCTTAAAAATCATCTGGTTCCAACCCCCACCATGGGCAAGGACTGACTCAGAGCTGTTACCAGTAGGTGAATCCTGGTGTTACTGAGGTAAATGCACACTAGCGGCTTTGCAAAAAACAAAGAAACAAACAAACATTTGGATCAGAGCATTATTCTGGAGTTCAGTCACCTGTAGGTTTTTGTGAGAGTTGAGGGAAGGTATTTTAGAGGGTAGGCCTGAGCACAGACCACCTCCACTCTCTCAGCCAAAATCCCTTGAGATGCCTGCCGCTGTCTACACTGCAGTCACACAAGCACAGTTAGAGGGGTCTGTGTAAAACAGTCATGGCTGAGAACCCAGGTGGCACAACAGCCTTGTCCAAGGAAGATCTGCCCAGGATTAGACTTGAGCCCTGAGCATCCGTGAGTGCCTGGGTACATGTGATGTTCTAACAAACTTCTTCCTTTAGTTTCAGCAAAGCCCAACCCTGTTTGTGCGCTCTGGCATCACTTTTCAATGCGAACCGATGTGCAGTACACAGGGTACAAGCCAGAGAGTAATTCCAGGAATGATGTGTCACACTGAGGGGATGCAGTGCCAGCCTGAAGCGCCGGGAGCGTGTCCCCGGCCGCTCGGGCAGCAGGTGTCAGTGCAGAGCCGCGCCACCAGCGCCTCTCCCGGAGCCCGTGCCCCTCCCGGGCTGCCGGCACTGCCAGGGGGATGCACCTGATCACTCCACCGGCAACAGCACCTGGGATCAGCTACAAATCTAATTTCGTCCACTCCGTTTAACAGCTCTGGTCTTGGACACTGGTAACGTGCAGGGAGATCTGAAAGAGTATTTTTTGTGTATTGGAAATGAAAACATGCAAGTCTTACTTTGAAATCAGAGAGGATCTGGACCCAATCAACACACATGATATCCTATTTTTTATTTCCAAGTATCAAGTATTCAAGAGTTTGTTTTGTAAACACATGTTTACAACAGATGCTGACAGTAGGTTTCATTAAATCATGGGTTATATAACTTTAAAATTACTCTAAGCTCTGATGAGAAATAAATATAAATTTAAAAAAAAAAAAAAACCAAAAACATACAGGAGCCTAAAGTATGCAAAAATACCCAGCATAAACCAATTCTCTTTTTACCACAGCACAGCACCCACACACTCATACCATCAGACATACTCTACAAATTTCCTTAATACTCTACACATTTGCTTAATAATGAGTTTTTTTAAAAACTAAACAGTTACAGGCAGTGTGCCCACTCCATGCTCCTACAATATTACCCAGACTGTTGCTGTTCTGCACAAATCACTTGGTAGAGGTATGCACTGCAGCCAGGGGCCAAACTCCCATGTGATCAGCTGGTAAAAAGAGCAGCTCGTCTTTCAGAAAAGCCTCCACTCAACTGTGGATCTCACTGACAAAAAATTTTCTTCTTTTTTTACTAAAACTCAGCTTTGGATCATTTTGTACATATTTTTTTGCTTTGTTTGGAAATTTCCCTCCAGGTTTTCAAATATGGAGTTTGCTACAGAGGCAAATTTTCTGGCCTGTTGGTCGGAAGTGTGATCAGTGCTATTAGTGCTTTCAGTGCTATTTGGAATACAGACACCTGCCCTGCATGAGCAGATCAGGCACAGTAAGACAAAAACAATACGGTTCTGAATTCAAAAGGGAAATTTTGTCTTCAAGATTTTAAAACCAAACCCCCACTTTGTAAATCATAGCTCACTTTAAAGTCAACCAGATTCGGCCTTTTTCCATTCCTAGAGATAGAAATTGCTCTTATTCTACCCCTCTCTTTCTGGTATTCCATGAAAGAACATTCATATTTCAGATTTCAATCCTCATTTTAATTCAAACACTTGCTAATATTGCTCAGTTAAGTGGTTCCAGAATTTAGCCCAGTGTTTCTTATCATTACTACAGAATTTATTTTTAGCCCCTGCTTAAGCAAAGCAACTAAATAAAGTAACATGCTACAGCAGGCTGAATACATTCTACATGAGACTTCTGTGGTCTGTGTAGCTTTTACTTTACCTAGTAGTGCTGGGCCAAATCCTACAGAGACTCCTGAAATTGCTTAGCCACAGAAGAGCTAGGTAGGAATTGGCCCACCAGGAATTACAAACACTGCCTTTGTTGGAGCAGTCCAGACTTTAGGAACACAAACACACGCAGTTGCATCACTGACATGCCTTGAATATGTCATTTAAGTCATAGTGAATACATTGTAAAATACTTCAGTACCTATTAGCACCACAGTGTTGTTTAGTCTTTTGTCCAGAGATTATCAAGCTGTCTCACCCTTCCTCAAGGTGAACAACATTCTGGATGCTTTTTGTAGCCCTTCATGAATTCCACAGCTTTTCACCTATTCTATATAATGAAGAAAACACTGTTACAGGATAACATTGTGACAACTGGTTTGAGATTGGAAAAATAAAAAAATACAATACACACAATGGATAATGCAATAATTAGAAGAGTAGAATGGAACCTGGATAAATAAGCATCTATTCTGTAACACTTGAAGCCAAGAAAACTTTGGAGCTACTGTGAAATTGCAGAGCTACATCTGTGTTTAACAGGCTGTATTAACAAAAAAGATAGCTGAGCTGAAGGACTGGAGGGTGACTGCTGAAATTATGAACTGTAGTTATTAACTGCAGTTTAATCCAACAAATATGGCCACAGGACATGGGTAGCGTTAACCTTCCTCCTTCATTTCTGCAATAAATTATGAGGAAAATATAGGAAAAATTTCCTTCCTGAGGATCAGGCAGGCTTTCAAACCTTTGGCCACAAAGTAACGTGTATTAGTGATATGCAGTGTAAAGGAGACAAACCCCATGAACCCAGCCATATCCTGTCCTCACACTGAAGGCCCCACATCTCTACTCTGTGACAATGCTTACATGCAATCTTTTTGAATTGTTATTTGTCAAACAACATGTTAAAAGAAAAAAAAGAAGAAAGCCCTAATTCCCTACCAAAGAATAAATCTCCCACCGTGATGTTGACTGTCCATTTTGTAAGCACTCTGAAGTGATGAAAACGCCCAAAGAATCAAGTCCAGTATGTGAAGAACCTGAAATGTATTGATTCCAGGTGTAATCTATAAGTAGCAAGCACTCTGTCCAAAGCAATGTCAATGCAGGTTGCAGTCCTGGTAAATCTCTGTTACCAGCTGCTTTAAGCCCCTGGAAAACAACCACAGCTGGATGGCTTCAGCTGGGGGAACCCAGATTCTGAAGCATGCACCATGGCATCTCCTAAGCCATTGTAAAAGACACATTACTGAGAAAACAGAAAAAGATAAACTTGTTTACGAAGTTTTTTGTCTTCAATCTCCAAAATCAGTAGTAATAACCAGTGAATAGAGTATAAAAGCTAAACAAGCTTGATATTCCCTACTTCACACACACTTGCTAAAGCACCAGCTCGTTAACTTCCAACACAAGGTATGGCCTAGTTCTTCAGCCTCAACAATGGACTGGTGAGGCCAAGAATCTGGCTCCAAAACAGCACTAAGACACTTTGGACCTATTTATCATCAGTTTTATGTCAATATAACACCATGAAGAGCTGTGGTATCACCTGCACAGAAAAGCGTAGTAAGGCAGCAATTATTCAGGCATTTTGGGGGGAAAACCTGCAAGAGCAGTGCAGAAGGTGCTGACCCCTGTCCCAGAAATGCTCTCTGAAGTTCCCCTGAGCAGGCAGCGCTCTGCTCCGTTTGTGCGGGATACTGACAATTTCTCATCTGAACCTCTAGGTCTGAGTTCTGTGAAAGGGCACAGCTGGAGTCTACAGCATTACTTGAGCAATTTCATTGGCTCTAAGGTCAGAAGGATGCCTTTACTTATAACACACAGGTTTTCAGACAGAAATTCATAAAATAAGTGAGTGGCAGGAAGAGTAAGAATGAATCTTAGACCATTTCCACTAAATATTTTGAATTTGAATTCTATTTGAAAATGACAGCCTTTTCTATTTGAAAATGAATCCTCCATTGCTGGATATGTAAGCAGCCACACCTGAATGCCATGGGAGAGTGCTCAAGTGCTACTTTGTGCCATTCTGGTTACAATTATCACTGAATCCATGGGGGAAACACTCAGCATAGAAATACTCTTTGGATAAATGAATTTCTTTTTGAATGCAGACAGGATTTATGCAGTCCCATACTTAAAAATGTGCATTATTTTCAAGCACATGATAATACATTATTTTTATAAATGTATATATTATATATAAATTTATAAATTTACCCTCATATTATGTCTTCTGCTGGATCAGAGCCATAATGAATGAATAGCTAATACTACAAATTAATAAGGAATACAAATAAACCCCATATTTTGGAAAACAGTATATTAATTTAGGACCTTTTGAATGTACTTTTCTAATACTCAGTAGCAGATTTGTGCCTCCACTTACACAACAGTAAGTTCTGAAGAACTACATGCACTTTTAAAGATATACAGGCTGGCCAAAGAACTGAAATTTTCCGAATAAATACAAATTGTACCAAAATATTAAAAGGTTCTTGCAGCTGCTCACACTGTACTGACAAGCTATAAAATGTCCTTGGTTCCAAATTATACTGTATTTTATCCAGTATGCTCAAGGAGGAGGACTAAAACCAGAGGGCTTTTGACTAAAACTGGAAACATGGACAGTCCCACTCTCCAGATTACTTCAGCCCTGCAAAGATCTACAAATTATTTCCTGAGGGTGCTGCATTCATAAGCACCTAAGGCCATGGCTGCATCCATTCTGAAGTTTTCTCCTTTTTGAGGAAACAAGGGTGAATGGGAGGCTAAGCAAGGACAATTAACCTGTTCACTCAAGTCCATGTATTTGGGCTACTCCTCCTCTCATGTTCCTCACACTAAATCAGGACTAAGTGGTGGAAGAGGGATTAAGTCTGTCCCTATGATGGCATGGTGGCACTTTGACCATCACCAGATGTTGCTCCATATTATCACTGGCTCGTAAGCTGCAGGCAGGTGACTTGGGTTTGCTACCAATAGCAGGCTGTGGGTGAGCACGACACCTGCTTCACCTTTCCTTGTATTCACTGCCAGCAAACCTTTTGTGTTCAGGGACAAGGAGGGAAGGTGGAAAAAACTACAACTTACTGGAATTTTATGTACTGAGAGGATCTCTCAGTAGGAAGGCAGCATGGGCCCCTTCACCAGATGACAGGCAAAGCTCTTTTTTAGTTCCTGTGAAGTTGCATCACGTGTCAAACACAAATACTGCAAGGGGTGCACTCAGGTCTGGAGATGCTGCTTCCTCCAGCAGTGGCAGCCTCAGAGCACAATGTTTGGTCAGCAGGTCACAGTCCATACACCAGTCAATGGCAATGCTGGAATTGACATTTCCAGGAAGGGAATGTGTTTCCCCTGCATATCCTTATTGGCTTAGTTTAGACTGTTACAGATTACTCACGAGAAACCCTCTTTCAGGAATCAATCAAAAATTGGCCAGTGTTTGGGTTTTCTTTCTTTCAGAGGGCACTGACTTAACTGATTTTATAGAAATTTAATTGCATTGCCAAGATTATCTTTATCCAAAACCAGGGAAAAAATTGTTTGAAAAGTAAGGAATTACATTTTGTTTTGCATATAATACTTAAAGAAAAATTAAAATTTATTTTCTGATTAAAAATTTAAATTGAAAGTATGTAAAGAAGGCTTTTTTAGTATTTCAAAAGTTAACATCTTTCTTTCTACATTCCACTTTTTCAATCATTTAGGAAATATGAATGTCCTTGCAAGTCGAAGGGTCAGGATATCCTAAAAAATAGATGGTTTCCATTGCAACAAGCTCTGAAATCCCTTGAAAGCTCAGAAACAGCAGCAGCTGCAGAAGTGTCACTTTTATCACTCTCATTCCTTGGCATCAGTGCCATTAGTTCCTGACAATCCTAATCTGCTCTTCCTTGGTTTTTGTATGGAACTGAAGCACACAAGGCATGAAATACAGGACAGATGATTAATCTTCAGTCTTTTACAATTCCCTAAAGGCTCTGTTCCCGAGGTATTTGAAAAGATTGTCACTCTTCACTTCTCCCTGTGACAATTAAAATGGGGAAGTGATAAAAATGGATGAGGGCTAGGCTAAAATTACACTCTGTCATACTACTTTGCCAATTTTTGCCGTGGTATAAAATTCTTGGTGCAAAGCATTTGAGACTGAAGCAAAAGGAAACATTTTTATCATCTATTCCAATCTCCTATAGCAAATATATATATGTGTGTGTGTGTATATATATATATATATATATATATATATATATATATATATATATATACACACACACACCAAACACCTCGGAGCCAAGGAAATTAAATTATTTCTCAGGACAAGAAGTGTAGAAGCCAATTATCTCAGGAAGTGTGTATTAACTGAGGAACACACTGTATCCAGTAGCTGCATAAAAGGAAAAGACATTCTCAGGCTTAACCCAAAAAAGGCTGTTAATATGGACAGAATAGTAGGAAGAGGTCAAAACAATATTCCTCTATGTTTGGGGTAAAAGAATTGGAGTTTTCAGACAGGAAGAGGAAGAATTGTTACAAGCTACATAAATGGACTGACACATTCTGAAATAAGCAGCCCCATGGGTAGTCCCATGTGCTGGTCAAGAAAATCCAGGTGATGACAAAAGGCAGTTGGCAAAGGCAGAGAGGGAAATCTCCTCTTCCCAGGACAACTCAATGGATGCCAAGGAGAATACTGCCTCTATTTTCAAGGACTTGGTTCCAAGTAATGTTTGATCAATATACAGTTCTAAATTGAAAAATTAAATCAGGAATAACTGTTCAAAAATATGCAGAAGCTCTGCTCTTTCCTGTTTATTTTCACACAAGTTCTCTACTCAGCAAAATGCAAACCAGACTATCACTGAGTCGTCTTAAAAGACTGCTTTTTCATTTCCTACACTTCTAAGACTTCCCCTGCAGGGCACAATACAGCCTTGACTTCCCCATGTCCAACTGATATAATTTTCTGCCCTTTGAGACATCATTAGCACCTCATGAGCACGGCACTACAAAGCCTCCAGAGCAAGAAATGAAATGCTAAGCACATTTGATTAGAAAGTTTCAGCATCTCCCAGGGAGAGAACACACTCAGCAATTTGGAATAAACAAAGGCCACATCATGTCCTGTGAGTCCACACTCGCTGATAATTTCTATTCTTAGCTCTTCACCCGGAGGGCCGAAGGAGAGACAAACTCACCCTTTGCCTTCACAGGAGCTTTCAGTGAAGCTGAGAAAAGGAAAGGCAGACGTGTGGGACACACCATACAACCAGGACCTGTCCCACCAGCCCACCCAGCAGTGGGCAGCTGGAGAGGCAGAGAATAAGAAGGTCTGAGCCGGCCTCCCTTCCCAGCTGCCCTGGGTGTCAGGGTGCTCAGTGCCTCGCAGTGCCAGGAGTGCAGGCAGAGCCTCCCAGCTGGCACCACGGTGGGCAGGCTGCTTGCAGCCCCCTCTGCTCACTCCTGCAGCCTGAACTGTGCTGCCACTGGCTGTGAGGGACCTGCCAGGTCCCAGACACCAGACAAGGTCATCAGCTCTCCCTCAGGACTTTCCCACTGAAGCTGAACTAGACTGGCATGCAATTCTGAAGGACAGCCAAACTTCCTATCGAGATATAACCAGCTGTTTTCTTCTTCAGGAAAATTGGATTTGGTGCTAGTAACAGCCACCCAAATAACACTGCAGAAATATGCACATATCTGCTCTGGTAGATGTGTATGATTCCTACATGTTAATGTTACTATAAACCAATACTGAAGTTTTTTACTTCAAGCATTACAGTATCCTATATACTTTGTGAAGAATGACTACATCCCATCAGGTGAAAATTAATGCACATTTTGACAGAATAAAGATGTTACAACGCAACATTTGCAAACGTTACCTGATGCTCAACTCTTGTATGGCTTGACATGTTATTAACAGTACTTTAAACCTTATGTTATGTTTTAATTTAATGATTACGCCTGAAAATAGCCCCTTTCAAATTCAGTTGCAGTAATGTCTTTAAAAGCAAGCTTTAAACTTAATTTGCTGCACATACAAATATCCAAATAAGTTGCATAGTTTAAATAAGTTCAGTTGTGCTTTGTAGCAGAACTCACAGTAATCACTCATCTCTTAAAAATATAATTTGCAGATACAAAGTTGACAATACATTTAAGCATTTTTGTGAGTCTAGACATCAACAATATGAGTTTTTGTCACTCCTCCACTGACTTCTGCTGTTCGTAACACCTCAACTTTACAATGATATTAGATCAGAGCATGGACATTTAATGGACACATCTGAAATAATTACAAACACAATTTTTAAAACTCCATTGTCGGGAGGGGAGAAATAAGAACTCAGGTTGGTTTGAGGTATCCAGCCCTCAGGAACATATTATGGTTGTTTGCATCAAGCTTTGTTGGTTTTATCACATGTTACATTTAGATTAAAAATAGAAGGCACAGGTGTTTTACAAGGCGCCGTAACTAAGTCAACCAACAAAACTAAATATTACATTACCAAGCCAGGGGTCTATATCTCAACAGTGACTTCTTCCAATGCATTTTCATTTGAGGAATTTATTGCTTCTGAAAAAGGGCCAGGGTAGGTCTGTGCTAAGCAGTTCATTCCTTGTGCCACACTCATGTCTCCTTGGGAACTGAAGGTAGGGCAGGATCTAGTCCGTGCATAGTTTTGTTGGGGTCCAGCTTGTCCAACCATCTCACTCACAGTGTTCACCGGTGAAGCCCTCAAACTCTGTCTCAGCAGTTGTTCTTCTTTACACTTTAGGGAATACCAGGCCAGGAAAATAAAAAAGAATCCCACGAACTTGAGAGCAGCTGCCAACCCGAAGTAGACAAAGCGAAACGAGGTGACATCGTATTCCCAACAAGATCCTTGTACGCCACAATCCTGTTGCCAAAGCATGCACGTGGTGTCAATAACAGCCCCAAAATAAATTGGAGTGGGAATGTAAGCTGAAATAAAAATAGCAAGAGAAATAATATGTGTTAGCATATTGTGGAAAAATTCTAAAGAAACTATATGCCCCAGCCAAAGACTGTAGGCTGAATATTTTTGAGATTTCTACACGGCTGCTCTCACAAGAAATGTAAAACATGGAAAAATTCCCAGCAGTACTATTTATCCTGCACATGAGAACTACCACAAATGGGAGAGAACTGAAAGAAGCCAATGCAGCAGCACCTTAACAACAGGTACTTCAATCTGCTGTCTCCAGACAGCTCTTCTTGAGCTGTCCCCCCAAAAAAAATCCGATTTTGTTCTCAAGTAGAAAGAAGGTGAAATACATTATCTCCATAGCATTACCTGCTGAACATCCTTTGCCCATGAGCTGGGAAAGGTGCTGGGTTTAGATTAAGGTGAAAAAGCACTGAAGATCACAAAATGTTTTTGAAGATAGATGTAAGGGGTAAGACCATTAAGATTATAAATTTCCTTTTGAATACACCTTCCCAAGAAACAGACTTTAACTTCTAAGGGAGCTAAAAATGCAGCCAGTCCAATGAATGCTCCTGCTTTCTCCAGAAATACAACATTTTTAAGATGAGATTGAAACATCCTTCCTCAAACAAAACTTGAAGATGAAGCTTTATTGGCTTCTCTTGTTCTCTTAGAATAGACCTTGCTTGCTCTAGTCATGTATTTCATAGTGGCTGAACACCTGGAGTGTTCTTTATGGGCAGGATTTTAGAAATTCAAGAGCTTGAAAGAGAATGCTTTGAAAATAAAGACTTTTAACATCTACCCATTTTTGCTTTGAAACACTTGAAAGACATTAAGAAACAAATACTTATTTTAAAAATTAGAAAAACTATTGTTATTGCTGAAAGCAACAGAATTCTGTTTTTGAAAGCTAAAAAATCCTTATAAAAATATTTAGTAACTATTAATTTTAAATTCAATTTGAAACAGTAAAAATTTATCTTTTTGTGAAATTATGTTGTTCTAGAAAGTCAGTAACCAAAAAAAGTAAATTAAACACATTTTCAGATGCAATCTTTTCAAAAGTTATTAATTTTAGGTTTCTAATACAGTTAGCCAAGCAATTAGTTGCAGATTTATGGCACTGAAATACTTTTATGGTGCATTTAAGCTGAACATGGCCTTTAGGGAAATGCTGAGCTACTGCTGGACTTACCAAGAGTTCTCAATAAAACAAACTGCATTCCAAGTGCAAAGGGCCGCTCCCCATCTTCCACAGACCTAGCAGGTGAACAGAAAACTCCAGTGAAGGAATAGTCATAACCCATCACCATCCTGGTATGTTTTGGCTCCACCTCATGGCTTTTTTCTCAGCTACAGAAAATCTTTGTCTAAATTTCCTGTCTTTAGCTTCTACTATCATTAACTCCTACTGCTAGGAAAAAATACAGCCAGCCCCTCCTGGACCGGTTTAATCAAAATCTCAGTTATGCCTTTTGACCTTTTTTTACCTGTATAAGGCCTGAAGAATTTGATCCAAACACATTAAGGAAATTCAGAGAATCCACACAAAATGTTTATGGCTTGTCATGATAACTTTCTATTATTTCATTAGTATTAATTTATTTTTCTTAATATTTTTGAGGTAAATTAGAATTAATAGATAACTAAATCATTGAAGGCTGGACTCAGTTTCTGAATTTAACAAATCTTCGTGTAGCATAAACACTTTGGAGTTACTTTATAAAAAGTACCACTACAGTCTCTTTAAATATATTTTCAATTCAAGTAATACAAGATTCCTTCCAGTGGTTTCAAAGGAAAATTGTCAAGCTTACAAAGTCTAAATAACAAACAAAATTCCACACTGCATCTACAGTTTTAGTAAGCCACAAATTACTTACTGATTTTAAAATATTTTAAATTTTTAACCTAAAGGTCTTAAGATAGACAGCTTCTAATGACATTGAAATACACCATAAAACTACACAAAAAGTCTGCAGTCAAAGTGATACAGCTGTGAAACAGTTTTGAAGTCAAAAAACTGAGAAATTGGAGAACCAACTCGGGCCACAGACCTTTGGCCAATGCACAAAGCACAGTATGTGGCTTGGGACAGCAGGTGTCATTGTCCATGGATGTGAGCCCCCATTTTTTGTACTGAGCACTACAAAATCCTGTTGGAGATGTCCCTTATGTACCTCACTACTGTGAAGTTCGCTGCAATACTGATCTTCATTTGTCTTTGCTAATTGCAATGCAAGGGCAGTTGTTTTTTATTACTATTATTTTACATGTGGGAAATCCAGAGACAGAAGGAATAAAATCAGAAGTCTCTGAATTATAATAGTGCTGTGCACACAATAGCAGAGGTAAGGCTGTGCAGCTGGAATTCTGATATGCCCAGCCCTGAGTGCCTGGGTGACCCTTACAACAGTGACCCCTACAACCCTTCTGTGGATTCTTTGAAAAGCCAGCTGGAAGGCAAAATTCCTCAATGTGAGAAAAGGATAATTTTAAATACTAACTTTTTTCATTTGCATTTGAAAACCCAAACCATTGCTCTAAGAAGTCTGAAAATTTTCCAGGAGTAATCATTTTCTTCCACCACGTTTTGCTTGTTTTCTCTTCATAGCACCTGGAATTTACTGCACACTTCATGTCCGAAAGCAGATTATCATATTACATATTCTAACTACAAACAGATTTCACCCTATCCCTGTCATCCCTTCGCTTTTTAAGACTACACAAGGATTCTATTCACTTTTTCAGGATACATAAGCTTCACAAGCACTGGTGATAGCAGGAATGGCAAAAATACTTAGGAAACATCTCCGAGTACTCACCTGAGTGTCACTATGACTGCTGATGGCTGGGCACATGCTGTTATAAGGGTTACAATGAAGAGAAAGATGAGGAATGGGATGAGCGTGTTGCAGGTTCGGTCACACTTCCCAGACACAGCGTAGCCATTCTCATTCAGGTAGGTTTTGACAATCACCAGCCGGAGCTGACTGCGCTGGCCCACGGTCGGCGGAGTGATCACCTGGCGACTCTGCACACAGGCACATTCTGTGTAATTTCTGACCTGGGAGAGCAAAAAAGAACACTTCCATGTGAAAAATATGTGTAAGAAAGACATTGCAAAGAGATATTGTACAACAGTCCTGTGGTACTTCTCAGCTGAGAATCTTCTGCCTTGAGCATCATTACCCCAAGCACGAGCAAAGTTACATCTCCAAGTAAATTTTAAAGCTGGCCAGGACTCTCTGTGATGAGGTTGCCTTTCCATTGCTTTATTTAGTCTGAGTTTTAAAAAAATCTAGAATATATTTGGGAAATATTGACACAATCACTTCTGACAGGGAGGCTGCAGAAAAATATTGTTTCTATTGTACCACAAAAAAAAGTGAGGAAATGCTCTTCAGTCAGCAGTGAAAATGCTATATTCTGAAATTTAACAAGCTGCTGACTTTCCTATTAAGGCAGTGTCTTCTGCCACATTAATGGAAGGCTATCCAGATCTGGCCAAAGAGCAACAAGCTGCACTTTATGCTTGAAGCTCAGGATCTTCAACCTGGATGTGGGCATAGATCAGGCCAGGAGCAAAAACAGAGAATAAAGGGAAAGCAGAGACTAAAAGAGTGAGACTAGAGGACTCACTGAGAGATTCCTGAATGGACAAAGAGAAGGAAATTAAAATGAAGAGACTGAATAAAGAAGTGGCATTTCACAGGCAAACAGGACTGTGATCTGAACAAGGGGAGGAAGAACTAGATCAAAAATAGCCTTCTTTCACCTTTATGCCACCTATGTTTTCATCTGATGTATGGCAAAGGGGTGTGCAGCAGACCAGTATATTACAGTGCTACAGAAGAAACTGGCCAGGACATATGTGATGTTACAGGAATGAGCTTAATGTTTCAATTTTTGCATTCATCAAACCTTGGACTACACAGGCACAGAAGTTACAAAATTGTCTTAAGATAGTGAATTTAAGCACTTAGACATCAAGACATATTGAAATCATGGCAATTTGTCAATTTTAATGTACACCTTTATATGCATCCATGCCATCATGTAGCCTCACATTTTTTCCGCATGAGATTTAGCTGAACATCTTAATAATGCATCTATTTATCCAATATTTTACCTCCTATTTTCAGATGTGACTTCAGGTATTTTTTTTTCCTCAGACTGAGAATATTCCACTACAAAGATGGAAGGACTCATATTTCATTTGGATTTTCTGTAACTCACTGTTATAGCTTAACTCTTTCAAAAAGGAGTCATCTTCAAAACAGTTATGAAGCATCGATGTTATCTCTATTTTGTAATTAAGTAACTGAACTGGGTCAAAGATTTCACACACATGGGTGACTAATTTGAAACAACTGGAATCCTTTTTTTCAGAACATTTTCCATTATACCCAACAAAATATATTCTAAATGTAAACTTTCATGCCTTCAAATACAGATTTAGGCAGCCCACCTACAAGTGACACTTTTGTTTGTTGCTCCTGTTCATCATCCAGAACATGAAGAATACAAGACTAATGACCAATGGGGAGAAGTTCTGCTTAACTGACTTGCCCAACATCACTTAGAAACAAAGCAAATGACAGATTCGGGTTTCCAAAGGCAGCACTCCACTCTAACATCACACAAGTACCTCACCCTAAATTCTTTCTTGCTTCCAAATGCAAATGCCAAACAGGAATCCCACAGAAATTAGACCACTTTACCACACAATCTTTATTCATCCCCAGCGAAACTAAGTCTGTGTATTAAATGAAACTGACATAGCATGACAGAAATATTAAGAGTATAGGAATATATATATATATATATATATAAAACAGGTATGAACTGTACAATGGTATCCTTTCCTCTTAGTTTGAACTTTTAAATGGTTAATTTTGAAAACACTCTACGTTATTAACTTAAATCCAAATATTATATTTTAGAAACATTTTGTGTTATGCACTAACTTACATTTTTTTTGTATTTAAAAGCACCCTACAAAAAAGGATTATTTAATCAAAAAAAGTTCCTTTTCCGAGCAATATCAGCTCTATTCTATTCACCATTAGCTACTGAGTTAAAACTTCAGACCATGAAGCATCTTTTCTTAAATCATAAGATGCAATGATATCATGTTTCACAATCTGTAGAGCACACACTCCCACAGTGTTTCCCTACTAAATAAATTAATAGTGCTGGTTCAATATCAGATGAAATGCAACTAAGACCAAGCCTGTCTCAGCCCAGGAAAGTGCAAATTAGATTATATAGACACTGCAATTTAACCACAGGCTCACACTGCAGGCTTTTCCAACTGATCAAAACAATTTTCTACTAAAAACCAGCAAGATAATCTAAAAAAAAAAAAAAAAGGGAAACTAATGTGTTCTCAGTGACACTAATATATGAACATGCTTTTTCAGACCATTATCCAGGTGACCTGTGAAAATACAGTGCTGAACCTAACATCCTCCTGCTTCACAGGCTGGCTCACGACTGTTAATCAGGAGACTGATACTTTTTAAGTAAGCTTTCTGGAAAGCACAATCAAGTCCTAAGAAAACCAATGTTTACATAACTTCTTGTCTTTCTTAATTACCCCTTTTTAAAGGACAGAAGAATTAAGAGTTAATTTTTAAGGAAACTAATATGACCATAATACTGTGTTGATACTTAAGTCAGATTCTACTTTTCAACTGTCTTCTTGTGCTCAGTCCTGGAAACTTCCATGGTTTCCAGGCCACTGAAAATTTCCATGGTTTGGTTTTACCAGCAGGATGTCCTTCTCCAGTTCAGCATAACTAGAATGCTGGGTTGTAACAAGCAATGTATTTCCAAGAAAGGAAGTGGATTATTAACATCTTTTTAAGTTCTTGTTACTTGAGTTTGATGACAACCTTCATTTAGCCTGGAAGAGGTTTAGAAAAAGGCCGTGGGACTGGTAGAACTGTTTTACAAGAGCAGAATACATGGGCAGTCTTTACCTAGCCAGGCAAACCACAGACCTATCAGTGCACTGCTGCAGGTGCAAGAGCTACTTGGACAAAATGATGAGGCTGACACAAACACCAATGACTTTAAACAAATTCTAACTAAATTTAAACATGAGTTTAAAACACTTCCAACTACCTGAAGAGTTAAGGTCTTCCTTCAGTTCAGAGAGGGAGTCACAAAAAGCCCCAAACTGCTCTAAAAGGTAAGACTGAGCTTGAAGAAAGACAGTTTGACATGGCTGCCTATGTTGGCAGAGAGCTGAGTTAGATGACACTGACCCAAGGTACCCTCTGCAAGCCCTGCAGGAACAGCAGGCATGCAGGTCACTGCAACCAAGGTCTTTGGGGTCTGTACAGGAAACACCAGCCCTTCCTATCCCATGGCATTTGCACTCACTCAGCTGGAGGATTCACTTAGTACAAATGAACTCGTGCCTCTAACTGGTGTATAACTAAAGGAAGTGGGTTGGCACCATGCAAGAAAAGCACTGCCTGTCTTTCAAATCATGGAAAGGCTCAGAGATGGACAAGTCACCTGCAGAAAACTTCTCTGAAGCTCAGAGGAGGGATGCTTGAGCTAGGAGAAGTCTTCAATCTGCACAGGTCCCAAGGGGCTACTCAGGGGTTGTGTGTGGGTGGTGGATGAAGCACTTACCCCTGTGCTGTGGTTTCCACTACTGATGCAGCCAGCTAGGCAAGGATTAAAATATGTTATTCCATCTGATCCACAGACAGGCTCGTACTCATGAATCTTACATCCACAGTTAACATTACAGCTTCCAGTCAGATTCCTGTGGGCCATGGCAAGAGTGGGACTGAAGAAAGGAAAAAGAACATGCTAGTAGAGCACGCACAGATATCCATATTCTCCTGTACAGAGGGAGCAAACATCCTACTCATTAGCTTTGGAACTGAGAGTTGATTGTTAGACAAAGACTGCGTTACCTCGAGGTTATGTATGTGACTTAAACATATAGAAGAAAAATACAGAAGAACACCCATGTCATCCCTGCAATCAACTAAAAACACAATAAAAGAAATAATACCAAAGTTTAAAATTTGTATGATATTTGGCTAGGTGTATTTTTCCCCTGCTGATTTTTGTCCTCTATGAAGTAAGACTTTATATGTCTATTCTAAGCTGCAGTAATTTCTTGTTGATTAGTAATGAAAGATTCAGTGACAAAATGTAAGGATTCTGTGAACTAATGTGAGCTAATAGGCATCTTTTCCTACATACCAACAACTGTTCAGAAAACAATGCTTGAATGACTTATGTATTACAAATATGTGGAATTTACAGGAAGCTCTCTAAATCTGGAAGACTGGTGTGCTTTTACTATGTCTGTAAATTAATCACCACTCTGCTTCCCTAGACCATTCCCCAAAATGTGGCCAAAGCCTTATGGATTTGGACATATTTCAAATGCTTCTTTCCCATCCTTGAGTGAAGACAGCTTAAACACCTGCACCTACACGGTTCCCTAAAGCTACACAAATCTATGCTTGGTCTTTGAGAGCTCTGGCCAAAATGCAAACAGTAGCTTGAAACTTCATTTCAGCAGTCCTTGAGAATTGGTAACCATGCTAATGTCTGAGAATTACACTGGAATGCACAACCACTCCACGCTGGGCACTACAGAATAAACTGTTCTGTCTTGTTTGTTCTGTCGTTCTCTCAGAACTGCTCAATGGCCAGTGCTGTTTAAAACCACTTCAAGGACCTCTGCTCTTGAGCAGATAAGTAGACATCCAGGGAATTTCAGCACCTCCTCAGCCAGGCAGGAGCTGAACAGAGTATGGATTAGGTTTGTGGCTGCATCCTGTACACATGCTCACAGACTGCCATGGCTGCCCTCACAAGGGCTGCTGTTGGCTTGTCCTCATGTCTGTGATGTGTGGGCAAGGCCAGTGTGAAGATAAACAACTAGCAGCAGACTTACTGCATCCCAGCTACCCAAGGGACCACAAGGAATGTTCTTCTGTTCCCACCTTCTACCCCTGACTAGCCCAGAGGCTTGGCTCAGGAGCCATTCTGCACACAGCGACTGTCACCCATGCTGTGTGTCACCTCAGCTCCTGTCGTTAGTGGCACTCAGTAGCATGACTGCTGCTCACAGCATTCCACTTGACTGGTTTCCTTGTATTTTATACACCACTATTTGCTTTTGCTGAATATGTTTGTCTTCCCAGCTGTGCACTTCTGCAGACAATTAAACATTACTAAGTAGCCTTCAAATATTTATTGACTGTCTACTGATCACACAAATCAGGTTCACAAATTTAGCTCCTGCAGCTACTTTACACTTTATGGTCTAGCTGGATACTAACCAAAGCCTTTCTGAGTGTTTTGTTTCTTGCTCTATAAACAAACAAGGTACACTTTTAGAAACAAGTTGCAGCTTGAGCAGGATGTCAAATATCCAGGACTGGTAGTGGTTCTGTCACCTTCTCAGCTAGCAGCTGAAATTTGTCATATTATATCCTGCTGGATTTCAGCAAGCAGGATATAGCAACACACCATATAGCAACAGAGAGATTTTTCCAGTAATGTCTCAACAGAACTTTCTCTCCAATGGAAAAAAACACCAAATCATCAAAACATTCCTCGGGAACATACAAATTTCAGCAGCACAGTGACAAAAGCTTTTCACACCAACAGAAGAAGCAGGATTTTTGGAGTTTCATGAAATCCTAGTCAGCCTGCTGAGCTGGATGTCCCAGATGCCTGAATACTCAGCAGAAGAAGACACTCCACAACCTGCCGGGGAGACCCTTGTATTGCGCTCCTTTTGACAACAAGGCTTTGCCACACTGCACAGGACCAGGTCCAGGGACAGCCCAGACTTCCGGGAAAGGCACAGCTCTTGTTCCACCTCCAACCTCTCTCACCCTGCAGCACAAATTCTTCTGATCTCTTATCCCTCTAGCACCTAAAACCCTTCTCATGAACAGATGGGTAGGGTTGTTCCACAGGCAGGAGAACTGGCCCCCATCTTGCTCTGCTTACATAGCTAACTCACTTCAGCTGCACTGCTGAACATTACCATGACACAGAGGTTAGGAAATCAGCTTTAAAAAAATGGTGAAAGAAATCAGGCATGCAAGAAATGAGAAGCATGAAACTGGCAACTGAACTGAGACCACTGTGATAATTTAATCTCAGGCACATTTTTTTGTTTGTCCTGAAGACGACTTCAGTTTACAGATACACAAAACAAATATGTTCAAATTAATAAGAAGTTACTGCAAGCTCTGTCACTTCAGCTTTCACCACCTTTTGTCCTCAGCATATCACTGTAAGGCTTACTTGGGGAATTTCTTTTTGCTGCTTAGAGCAAATACCTTGCACACTGAGAGGTCTGCACACAAAACCATCTATTAACTGCATTCCTAAAAGTTCATAAGCAGACAGTTGTAAGAGGCTCATGCTTTCATCTTCATTACCTTCACTCTTCACTCATTGTTCACTCCTCTTTCAATGGTGGGAAACAAATGAAGAATGAAGGAGTTTCAGATGCTGAGGACATGAAACCTCTATTCTGTGTAACCCCATTTTCATCATATGGGATCAACCACACAGCACACAGAACAACAGATTTCTTGAATACTTCTTTCCGGAATGAATCACTTTTTCTTGAAGGTATGCATTTTTCTGGAAGCAAGCTGAACCAAAGCACTCTACTAATCCTGCCTTCTGGCCCTGGAAGGCTGCCTACTCTCCACAAAGGAAAACAAAGCATTTATCCCTGGATAACAGCACAGCACATCGCAGATTTACCTGCATCAGCCATTAAGAACAGGTTCTTAGGGAAACTGCACCAAAGCTAGTACGTCCTGCTCATGAGCTGATCTGTGGGAAAAGCAGTCTAGTTTCAATGCAGCAGCTGCTGTAGAAACATGGGATGTCTGAGAAAGAGCTGCTCTGCTTGTTTCAGCAGTGCAGATACTGCCAACTTGCAACACTGCTGCACCTGAGCTGCCAAGGACACCAGTCACACAAACAGAAACCAGCCCCAAATGACAGCACTTCCTGAACTATTCTTTCAATTACATAAATGCTGCTCCTTCCATTAGTAAGATTCAACTGCAAGTTTACTAAACATGTGCTGGGACAAAACCCAGAACCCCATCTGCCAAATTGCTTTTGTTCACTTCTCAGGGAGACTGTTCTGTGTCTCCATGACACAATGCTAGTAAAGCTGATAAAGAGAAGACCTTTATTAGATGTGACTAACAATGCAAAGGACTTTAGTTTCTAACATTTCTTTCTAAGTCATGTTTTTGTCTCCAACGATTACTCCAGGGAAGGTTTGATATAGAAGTAAAGTGAGAAAAGGGAAAATATAAAATGAGATTTATTGCCTGAGTTTTTGAGCTGTGACCTGTTATTTCACATACTCAGTCTTGGACAGAAACATCACTGTACTGGCAGACAATGAACACATATTGGGTAAATAAAAGGGGACCCTCTTCCCACAAGGTTACAATTTAAATGAAATGTAGTTTTTTAAAAAAAAGAAGTCAAACTGTATTTTGGTAACATCTAAACAAATAACTGATTTTGCACATGGTTTTACTGATACCACTGTAGTAACCTACAGGACCAAGGAAATACAAAGGGAAGGAGACAACCTCACCACGTAGTTTCTATAATCTTAATATTGGACTATATGATAAAAAGGATTATCTTAATTTGATAGCAGTATTTTTGGTTTGGTATTGAAGGACATTCTGGATGGCAGAGATCTGCAGTGTCCTTGTTGGCAAGCAGCTGGAATTGCAGCAATGATGCAATTTTTGTGTAGCTGTCAAACAAGGGACCCTCTCACTGTGTGAGCTGGATTCCTTCTTTGTTGTTATTGTTCTGATCCAATTAGTCACTGCTTTCAAGTTAAGGGATACCACTGGCTGATTGGAGTGAAATAGATACGAGAATAACAGAGACACACACTGCTGATACAAGAGGAAGAATATAAGCATGTTTAATGTGAAATACCTCATTAAGCCAATTGCACACTTTAACTAAACTTTACTTGCACCAAAACAACACAAAGCAATCAAAAAGAGTCTATGTTGATTTATTACATATCGGAAATGTGAGAGATGGAACTGAACTAATTTAGGAATCTGTCATTATGAGTAAGCTCACCATGGGGGCTGTTTTAGCTGCCTTATATGAAAACACACGCAAGAGACAGGTCTGAAAAAAAACCAGATCAGGTGATCTCTACTATTTCCCTTTTGTTCAGTACTGGTGAGGCCACACCTGCAGTGCTGGGCTCAGTTCTGGGCTCCTCAGTAAAACAGACATGGATGTACCAGAGAGAGACCAGTGAAAGTCCAAGATGATAAAAGGACTGGAGCATCTCTCTTCTGAGGAAAAGCTGAGAGAGCTGAGACTGTTCAGCCTGGAAAAGGCTCAGGGGGATTTCATCAATGCCTGTAAATATGTGAAGGGAGGATGCAAAGGAGACAGAGCCAGGCTCTTTTCAGTGGTGCCCAGTACCAGGATCAGAGGCAATGGGCACACACTGAATCACAGAAGGTTCCCTACAAACACCAAGAAACAGTTTTCACTGTGAAGGTGACTTGGTGGTGACACAGGTTGCCCACGGAGGCTGTGGAGCTTCCCTCCTAAGAAACACTTAAAAGCCATCTGGACTCTTGTCCAGACCATTCACTCATTCAGGACTTCCCACCTGGATGCTGTTATGGTGGAAGAGAAGGGATGCCATTTGTGGTTTGACATAAGGCTCCTTACATTGCAATTCAAACATCAAACACCCCCTCAGAACAAGGCTGGGGCACAGAGCAACAGGTTCTAAAATGCTGAGATGTATAATACACAGGTGCCCTTGATCTTCCTGAGAACAGAAATGCTGATGACATGCCAGCAACAGCAAAACTGCTTGTGCACAACATAAAACAGCAGAAAATCCTTTCTAATATATTCTAATCTGTGCATGCCTCCAGGTCCCATCCACTTCTTTGCAGCTGTTACAGTTAGGAAAATACTGAGTTATGAAACATACTGAATGCCACTGCCTGCTTTTCTGAGTATTGGTATGCACTTAACTTCTATGTTAACTGAAACCTAGTTCACCCCTCCCCTTTGTAATGGTTTAGGGCTCAGTTCACCAAAGAAAAAAACTGCATGCTTATATGTATAAAAAACAAACAGTAGAAATTAACATATTTGTCCAGAAATGATGCTGCAGGGTATGTCCACACTGCCCAATGCTCTGAGATCTCTGTGTTGGTGCCAGTGCAGGTAGGTCGGATATCACAGATGGCACTGCCATGTTAGGGTAGAGCATCATGCAATACATTTATCTCAAACCAGGCAGCTCTCCTGCTTTCCCTATCCAATCTTGCCCATTGAACTGGCTTTGACATCCCTATGCTGCACTATAGTATAGTTGAAGTAGAGAATGAAGTACGTGTTTTATTAAATTCAAAATGAAAATATGCTTTTTCAATTCCATGGCCAACAACATTCTTTGATGGCTAAGTTAAAGAGTTGCCTACTAAGTAAGTGATTTAAAACTATCAAATGATTGATCATGAGAATTAAGAGAATGCTTACATATCAGATATTCAAGATTAATTTATGTGTAGTGCTGCCTTTTTACTATCATTTTGATGATAAATGTGGACTTTATCTCTGCGTTAAAAACATCTAGCTGAACCATGCTTTGTAACATGCTGGTAATTCTCAATTTCTGATGACATTACAGTCAATATGATTTTTATACTGATTTCAGAGAGTTAAATATATCAATAAATTGTGAGAATTTGGTAATTACTATTTCTCACCTCTTTTCTCAATAAGAACAATTACATGAATGTGGAAGGTAGCAATGTACTGCTGATTTGCACAACAGCTGTGAATTGATGCTTATTTCAATTGATGCTATGTATTTACTGCAAATGTTATTACTTACTAAAAAAAATTAGATACTCTAACAAATCCAGCATGAAGGCTATGAATTACATGACAATAGTACACCTTGTCTTCAGTTTAGAAACAGATTTAAATTAAATGGGACTTCTCCAAACACAAAAGTACAGGCTTCTCATTAGTCAGGCAGGTACATTCTGACTTGCCACAGAGATCAATTAATTACTATCTGAAATTTATGTTTTCATTCCTATTAATTTTCACCATCTACACCCACAGGCTATCACAAACATTAACAGCAGGTGGACAATCAAAGCATTCCACCCCCTTCCCACCCCTCTTCTCTCCTTCTTCAGCCCACTAAGCTCAGATGAGGGTGTATCACCATGCCACTTCCTTCTACTGAGAGCCCTTCAGCAGCAAGCTTTACCTCTAGGTCTTAGGAACACAAAGGAGTAACAGCTTTTCATCAGCTCTTGACTTTCAACTGCTGGTTTTCTTTGCTCTAGCATTAAGGTTTGACAGCAGTGTAGTAACACCCAGCAACAAGCAATGCTAAACATTCCCTCTGTAAACAGCGCCTATTTTCTCCCTCCCTTGCTTCCCATTTTACCTCTTTGTTTTTCACTTGCTATCCCTCTGACCCACTGTATTTTTTCTCCATTTCATCATCTCTTTTTCTGCTCCACATTCTCTTCAAAATATCAGGAGTCCAGAGCTGAGCGCTAAAAGCAAATATACAAGTGGATCTGATACTCAGCACCTGGTCATAATTAAAAGGCAGACATGCCTCAGATGTAAAAGCAAAAGGAAAAAACATTGCTTCAGATAGGTTCACACTCTCCAAACATTTACTCTGTTCCTGTGTTTAACCTACACGAAGAATGCAATTTTGAGGAAAATCTCATGTAAAAAGAAATAAAATAAAAGCTCGTGATCAGGCTTCTACAGATTCCCTTTCCAATGAAAATGTCTCAAGTTTTACCACACTGCCTTGCCTCCAAACATCCTTTTTCTTTTTTTCATGCCCTTCCATGCATTTCTTAATGCAACAGCCCAAATTCCTCACTCCCACGTCCTTCCTACATCACACCTTCCTCCTCATTGCAGTCCTCTTCATTCTCTCTAACTTTAGGGTCTAGTTGCTGTCCTGATGATCTGGCAAGCACTGGAGGGCATTCACACAACTAGTAAGGGGTACAGAAGCAGTGCACACCACGAATGTCAATAGCACATGCCCAAGTGATTCCTCTCAAATAGGGACTGTAAACCTAAAATACTATTAACGTGATAATTAATAAACCCATTCAGAAATAATCTTCACAATCCACTTAGTTTTTTCACAATTTTTCATGAGCAGAAAACATTTTGAAACACTAAGTAAATTCTAAGTAATCTACAGAGGACACTATTCTTATTTTTCTGCACCACTGAAGGCCATTCTAATGCATTTTCTCACCCCTCAAGAAGCTAAGTTACTGCATAAACTGTATTATAAACCAGATGTAAAAAAACAAGAGCCACACACTAAAAGCACGTGCTTATATCACAATATTCACTAAATTCTCATTTGAACTGAAATGGCTTCTTCAGTACATCAGCTATCAGCATTCTTTTACATTTCTAGATCAGGCTTATTGGAAAAAGCTGGTTTTGCCAGAGATATTCACCCAAGATACTTACCCAGTGGTGTAAGGTATATTTATTCCCCCTAGATTAATGCTTTCACATCCAACAATGAAGAGTGTTGAAAAGCACAGCAGAGACACACCACTGCAGATCATAGCCAACTTTGCAGACTCTCTTGCACCAAGTTTCAGCTTTTTTATAATGTAGCCACCTAGGACAATACCAACACCAGCACTTGGGACAATAATCACACCTGCCAGGAAGAAGTTCAAACAGCATTAAAACAGGACCTACAGAAATGGCACAAAACATAAATATTGGTTTCACTCTGTAATTAGATGACTACAAATGTTGCACTAAGATCTCCATTGTCTGATTCTCCACCAGCAAACTGAGTCAGACTTTTCAAACCTCTGGAGTGTTGTCAAAGAATTTATAAAAGCCTCCTTATCATATTAGCAGCAGCCAAAGCACTATAAGAGAACTATTGTACTTACAAGCAGAAACATTGTTTTGTATTTATTTTAGAATGGGGAGAAGGGCTACATATAGGTCCAGTTTAACCACTGAAATTGGAAGAAATCCAGATTTGGACACAAATCTTCCTCCTTCCATTCTCATGATTAATTCCAGCAAAGAACAAGTGCTAACCTCAAGCAGGACCCCAGAACCCTTCCCACCTGGGAGTGCACACCCAAGCCTGGCTGCAAATTCTGCCTTCTGGATACTTTACTCAAGATGCATAGCACTTTCCCAAGAAACTTGCATCAGGACAAGAGGAAATCGCCTCAAGCTGGGCCAGAGGAGGTTAAGGTTGGACATCAGAAAGAGTGGTTAACCATTGGCATAGGCTGCTCAGGGAGGTGGTGGAGTCACCATCCCTGGAGGTGCTCAAGAAATGACCAGAAGTGGCACTTGGTGTTTATCAACATGGAGGTGTTTGGTCAAAGCTTGGACTTGATGACCTTGAAGGTCTTTTCCAACCTTGAATCTATGACTCCACAACTCCTACCTCAGCATTCCAATTCATCTCTCCACAGATATGTCTGTGTGATCAAACACAATTTGAGAAATTAAGATAATAGAATTAGGGTAAGTGTAAGACACAAAGACATGCCAATGAAACCTCTGCTGCTGCAGCCATAATGTTCAGCAACATATCACCAGGTTGTCCCCACTTGTCAGGTCCTGAGGTGGTGGCAAAGCAAGCAAATGTTTGCACTGTTCTTCCCTTGTCTTTTGCTTCTCGCTGACATGTGAGAAGGTCTTTAATTAAAGGCTTTGCCAATAAAGATGCATTCCAAATAGACATGGAATTCGAACTACTTTGAACTACTACTTGGCAGATGCACCTACAGAAATGTTAAACTTTATAATCCAAATTGTTAGAGATGCTGGTCTCTTAAAGAAGCCAATAAAACTATCACTTGCAAATACCTTTACAATTATTGCAAAGCATACATTCTCTGCTAATATGTCTAAAGGTGAAAGGGACATTTTATTTATCAAAATGTTGAGATTGTGAAAGCAAGAAAAGAGGGAAAACCAGCTGGAACCTTAATTATCCTGCCATCACCAATGACATTACAGAACAAAGTATCATCTCAGGAGGAAGATTCTAAACAATAAGTCTTCACAGAATCAAAACCAGTCTTTCTTCCAAAAGCAGAAATTAAATGTAGAAACTGCACAAGTTCAAGACATGAAATTTGGCACACAGTGTTTTTTGATGATGATAAATGCCAGGGTTGTTTTAAAACTGAAAGAAATTGGGACTTAATTAAAGAATTGCTGCTTAGAAGACAAAAAATTGCCAGCAAAATCTTTACACTAAGAGATTCAGGAAGCACATGTACTCAGCTGGCAATGTGCGTATTAAGCATAGATGTACAATACAAATAACATGTAAATTCTCTGTTTATTAACCAGAAAAATTTTGAACTTGTCATGTCTTTTACTTTATTAGCCAGCAGCAATCTAATACAGAATTTGCAAGTTTCCCTTTCCTATCCTTCCTACAAAAAATATATATAAAATTAACAACTGTTGACACCAATGCTTAGTTTAAGGACTGGGATTGCAGAAGCAGCGCTCACTTGTCCTTGTTGCACATCCAGCCTGATATATTTAATCTTCCTCTTCTGGTTCATTTTAATAGTCTTTATCAAGTCATTTATAACAGGGGAAACAACAGATGTTAATAACTTCACACTTTAGGCAAGGTCACACTGGTTTTACCTCTGTTAATGTACTGGCTGTTCAGTATTTTTTCTGGCAAGGATATTTCTGGTTTATCCTGAGAATGAAGTAAGTTATGGTGCAGCCATCCCACCAAGACTCATTACAGTAAAACTCCTGTGTGTATAGCTAATCTAAGCTTCAGAGAGCATCACAGTCCCATGAGTCAATGTTTCCTCCTTATATGCAGAACACAGGGATTTCATGCCCTTAAGAAAATCTCACATCAGAAACTCTCAAATAAAAAGCACCACATGGTGCTTCTCTGACTTTTCCCCTCCCCACTCTAGAAATTCCTTGCATTTCTTCCAGCCACTGCAAGTGACAAATTCTTCCCATGTGAGGTCTCCGTGCCTTCCTTCTTCTTTCTACTACTTTTTGTCCTTTTTTGACAGATACCTCTGGACAGCTTCACCCCATACTTCACCCGTGTCCCCTCAATTCACTCCACTCCATCATTTCTAGGGCACAGTGTCTGGAAGTATGAGGGGAAAAACGAACTAACCTGCCCAGCAACCAGCAGTTATTCTATATGAGAAGCACTATGGACAATTTTAAAAGATTATTATAAAGACAAATATCTTTGACACAGCTAGAAGAGAAGGAAACTCATCTGCATAACACAGGCCCTGGTTCTGCACAATATTTTGGCCTCCTTTAGTAGCCAAGTTCTCATCTCTCTCAGTCACAGAGGAGTGTGAAGCTTTTGTGGTCTGTAGCTCTGTTAAAAGTTGGGCATGGCTGTACATTGGTACAGCAGGGGTCTCCTGAAATGACAGGCAGGAGAGAATCAGGGAGATCTGACTAGACTAGAGTGTTGTCTCAATGTAAATAAATATATAAGGTGAAAAACACCACCCTGGAGGAGAGAGATAACTGAAGGATGGGACAGATAAACAACTTTTCACTAAGAGGAAAAAAAGATAATTTAAAGATCAAAGAGGAAGTAAAATTCACAGAAAAGAAGAACAGAGTTAAGAGACCTTTTAAAGCACACAAATTGCAGTCATGTCTATGGTTTTTCTAGCTTGTTTTTGGGTTTTCTTCCCCCTTGGAGACCATCAACAAATGAGAAAGCATCTGTCTAGGCCTATGCAAAAAAAAAAAAAAAAAAACAAATCTAACAATATAAATAGGTTCACATCTTACTAAATACATATAACAAACATCAAAATATAGTCTGAATATCTAGCCAAATGCAGAAAGCTGGATCCAATCACCTGTTTGCACACATTTTGGTTCATTCCTAATTGACTCATTTCATTAGCCAAAGCCAACCTCGCAAGGTAACACTATGTGGCAATGCCTTACCAGTGTAGATGCTGGCATTGGAAGCTGGGATGCCAAACTGTGACTCGATGAACTTGGGAATGAAGGTAATAAAAGCTGTGACAATGGCACTCTCAGCTGTGTATGACAAACTCACAAAAAGGAATGTCATGTTGCTTAAGATCCTGACAGCTGCTCTTGGAAGCTCTATAAAAATGACAAAAATGACAAACGAATGTTATAAACAATGAGTGAGAAACAAAAGCAAACTGAAACAGAACCAATTGATTTTCTTTGAGACAGACTGGAAATAATGGCTTGCTAGCAGCTGGTACACTTGTGAGACAGAAGGGAGAGTGCATACTTGGGATTGCAGCCCTTGCTCCCTGCTCTGACCCCATCTCACTGCCTCGCTCAGGGCCTCGGTCCCACTTGGCACAAACACTACTGAGGTGTGTATCAAAAAATCGTCTGAAAGAACAGATAGTAACACCACAACAGAAAGAAAACCAGCAATAAAATGTAGAGATTTTGGAATTATTCTGGTATCTTGAGATTTTCTGTGAGATAACATATATCACACTGCTGAACTGACAGTGCTGAGATTTGCACTCCATAGGAGGAAAAAAAGATCCTATACTCCCCCTGTTACTCTCTGCTTCAAGGACCATGCTTGGAAAGCTGGGATAATAAAAATCTAATTTGAAAGGGGAACCAAAATATTTTTAGTTATACATTCTTCTACATTATTTAAAAGCATTTACAATGATACAGACAAAGCATAATGAAAAAATTACATCAATGATATCAAGGAATCTCAACATACATTACATACAACTCAATATTCTCAGAAGGGATAAAGCAATCAATTAAAAATGAGAGTACATCATTAACCTAAATTGAAAAAGTATTCATAGATGTTGCAATTATTCTCAAATCAAATATCAAACCCCCATGAAATTCAGCACTGTAGTTAAATTAAACATTTACATACTTTAAATTTAGTCCTGCAGTGATGTCAAATTATCATCACCCTATTCAGCACTTAATTTTTTTCGGATTAGATGCCATGATTTTAAACACGTCGTCTTTTTCTTGGGGCTTTTTTACCCCAGATCAAATTTTTTTCAAGTGTTATATCTAACTTACTAGTTAGTTCAGATTTTTTTCATTTTCTTTTTACTTGGTACAGAAATAGAATAGTGCTTGAATCAAAGCCAGTTGAATTCAAAGACAAGAGCACCCATTAGAAATACACGTCAAGCAAGAACTGAGAATTTTACTGATGTTAAAAGTTGTCAAGACAAAAATCTGTCTCACTTTCTGCACTGACTCCAGTAGGTTATCTGTATAAAAGCAAACAGAATTTCACTTGTCATGTCAAAACTTGTCAAGCTGCAAATTAGCACTTAAGTTGTCTGACTGCATCCAGTATTAGCTTATGCCAGTTGTCAAAATTTATACTGAATTCATTATGAGTACTGGGTTTATAATTTTAATGTAGTCAAATGCTCTCCTGCTACATCAATGAAGAAACATATTAAACATTAAATACAAAATTTGGTGGAAATAACTAATGAATAAATCATATTAAGAAGCAATCATGTATTATAATCTTAATGGTTTTTACCACCTACAGCTTTAAAAAATTTTTAAAAAGGTGGTGCTGCTTGCAATAGAAACAACAGGAGCAAGTAGTTATGACCATGCTGATGCTGCTGTGAGAAAGGAGACAGGAAATAGAAAGAAGGATTGGTCCTGCTGCAAATTGAGGTACTTAGTAGCAGCTGCTCACCTGGGTTTTAAATGTGGTAGAAAATAAGGTATCATCACAGAGAGAAAGATAATTTTATTAGGATGACGAACTGGGTGTTCTTTGTAGAAATGAATTGGTAGTTCTTGGCCAAGAGCTGAACTCAAGGTCTTTGTTAAATCAATTATTTTAAAGTCTTGTCCAGACATCATAATATGTGTCAAAGTTTGCCCTTCCTGATAAAACTGAGCTTCAGTAAAATGTCTGCTTTAGAATTTTCAGTCAGCTAGAGAATTAATTTGCCAAAGAACTGCAGAGCTAATGAACATTTTGCTCCAGCGTTCGTATGTAGAGCTGTACTTCTGTTGACTCCTACTTACATCTCATCTGAGCACTCAGGATAAAGGTCATTATTCATTTCAAAACTAATTAGTATTTTGAAATAGGATTTCTCCTGTTAAGTAGATAAAACTTAATGTCTTGGAATAAGCACAAGTTCCCTTATAAGCATGTGAAGGGCTCTTCAGAGAACTGCTTTGCTGATTACTATAAATTTTAGCATGAAATAAAGAGTTTATTTAGTTTATTTGCATGCCACAATAATGCATGCCACCTGGAGCACTTAAGAGTTGATCTTCATGGTTTATAAACAGCAATTGTCTGGCATACAAGGGAAAGTTGCTATACAGTAAGAAACTTGGAAATAAAAACACACATTCAGAGTTAGATTTTCTCTGATTTCCTCCCATGATCACCATCAAATCCATGTGACAGCATCTGTACAACACTTCTGAATTTAAAAGCCTCTAATAAAAAGGTACTGTTAAGTAACTCATTATCTTTCAACCACAGTAATCATAGTAAAAAGCAAGAATGCTAAAAACTTAAAGGATCCTTTAGACTACATAATCAATCATGCTTTTAAAACATTTATATGTCAAATTATTTTTGTATGGCTAGCCATAGGCCTAGGTTTTGATTTCATGGCAATTATTAAACCTATCAGGTTTGATTTTTTGAAAGACATTCTCAAAAGACATTGCATGTTTTTGCAAATTTGCATCAGAAACACACCCACAGAAATTGCAATTTCCCTCACCCTGTCATCTAAACTAATAAACCTCAATTACACTCCTAGAACTAAAACAATCTTTTAGCATGGCTGCTAACATGTTTATATTTCTGTGTAGTAACTCAAATTTTAACATCCCATCTTTTTTTTCTTTTTCCCCCAATAACCTAGTATATAACTAAGAGTAAACTGGAACCTGCCTTGCTGCACTGGTTTGCAAGACTACTGGCAATTTTCTTCCTTTCATGATCTTTGACAGTATTTTTTCTCTGGTCAGTATTCATTTTTCTCTCACTCATGTGCTGAACCATTGCTTGATTCATGGTAAGGGAAAAGCATAAGAAAAATCTGCAAGTAATGTAAGTATTCATAAATATTTCTCTAAGCAAAGCACTGTCAATAAAAACTCAAGTAATTCTGACTTCACCTCCTTTTTCAACATTTAATATAGTTTCTTTTATCCCTGTTCCTGCACACCCAGCCCGGGGCAATGAAATGAATACAATCAGATGAACAAATCATTCCAGTCTACAGCACTATCCTTCTGCAGTCCATCAGAAAAGTCTCTCGTAAGAGTGAGGCAGATTTAGCCAGAAGACCTCCCTTCTGCTAGTGCTCCCAGTCTGGACAGCACTACCCAAGCCTGCAGCTTTGCAGAGGGTCTCAGGGGCAGCTTCCACTCTTGTGCAGTACAAAGCAGAGCTGAGATTTGAGACAGAATTTCTGCTTTGTTTATCAGAATGGAAACCAGCAAAGTGACACACAACTATGTCAAATATATCCTGCATGGAGCTAATCACTAATCTCCAGAACAGTATTTTGCCATTTTGTTATCTACTCACACACCATTCAAACAACCTCATTCAATTCTCAGGACAGGCCTTAAGCACCTGGGTGTTGGCTGGATCATTGAACAGCCCCTAATATCCCATCAAGAGAGTAGAGGTTCAGAGCCAGTTTGATATGATTATTACTTATTTTAATTTGAGTTAGAGCAGGTCCTCAAGGCTCCAGTTAGCACTGCTCATCACTGTATGGAGCTATGCCAATCTTTTCTACTTTGAGCTCTTCAGGACAGCCTAAGAAAGGACAAGAGGGAACTGCCTTGCTCAAGGTCAGTGGCAGTGGCACTGCAGGATCTCCAGCCCATAGTCTGCTGAACCCTCTGACATTTACAGTGCCCACCAAGTGCCCCCACACACAGCCCACTGTCTCCTCCTCCTCCTCTTCTGATGCCTGCCAACTGATCTTCAGCTAGCACAGAAACTCCAATCCAGCTCCTTGGCAAAGCACTTCAGTGGGCTTATCCTGCAACCACAAGCCCCTCAGGAGTTTCTTTTATCTCTGCTAATGCCCTGATAATCATTATTATCCTGTCTCTGCCCCTCACAGAAACTCAGCAAGAAAGGCATAGGACAGCTGCTACATGTGACAAGCCAGACAGGAATATTCTACATTTAAGAAAGGGCTGTATATAGGAGCAAAAAAAAAAAAACTCCAAAGGCTATAAAATACATGCAATTAATTAAAATTAATTATTTGATTCAGATTAGAGCAGTCTTTTATAAGTAATATATACATTTGCTTTCTATACACTGCTCCTTTATTCAATTGCACAGTAAGTTCCATTATAGTGGTAAGTGAAAGGGACTGCAGATACAATTCCCATGGAACAAAACCCTAAGGGTATCTAGGTAATAAATGAAAACAGTAGTTTTGTCTGCTCAGATTCATGTGTTATCTGTACATATGGGATTGAACTGTGGTTTATTCATTATAAAATTTCTCTAGCTCATGTAATCTACACTACCTCTATTTTTCCCAATAAACTACATCCAATTTTTTTCTTCCTGTGACCCACTTACTCTTTTATTTAGTACTTCTGATACCTGACTCAGAAGCATTCTTCAGCTCACATTTTCTACTTGAAACTTAAGTAAGAAAAGACTGAATTTCAAGCTCTTGCAACTTGAAACAAGTGAAAAAGCAAAGTTGTATCTGTATTTTTATCTGATTTCACCTCTATCATGGGCCAAAATAGAGCTCAGGTCACTGAAGTTTGACGATACTTGCTGATGGAGCCAGTTTTTGGTTTATTTCTTCAGCTTATACTGGCAGCCAGTGCAGAAAAAAATTCTCTTATGACTTTTTGATACCTTTTCATTTGCCTAGAGACTTAATTATGAAATTAGGACAAGTTAGAACAAGAGAAAATCATTTTGCCAGGCTTCCCAGGTAAGATGAGATCATACTGGAAGAAGAAAACATTTACTTTCATAACCAAAGCTGCACAGATGTCAGAGATTTGATGGCACTGACCTCTGTCATGGCAGACTATGACATCATTGATATTTATTAGTACAGAACAGAAGATATGACCCACTAAATCAACAGTCTCCTGGCTACTGCCTAAGTGGAGTTTCTGCCCACAGTGCTATAAAAAGATGAAGCTCTGAAATTCAGTGGAAAGTATAAAATGTTCACTGCATCTCAGAAGAATCAATGCTAAATGACTTAGACACATATGATTCTTTTTTCCTTTCCATTATAAACAAAATGACCTCAGCTGAGAACCTTGAGGCATGATCTTATTCCATAAAGCCCACTTAAACTGGAAAAATAATTAAATGACAGTGCATTCCTGCTGCAGGCCTTCTTTGCTGGAGTAACTGACACTGAATGGGAAAGCTATTATCAGCTTATAGAAAAATATTTTTTCTGCTTATCTCAACTAGCTTGCTATCTTTCTGGCATGTTTCTTTTCACTGTTCCACATGGTGAAGCTTCTCCTCTAAAGAAAACTAAAAGTTTTGTGTAGTAACAGTTCTAATTTGGTAGCTCCATTAATATATTAATACAGAATTTTATAGAATGTACGTTATACATCTAGGCAGATACCAAAGAAACACATGCCAAAATGAGACATACAGAAGTTTATATTTTTGTAAAAAATAGTCCTAGAAAACATTCTCCCAAGCAAGTACTTGTTTTTTCTGTACCTGCTGTGTCTGTAGGGACAACATGGCCTGAAAGGTGAACCTGTGTATCAGAGAACCTGCATCAGCAAACCCACCCAGATGCAGTTCATCTGTACACATTATTTCACCAAGCACACCCAAGGGTGAAGCAGTCCCTCTGCTGTGACATTGCCTGCAATCATTAGGAAGGAGCCCAGCAAAGACTAGACTCCCCCAATTCCCTGGGCTGCTGAGAAAATCTGGCCAGGACTAACCCTGAACTACTTCCACTAATCAGAGGCCAGTAGGTTTGAAGGCAAATAAAAACCCCAACTACTTGTGTGGAACAAAGAGAAAACAGTCAAAAATATGGAGACTAGAGTCTTTAAAGGAGGAAGGAACATGTTTTTTTGCTTCTCCATCACATTTTTAACCACTTTGCCAACAAAGGGAGAACATGGTCTGAAAGATCTGATATTTGAGGTTCACTTTGCTTGTTCTTTGCTTGCCTTGTACCTTAAGAAGCTGATCTGTAAGCCAACAAAATCACACCAGGAAAGTTCTGGTATCCTCTTTTTTTTTTTTTTTTACTGCTGTAGAAATTAACAGTAACTTTAAGTACCCTGAGAGAACCAGTGTAAATGTAATACAGAGCAAATCAGTATGCAGGTATGCAAACATAACTTTAAATTACACTGGGTTTGGTCTAAAAACAGCTGTTTTTTCTAAGTCTTGTCTAGTCAGCATAGAGAGTTTCATTAAAAAGTTTGCCAATCATTATATCCTGGACTTCTATCCCAGTAAAGAGTAACACTAATGTCTATTTCAACAAACACTTAAAAGTTTTGACTTCAAATTATGTCTAAAGGTACAATAGATATTTCATGGTTTCTCCTAGTCCCCCTGCATTTATCAGGCTACCATGAAACAGCACCACCAGCATTTGCATCATAGAATCCAAGGAGGACACAATAGCACTAACAACACAATGGCATTGAGGCACAATCACTCTTCTCTTACACTATTCAATTTTATGATACTATTAAGTCTGTATTGTCAATTTGAATTCTGTATGCTTCATATTAATCAATTTGTAGCAACACTGCCCTTCTTCCCCAGGCAACTTGTCAATGATTATTACTTACTGTTACATTTTACAGTAATGGTTATTCCTTGAATAAACAAAAATCTCTACTACTTGTCAATCTTTTGATCTCTTCAAAATTAGCACAGCTTTTATTTGTTTTAGCCTTCAGAAAATACTCTGCAGTACAAAACAGGCAGGAAAGGAATATGAAACAAATCATCTTTCTCCATGAACTTATCCAAATACAAGAATGTAATTGAACTCACATATCAGAATTCCTTCTACTCGTTTCACTTACACTGTGGAAGAACACTTTATTCCACGAAGTTCAGCTTATAAAGCAGGTGTGACAATTGCAAACTCTAAGAGGCATAAATACATGTGGTAGGGGTCCTGGAACTATAGGAAATAGCCTGTTTGTTACAGGCACACAAACACTGACAATTCAAGGAAAAGAATGTCTTACAATCATTGCTGCAACCTGTCATTTTAGAGGATGAGCATCTATTAAAATCTCAATAGTAAAACATAATAGCAAATATAGGATGTCAAAACTGCCTTCAATTACACCCATACAATCCTGGATGACCCTGCACACCAAATCTAAAGCATTTATAAATTAAAAACAAACTTTACCTTTAACATTCTCTCCAAATCCCATAGAGGCAGAAACTGAACTGTCTGTTTCTGTTTTGCTACTTGTTTTCTCTTTCATCACGTCATCATCACTTGAAACATCATGAGAATTCATCTTCTTTTTCTTTTTTTTATGTCGAGGAGGGAGCTTTTTTGGAAAGGTAAACATGGGAAATATCACAAGGAGCATAGCAATGGCACAAAGGAGAAATCCACTCCACCTAATACCAGGAAAACAGAAATGGAAACAAAAGCAAACACATTACATGAAACAAAAAAATCAAAGTTACTGTTAGGAGCTGCACTGCCTAGAAAGAAACATTTGCAAAATATGAAAAACTGACACGAAGAGTAAAGAACTGGGGTGGGGGAGAACCTTTACTGCACTAAATTCCCTAATCAGAAGATGTTTCTGTTGGCTTATTTACTGAAAGGTATTTATCCATCACCCACCAAATTTTATTAAGTAGTGTCAGCTTTAAGTCACCACAAATTTTCAGTTTTGGTCATTTTTCAGTACCAAGTGCTGAGAAGTAGATATTCACTTTGACTTAGCCTTTCACAGAAAATTCCCAGTAAAGCAATATAGTATTTCTCTGGAGAACACAGAAAAAGCCATCCATGTCATTAGAAGATAAAATGTCCTGATAGATACATCAGGGCTAAATCTGTTCTGCTTTCCAGTGCCTACCTCTCCCTGCCCTAACTGTCCAACTCTCTCCCTTCACAAATGAAGAGTTCCCAAAACCTAAACGTAACAACTGACGTGCTACAATCCATTCCAGGGTTTATGCCCAAAACTCTGTGACTGCAACCTGAAATAGCCTTCACTAAGAATTCCTTCTTCTCTCCCTCTGTATTTTAAGTATGGGATATAAAAATAACCCAGAAACGATCCCTTGGCTCTCAGGGAATGACCTGGCACATACCCACAGAAGGGACAATGTGTGGGATACAGAGCAGAGCTCTTCAGCTGCATACACTTGTCCTCCCTGCAGCCAAAAAGCTTCATGGACTTCACCACAGCAGCACAGATGGACAAAAGGGCTTCACTAGAAAGTTCTGTAGAGTTAATCGAGTCAGCAACCAGAACACTGATAGCAGAGTGTCAGATAACATAATTTCTCCTCTAACAGTGAAAGTCTAAGGGAAACATAACCTCACAAAGATGGTTCCATAAAGAAGGACAACCTCAGAATCTACTCACAAACTTCTACTTACATACTGGAAGTGCAGTTTTTATTACAGAGTCATCTCATTGTACCAGGTTTACATGGCAATGTTTTGGTAGCACGGTGGGGATTGCAGGGGTGCTTCTGTGAGAAGATGCCATGAGCTGTCCCATGCTGGACAGAGACAGCTCCAGCCAGTTTTAAAACAGATCCACCACTACCCAGTGCTGAGCCTATCAGAATGCTTGTGGCACCTTGTTGTTCACTTGTTTAAGAAAGGAAAAAAAAACACTGCACAGTAACTGTGTGAAGTCAAACAGCCCTGCAGACCCAAGGTGAGAGAAGGGGAGAAGGAGCTCCAAGTGCAGAGATTCACCTGCAGTCGCAGGACAAGACCATGGTATCCACCTCCAGACTGTGGGGAATCCACTGGAGCAGGCTCAAGGAGGAATCATAGCCTATGGAGAAGAGCCCTCACAGGAGCAGATTTTCAGGCAGGACATGTCACCCACAGGGGACGCTGCAGGCTGGAACATTCTGTTCCTGAAGGAACAGAAAGAACCTGTGCTGGATCAGTTAATAAAAGACTGTCTGAAGCAGAGAAGAGGCAACAGAGACAAGGTGTTACAAACTGACCACAGCCCGTTTCCACAGCCCACTGCATCACTCCAGCGGAGGATGTAGAAGAGTCAGGAGTGAAGCTGAGCTTTGGGAGAAGGAAGGAGGGGGTTGGAAGTGCTTGTAGTTTCTTTTTCATTCTTTCTATCCTACTGTTATTAATTGGTAATAAATTAACTTCCCTACATGAAGTCTACTTGGCCCATGATAGTAATTAGTGGGGGTTTTCTCTGTCCTTATCTCCATCTATGAGCTTTCCATCATACCTTCTCCCTGTTCTGCTGAGGAAGGGGAGTGATACAGCTTGGTGGCCACCTGGCAGCCAGCCAAAGCCAACTCACCACACAAATCCAAGTTGGTATTTGGAAGTTCCAGGGAAGTCAATCATGTTACTGTAATATCCAACCACAACAATGACAGCTTTTTCATTTCAAATCAAATTTCCAGGATCGTGGTGAGTTGACCCTGGCTGGATGCCAGGTGCCCACCAAAGCCATTCTCATCACTCCCCAACCTCAACAGGACAGGGGAGAGAAAATGTAATGAAAGGCTCCCATTAGCTGCAGGGGAATCTCTGCTCTGTCACCTGGAGCATGTCCACCTCCTCCTCCTTCTTCAATGACATTGGGGTCTGAACAACCGTTTCTACCACGTATTCTCATTCCACTCTCTTTTGACTGCTGCTGGTGTTGCACACGTCTCTTTATTTCTCCCTTCTTAAATCTGTTATCCCAAAGGTGCTACTACCACCACTGATGGTGTAAACCTTGGCCAGCCTCCTGGAGCCAGCTGACATTCCTCTCTCAGGCAGAAGTGAAGTTTCCGGGAGTCTCTCACAGAAGCCACCCCTGCAGCCCCCCTGCTACCAAAATCTTGCTGTGCAAACCCAATACAAGAACAACTTTTCCATATTTTTGTACTACCTTTACACTATTAATTATGTATTTGTTCAAATTTTAAAACTTTATAAATTTTGAGTAGACAAGATTTCTTGCACGAGAAACAAAAAGCATTTGGCCTCATATTTGTAATGCAAAGGTATTGCAAACTTTATTTTTCAATGAAGACAAATTCACATGCAATGCTTTGAATAGTAAATGATTACACACAGGCAAACAACAAATAAACAGCCATGTGTAACACTATTTTTATTAGAAGCTTACAGGAGGCTTTTGCAAGGCAAATATAAGTGACTGAAAGTTTTGACTAATTTTGATTTATGTAAACAGAAAATCCTCTATTCATTCATTTTAGCTGATAACATACATGGATTAGAAAGCAGACTTTTAGGAGGATTAGTCAGCACTGTCAGACGAAATAAATCCGTAGTCTGTATAAAAATGTAGCAACATCCCTTTGAGGATCTCAAAGGCAGAAGCTGCAAAGGCACTGATCAAAGAAACAATCTGTGGCAATAACATGCAGAAATCTGCAACCACCCACTCAGGAGGAAACAGCAAAGGAGACAGGGCCTGTAATGTAGTACAAGATGAAATTCAAATCCAAAGGGACCGTTATGACAGCATACCAACTGCTGGAGATGTCACAAATGCAGCACTGGATGCAATTATCTCACCATCTACACTTCACAACTTCCTGGAGAAATATCAAAGAATTGGAAAATAGACAAAAGACTGTACCAAAAATAATAAGGACACCTACAATGGGAAATTGAGAGGTCAGAACAGGAGCTTAACTTATTTAATTAATTTAATTAATTTTAAAAACCCTTGATTTTCTGTCTTCTGAAGTCAAAGAAAATATGCAGAAGAATACCTCAAAGGCATCCGCACAAGCCCTAGGACCTCAAATAAAGCAATTAAAGCTAAGGAAGGACCAGACAATGCTGAAGGAATTCCTTTAAACTTCTTGTGTGGAATGTTGATGAAAGACTATATAGGAAGACCCAAGTATCAAACAGATTTTGAACTAGGAAAACACTCAGAAAAGTGTCAGCAAAAGAAAATTGGATTCAAAGCACCTGACAGACTGCCAAGGGCTACTCCTCAACTAATGAGGTCCCTATACAGCACATTAACAGTTCTCAAAGACAACAGTGATGAATGATTTCTAACAGATATCCCAACAGTTACCACATCTGAATAAAAAACAGTTTCAAACATTTGATGGGCTGGCATAGACAGCTGGCTTGTAATTTAGCTCAGAAACCCCAGGTGTGCAAAGCCCAGGAGCAGAAATCCAAGTCCTGTGAAACTCAAGAAATAATCAGATCAGACATAACCCTGAAAAATCACCATTTTACTTGACCATGTTGCACGAGAGATAAACCAAATTACATGTCCTGCAATATACCTCCTAGAAAGGAACAGCTTAAGGAAAAAATAGGCTATACTGCTTTTATTTTAGCCATATATCATAGTTGCTATATCACTATTTTGTCTGCAAGCACTGCCTCCTCTAACAATGGAAATTGTTAAATTGGGTCCCACAATAAGTTACATTAGGAACCTTACAGATATAATAAAGAAAAGATAGGAATCAAAGACATTAATTAACTTCAAAGGAAGCAAGGCTCAGAAATCTCATGTATGACTTCCCATTAAGTTAGCTCAATTGAACCATACTTTTAAAGTGTGTCAGCTAAAGTAAGTGTTGGGATACTCTTACATTTCAAATTGTTAGATTGCATAAATAAAAATAAACTTGACTACACAGCACTTCGCTTCAAGGAGAAAATGTCACAATCCCAGAAAATACATTTCAGTGAAATGAAAGTCTACACTTCCAGAATTCTCTGCAACCAGGCAGTTAGTGAATAGCAAGGGACAACCCTCACACCATAGGACTCTTGCTGTTTTTTTAATGAGTTGACATAGATTCAGAAAGAGAAAAGAGAATGAGACACAAATGGCACTAAACTTTTATGAGAGGCCACCACAGATTATGCAACAAATTATCAGAGACCTGATAGCAGTTAATACTCCTCAGAAATTTAAGAGAAAGAAGTGACATAGTCAAAAATGAAAGATAAATAAAAAGACCAGGAATACCCACCAAGGAAAGCCAGACCCAACATTTTTAATCAACAAGATAAAAAAAAGAAACTTGTGAATGACTTTTCCTGATTTTCTTGCTTTTGCTATTTTACTTTTGCTGAAGCTGCTTGAGCTAAAACTCAGTTATATCAGTGGTTGTGTTATAGATACAGTCAAAAGTTTATCCCACATTCGTACAGCCCTAGTGATTTCAATTAACAAATATATTTATGGGCCTGTTTGCAATTTCTGCCAAAAAGTACTGATCAGATGCTGATTACCAGTACTGACATGTCATTAAAAACACATGAAGTGTAAGAATTTTACAAAGAATGTACAATATTTTGCATTGATTCCAAATCTTTTATACTAGACAAGTTCTAATTCTGACATTGCTGCACACTCACAGAGCAGATCTTTCAGTGAGATAAGTCAGTAGATAAACCACAGCACAGAGTTGTTAAACCCAAGGCCACACTCAGCTCTCAGCTTTGCCTTTCTCCTGCTGAAAATTCAACAAAACAGTGCATCAATGCTCTTGGACTAAGAAAGATAAAGCAGGACTAAATCTTTGAAGGTTTAAGAAGCCTCCAAAGAGAGAATTTTCATATCAAACTGTCAGGAAAGATCACTGCAGAATAAACAGAAACAGATACAGACAGACTGCAATGGTGTAATGACAAAAACTAACACTGGGCATGAGAACTGACACTGCACCTAACACCTGCAAAGCAGAGGTCTCTTCCTGGGATAATGAACTTCAGGTTTTTTCTGGGATTGCATGAAAACTTCAAGGCAGATTTATGATTTATCTGAGAAAAGGCAGTTGAAGCCTCCTCAAGACCTGCTTCCTCAAAGACACATTTCCAAGGAGGGCACATCTCAAAGGCTGCCCGAAGACATCAGCTAACAATTACAGCTGCTCCATCTCAGCGCTGCTGCAAACCTACTCCTTACTAGAGAATAATGTGATGTTTACAGCATCTGCAGCCTAAACACAAGCCATCACCCTGAGAAAGCAAGACTGGAAAGGGCATGTTCTGACCTCCTCCTATCTCCTTCACCTGGAATAGGATCAGCAAAGTCTAGTGTTTCTCATCTGAGCAACAGAGTTCAGTGTTTCATGCTTCCTCCTCTGGAAAACCAAAGAGATTAATCCAATTTCCAGTAGCAATGAGTTGGTTCTGAGCAGCAGAGATCATCCATGGCCTCCTGCAACACCAATATCCTGCCCTGCCATCCCTGTGATGAGCACTGTCAGTCAGTGCCCGCTGTGGTCAGGGACAGTCCTGAATAGCCAAACACAGGAGGTTTTCCATGCACTGCTCCTGTGCACTCCTGTGCCAAACTGTTCCTCTTCTGTCAAAGCCTAGTGTGTAGTAATCAACAGAAACATCATCATCCTCAGCCTCCTTCTACAACCTTAAACAAGTCCTCAAGGGATAAAATCTTCCAACCTGTCTTACTGAGAGAACAGTTTTGCTGAGAGAATAGTTTTGAAAAATGCTTGATGCTTACCAGTTCCCAATAAATCGGGGATCGCTCTGGTCAATGTACACAGTTGTCCTAGGATCAACATAGAAACCAATAAGGAGTCCTCCTAATAAGTATCCAGCAGCAGGTCCAAGTGCTCCCATTACGTACATGATGGCTGAGGAAGTAAAAGGTCAGAGTCACAGATCAAAAAATTAATGTTGCATTATTTATTTACACATGAAATCACAAATAAATGTTTCTTTAAACAAGAAGTTCTGCACCCTAAAACTTGAAGGAACCTTTTTTGCAACCAAGGCAGCAACTTCTGCCTAAGTCACATATTAGTAAGAAGATTACTGCTTTCTGTACATTTTCAGTTAAATTATGCAAGTATACATTATTTTGGTATTCTGGATGGAAAGCATACCTGACTTGCATAATTTTTTTCCTATTTGGTAACATTTCCTTAAAATCAAATCAAAATTATTTAACATATAATTTTTTTAAAAGTCTAACTAATGGCAGAGAAACAGAAAAGCAAAGAATAAAAACTGTAATCAAAGAGAATGTACATTCTAAATTAGAATGTACAACATTCTAATTTAGTTACCATCAGTCTAATACTGTGTATAAAAGAATAGTCCATTTTAAGAACTCAAATATTCCTATTTCAGAGATTGACAGAATACAGGTTCACAAAAGGAAAGTGCTATTTAACTAACTTGTTATCTTTCTATGGCAAAGTCACCCACCCAGTGGATAAAGAGAAGGTGATGAATGTTGTTTTTCTGTAATTTAGGAATACTTTTGATACTGTCCCTCACAGGATCCTTCAGGGCAATTGTCCAGCTGTGGGATGAGTGGCTGCAGGCTGTGCTGGGTGAAGAACTGGCTGAAGGGCAGAGCTAAAAGGGGGCCACTGGTCACCAGTGGTGTTGCCCAGGGATCAATCCTAGGGCCAGTTCTGTTCAATACATTTACCAACGACCTCCAGGAAGGGTTGAATCCACCATTAGCACATTTGCTGATGATCCCAAACTGGGAGGTGCTGCTGACTCTTTGGAGAGACAAGAGGCTCTGCACAGGGATCTACACAGACTGGAACACTGGACAATGATTAATGGCATGAAGTTTAACAAGTCAAAACTCCAGATTCTGCAGCTGGGACAGACCAATATCAAACAAAAGTATAAACCGGGAGAGGAGTGGCTGCAGAGACTCTCTGCAGAAATGGATCTGGAGGTGCTGGTTGGCAACAGGCACAGCAAGAATCAGCAGCATGTCCTGGAAGCCAACAGGACAAAGCCCATCCTGGGGTGCATCAAATACAGAATCACCAGCTGCTCAAGAAAAGTGATTATCCCCCTGTGTAGAGCACTGGTGCAGCCTCACCTGGAGCACCGTGCGCAGTTCTGGGCACCACAATTTAAGGATGTGAAGGTCCTTGAGTGGGTCCAGATAAGGCCAACAATGCTGGTGAGAGGGCTGGAAGGAATGACCTGTGAGGGGCAGCTAAGGACATAAGACTTCTCTAGTTTGGAGAAAAGGAGGCCTCGGGGCAACCTCATTGCTCTGCAGCCTCCTGAGGAGGGGATCTTTACTTGCTGGATCTTTTCTCTCTGGTATCCAGTGACAGGACACATGGCAATGGTTCAAAGCTTCACCAGAGGAAGTTTACATTGGATTTTAGGAATCATTTCTTTAGGGAGAAGGAAGTCAAACACATGTGAAGGTTTCCTAGGGAGGTGCCAGAGTTATCAGTGTGTTTAAGAGGCATTTGGACAATGCCCTTATTAACAGGTTTTAGTTTCTGGCCAGCCCTGAAGCAGTCAGGCAGTTGGATGAAATTATTATTGTAGCTCCCTTCTAACTGAAATGTTCTGTTCTATTCCACTCAATTCCATTCCCCTACAATATCTCTTTCCTTCCTTAATATATCCTGCGATACCCATTCCTTCTAAGATGCTTCTGCCCTGCTTCCCATACAGTCTGGCTGTAAGTAATAAAGGCAGGGGGGTGGAAGGGTTGGTCTCTGCTCTCTGCTCAGGCACCTTGTACCACCAAAACCCAGGCTCCAGCACAGCAGCACCTGCTTAGCTGCTGCAGATCCTCTAGCAGCACATGAAAGAATTGATTATCTAATTCTCTGTAATTCTCTCTCTAGATCCAGATAGGTACTGGACCAGTCCCTGTCCACAACAGGAACATACAGACTCCATTATTTTGGTCCCATCCTCAATCAGACATGCTGAATTCCAGACTGCAGCAGCTGAAGAATCATAACTGAGTTATTAAAGCTTGAGTTTCCATGTTACCTGATACAGCAAATTATATCTCAAGGATAAAATAAGAAAAAAGGGATCACTAAATCTGTCTGATTAAACCAAAATAACTTGCACATTTCCATCTTACACTTTGAAATAAGAGAATGAAGAAAACCACCATTCTCGCAAGTAAAAATAGAACCTTATTGCAGCGAAAAAAATCACAGAAGCCACCACAAAAGGTAAAACTGCCTATAAAAAAAAATGCTGCCAAACCACAAATTGATTAGAGTTTTATCACTCTTAAGTCTTTTTTTTTTGTAAACACATTTTTGATTTTTATGAAACTACAATTTTGAATAAACAGATTTTGCTGAAGTCCTTTTCACATAGTGGTTTTCAGAACTCTGTTCACTATTTAAATTTATTCCAGCCATGTTCCCGACTGATTGATTGTAAACAATTCTCTGTATGCCTAAAATGCTCCATCAGACATTGAAACTCTGCTCCTTAGCAGCAAGTGGCTAGATAAATCCCACAGTAACTGTTATTTGCAAAAATTCACATAATGAGGAGGAAAAAAAAAAACCAATGAACAAAAAACTATCTCCACACTCCCACAAACAATAATAAATTTCGTCCTACAAATGTTTGCTTGGAAATTTGTTTCAGACAACTACAGCAAACTCAGATCTCTACAATCTTTAGAGAGGAAACACAAAGGAAGAAAAAGACTGACCTAATCCATTCACTTTGGTATTCACAAAAAATACTTATACTGCATTAATTCAGCTTTAGTCCCACCACTGAAAGCAGTAAAATGCAGCAACTGCTTATGTTTCAGATCACTACCCAAACAGAGTATGATGTACACCTGGAAACTTCAGAGGGTTTTCCTTGTAAGCAGAAACATTGCACAATAAAGATAAAAGTAACACTGTACACTGTTCTGCTTTAGAAGAAGAATTCCTGTTGACAGTTTCAGGAGTATTTTAAAATTACTATATGCTGTTCAGGCTTCAAGATGCTTTGTTTTTAATATAACTTACAGGCAAATTATCACTTTCTGAGTCTTTCAGAAAACATAGAGCCTCCATGCTCCTGGTCAATGGCAGCAGGTAAGTTTGTAAAATTCCCATTTTAAGATACAGCATCTTTTTCAGCATCTAATAATGGTCACTATCAGAAATTGGACACCAAGTGAAAGAAACTGATGTAGACTTATAAATGAGACTAAACAGAGCATGGCAAGCATAACATTTCAGTATTTCAGAATTAGGTACCTCAAAGAATCTGCCCCAAACTTTCAAACCTTGCTGTGGAAGTGAAGGGCAAACCAACCCCATAAGTCACCCTGGCAAGCTACTCAAGGGTCCTGTACCCTTAAAATTCTAGTCACAACCCTCACAGCTATATTCAGGAATGAAGATGTTTTTGATTCCCAAGTAGGCCACCAGGATTACTGGATGATATAGAAAGGAAACTAAACTGGAAACAGATTCAATTAGGGTATCATCAAAATTGAACCCACTTCACAAATAAAAATTCCTATGGAGAATAGTTTCAGATTTTTTTCCACTCCGAACACTAGAAGGTCTCCAGATTTAGGATGAAAAAGGTTCAAAAACATGTAGATGATGTATAAGCACCTTCCTTTCAGCCTTCTGCCAGGGACTCCAGCTAACTCTTTTTGGCGCTCCCTCTTCAGGCCATGATCTGGGATCTTGATCTAGAGAGTTGCACAGATGCAACATCCAAGACCTTTCAAATGGAAGTAACAAACATTTTTATCAAGGGACATGCTGGAGTACTGTGATGCTGAGGCAGGGCACACAGTATGCAGATAATTTTTTTAAATCGCTCCTAAGGAAATCCAGCATTTGTCTTATAACCTCATAGCCATAAGCTTGACTGGTGCTTAGATTTGCAAGCTGCCTTAGTATGTCTAAATTACAAAAAGCTATGCTGTAAAACAGCCTTAATATGTCCTTTCCCATGATAAAACAGAGGTGATGTACATTCCATGAGCTAAAAGCTCTACTCCAAACCTTAAATCATCTTCAACAGATAAAAGGAGGAAACTATTGTTAATACAGACATATGGGCTACAACATCAATCTGAATCTCTTCTGACTGGGTTGCACTGGAATGCAGGATTGCACCCTCTGAGTTCCTGCATTAGCCATGCATGTTCAGTGCTGATAAGTTGCATTACAATTCTGTGGGAACACTGGTCTCTCTAGGAAAGCCCATCTGCAGGTCACCCACTCCTACCCAACTTCACAGAACACAGAATATTCTGAGCTGGAAGCCACCCGCGTTCCAAAGGGAATGGCCCGCACAGGGATCAAATCCACGACCTTGGCATTAACAGTACTGTGCTCTAACCAACGGAGCTGATCTCAGGGTGACTTAGAGCCAGCTGAGAACTACTCATGACATTCAACACAACCAGATTAGACTGAACCTGGCAAAAGCTTTTCCCCAGAAGCCTGTTGTAGCTTGCTGCTGCTGCTGTCATGCAGGATCCTGTCTCCAGAGGAAAGCACAGGCTGGTTTACTAAAATTACACGGCCTTTAAACAAGACGATTTCAAAGACCAAAGACCCTGTGGATTCTTTAAAGTCTCCCTCTTTTCCAAAGATCTTGGTGTTGTGGTTAAGAGTTTCCATTACCAAGCACATCTCTTTGTCTTCACTGATGAGGGACAGCCTTTTCCAGCCCTCCCAAACCTGGTCTTTCAGATCATAGCTCTACCTCTGACACAAACTGTAGGTAAGTAAAAATATCCTGGTTTGGAGAGAGTTAGTTAAGTGACCATTTTCACCCAAGATATCTATCCATGGCAACTTTAATTCCTTGAAGCTTTGTACTGGAGGAGCTTCACTGCCTCACTGAGTATGTCCTCAGCATGGCATATCTTGGGCTCTACACCATACCAACAAAAACTGCAGCTGGCTGTGGCTAGCCAGGCTTAGCCACAAACTGCCATCACAGCTAAGATGCTGGATGGAAGAGAAAAGGGGAGTCAGAGAATTAGTAACCTACTTACATAAGGAATTTACCTATCCACATGAAATAAGATTAAACAATGTCATTCTTCACCACATCCTGGGACATGTTGCAATGAATGCTGCCATTCTGACAACATTTCACAAAATTATTATATTGCCTATTGCTTTATTCATAGAGACTCTTCTTCAACAGGAGAGAGCTTTACATACAGCCTATTGCAGCACAGTCTTTTCTGACTACAATAAAAGGAGCTGAATCCTCTGTGCATCTGAAAATCTGAGTTCACACCAAGTGCATGAAAAAACTTTGTTGCCAAAGAGTGTTTTTTTTAATCTACCTACATTACCTCATTTATTTAATTAGACAGAGGTTATAAAAATATTGTGAATGCCCTTTTCCTCTTCTAATGACACCAAAAGACATCTTCAGTAGGCTCTGTATATGGGAATATTTAACATATGTCCCTGTGGCACCCTCAAATGCATTTGTGAACCCTCTGACTGTGCCTCTTTACATTAGTCATGCTAGTACCAAGTAAAGTCACAAGTCACATTTTGTGATGAACAGAAATGACAAATTAGTGAGCTACAACAGGTTGGCTTCTGGGTTCTAAAACCACACTTTGCTTTAAAAAGTAAAAAACAAAGGCATATATTGCTCAGTCCCTGTCATCTCCTCTGCGTGCACACACATGTCACCACACAGAGTTTATCACTGGAGAAGGAGGAACATTTCTGAAAGACCCCATTGTCTAAATCTTGGCAGCTTATCACCATAGTACAACTGTTCATTTCATACATGTGTAAGACAAGCAGAATCTGACCTTTATTCTGTTTTCAATGGAAGTTCAGAATTTGCAAATCCTGCAAAAGCTACAGAGTGCATCCCGAAGGCATATTTTATATATGCATAGAAGCATGTATATGCATATTTGCTACTGTCAGAATAGTAGAGCAACTACAGAAATTTGTAATAGATTTTGTAGGATACTTTCTAGGATATAGAACCATAATCCTTCTATATCTGTAGATTTCAAGTTTTTACTCCAAAATCTTAACTGTCATTAGCATGAGGGTATTGATTGGAAAACAGAGATGCAAAAGACAAAATCAATCCACTAGAGTTGTGAAGTAGACTAGTAAATCCAGAAGTGTAATTTACTTAATTGAAGCAGCAATTCAGTTTTCTAACCGGCTGAACAACACTTTCATGAAAGAGCAGCACAAAGAAGAATAAAAAGAACACCAAAAGAAAACATTCATGTGAATTTGCAAGGAAAACCTTGTGTATACAGATTACTTGTTTACAGTCTGAGGACTGAGCTTTAACAGAAATACAAGATAAACTTTATATAATCTTGAATATTTATGTGCCAAGAAATTTAAAGGTCTATAGGTTAAAACAAATAGTTGCAGGGTTACCACGTGGAATTTTGCAAGCAAGAGAAGCACCACCATGCTATGGTACCATAGCAGCCTCTCCAGTGCTACCAGTAGACATTTCCTTGGACAGCTCTACTGTGCTGTCACCAGAGAACAAGCAGCACTGTTATTTCTCTAGGGTATAGAGCAGGTTTTGATTTCTACACAGAGCAAAGCTGACAGAGGTTTCAAAAGGGAAGGGGTCCCAGCTCTCCCCTATTCCTCTCATGTCACAGCACTGTGATGGGATAGCAAGGATCAAGCATAAAGGAGCTTTCAAAGAAACATTGCTCCCATTCATAAAGGCGTATTTACCTCATTCTGTCTAATTTCACCACACAGAAGCTACCCTAAAAAAACATAAGGTTTAACTACTCTTTTGAGCCTGAGGACACAAAACTGAGTTGTGAGCAGAAGCCAGGCAGACTTCTCAAAAGCTTTTAAGTCAGGAAACAGGTTCACTTCCTTCTTTTCATCACAAACACACAATCAAATGCATCTATACATGCTTTAGGATTCTTTCTTTAATGTGGTTATTTGCTCAGGAATAAACAATGCTTGGAGCATTCCTGCAGTTCAGATAATAATGTCCAGTTCACATCTTTAAATCACTTCCTTTCAAAACGCATTAGTGTTACAAGACTTTAAGAGTCTCTCAGATCCAGTGTTCCACTCAAAACAATAAACAGAGCAACAAAACTACTTCAGTAGCTTCTCTTGATCTTTGTATAGAATATATTTGTCACTATTTTAACAAGCAGATTCCAGAGATCTGGAATCAAATTTATAGAGAAACAATTAAAGCAAAACTTTACATGCCTACCATGGAAAAAAAAATTAATGGTCCAGCTTACCAGTCTATTAAAAAATGCTGGAAGTTAAATTAAATAAAATATGTTTCAATTTTATTTAAGTGACTTGCAAACGCCATATGAAAAGTGTCAGATTTTTACTTTTCTCTTACAGCTTTATTACTAGGATATAATTTGTATTAAAAGAGATACAATTTCCTGATTTAAACAGCTATGCTGCTTCATGCTTTGCATTCACCATTTGTGGTCATGTTCTAAAACATTATAGTCATTTTCACTGGATCCAGTTCTACTAAATCCATAAAAACACAGGAAGCAAGCCCAAAGAAAATAAACTAGAATAGGCTGTCTGTCCCAACCTGTACTTCTTGTATACATTGCAGTGCTGCTCCAAGTCACTGCTATGCTGTAGAGCCACAGTGCCTACAAAGCAATTCAACTTACACTAAAATTTCACAGACTCAGTATTTGTCTTTTGGTTACATCCTCAGGTGTGTGCATCCAATCCAAAATTCGAAAACAATGAACCAACCAAAGAATAAAAGCTTATACTTGTACCATGGTATTTCAGCTTTACAGATACTTGGCTAAAGAAATGATTGCCCCAAGGAAAATTACTCCAGTGCTTAAAATGAGAGTCTTTATTTCTTTATTCCTAAAACCTGAGAACTGTGGAATTAGAAATCCCACGGGCAACTGCAGACTGTCCCATTCTTTTAAGACAACTGTTTTGCTTGGAACACACAAATATTACTTGGGGGTTTTCATCAAAATCTGCCTTTTCTCTCTTTATATTCACCTATAAATAAACATTTGCTGGTAATATTACCAAGAATGACTTGTGGTTAGCAAGTAATATGAAAAAGACACTTCTGTTGAAAAAGATTAGTGAAAATGGCTGCAACTTCTGAGTGCAATTTCCTATCAGTGTGGTTAACTGTATTTAGACACCATGCAGAAAGAAATTCTTATATCAGATAATTAAGCAAATCAGGTTTTATCAGCTTCATAAGTTCTTAAACCAATTCTAACACAAGAATCTTCTCGTGATAATGGTATTCCAAAAGCAATATAATTAACTTCAAGCATATGGATAGTCCCATGTGAATTGTTTGCATGGCCAAAGATATACACATCTATACTTGAATGATCAGAACCTAAACTGAAAACACAGATCTCCTGATATTCTTTCTCTCCATGAAGTAAAAGGCATTGGTAACCTAAACAGACATTTGGGATTTTCTTTAAATAGAAGTGTCAGCGACTGTTTAAATGCATGAGTAACAGTGATCTTTCTTAAAACTCCCAATTTTTTTCCATACATAGGAAATTTTGATATGGAAAAGTACTGTTATTGAATTTTAGGTATCAGACAGATGCACACAATACTTGTGCTGAACACAATCAGAATGTTGGAAGAGACGCAACAGAAGGCACAGCTCTTGGCTGTTACTTTCTGTAAATCAGCTCTCAAAACCACTCCACATCTTCAAGTTTAAAGCTTATGGTGGTATGTTATTAACACAAGGTAACATATCCCAAGAAGTTGACTAGGCATGAATTTCCAAACTGTGAGTTTTCAAAAGAGCATGTTTCTTAAAAAATGTTTTCTTTTGTGAATAGTAAGGCAACTAGACAGAGACATTGACCATTTGTGTTAACATCTACTGAGTGACTGCTTCGTCCCTCCTGAATTCTTGGTCTGTCAGCATCCCAAAGTTCTGATTACTCCAAAGAATGAAACAATGAAATGTCATAGAAGTAGTGCCCACTTCCATACAGAAAATTATTTACTGAATATAACTATTATTTACTAAACTGTAAGCAAGCTACGACTCCGAATTATTTTAAAACCTTTAACTAGTAACTGGTTAGATAATAACTAATAACTGGTTAGATAATTTCACTGTATTATTTCCCATTCATCCAAACACTGGGAAATCCACAGACATGAATTTAACATTCACATTAAGAGTATTCTTGAAGACACTGTGACTTCTCTCTCGAAGCAGGCAGGATTTGGCACTTCTGCACTAATACTCAGTGGTGTTCCTACTAAAAGGACACTGAAGCTGTTTGCTATCTTTAAGATACTAAAGCAGCCTCTTGACTCACTGGCATTCTATCCATAAGGTCAAGTCAAATGGGAATATCAGATCTCTGCCTTTTAATTGCTTGGCTTTGGGGTTTTTTTAATGGTTTGGCAGTTGAGGTTACATATACACATTTAATTTTCACTAGGGATTACCCCAGGCATGGGCTTATAGACTCTAGTGATCTCAGCTTTTTAAAACATATTTTTCATGTCTTTAGCATTACTTCTAAATACACTAGAGTGGGCAGGATGGTTCACTCCCATGTCATCCCCTTTTCCTCAAATATCAAACTGTGAAAAATATCAAACTGTGAAAGCTGAGATTTGGCCTTCAAGTGGACCTCAACAGGCAGATCACAAATAAGAAAATGGGGGAAAAAAAAAAGAGATCAGATTTAAAATCACAGCTGTAAAGGTCCATAGCTTCAAGACCAGCAGAGCCTAGCCCAGAAGAGTATTTCAGAGTTTTTGTATTATAATTTATTTTTAATTTGTTTTACACCATGTTAAGGTAGTCTAAGAGTACAAGCCAACAAGAACACATTACTAAGGTCCTCTCATCTCTCTGAGCTGGGAGAATACACCCACTCCCAGAGGAAAAGCAGGGAAGAGCCCAGTGAAATTTACCAGGCACAGAACCAGACCTTAAGAGCATGCCATCATGAACCATCAGAAGAACCAGGAATAAGTACCAATTCCTTAGAAAAAAATCTATATACACTAAACACCCAATGTCTATGGATGTGGCTTTTATTGTGCACCAACCAGCTAATGACACACAAATAGCTGTTTTTCAGAGGCAAGTTTGACATGCATTCTTTTATACTTCATCATTATTCAAAGCCAGTTCCTTTGTGCCTAGAAAAGAAAATGTGAGGAAGGAGCAGAAAGAGACCAAATATCTACTGAAAGGGAAGGTTAGGTGCTGATAGTAAGCACACATATATTTATATATATTCATTTTTGCTTTGTCCCACCAGCAAGACAACAGAACAAAGAAGTAAAGGGGTAAATTACTTCAAACATATTCCCTCAGAATTAATTTCCTTTCAAAAATTGGTTTCTGCCTAGGAGGCATAGGTTAATTATTGAAAATGTTGGTGATCATTTTTCCCTTCACTACCTCTCATTAATAGACTGCAAAGAAGGGCACAGAGCATTTCTTCTTATTTTCTTTGCAAATTGCACTTACATTTTCATCTTCCAACTGAAACAACAATAATTACACTTCATTACTCATATCTGACGCAAAATCTGCCTGTAAGCAAAAGCCCATTATTCCAGCAATTTGCAGATGACCCTGTGAGTTTTAACGTCTATTGTATTGCTAAAAAAATATTTTGCTACATTCAGAAAGGCTGAAAGCTGTAATAACTTCAATAAAAATATATTAAACAGCAATTGGCAAAGTGAAATGCAGAGCTGTATAGCCATATTTGAAACAATCTTGAATATATTATTACAGGTCAAAGAGTCTGAAAAACATTTCCATCCATGTGTAACAGTTATAAATAGAGGAGACCATTTATTTTAGCTAAAGGACAACACCACTATTTTACAAAAATCTCCAAAGCTTCAAAATACAATCTTCATAGGAACAACACTGGGCACTTTTACAAAGCTGAAATTATGGTGAAATATTTGATTCTGGAAATAAAACCTGAGTTTTGGGTTCTAGGTAAGGATCTCTCCTCTGTTTTCTACAGAGGGATCATAAGATAGACATGAGAGGTCATTCAACTCCATGTTCTGCCTGGAGACAAAAGAGTTTCTTGCTGTAGCACCAAACTGTATCTCTTCATCCCAGCTATGGAAAAATGTCATCAAGCAGTGCCCCAGCAAATCCTTCCCTCCCCATAGTTAGGGAGATAATGGGTGCCCCACCAGGGAGAAACAAATTGTCCTCAAACAACCCTGGCACTCCTGACACAGCCCCATGAAATAGGATACAGAAGCACCAAGCTGCTAGTGCAGATCCCTGAAAAGATCCTCCAAAATCTGATAAAGGGACATGAATTATTAAAGAAAATCAGAGAAAATGAAAGGGAGATCGCAGAGAGTCATGGAGAAAAGAGGTGAACACAGTTTTGTAAGAAACCAAATGGCAGGAAATTAATTTATATTTTTGTTTTGTACAGAAAATCACCACAGACACCATTTGTCAGTAACAAACTGATTCTATAAATAAATACAATTCTATAAATATATTTCCTTAGACCATTTTAGTCAGGTCCTGAAAGAAACAAACTTATGTCTCATGAGGAAAGGCAGATATTGACATGCAACGCCAATAATAAAAATTGCAAAAATATTTTAGTGTGACATTTTAAGTAATATGTTTTACATGGTTTGCTTTGGTTTGGTTTTGTCTCTGAGTAAAGCAAAAAAGATTATTTTTTTAAATGCTAATTGTAGTCCTACGTAAACATCAAAATAATTCAATGTAAGTTAAATATTTCAACATGATCAAAACCAAATAATTTTCTCTATACAAAAAACCCTAAATCACTATACCTCTATAATCAAGATTTAATTGTACCATAATTTGTCAGAGCAAGACCATCAGAACATTTTTATCAGTATTACTAAAAGGCACAGTTTAAACACCATGTGTAGCTTTAAAAAATCACTCTAACAAAAGGTTCTCCTATTTCAAATGGTAATATCATAGCTACATTTGTCTTTCTTTTTAAGATATAAATTGTCATTGTGATTTACAGCTCCATTTGCAGTTCATTCCCAGTTCCAATAAGATATGTTAATAAAATACAGAAGTATTACTTGCAGTGTTGGCATTTCCAGGAGAAAACTATTTATATTACAGGGATTTTTCCAAGAATATTTCAGAACACCATATATGGTTGACTTACAAAATCTGAAAAATTTCTAATCAGATAAAGTTACTTTCACTAATTAGGTAATTTAATTATTCAGCTGACATATTTTAGAGAAAAATGCCAATATCCTTTCATTTAGTCTGCAATTTAAAAAAAAAAAGATAGAAAAAGCCAGAATGAGCTATCTTTTGTGAGATGACAACTTTGTTTCTCAACTACTTAGATTAACAGATTATAAAGCATATTTTTATTCTTTAACAGTAAAAGATGCTTTCAGACATAAGAAATGTAGTGGCTAGAGGCTACATAGAAATGACTTTCCTCCAACTTTAGACACACTCATGGCAATAACGTTTTTAGCAAAATAGTTAACTCTATTATATTCCTAGGGACATGCAGATTCTCTCTAACTGTGAGTGCTTTGTTTTAAGCTATATGGTTTTATATAAATAGAGCTTTGGATAGGGATAACACTGTAATGAAATCTGATTGAACACAGATGTCAGAGTAAATGAACATAACAGTCCTTTCTGGCCCAATAAAGCATGAAATTATCCCACCAATTCTCTTTTCATCTCTAACACAGTACATTTTGCAGACCTCATCCTTTGCAAAGAAGGATGCCAAAAGACAAGAAGCCTCTTCACCTTCCTTTCCTGGCTATGCTGCCTTGAGACATCTCCAAAGGCCTTACCCTGCCAAGGGAAGGGCCAGAGCTAGCCTCTGCACTTTGCCATTTCACAGATCAGCTGAGCATTTAGCGGAGATTGTCCCAGCACGGGTGGTGGCCTCGGCACCAGCTGCAGCAGCCAGGGAACCTCAAGGCTGTCCTGAGCCACCCCTGGGCACCCCTGTCTGCCACAGTGACTCTGGGAGCACCAAAGAACAAGGACACCCCAGAAAAACTGACCTGGAGCTGGTACTGGACACATAGACACTGCTCAGGCAGCTCAGGAAATAATATAATGTACCAATGAAAATCAAATGTATTTCCGGATGTAGCTTTTGCTCACTCAAACAACTCAGTGACCTTTTCTTTCTAGTATCTTTGTCCATTTGCATCCATTCTCATAGGGAACACGTTTTCAGTTACTGACACTAAGAAGATTTAATTGGAAGATTACACTTATGCACACAATCTGCAAACTATCACAGCTTTCAATCAATTTATCACAAAAAAAGCAATTTGTTGAAACTCTAATCTTATGTTTGCAAAGAAAATTCAATTTGAGCCCGAAATCCCGCTGAAATTCACTGATAGTCAGGTCCCTTGACTTCCTTAGTCTCCTTGGGAAATTTTAACCTCAGTTATTAAATTATTCTGACACAGACAGAGATTGACAGGGAGGTCCTCAAGGAACAATACTGGAGTTGCTTGGAATAACCACGATTGCAAGTGTTACCAGTGGTCTCTGCTGCTGTCAGAGCTTTTCCAAGTCTAATGGAAATTGATCTGGCATCTTCCCACCCTTTGGGAGTTTTCTACAACATGTGACAGAAGAGACATGTCTTCACACACTGTTGGATCCTTAACTACATGTTCAGATTCATACTGATGAATTTGCCAACATAACAAGTGGAAGCCCACAGCTCATAGACAAAAAATAAAAATGTCCATCACTAAAAACTGAAACACCTAGTACTCCTCCAAAGAGCAAATATAAAGCATGTACTACATTTCTACACTGCATGCTATACCTAACTTGTTATCCAACGTTATCCTAACATTGTTATCCATTTTAAGAAACTATACTGTCATGAGATTAATTCATGACAGTGCAGACAGTTTCAATAGAGCACTCAAAAATATTTACTAAACATACACATCTGAATGTGCAGTGCAAGCCTTTGTTTAACTCTTGCAAAATGACTGGTTGTCATTGTACGAGAGGCACATAATGTGAAAGTTAAAAGAATCAAATGCAACACTAGCAAGAAGGCTCTTAAATTTTCAGTCAGTTTAAATCATACTTGCTTCTAACAAACTCTGCAAATAAAAACACAATCTACAATAAAAAACTGCCTCAAGAACAAACATCTCTCTAGCACATTGCCTTGAACTAAAACTGTTGTATAAATTATTTATATATGCTAACAGAACATTCTTGGATCCATATGATCCATATCCATACAGAGATAATTGTATCTGACACATGCATATCCCTAATCCACATTGCAAGTCTCTAATAAATTCTAAAAAACATCCCAAGTCTACTTCTGACATCCGTGTTGACACTATACTCAGACCACAATGGCTCAGACAAAACAGAACAAGTTTAAAAAGGGTCTTTGCAGTCGACAAACACAGACCTTCATCTCCTGTAACCTCTTACATAGGTGAAGTTCTTCAGCTGCTTTTATGAAGTGTTTCATAGTAATACTCATACACAGAACACAGGACTCAAAACACTGAACACATGGCACAGTAAATTCAGCTTTGAGATCTCTCATGGTAATTTCATTCTCCACCAAGCAGCTCACCTGCTGCATGGCCAACGTCACCGCATGCTACCCCAGAGTAACATGTCCTTGCCTAGAGGCCAATTCTAACCCCCAAAACTGGGTAAGCCCTTCTCAAACACATCATGGCTGCTCCATTTGTGCTCCCAGACACCAATAGCTACTTTTCTGATCACTTTCTAAGTGCTTTGTGGAGATTTTCTGAGCCAGAGACATGCTTACAGAACCAAGGCTCTTGCTGGTTCAAGCGCATTTAAATCACCATCTGCTAACTCATAAAATAAACCACTCAGGCAAATGTTTCTTTCAGAACACACAAATGATAGTAACACAGCATTATGCTTTTCAAACACTAAAACTGTTGGGAAAAGATCAGCAACTGAAAGATCAAAACAGTGCAGTGACAACACCAGCAGAGATGCGGCAGCAGAATCAGACACTTGTTCCTAGCTAACACAGCTGAATAACCAAACTAAAATGTGACTTCTCAGTTTCATACCTGTGAAACTGTGTAGGTTAGAGCATGCATCTCCTTTGTGAAGGAACAACCCAGAGGTACTACCCCAGGCTTTTCTCTTCAGGATGTTTAGCACACAGCTGATGGACACTGCCTTTCCCAGCCATTTTTTGCAAATACATCCATTCATTTCTGTTGTACCTTTACAAATGTCCATGGAGAAAATATTTTGTCACGCTAGTTTGGTTTGTTTCCATAAAATCACAGAAAATATGTAGTGTTTCAATTATAGAACTGACTCAGAAGATGCATTAAAAAAACTTTGCGTAGTTTTAAAAGTAAAAAGCTTAGACCACACTATGTTCTCCTTTATATGGACTTGATACAGGGGAAAAAATACCTACAGAAAGTGATGAAATGTCTTCAAATTGCCACAGGAAGAAACAAAATTAGAAAACAGCCTTCTCTTTGTTATTGTCCAGTTTCAGGAATATACTGAAGACTCTAAGATGGAAAATAGGAGCACTGACTAGTGGAACAGTAATTAGCTATTTAGCACTTAGCTTTTCAGTAAGCTCACCTGAGTCATACATTTTATGTGCTACATTTACTGTTGCTACTTTATTCCACTCAAAAGAAAAGAAAAAATAGGCACCTTTCATTTCTGTAGAGATCTTCTTCTTAAAAAAAAAAAAAAAAAACATTTCCAACAATTTTAAATTATTTTAGCTATTACTATTGACTGGTTTGTCTAATATCCTTCCCAAAGTCCTCCACTGGCATGGCACCACCACACAGCTTCCCAAAGGTCCTCAGGCCAAGGATGTCATTACTCAAATAATCCAGCTTCAGGTATCTGTGGCCAGGGAGGAGGTAAAGGAAGGCCAAACAATCAAGTCTTGATCTTAAAAGATTTGAGCTATTCCCCCTCCTGCATTTATAACAAATAAAATAAAACCAAGCTAAAAGTGCACACAGGTAGCCCTGAGACAGCGGAGATACTGATCTTTGCAGAGACTCATCAGCTTTATTTCTGAGGGGAAGGAAAAGCCAGGCTTGAAAACAAGCCCTTCCTCACTGGTGAGGTTCAACACTGGTTTCCCTTAGCACTGATATGTGGTAGTATCCTGCCCTGTGACTTCAGAGAGCTTTTCCAGCTAATATTTCTGCAGGATCACCTTCATTCTATTTCTAAAAAACAGAATGCATTACTCTGTCTTCCTATTCTATTAATCTTTAAATGAAAATTCCTTCATCTTTCATTGCAAGAGTAATGTATTTGGAATTAGAATAAATACCTTATTGGATTGTAACATCCATCTCCCTATGTGCTACTCAGTGAAAGAGCAGCACTTAATCTCAAAGGTTATTCTACGCTATTTTTTTTTAGATCAGATTCATCATTGCAGTATCCAAAAGCAGATTACAAACACTTTAGCATGAATATAAATTCCCCTGGTTTTAAGAAAAGAAAATGAAATGTTTGAGGCAAGGAAGAACAAGGTACATTTGGCAGCATCCTGGGGAGAAGTCTGCTTGTCTGCTCAAAATGCAGGGAGAGAAACTCCTACGGCAAAGGAGAGAAAGGGAACATTATCAGGAGAGACCAATCCCTATTATATTTTCTTCATTTATCACTTTATCATTCATTTTCAATACTTAACACTGTGTAAGACCAAATAGCTTTTATATTTGGCTTCTATTCTACACAAGCACCACATTTATGAATAATGTATTACAATTCATTACAACATAACCCTGAAAATTTGTATTTACAAGTGTGTAAGAAGCTTATCAATGCATAATGTAACTGTTAGCTACAGTGTGGGAGTTTCAAACAGTTGCAGTAATAGAGAGGAAAAAACCTCTAGAGAAAATATTCCACTGAAAAATGTGCAATGAGGAAGTCATCATTCCAAATATGACACTGAAGAAAAAGCCTGTCTTCCAAAATACTAAAAATACATGAGCTATTCAGCTAAACACCTCTTTGACACCTTTCAAGAAAGTGTCTGACTAAAGGAATGAAAGTTTCAGGCAGTTGTTAAAAATCCAGACGTTTCTGGCAGCTGCCTTTTCTGTGGCTCAGATGCTGGGTGGGATTTGACCCCCATGTGTGCAGGCTGCTGCCCCAGGTGGTTGCGAGAGCCACCCGCTCCCTGGCTGCCCTGGGAGCCCCACTCCATCCCAGGAAAGCTGGCACACACAGATGAGCTGCAGACCTGGCACGAACCTGCCCTGGCAGCCACGCCAGAGCAGCTGGAGGTGTGCTGGGTGCCAGTCACAAAACCCTCGAAGCCAGCACCAGGGAAGGGCAGCAGCAGGCACCCACAGCACTGGGAGTGGAAAAGAGCGCTCAGAGATCCCCCTCCAGCCAGCACATCACACCAAACACATCTGCTGATGATAAAAGCTAAGGGATAGCCCTCAGGGAAAACAGCCTCCAGACCCAATTCCAGTTAATGCTGAACTAGCACTGCAATGCTCAGCTAAGGCTGGACTCAACGATCTTAAAGGTCTTTCTTTTCCAATTGAAATGATTCCATGATTCTATCTACCATGTAAGCTATTACCTAAGCAGTAACAATGTTCAGCTGGAGAATCCCAGAAGACTAAGAAGACAAAAAGCCAAGCTTTTAAACTTAAAAATCCATCAAAATGGGAAAATCCAAGCATTTCTGTTCAGCTTTCTTCTCATAACTTAATTATCAAAGGCTGTGACCCTCATCCAGCACTTTTCATTTATTCCTTGGAGATAGTATAGATTAATTACCTTGTTACGCAAGTCTTGGGTGATACGATAATGTGCAATAAGAATACTTTAATTGCACAAAAACTGCACTAACAGGCAATTAGTGTGATAAAACACAATATTAACTGCAATGTGATATGGAAGTTTGCTCCCAAAATGGAATAATAAAGCTGTTTCTACAGAAAACCGTTGACAGAAGAGGTGACACAGAGATATTTAAACACAGGCAACATCTAACCAAAACTAAAGTTTGTAGATTACAACTCAAACTGGATTATATTGGTGCTCCTGCACAAAGAATAAATCATCATAGAGTTCATCCTTTTATTAACATACACTGCTGAAACCCATCAGGGAAACATTTATAAATATAAAAACACATAAGCCTGAAGCCACAGAGCTGGTATTCTCATGAGGAGCAAATGGAAAAAGCAATCCTTTCAGCATACTGGAGTCTAGGCATGTCTTGAATGAGGTACTAGAAGGAAACAGAAGCAAAAGTTACACAGAGAAGTGACCTTTGACCAAATGGGATTTTACTTGTATTTTCCACCTAAGAATGAATGGAAGTTAAAATGAATAAAAATTGAGAATTAAATAGCAAATTGCATCTCAAAATGTCAAGCTATGCAAATAAGTATACCATGGCAGCTAAACACTTTTCCATCAAAAGTAGTTTTGCCATCAAACTCAGATTATTAAAAAAAAAAAGGTTTATTTTTCCCTAATTGGTTTGGTGAGTTGAAAACTGTTTAATAGATGACATGTCTTTCCCATTATTTCAGATTACTTAAAACAAATGTAGTACAAAAATCCCAAAAGGCCTTGTTATCTATTTAAAAATGAAAAAGCTTTACACATCAGACCCTGCTCCCACTCAGTATCAGGTGTACCTCATTACCTTTAGGGGGAATGTGTCACAGTTAGTCATGATTTATTAACTTTTCTGGAAAGCTTTACTAAATCTAATGTTCATTAGATACCAGGTTTGAGAAGCACAAGAGCAAGGCAGCAGTAAGCTGCTGGTCCTTGTAAGCACAAAAGCATTAGTATTAATTAAATGCCTCCAGACCTCCCTTTCTGCTCTGACTGTGCTTGCTGTTGAGCTAATTGCTTCACTCCTCCAGCACAACTTATCGTGTCTGCCCTGCTGCAGAGCAGCCAACTTCATGTTTTCTAAATGGGATGAACAGCCTACAGACAATAACTCTGATTGCTTCAAATATTTTCAGGGCTCCTTGTAAGACAATGGAAATGTTTTAAGCAGACAAAATGATCTTCAAATTTTTCTTCATCTGAAGTTTTCACGTTAGGAAATGCTTTGAAATATAAAACTCAAAATCTCTGTGGCCTTTTTAAAGCAAGAGCATCAATTAGAAAGATGAATAGGAAAGTCTTGATAGCAGCTGACATCACTATTCTAAAACATATTTGCAGGACTTAGAAGAAGGGCTTACTTAATATAAAGATTAAGAAGTACTAAAGAATCTAGGAGATATGAACAACAATTACGTTTATAAAAAAAAAATCTCGGAACTGATGGCACAGACTTGTGCTCTATTATTACTTACTTGACAATCCTACATAAGAGGATTACTATCTATTTTGGCACAATGTATAACAAGAGTACACAGCACATCACCAAGGGGTAGTATCACACCCACACATATTCTTCATGTCAATTCTCCAACATCAGAAAACCACCAGCTGTCAGTTCCCTGAGCTCCACACCATTTTGTTACTCAAGAAAATTAGGGGAAAAAAGAAAAAAAAAAAGTATTTTTAACAGGAGTGCAACACAGACTAAATTAAGAGCAGAATTCTTGTATGGTTCCTTGGCCCCCTGCATATAAAAATAATCATGCTGCTCCTCACACTCTCTATCCTGATTCAACAGAAAAGCAGCAGACAGCAGTCCTAAGAGCATCCAGCAGCTCTCCAACACAATCACAAGGGTTACATCAGCTCTTCTTTTCTAACACCATGCTACTAATTCTCTTCATATCTTCAAAAACTCCATGAAAACTGCAGCAAATCCAGCATTAGAAGAGTTGCTTAGCCCTGCAGTTGTATTTTGGAAAAATCCAATGCTCAGACCACAAAATAATTAATCTGAGCATCCTATTAAACTAGACAAGGGAAATGTACTACATTCCTGATATACTGCACCATTTTTTCCTGTCAAGCATAAAAGCAGCTGGCTCATAGTGTAGGATGCCCACCTGCCAATATAAACCTTAGGGCTATCAAACTCTTCTACCACAACCACTCATCAGTCCTCTCACTGTCTCTACCAGTTACATCTACTCTTCCTAGAGGAACATGGTCAACTTTGGCCTAGCAGTTAGTAAAAGATTTCAGTATGCCAACTTAGGCATAAAGAAGTTATTTCTCACATATCCTGAAACTGCAACACATGATAGATCCTCTCCTCAGTCTCTGTAATACTCAATGTATTTATAAACACACAATATAAATCTGAGAATAAAAACATGGAGTTTTCTTGAAAGCATGGCACTGCATCAGACACATGGTAAGCTCTTCTTTCAGTAGGATTTAAATTTGGAGTGCGGGGATGCAGGGGATGATTAAGAGGAGAATAAGCATGAAAGGAAGTTAATTATAGATCTGTCTAATGATACAGATACTCTTTCACCTTATCCAAATACTTAAAATTTATTATTAGTCATAGAAAGGAGTAATAGCTGCTCTAATGACAGTGTAGGAACTCTTAAAATTATGTTAGTCCATGCATTACTCTGTTTTTCTCGGGTTAATTGAATCTCTTATACTTATAGAAGATGAGAAGGCATATATGTACCCAAGGCTTCTGACTCACCAGGCTTAAAAGCTCTTTTCAAGTTCTTTCCCATTAGCTGGCCTGGCCAATATTAGTCCATCGGTTTTACCTCATTTCTCATAGAAGGCTAATCTTCTTTTAATTATCACAAATGCATGGGGGCAGTAGCCTTAACCACTCTTTTTATTTTGCTTTTCAAGGCCACATGCATCCCTATTGTTCTGTGTCCTTGCTTCTGAGTGTCCAAAGCTAGTGCAATTAACCACAAACTCAGTAAGAACAATAAATGACCCCATCTAAGCAAAAATCAATTGCTAACAAACATCAAGACAAGAAGCAAAAGCTTATGAGGAGAATCTCTCCATAGGCTGAGTCACAGAGGTACTCCTAAATTCAGAGGACACTCTGAGTACTGCTCATCTTCCTCCTCCCAGAGGTTCTGGGGAAGCCATGGATAGGAGTAAACACATGGATACTATTGCCTACTTTGCTTCTGCGGTCAAAGAAATTCATATCATCCAGCTCTATTCTCACCATTATAATCACAATATCATTAAACTGTTCAGTCACTGAGGTCAATGACTATATATAAATTCTATGTATCAAAATAGTGCAATAGCTACTTAGGAACTGTAATTTAGAATGCAGCTCTTCATTCAAGCATCAATTCAGTCCTCAGCTATGCTTTTGAAAAATGATTTACAGTATGGCATTTTATTATGACAATGTAGTGCTGAGTTCATAGTCTTTTTACTCTCATTGTGTAACAGGACTAATATTCCTCCAGTAACACAATGCAGGTGTAGTAACAAACTAACAGTTATTTGTTTCAGATAACCCCAAAATCCCACTTTTTTCTCTTGGTCATGCTATTAGCAGAAGAAACAGTTTTTAGAATTCTTATTTTAGGCCAATTATATAACTTACCAAATAAATGCCTACATTGATGTGCATCAGCACTACTATATTGCAGACTCAAAAAGCTCATGTGCTATTTTCTCCTGCAACTATAAAAATTCCCTAGGGACACCTTCACTATTTCTGTCACTAGACAGCTGTACTAAATCAAGTTGATATATACTGCCCATCATATTTACAACAATTACAGACTCTATTATTATGTAACAATTTTTTTACTTTTTTTTTACAGGAGGATTATTACTGAAGCTATTTGCATTCTAGAAGGTTACACTCATCATTAAGTCTTTTTTCCCTCACTGAGATGAATTAACAAGCAGAAACATAAATTTAGATTAAAAAAATCAGAAAATTAAAGACTATTTTGCTACTACTTTTTAAACTCCAGCTACTGAAATGGCAGGCACCAATGAATAGCATGGAGAGGCACTTTGGGCAGAAGTGGAAAATGCTGTTCTGTGAGGAAGAAAAGCATGGCAGAAGCAAAACTTCTCTGCATTCCCTGCATTGCCAAAACTCCCCAGCCTTGTTAGGGACTTTCCTGTACTCCACAGACACTTACAGCAGCATCTTCAGCCCTTCCTATGGGCTCCAGCTACTGTCCCTAGCAGGTACCTCCTGACCAGAGTCCATTCTGGTTTGCAAAACACAAAAGAGGCACTAACATCCCATGCTGCTGACACTTAACCTCCTCTTCTCCTTCACTTTTCCCGGGGCTTTTCCAGCTGAAAGTTCCCACTTAACCAGCATACACAGGTTATTCTGCTCATGAATTTCACATGGATTTGACCTCTGAGCCTATGAGCTGATTCCTTTGGAACCTTTAACGGAAAAGATCGTGTTTTCACTTGTTATACAAAGCAAAATCTACTGAGTTAACAGCTAAGCTGAATACAGCAATTTCTCTTCAAGTACAGGGAGAGCTTAACACACAGCAATGTCAGGTAACATCTTCCAGAATATTTCCTTTAGATATTTGTAGATGCAAGTGAGGCTTGCTTGACACATTCTGTTTAAGTAATCACAGGTTAGCAGCCACCACAGCAGAGCTCACAGCTATTTCCCTGTCTACTTTCGATTATCTACAAAAATGCATTACTTGAAATGACTTCTGGGAGGTCAGGTATTCAGATTTTAATCTAATCAGAGAATGAAAAAGGGAGAACCAGGAACGAAGGTGTGATTGAAAGCACTTCAGAAGCACACCAGCACATTTCAGTGCCTACATGACACCTTAAGTCAACAGATGTGAAGAAACCCAGGACAAACAGTGGAGTAAACTACAACTTAAGTATAAAATAGCAAATCACAAGGTATCAGAAGATATACTCAGCAAATACATGCATTAGCTGAAATATTCTCACTCTGGAGGATAGCCTAATTAATACAGAAAGAAAATGGTACTATCACCATCACTGCCAGGATTTAATTTTTGTCACTTTGAAGAAGTTGACTGAAAACAGGTAAATATGGAAAGACACCGCTAACTTAGAAAAGCTTGCTGAATTCAAAAAACTGAAGAGCTAGTAGCTGATTTCAGAGCAGCTGGATTTTAAGAAAATCACTGCTGAGACACTCTTGAGGATTTCATTCTAATCCAGTAAACATCAAAGATAAAAGGTGCAGAGGGCAACCACCAGATTGAGGTCCCACTGTGCATGGGGCAATGTAAGCAAAGTGTTAATGTCAATATAAGCAAGGAAAGAAGTGGAAGCACTAAAAAAATATCCTGGCAAGCTGATGAAAAGGAAGCAAGCTGCTGAAAAGAAACCTGTACTAAAAATGGAGAAAAGAATCAAAAATGCACAGGAGCATACAATTAGTGGACATGCAGTACTGCTTTTCAAGCACTTCATGTGACACAATTAATCTACCTGCTTGTTCAAATTACAAGGAAAAATATACATGCTTTTTTTTTCAGACTGCATCTCCTTCAAACTCACGACCAAATGTAATTCATACCAGAGCATGATGTTTTTCACTGGTGTAAATTTGTCTTTGCTGCCAAGTAAGCTGTTTACTTACATGAGAGTTAATATTTTCTGATTAGATTATCGGGTCTAATGGCAGCATAAAATAACACTTGAATTTCTGTGTCTGCACTTCCTGATTTCTCAGGTAAGAACAAATTCCTTGTAGCAGAAAAGAAGAGCAGTTGAAAGCTCCAGGTTCCTTAGCTCTCAGGTTAATACTGGCAGTGTCTAAATATCTGGCCTTGTGACAGCACAACAGATGCCCAAACTGTTCAGCAGCAGAGCAGGACAGAGCCCATACATCTCCACAGTGCCGAGCAGTGATGTATTTGTTACCATCACAGGAAATGTCCTATTTTTTTCTGGGCACTTGAAAGGAGTTGGGAGTATAGATTTGGCTGACTCAGGTGAAATCAACCTGCATATGCACTGCAGAGCTGTCTCTGTCATAAATTTACTAGCTCTAGCCCATGTGTCCAGATTGTCCAACTGAGTTGAGGTAAAAGGATCACAGTGCTTGAATAAAAGCATGGACACCAGCAATCAAAAATCCAACAGTTTGATCCCTCTTCCAACTGTGCCATTTCAGAGCTTTCCCATTACAGCCCTAGTAAGTCCCAGCATCCCTGTAGCTGCTGAGAGGGTTGCAGAGACATCCTTGGACTTGAGAGCTGAAATCCTGACAGCTCTGGTGACAATTCACAGGAAGACAGGTGACCAGCTTGCCCTGTCCTCAAAGTTCATGTGGCACTGCCCCATCCATCAGAAGCCAAGTCAGAGCTAGTGCTTACTTTGACCTTTCAGTCAAGAGTGGCAAAAACTGCCAGAGGGAGCCAGCTGAAATATGTGCCATTTTTGCATGGTGACTTATCAACTGTTTTCAAAATAAATAGGAAAGGCACGTAAAAACAACAAAAAAGGAAAACTGAGCTCATTCTTCACAAGAAACAAGGGTTTTTAAAGTGCTATCAGGGTAAAACAGACTTAATAAGATTAAAACAAGAACATGAAAGTTTAACATTATTTAGTTAGTTTTCTGTTCTTTTTAAAAATATGCATTAATTCCATTCATCTACTTTAAAAACCTGATTTTTTAGATGCTGGCCTTCAGGATGAAACAGAAGGCTGAGACTAATTTATAAAATTGCCTGTATTTCCTGCACAACCAAGACAGAAACCCATGTGTCTCTGAATGACAGTACAGAGAAATCCAGCCTCCTCTCTTTTGACTGCATAAGCACTTTCACAGCAATTAAGTCCTCCCAGGTGAGGCGGCCACTGAATGAGAGTTAAGGGAAAATGGATGAAACACAAAGCATCTCTAATCCACCTGCAACAGGAGTAGTTACAGTGACCTTTTAGAAAACAGTCAGGGTATCCAGCAGACAGCTAAAGTTTCCAGCCCCCAGGTAATCAGACACTAGATCCCAAGCCTTCAGTTCCTGGCAAAAGCTACAAACAAGCTGTTACTTAAAGGCCACTTTCATGTCTAGGTTTCCCAGCTGCTCAGGGACCACAGCAGGTGGAGACACTTGTCTGCACAAACCAGCCCTACAGCAGAGCTTGACAGAGAAGGGAGCTGCTCTCCAAGAAAACACTATTCCCAAGCTCAAGCAGGTGAAAAGGGCACTGTCAACCTCAGAAACAAAACGCTAACCATTCTGACAAATGCTAAGCAAGGGAAGCAACTGGGCCTGGGAATTCAGTGAGTTTCAGAACCCTGGATCCAACCCAGTTTTTGTCCTTTAACACAAAGAGAAAGAGAATCAGGAAAGCATGTGCCTAAGTCTCTTCTTGCTTCTCAGAGCAAGAAGAGACAAAGTGCATTTTGCCAGTTACTGGAAGTGATGCCTTGTCAATACAGCTGCTTGTGAACAATGCCATAGCTCATGGCAAGGACACAACTGGAGAGATGCAGAAAGCATCCCTAAGGAACACGACACTGGCAGAGCAAGTTAAGAAATATCACTCACGACATTAAATCCTACAGGCAGAAAGCTTCAGAGCAAAGGCTGCCCCCGCTCTTTACTGAGCTCACTGTTATGTAGACATTGCTTAAAAGGACAAAAAAACCCAGCTTCACTAAATGCTTAAGAAAATGATATCTAGGATTACAGTATGAAAAAGAGATATCAGTCCACCTATGGAATAGGAAACTTAAGTGAAGAAGAAAAGTAAAATCTATCTTTCTATTTCCTCAGTTAAAGGACAATAAAACTGCACAGTGCTACTGTAAGTAATTATAAGGAACTGTGCCAGCTGCCTGATCAGCATTTTAACAAAATAAAAGGGATGCTACAAAGTGCCAGAGAAGCACAATACTGTACCCTCTAAGTGTCAAATCACCTGTGGGAGAAAGCAGTATAATCCATATACACAAAAAGAGGGCAGTCACTTCACCTGCATCCCAAGATGCTCCCTACCCCCAGCCGAGAGCACAGTGAGCTCCGGCTTCTGCTAGTGCTGCCCAGCTGAGTGTGCAAACAAAACAAGTGTGTCTTTCACACATACATTTCATGGAATGAGGCTGAGTTGGGAAGGATCCACAAGGGTCATCAAGTCCAACTTGCAGCCCTGCACAGGACCATCCCCAAAAGTTACACCATGCGCCCGAGAGCACTTTCCAAACACTTCTTGAACTCTGTCAGGCTGGGGCTGTGACCACTTCCCTGGGGAGCCTGTTCCAGTGCCCAAACACCCTCTGGGTGAAGAACTGTTTTTTTTAATATCCAACCTAAATGTCTGCTGACACAGTATCGGGCCATTTCCTCAGGTCCTGTCACTGGTCACTACAGAGGAGAGATCAGTGCCTGCCGCTCCTCTTCCCTCACAAGGAAGTTGTAGACTGCAATGGTGTCTCCCCTCAGCCTCCTCTTCTCCAGGCTTAACAGACCAAGTGACCTCAGTCACTTCTCATACAGCTTCCCCTCAAGGCCCTTCACCATTGTCATTGCCCTCCTTTGGATGCACTCTAATAGTTTAATGTCTTTTTTAAATCATAGTACCTGACACTGCACACTGTTCAAGGTGAAGCCTCCCCACTGCAGAGCGGAGGGGGACAATCCCCTCCTTTGCCAGGCTGTGCCCAATGCACGCCAGGTTTGCACAAAAACAGACTGCTGATGGATCAAGTCTTAGTGCTTGCCTCTGCATAAAACAAGATGTGGCCTTCTCTCAGATAAAGCAAAATCATGTATTTGAGAAATAAGCTCTGCACACTTCCCCCTTACAAGCAATAGAGCAAGCAATAAAAAATGCTGGTGAACACTGGTGAGGCCCTTTTGCCTCAATTTTTGATTCAAAAAATCTTCCTTCTCACAGGCATGCTGTAAAAATAAACGCGCTATTTCTGTAGGGTTTACCAACTATAGGGATCAATGCTGAGAAAACCCTGTAGGAAACTAGCCTTTTTGGATATCAGGAAGCAGGGAGCATATTCCAAAAGCAAATCAAAAGTGGTCATAAGCTGACTGGTGAGAATAAAATTAAATGCTGGTCAGCTGTTTCCCTACTTCTAGATGGTCCCTTTTGCTCAGCTAGAAAGTTGATACTGTCTCAGAAAACCTCAATGACCTTGTAGCATCCACATAAAGGACCTGATGTCCCCAGTGGGGCTTCAGTTCCTGTCTCCCAGGGACATCCATAACCCCAGAAGCAGCCAGACCAAAATGGATCAGTGGCACAAAATTCCAGTGCTTCCTGTGCCAATATCCAAGCAATGTCACGTTACAGACATCTGTCTTGTCTGGCAGCTGGGCTATGCCCTGGGACCCAGCAGGCAGAGGTGGTGGGTTTCTGATGTGAAGCTACCCCTCCTGCCCTCTTCTTTCAAGAGGTAGATTTAACTACAAGTATAATAAATACAATCATCATACATCCATATATAAAGATTTAGGGGAAGCCTGTAACAAAGACATGAAGGGTAAATATAGAGAACTGTATATCCACCTGTAAAACACTGGTAAGGAGGTATTTTCCAGACAAAATACAGTCACAGTGAAATGGTTTATCTAATGCTAGAAACAGCAACCCACACAAACAATCCTCATGAAAACATAGCAGGATTCCAAAATATTTTTGAAACTTGTCTAAATATTTATTATTTTTCTAGGTTATGAAATTACTTTACTTCCCTGGCTTTCAGCCATTATCTGTACCAAGCCCATTTGCACAGGTTTTTCCAATTTTTCAGCCATTGTCCCATAAAACCTTTATCTTTGCATTTTTTAATTACAGTTTGTTCCAAAACCCAGGAACAGTCTGCATGAAATTAAACTGAGACACTTTTCTCATGTCATATCCTAACCAGCCTACAGTATTCTGGAAACTGAAATAAAACATCCTTAGCACAATGACCAATTTGTTCACTAGTCATTTTGGGGGGGGTACTGGTAAAAGCCATTCCTAAATGCTAGAATATTTTCATTCATGCAATATTTCTGTAAAATTTGATACTGGCTATGAGTGAATTTTCATTCATGCAATATTTCTGTAAAATTTGATACTGCCTATGAGTGAATTTTTAGGGTAAATTCATTTTTTATAATAATATTCACTTGCAAAAAAAGAAAAGTATTTAAAAGTTTTCAGCCACTATTAAAACTTCTAAGTGCCACACTTAATTTTAAAGAACTGCTTTTTAAAGTCCTGATATAATACAAGGTAAACTCACATTAAAGACAAGCTGTTGGATCCCTACAAAAAAACCCCACAGTATTTAGAAAAATCACAGTGTTTTAAGTGCTAGAATTTGACAAGTAGCAGAAGCAAAATCAAAACTACAAAACAAGACTCAGGAAGTCCAATTCAACTTCAAATTGAATTGCAATTAATTTAATTGGATAAATTACTTAAAAGAAGAACCTGCACACATCAGCCAGCTGACAACAGACACATCACAGCACAGCTGAGCACAGAAGGGAGAGACTTATGAGAAGATAAAGACCACTTAGCGACTGCCCAGTTTTTACACATTGTGCAACTTCCCTTTTGGATTATCTGTGATTAAGGGAACCGGTTCTTACATTTCCTAGGCACCTGTTACAATCATAACTTGTTTTCAAGCCTGATGTCACACATTTCTCAAAGTTAGCATCACGGCATCAAAGTACCATCAAGTTTAAGGGGTGGGAGAACCCGGAGGTGACACTGCTTCACAAGGAAGAAACATCCCACACGAGAGCTCACACAGTGCTATGCAGGAGCCCAAATACACATCCCTGCTTGGCACCTTTGTCCTACTAAAAACAACGCAGCACCTTGTAAACTGGCACTGTGCCATTCTGACAGATGGACTTAAATGTAGGCAGCCAAGAGACTACATATAAGCATCAAATATGTTTTTTGAGAGGAGGACTTCCAGTCAGGAATGTTAAAACAGCTGTCCACATTGAGCTTGCATGCCTACACTTAAGAGGATATGCTATCGCCACTCGAGCCCTGAGCTGGATTAACTTGGAAAATAAATAAGATAGCTTCCACAGCCACATAAGGTGAGTTTTTGCAGAATCAGGATTAGTGATACTCAAGGGGGGCTTTACTGACTTCTCTTAGTGGGCACACTTGCAGGGTCAAAAAGCTCATCCGTTCTGAAGCTCAGTGAACCATTTATCAGGTGCACACTTACATATATTTATCTTCCTCTGGAAGAAAAACATAGAATGCAATACCAGCATGATTATGAACAAACATGTAAGTGACTTCCCATTTTGTGTTAGAGAATACTTTTTTTATTAATTAGCTGTCCTTACTCAAACATATGTATCTGTGTGCCTGGGACCTGTTTCCCTGGGATTTCATCTCTTTTTAAAACCTCAGCTGCCACTGGCCTACTCCAAGACTTTTTGTTAGCCCATGCCTCCACACAGACATGCATTTTACATTTTGGCATCACTTGCATAGTTTTCCCCAGTAATAGAATCACACCACCTGGAGAACCAGGCATTGCATAACACAGGATGTGAGGTGGCAGGCCTGCAGAGCCATGCCCAGGACACTTCTATCCTATCCCTGCACCTGGCTGAGCTGTCTGCTGCCCACAAATCCCTCTCCTCAAGGACATTCAACATTCCAAACCATTGAGATGATCCAACAAAAATATGTTTGCTCACAACAACATACCAACCACTGTTCTTTTTCTTTCTCCCCCAAAAACTCTGATTTTACTCCGGCCCCTCAAAAAGTCACTGGCCTGGTATCTGAAGTGAGGCAAATACTTAAACCTTAACAACTTAAATCTTTCCTCAGAACACCACACTATTTAAAAAAGATAATACCAAGATTTCCAATAGCAGACAACATTGCTTCTAGTCCTGAGTGGCTTCAAGACTGAATGGAGGTGCTAGTACATTTTATTAAATGAACACTTTGTGCTCATTTTAATTCTCCCGTGGTCACAATCAAATCACAGGCATAATTTTTTCACATACACTGTAGCTGGGTGTACTCATCTTTGTTCTCTTGAATCACTAAAAATGAACTTCGACTCTACAAGGGTCCTCCAGTATAGATCAAAGCTGCCTTCAGTGTCTGGCAGCCACAGGGTCACATGGAGTCTACCCAGCTGCTGGTGCCTTTTACCTTTGTTAACTTCGCTGCAATTAAAGTTACCTGAGTCATTTCATTACTATTTCCTGTGCTAGAGGCGCATCAGTGGTAGGCATCATTTCTCCTGCACAGTGAGGATTTCCCCCCATTGACCCTGCCTTCCCCTTTGTTGAAGAAAGATTTCCGCCTCTCTCACCGTTCACCTCTTTTACCCTTCATTCCTCACCTACGGCATTTCCTTTTCTTTTTTCGTTTTTGAGGACTGTGTGAGATCACCTACTTGCAAAAGTTCCAAACTACAATTTAGTAACCTCAGTAATGAGATGCTTCGTTTTTCATGCTGCCAATAAAGTCAATGCTAGGTTAATCTTAATTTCCATACGACTTAACCTTTCTCAGAGACAGGAGAAGAGAGGGAAAAAACACTTTGTCAAATACTTCATCATGCAGACTAGCAATGCAGTGAACACCTCTCTCCCTCCTTCCAAAAACCTGCAGTGCCTCAGACTTTTTCAAGACACTGCACACAGACTGTGCATGGCTTTAAAATGGTTCAGAGAACAGTCAAATTGCCAAAGAACAGGTCAAAAGGAATAAAAACACTGATCCAAATCACTACTCCTGTTCAGTAGTTACAGACACACACACTCCACAAGTCTCTGTGTCTGTGTGTGTAACTTCCACAAAACTTCCATAAATGTGTGGCTAACAAGCAATTATTATCTCCATGGCTATCATAAAGCCAAAGAAAACTGAACTGCAAATGGTAATGCTGAGTATCCAAAGCCCCTTCACAGCTCTCTCAGCCCCCTAAGTGCCTCCCCTTATTTGAAAAGAATGTGAAGGGTACATGAGGTTCATTTCTTATAGAAGCATCTAAGGTGCTAATGCTAAGTCAGGGAGCAGTTAATCTTCTTACACATAACACAAACTATCACGATCAAACTCCAATAAAGTTTAGTACCCAGTTATCTGAGACACCCTTTCTTCCCACCATTGCACAGCTATCAAGAAGAGCTGTCTGTACCTGCTGAAAAATGTATGCCAGATTGGACACGAGTAATTTCGTTGTGCTCCTTGAGCTGCCCTAACCAAACTCAACCCTGAAGGTTTTACGTGCTGGTTTTTCAGTGAGTTTTTAACTCTGAGATGCCAGATGATGTACCAATGACAGCAAAAATCCATTGCTAGCTCAAGGCAAATGAATGCTGGAAAAGTAAAACGAAGCATGCCAAAACTCTCTCAAAGTGCTTATTGAGCATTAACATTATAGAGACTTTAGGCTAAAGGTATAGCACCAGAATTTAGAAATGCAAAGGTTCTGTGTTAGCAAAAAGAAACTTGAAAGGGCAGGGCAAATTTTATCACTGCTTTCTGAAAAAGTCACCAGCTACTGCCAAGTGCTGAAACGCATTAGAGAAGACAACTTTCTCTGCTGTTGTATTACCCGTGCAAGAGCGTGTGAGTACAACTGCTTTTAGGCACACTGCGTTAGCTTCACCCGTTACTGCTATTCACCATGCCACAAAAGACTTTATAATAGGAGAGCATGAATTTTACTTCAAAAGGTCATTTGAGAAGGAAAACTTAGCACAGATGTTGTTCAGCAGCACTAAGGCAGAAGTACCTGTAACTGGCCCCTCGGAGATCTGGGGTTCAGCAAAGGACCCAGGTACTTAATTGCCTTACCTAGGTAAAGCGAGGCGTTTTCTTTCTTGACATTGTCATCTAAGTAGGTTGGTCCCAAGGTATAGATGGGTGTCGAGCCCATGCCAATGAGGATTTGGGCACAAATGAATAAAGCTACATAGAGAGAGTGGTCGTTTCCACCGGTGTCCTTGATGCAGGCCGACGAGTCCCACTGCTCTTTGGCAGTGCCATTGCCGGCCACGCACAAGCCCTCGTTACTGACGGAGGAGTTCAGTTCCTGGATCTGGTACGGCGGAGAGATGAAGTGAGGTAAGGAGAAGAGCGCAGCGCCCAGGGCGATGAAAAGCCCCCCTACGGCCAGCCAGAGCGGCCTCCGCCCGCGACCCCCGAAGTAGCTGATGAAGACCACCACCACCAGGCTCCCGATGTCGAAGCAGCTGACCAGCAGCCCCGACTCCGAGCTCTTGAGGCTGTATCTCCGCTCGATGGTGGTGATGACGCTGCTCAAGTAGCCGGAGACCATGAGGGACTGGATGAAGGTCAGGAAGCACATGCACACCAGGAAGAAGCGCGAGTCCGCCAGCACTGCCCGCAGGCACGCTCTGCCCGGGGGGCCCGCCAGCAGCAGCGCCGGCGGCGGCGGAGGCAGCAGCAGCGGGGCGCCTAGGGATACCCCTCGGTCGGGCGCCGCCGGCTGGCTGCCCTCCGTCTTCCAGGGGAAGCTCCCGCTGCCGCTGGCGGCGGCGGGGAGCCGGCCAGCCTCGGCGACGGCGGCGGCGCCCTCGCCCCGCTCGGCCTCGGGAGCGGGTCCCTCGGCGGGGCTCGGCGGGCCGCCGCCGCCGCCCCCCCCGGCCGCCAGGGGGGAGCCGAGCGCGGGCAGACTGCGGCACCGCGGCGCCTCCGCCCGGCCCCCCGCCGCCGCCGCCGCCGGCCGCTCCGCCCCGGGGAGCCGCTGCTCCGGGGTCCCCGCCAAGGCCATGCTGGGTCCGGCGGCGGCCTCACAGGAGCCCGGCCGGCTCCATCGCTGCCGTGCGTCGAGTCCGCTGAGGGGCCCGGGGAGAGCGCAGCATAGCGAGGAGGGGAGGAGGGAGGGGAGGGGGGTGGCCCTAGCCGCGGCCGCCGGCCGCCCCACCGCACGTGTCAGCCAAACTCCTTTGTGGCTCCATCCACCCTCAGTCTCGCTCGAGGGGCCGCCCGCCCGCCGGGGCGCCCGCGCTGCCGGCGGCTCCCGCTCCCCGTCGCCGCATGCCCGCGGCTCCGCGCTCAGCAGCCGCCCGCCGGGGCCCCGCGGACAGCCTGCTCGCCGTGGGGCAGCGCCGCCCGCTCCGCCGCCCGCATCCTCCTCTCTCCTCGCCGCCGACGCCGGTGACGGAGCTCCGGGGGGTTGCTGCCGATCTGCGGGGCGAAGAGCAAGCACGGGAGGTCAGCGGCGCCGGCCACAGCGGCCCCGTCCCTCCCCGCCGCCCCGGCCACTGCCCGCCCGACCCCGCGGTCTGCGCTGAGCTCCGGGGAGCGTCTCCGTCCCCGCGGGGGCTGGATCACGGCAGCGCCCCGGGGACCGCGCGTCCTTGGGGACGGCACATGAATTTACATAAGAGCTGGGGCGGACTCGGCCAGAGCGCGACCCTTTTATTTGGCGCCGGATGCGACAGCCAAAGGTCGCCGTGCCAAGCCTTTTATTTTCTAGCCTAAAAATAAATGCGCTGAAATAAATACTCCGCTACAACTCGGCGGCCCGGGGAGCGGCGGCAGGCGGAGGGAAGGGGAACAAAGCAGGAGCCGGGCAGCGGCGGCGGTGGGCACGCCGGGACCCGGCAACCCGGGGCCGACCTCGCCGCCCCAGTTCGCTCGGGTGCCCCCCGGGACCGCCGGGTGCAGAGCGGTGCCGAGACATCCCTACCCTGGCAGCGGAACACGCCTTTTGCCTCCTTTGTCTCCCCGCCGCCTCCTGCTCGCTGCGGCCCCGCGGAGGGGTGGGCGGGGGAGGCAACGGCACCCGGGCAACCGCGCCCCGGCGGCGGATCTCCCCCACCCCCAGAGGCTGGTCAGCGGGCAGAGCGGCGGAGCCGGCGGCGAGGACCGGGCTCTCCTCCCGGCTGCTGCGAAGAAAAACAACGGGACTACTCACCGAGCGTGCGGCTCCGGGGGCGGCCGGCCCGGGCCCTGCGCCCCCGCCCCGCCTGTCACCCAACGCCGGGTCCCCCTCGGCCTCCTCCGCCTCCCCGGGCTCCGGAGCGCAGGCGCGCCCGCCGCAGCCGCCGGGCCGGGCGATGCCGCCGGGCGCTCGCGTGCCCTCCGACCTGCCCTACCGGCCCGCGGCTACCCGGCTACACCCCCTCGGCAGAGAGGCCGGAGCCCCCCGGGACGCTGAGCCCGGCGGCGGGGCACGCCTTGGGGGCTGCCCGGTCGGTGTCCTTGCTCACCCTGGAACTTGCCAAGAGCTGCCACTCGGCGCTCGTGGCTGAGAAAGTCCGCGGAGCGCCACGGTTGGCAGCCCCGGGCGGCGTTTGGGATGCTTGGGATGGTTTTGCACCGCCTTGTGTAAAAGGCGGAAATACTCAGAAGACGGGACCTCAGTTATATTGTCTCCTGAAAAATGAGAAGAACCAAGGGATGATTTTAAAAATTTTTGTCTTAAGGAAAATAGATCACCTGATAAGTTCCTTTTTGTGCAGGAACTTATCTCCAATGCAAACCATCTCCAAAACTGGGAGCACATGCAAAATACGGGAAAAGTAGTTCAGAATTAAGTCCTCACAGAGTTTTCTCCTAATCTTCTTTTTTAAGTTCATGTAGAGTCTTGAATTGCACTGGTTTGTTTTGCTCTCAAGCCCCTGTATTTAAAGCTCTAGTAGCAGAATAAGGTTAAATAGTTCTTCAGATTATTTGTTGTGGTGTGATAGAGTGTGAACTATTGAGATATTTGTCTTTTCCATAAAAAAATGGAAAATACACCAAAGAAGCATAATATCATACACATTTCTGAATAGTTAGTGGTTTTCTGGCAGGATGGAAGATTTACCATTGATTTGTTTCTCCTCCTTTCAAAAACTATTTAAGACTGACTCACCTTTTTTACGTATTTATAATCTGGATCAATAATCGTTCCATATCATATTCCATCTTCAAGTTTTATGAAGCTGTTATCCAGAGGTATTTTGATACCTCTTTGTACTCACTTAACACTCCAACTGCTCCAACTCAACACAGCCAAAATAATATCTTTTTTTTGTTTGGTTGGTTTTCAGCCACATTTTTGCTGTTGAGAAGGTGTCCCAAGTTTAGTGCTTGTTTAGGCATTAGTTTTATTATTACCTTAGGATTAGGATTCTTTAAAAACTCATTCTAATGATTCATTCTTGCTACATAAGGTCCTTAGGACAATTTGTTTTATGTCATTATACCACAGCTAGTTGTTATCACTGCAGCTCCTCTCTCCTGCCTCTTCCACTGTCAGCTTCCCATGGCCACAGCTTCTGTCACTGCAGCTCTGGCACTCACTTCGGTGCACAGTAAGCTGAATAAACTCACTGAGGCAGCAGAAAACCAATCCAAGGGAAAAAAAAGTGTTTTGCTGGTTTTATGAGCTGAATCACTTCACCAAGGATGGGAGCACAAGAACTTGAAAAGAATGTATAAATGGGAAAAAAAGAAGTCCATGAGGATAGAGGAAAGAGGATAACCCATTTCAACAAGAACAAGCTCTTAATTCAACTCCATCTTCTAACTCAGCCGTCCCTGTGGACATACATGTAATTCACCTGCTAGGCAGTATCCCTTCAGTCACTCATTTGCACTTGAACTAGTACATGAACCACTAACTGCAGTTTGTGAGTCTAATGGATCATATATATGGCACCTCAGTGCTGGGTTCTGTCCTTGGTTCACAGCAACCCTGTGCAGCACCACAGACTTGGGGAAGAGTGCCTGGAAAGCTGCGTGGAAGAAAAGGACCTGGGGGTGCTGGTCAACAGCCAGTTGAACTTGAGCCAGTGTATGCCCAGGTGGCCAAGAAGGCCAATGAACATGAGCCAGATGTGTGTCCAGGTGGCCAAGAAGGCCAATGAACATGAGCCAGATGTGTGTCCAGGTGGCCAAGAAGGCCAGTGGCATCCTGGCTTGTGTCAGCAATAGTGTGGCCAGCAGGGCTAGGACAGTGATTGTCCCCCTGTACTCGGCAGTGGTGATGCTGCACCTCCAGTGCTGTGTTCAGTTTTGGGCCTTTCACTGCAGGAATGACACTGAGGTGCTGGAGAGTGTCCAGAGAAGGGCAACAGAGCTGGGGAAGGGTCTGGAGCACAGGTCTCATGAGGAGCAGCTGAGAGGGCTGGGATTGTTCAGCCTAGAGAAAAGGAGGCTGAGGGGAGACCTTACTGCTCTCTACAGATACATGGAAGAAGGCTGTATCCAGGTGGGAGTCAGTCTCTGCTCCCAAGTAACAGGATGAGAGAAAATGCCGTCAAGTTGCATTGGGGAGGTTTAGATTGGATATTACGAAAAAATTCTTCACCAAAATGATTGTGAGGCATTGAAAAAGACTGCTCAGAGAGCTGGTGGAGTCAACAACCATTCTTGGAGGTATTTAAAATACATGTAGATGTGGCACTTTGGAATATGGTTTCATGGTAGACTTGGCAGTGCTGAGTAACAGTTGGACTCAGTGATCTTAAAGGTCTTTTCCTACCTAAACAGTCCCGTGAATTTTACTTCAGCTTTGGGATCTTGTTCTAGGACTAGGATTCCTAGCCACTGTTGTGTAAAGCCAACAATAACTTTTGTGAGATTGCAGAATAATAATAAATACACAAAAGAGTTCTCCAATCCCATGGGAAAATATAAGGGCAGAGCATTCCCAGTTTCATAGCCTTTGCAAACATTTTCAGGTATAATTTCAATTCTTTCCACAGTGGCAAACCTGTCAAGAGAGAAACTTGTTCATAGGACTATGTGATGTTTGTTTTGAGAAGTTATTCCACCAGACTACAGGTTCTAAAATGTTTGACTTCCCTGCTTGCTTAAATAACGGATTGGCAGTGGGGTAGGAGCATCCAGCACCAAGTGATGAATGGGAAATCACTATTACTCTCTTCACTTGACAGGCTGACCACAGAATGCGCAACAAATGGTGCCCAAATTCACAATAAAATACAATTTTACAAAACTTCTCCTTTAAAGTTTTACCACAGCGAATTTAAAATACACAATGTCTCTCAAGCACAAAGCAATCAATTGGTATGAAAAGACCAGTCTTTTTACAGCTAGAATTGCAAAAGAACGTCTTGCTAGATTAAGGACATGGGCTGACATCCTATTTTGATTTATCTGTGTTAATGAAAGACATAAAGTCAGGACCAGTGAAAGGCAGGCCCTTCATCCTAAGAGTTCCTAAGTTCCCAGCTGACAACCTCCTTCCCTCGTGGGCTGCCCTGCTGTGGTGGCAAGTGCTCACACAGCGCTCTCAGCTGCTCTTCTGTGAGGGACAGGACCTTAACTCACAGCTTGGTCTCATGAACTGATCAGTTCCAAAAGGGGGGTACCAGAGCTACCAATGCACCATCTTTTTAGGGCAGTTTTGAGGCTTTACATGTCCTTGATGGTTCGGGGAGCTGGTGATGCCCAAGAAGTACCTCAGCCTAGTCTATTTCAGGCCACAAAGAGAGGAAAAACTCAGCTGAAGGGTGGCATGAGTTGATGGCTCTGCTTTTCCTTCAGTGTTTCTCTTTTCCAGAAGGGTTTTCTACTCGATGAAATGTCACAAATACAATAAATCAACACTCTTGTCTTTCTTCCCCTATTCCTTCACACTGCTGCCATTTTTGGGCAACATCTTCTCTTCATTCTCAGCCCAATATTAGTAAAAGAATAAGCAAAACAGCATGTGCATTAGGAGGCTAAAGGACTTTAGATTCTCCTGGGAAGAAGAGCACTGGGAAGCATAAAGCAAAAGGACAAGAAGTGTCACTCCTTGGGGACCCTCACCGAGCTAGTGTCCTAATGAACTCCTGAGGGCAGCTCACTGCTGGGAGAGAACAGCTCATTATTTTTATTTCAGATGTGAGAGAGAGCACTTGTAACAGCAGATCCTGTACTAAAGAGCTCATTTAGTACAAGAAATGAGCTTAACCACAGTCAGACACTGTTGGGAGACATCCACATTAACGTTTGTTGGTCTCCAGAGAAGAACTAGCTGCAGTCTCATGAATGAAATAAAAAAAACCACGAATGCCTGGGAGATGCAAAATGATAGGGGAAAGGAAAAGGAAGAAAAGATAAAATCTCAAAAATAATGGTTGAATTTAAGGTGACAGCCATCAGTATTAACACTGTACATGTCACAGAAGAGAGGACTATGTTTCCTCACTGAAGTCATTCTTCTGCCTTACAGTCTGCCTCTGCCATGCACTCCCATCCAGGCAGCAGCCCCAAGAAGTGCAGTGGGGCCAAGGCAGTGGGAGCAATGGATTCAGTTGGCCATCCAGGGATCATCAGGCATGGAGAGGTGGTGAAGTGGCTTAAACCAGGGTGGGGCCCAGTCAGAAGCAGCAGGTGATAAGGACACCTGCACAGGGAAGGCTCTGACATCCTTGCTATTGCAGGGCTGAATCCAGCACTTTGCCAATAACAGGGACTATCCTTTGAGGGCCTAGCAACAAGATCAAGTCCATGCCACTGGTATTAGTCATAGCCATGGTTTCATAGGGCTTACTGGTTTATTTTAGAAGATGCTGAGTCTCAGGAAGTTACAGTGAATCTGCTGGAGATAATTTTAACAGTTGTGTTCAAAATTAGACTTTCCTTCTCAAGCGAAAGCCCAATGTGTGTGTCTAAAAAAGCAAGGCAAGCATCTTAAAAGTGGGCCTGACTCAGTTATTTATGTCTGCCTCCTATGCAAACACACAGAGAAAACCTCTTCTTTTGAAAAATAAACTGAAGTGTAATAAGTGTCAGGTTTTATACATAAGGAGTGTAAAGGATAAAAAAAATTAAAAATATAAAGCATAAAAGACACGAGAAGAAGCTAAAACATTTTTTTTTATATACATACCGTTAACTTGAGATCGTATTGATAAATGCTAAGTAACAAAATAGAAGGCAGGGGCAGGAAGAGACTGTAATTCCCAATCTTGCAACATGTCAGACTGTGCTAGGAATTTGTCTGGTGGGGCAGAAGTATGGGGGGTGATGCAGGAAGGTTTTAGAGTCAGCACAGAACCTTCATCTGGGCAGTGTCTCAGGTGTGAGGAAAGCAGTGAGGGCTTCATCCATCGAAGGAAAAGAGCCAGCCAGACCTTTCCTCTCCTCTGGAGCCAGCCAGGCTGGAACCCCTCACTCAAGCACCACAGGCTCTGGGCAGCTTTGAGCCGCCACTCCTTCTGCAGCACAGTGCTGCATTCTAGCCCCAAGCAAGATGTATCTAAAGGCAGATAATCCGCCAGCTAGCCATCAAAGATATCTTTTTTTTCCAAGTTATTTACAAGCAAGACACACCAGATCATTGAACACATACTTTGTTAGGAATGTATGCAGGGCCATTGTACCTAGCAGCAACAAGATGAGAGATGATATATGCAAAGGCATGTTGTTTGGTGCCTGTAATTGTTTCCTAAGTCCTATACCTCTGGTTTTAAGCCATTTTTTTTCCTACTGCCCCAGCAGTATCAGGCATTAAGGAGGCATGAGATAATCAGAGATAATGGGAGAGGAAGAAGGGAGATGCACTGTGCCTTTCAGTGTGATTTCACGCTGTGTTCACACCTTTTCCCTGAACATCCCAGTCCCTCTACTACATCTGGCTTTTAAAATGATATAAACATTCATCTGAAACTGTGAAAGCATTGTTTGAACCCAGGATCAAAGCCATGAGCAAAGACTAAACCAGACTTCCCTCTCACTCATTCACAACGATCTCATTTCTCAGCATCTGCTGCTTTATTCCAATGTCACCTTTCAGCAGCCCTTTGGGAAGAGTTCTGTATTCATTTATAAGCAAGTGCATTTATGTTTGGCTAATATATGCATTATGACATTAAACAACCTTAAATATTATTCTTCTCTCTAAACTTATATGCTTTTACATGTGCTAGTTTTAAATGCTAAGTGACAAAATCAAAACACTTGGAAATAACTGCTTGAATTCTTTGCTCATATGCACATTCAAAATTCCATATTAGAGCAGAACATTTGCTCATTGTTTTTTCCCCCCACCTGATCATTAGTTTCTCTCAGGGGAAACACACTGGCAACATCACAAAATAGCAGTGCCACAATAGAAGAAACATGGAAGAATGCCAGTGAGTAAAAATATCCTCCCCAAAAGCTAGTACACAGGAACATAAATATATCTGGGAGCTCCTGGGTCATTATCCCCCAAGGCCAGTCACCAGGACAGGCTTTTAGTGGGGGGGCACAATGTAGCCTGACCACAAACATCAGTAACTTCAAAATGTAGGGGATTCAGTACAAAATACCAAAAAACCCACAAAATCTATATTACACCATTAAACAAGAAAAAAACCTGTTTCACTGCTAGCTTCTTAGTAAATCTATTGTGTGTCTAGAGGTAGACACATCAAAGACATTTTCCTGGCCCCTGCCAGTGTCCGAATTGGTGCTCCAAGGTGTCACCCAGCAAGTCACCTCAGATGGGAGTTAGCAATGTGCCACTTAGAATCAACACTTCTGCCTTCACACAAAGAGAAAGAGCATTTGTCCAGATAAAGTACATGCCATTCAGAATCAATATCTTTAAATAAAGTCATGAGCAAGTTTAATTAGAGAGTAGCAATAAAGTAATTGAACATTGATGAATATAGAGAAAGGTAGCACAAAATAAGAGTAACACAAGAAAGAGTGATGAGAATAGACTCTCATGAAACACTGACATCTAAAATTTGATTAAATATAATCAATTCAGTAAATCCAAAACTATTAAAAACATTCTTCAATTGCCAGTACAGAAACTGGCTCCTTCCTGTTTCAGTAGAACTGAAAAGGGAGAAAACTGCTGAAATGAAGAGAATTATTCTCTGAGATAAGTCCATGAGACTTCTCCTACCTACCTCTGGCATGGTAAAGCCATTTCAAAACCCTTAGGCCCATAGTGCACCCCTACACTTAAACCAAATTGTCGACCTAGAATATGAAAACCAGAAAGGAATGTAGCAAGCTATTTACAATTACCCGGTCTGAAGCAATACAGTGTAAAAGGAGTTACAAAAAGCTAGCCACGAAAGCAGCTGGTAAATAGGTTCCAATGTTCAAAACAAATTCAGGCCAGATATGAGAGCAGGGTTTTGTTGGGTTTTAGGAAGAATAATTTGCCCAGTAAGGCATATTTTATAGCCTTAGGGTCCCTATACAAATAAAACAAGCAGATCTCTTAGAGGAATGCATGCAAAATTATTCTGAAGTTATGTGTTTATTATTACAAGGCTGAAAAAAGAACTGAAGGAAATGCTTTAAGAGGAACCATATGCTGAAGCATTATTCACCTTTTATCCTTGTAAACATGTTTTTGATGTGGGCACTCTGAAGGTTCATTGCAACAAGCAATAGTCACTGAGGCTGCTGACCTAAGAAAGCTTTTAGGCATGGCAGTCATGGAGGCTTATTTATGTAATCCATCAGTAAATTTAAACTATTGCAGCCTCCCATTCCATGTTAAAGACTACCCTGCTATTATCCTGAGCTCTGATCTGTGTGGCCCAAACTGTCCTCTGAGTTAAAGGAAAAAGTGATTCCCTGTGGTTCAGGAAAATACTTTTGGGCTTGTTCTACCCATAGGGCTGAGATCAGCCACTTAGCTGTCACTGAGCATAAACACAGCCTTTAGTCCAGTGTTCATCGCTTGGGCAGGCACTGGGGAACCTTGTTGCACTGGAGCTGAAGTGAGAGGCAGCACAGCAGAGATGTGGTGACTTGATCTGATGGGTCCTGCACACCACAGGGACTGGCATTTGTAGTGTTCCCCACAAGGGACAGGTGGACATGCATAGGGCTGAAGGGATACCTTCTCAAAGAGGGAAAAACAAGCTAGCCCCACTGTTTGTCCGGGGAATCTCCTGCCCACTGCGTACTCCAGATGTGATCCAGCTATCTCGTTGTTGTAAAGAAGAGGAAGGTGATTGTTCCAGTGCTTCTTTAAATGATAATTACCTTTAATTATCTAACCTAAGTCACCAGCCTGTGCAGTTCTTCAGCTGAGGGTCACAGACACTTGTGAAATATTTATTGTCATGACATTTTGGGGAAGACCTATTCTAATTTTAGCTTTAGCTAGCAGGTTAAATCCTAGCAGGAAAGTGGGAAATACCATCTGGAGTAGTGAGGCATTGCCAGACCTCAGCACTTCTGCAAATACAGTTTCCATGCAACTGTGAAGGGAGGAGGCTTTATCTGCTCTCTTTCTCCACTCACCCCAGCTGGCAATATAGTCCTGGCCTGGATACTAAGTACATGTTATTTTCTCTGTTATATCTGTGACCAAGAATACAGCTTGCAAAAAAGTTAGGGACCAAGCAGTATATGAAGGCTGTTGAGCCAAGTTTGCCTCTGAACACAAGTCTTCTCAGCCAAATCAGGACAGTGCAACCTTGCTTTCACCCAGATGGTGATCTTTCATTTTCTTACTTGCAAAAAAATGTTTTGCATTACTTTTTATGTTATTATGAGATGTCTGTAGGGACCATAAAGATCTGGGTGTTGTGCAGTGCTCAAGGACGCACTGCAGAGTATGGCCTCAAGGCTCTCATGCTAGGCTTGATGTCATATAGAACATCTCTGGGACTGCTGCTGCTACTGTCAGCAGGAGCAAACATTGAGTTTTTGTCTTTACTAGTCCTCAGAAACCCTTTGGTGTCCACAGGGACAGAGCTTGTGTTTGTACAAGAAATGCTGAAGTGTGTTCACTTTCAGTATGCAGCACTGTCTGTTGTGAATGAAATTAAATTATTTTTGCATATAAAATGGCTATGTAAAATTAATCATAAATAGTTTTAAAAGAAAATCCTGCCTATAATGTAGCACTGATGTTTTTACTTTGTCATGGTTGCCCCTGCAGCTATTATTGCTGGATTTGAAATGTCCAGAAGAAAATGAGCCTCATATCCATTACCTAAAGGAACAGCTGCTCCCAGCATAAGGACAAGACAAAATAAGTAAAGCTCCAAAGACAGTTTTAGCAGGTTTCTTTAGGTATTAAAAATATTGGCAAGAAATATTACTCCACAAAATTAAAGAGAATACTAGTAAAAACTATTATTATTTACATCCACATATGCATCTACACAGGCATACTCATACACAGACTACTCTCATACTAATAACAAATAAAAGAAACGTGTTGAACTGAAAAAAAACTGCAAGAAAGGGTGTGGATTCAATGGAGCTGTATAAAATCACTGGAGAAGGCAATCCAAACTTCTCTCTCCTCATATTGTATCCACTGCTAGCTCTTGTACTTGCACTGTGCAAGCAGAAATTCCCACTGATGTGTTGGTTTGTGTTCTGTGAATTAGATGTGAGCAGTGGGAAATTCAACAAGGGTTTTTTTTGGGTGTTAGCTACATCCTAGATGTGACATGCTGTCCAAAGTCAAATGGTCCCACGAGATTCAGTGCTAAAATTTCTTTTGCCACGCACCAGTTCTCCAGGTTATTGCTGCCTTTAACTCATTATATTGTATTTTGAGAAACAAAGAACTGGTGTGTATCTGAAACCTCTTTATGTAGTGTCTTTGACTCTCTATCTATGTGTTCCTGTAGAACCCTGTTAGGAGGGGTCCTCATCTCAGAAGTTTGACCATTCTTTCCTTGGCCTTGGATCAGCAGTTACATTTCAGCAACAAGCATTTCATTCAAACAGGAAGAGAAATATGGCTCCTAGAAGGATGACTTGATAGCAAAAATCAAAAATAGTATTTGCAATCTTCAATTGTTTAAAGATGGTAGCAGTTTGAATGTTATGCAGGAGTTGAAGACTAAGAAATCACATCGTCCAGCAATCCTTGAGAAGATTAAATCTGTACATTCAGCAGTATTTTGAAATGCTTTGTATTGTTTAGACATGTAAGGTAGAAAAATTGTCTCTACACATAGCTATTTACACTCAGCTGCCTCAGGGGAGACGTTTTCCCTGTTGTGTCTTCAGAGAGAATTAAAACTGCAGTCCTCAGGTGCAGATGATTTCCTCAGAGTGCTGCTCTCTCAAGCTCATTTACAATTTGTCTTGTCTTCCTGCATATTTCTGACTTTTCTACCTAGTCTCCATAAAAAGATGCCCATAAAAGAGGTGTTGAGGAAACTTCCCTGTCTGACTATCCAGGAGCCACACTGGCACCACCTGAGCTGGGACCACGGCCCCTTCATAACTTTACATCCCACACTCACAGAGCCAGACCAGGGTTCCTCACCATCTCCATCTCAGGGTTCCTACAGCAGAGTTTCAGATCTCTCGATCCTTAAAAGAATATAATTGTGGTGAAATAACAAAATAACAGCTCAAAAGGGGTGCCTCTAAGGAGGGACCTGGAACAGGGAAACCCTGGGCTTTTATTCCAGCACAATCTAAGTGCTCAGCAGTCTGGAGGTTGTCACTCCTGCTGCATCTCTCAGTGTTCCTCACCTGGCTGAGCCACAGGTCCACCAGCCCTTGTTACACAAAGGATCAGCAGCTGATGGGCTCTTTTCTGGGCTTCCATCACCCAGAGCTCAACCTGCAGCTGCTCACCGAGCTACCTGCACCAAATGTCTTCAACACAGGGGACCCCTTGCACCCATGCCAGGAGTCCCCAGCATTCAGATGCTCCTTCTTGGAAGACCAATAACAATTTTGGAACAGAGGACGTGATAATATGGCCATTGTTCACAATAACAATGCGCAACATCAGCTTCCAAATGTCAAGGTCATTTGTGATATTTCTATTTTGAGTAAAATGGCTCCTTACAGTTTCCATGGTTTCACCTGAAATTCGTACTGAGCCTCATTGTTAAGAACCTTGAAACCCAACCATTCTAATGTGAAAAAAGAGATCCTCCTCTGTAGGTAGTCAATTTGACTTTCAAATGTAAAGCAGTCTGTATTTACCCTGGATAGATTTGTGGATCTTTACACTGCATTTGTGAACAAAGCCAGGTGTTTGGATTATCCAGTTTGCCCTTCTTTTTGGCATATTGCACAATAATGCATTTAATTATTTCTACAGCACAGATTATTTTTTTCCTACAGTGGAAAGAATGGCCTTATTGTTTACTTCACATAAGGAAATATCAGCTCTATTAAAATAAACTATTGAGAAAACATTGTAGGTCACAGTCAATCAAAATTCAAAAGAAACATAAAATGCTTTAGAGATAGATTTTTAAAGTGTAGCATTGCTTCAGATTGTATTCTGTATGTCACATTCATCTGTGGAAATAGTAACAGCTATTAGAAATGCCAAATTTTACACTACAAGATAGTAATTTTTCTATTATTGCTGTTACTTAGTAAGTATTAATCAGAAACAGACTGCTGGAAGGAGATTGAAGAATGACTCAGATGAATAAGACAAGGAATAGTTTAATGAATTTTAAAACCTCAAAATACAAAATTAAAACTGTGGATACAAAAAGACAGAAGATTTCCATATTAAGTCCTCCAGTACTGTTGTTGCTGAGTTGCCAGGTTCAGAATGGTCTTTGCAATATTACTGGCACAAACACTGTGTTTTGTCACCAAAATGGAGCAATGCATTACAGTCATGTAGCTCCACTGGTAGAGATAGGTTTGGAGCAGACACTGTAGCAAGGAAGTCCTTTATCTTATTAAATGGACACCTCTACAGCCCAATTTTTAGCAGAATATAGAACCAGATCATTATTTTAATCTGTCCTTTCTTCTTTCATTTCTTTCTTCTGAAGCCTATCTCTTAGTAGACTGTCATCAGCTGAAGCTCTCATAATTCACATGACATCAGTCTGTGGTATTTTTCTCATTTGCTAGTTACTCTTTTTACAGCTGTAGAAGACACAGAAAGTGTAAGAACATAGGGGAAAATTGCCATTTTATCTCTGATAAATTGCAGTTTCATGTTGTGCAGAGTCTGTTCATTTTCCCCTTATCAGGCCAAGAGATTTTTAAAAGCAGGAAAGGGGATCCAACTCACCCAACTGTAGTTGTCTTAGATGTGGCCATTCATGTTGAGTTCATGGACTATATTCAGCAATACAGAGAAAATTCAGTGGTTGACCTCTAGATATCTTTTGTTCTTTACTTTATATATAAATATACAACAAATTATTAGTTTGTGGAAATGTGAAAATGCTTGCAATATCTGTACACTGACATAGCTCTTAACAGTTTTGCTTAGTGTCAACAGAATTTTATACAAAACTAAAATGTGTGAGGACTTAAGACTTTGGCTACCTATTTTGTATTATTTAAAGAGTTTGCATGTATTTCTATATCATTTGGTGTTATTTCTTGGTTGATACATTTCTCATATGTGGGATTTTATAGTCTTTATGTTTTTAGTTACTAGAGAGGAAGAAAATAAAATAAAAGAAAAACTTTGTATACCTTGTATGTTTTCCTACTCTTATTTCATTTGAAATCCTAAAGAAATCTGTAAAAAACCAGAAAAATTAGCATCCAGCTTGCTTGCATCCTCCATTTTTCCCACCCATCCCTATTGCTTTCCTCATACATCCTTACCAAAAGGACTGTCCTACTGTTTTGCCAGCTATGCCAGAAGTCACCTTGTAGGTGTGCAGGACGTCCAGCTCCTAGAGTGTGTGGTCTCTGCACCACAAGGGAGTGGGTGCAGGCCACAGAAGGATGAACTGTTCCTGTAAGCCTCACTTCAGTATGATGATAGTTCTGTACTCTTCTCATCTTGTTCAGCCAAACCAGCTGGCCTGAATCTGGCTGTTATAGCAAAATTAAATTGGTCAAGCAGAGCTTGAGGCATCATAATGTAACAAAATATTGCATCTGATACAACAAATGTGTTAATAGGCAGTTTCGTCTTGTTTAGTTTTTTCAATACAGAGTGAACTTATAAACATGCAAGATCTGTCATATTCTTTTTTATACCTCAAAACACAAGAGAAATGCACGTGTTAGAAAGCATTCCCAGCACGGAGACAATTCCTTCATAGCTTCAATACCTGGGAGATTACCAGGTGAAAAACACTGTCTACAGGGCTATAAAGGAACAGAAATGACTGAAGGCTGAAACATCCTAGCACATCCAAATAAAAGCATAAGATGTTACAACCAGTAAAGGCTATGAGAACAGTATGGATGTTTCACAGACTGATCTGTCTTAGGCAAGATTACACTTGGGGCAAGGTGCTTTGAAAACTTGTTTTTTTCCTTTCTTGTTTTTTTCCCCAGCTTGTTTTTTCCCTTCACCTGCAAAAAACCTCCTTCAGTTCTTTCTTAAAGCTTAGAATATGCGTGCTACATCATCACATTGGAACTGCATAGCTTTTGCTAGTTTTGCAAAAGGCCACATGTTGGGTTCTTTTGATCAGAATTTGCCAGCCCTGGGAGAAAGAGAAATTTTCTACAGTAACTTGGCCTATCTTGCCTGCAAAAGAAAATCTGTGCATACAATAGTTTCAGTCAAGAATTTATAGGGAAAGCTTCAAAGCACTGTAGACAGAGAAGAATTTCAAGTATCTCTTAGCTATACAGAGCCCTTACTCTTCCCTGGAAGACCATACGGTTGATGCAGTGCTGCCAAGTCAGCGAGTGATAAGAAAGCACAGATTTTTAATCAGCTGTGTTAAAACTCAAGCAATATTCTGTTTCTGCTTTTAGCATTAAAGAATGTAAATATTTTTGAATGGGTTTCACATGAATAACATGAAAATACTTTTTTTTTAAAGCTGATGCATCTTAGTGTCTTAAGCATAGAATCACGGAATGGTTTGGGTTGGAAGGGACCTAAAAGATCATCTGGTTCTAATCCACAGTGACAGGATCTACATATTAAGGATCTTCATACTAAGTGATGAATTCCTTCTCTAGTCACTGAAGATGAACTTCCTGACTCATATCCCAAATGTAGATACTGAGTGCCATTGGAGATGTCACAGGACACCTGAGAGCACTGCACAAAGGTGACAGATGTTGCACACATTACAGAGCAGACCCGTGACTTCCCAAGCTTCAGCAGGACATCAGGCAGAATGCTCAAAGGCCATTAGGCAAACTCAGTAGAGTTTGGAGCTCCTCATGCAGGCTGCTCTTGGAGGGTGACTTGAAGAGCTCAGAGCAGTGGGCAGTCTGTCAGCTGCCTGTGCTGGGTTTCCATTGAGTGAAACAAAGTTTAGACAGCTCATTCCCACATAGTTAGCTGCATCTAGGTACCTAAATCTTAATGTCTGTGACCTGCTGCTGAGTCTCACCCTGAATGTGCGAGTAAGGACACAAAGTTGTTGGGATTTGTAGAGAGATGAAGTAAAATGTGCATCAGGGAATACTGATGTTCTAGGGAAAAGCAACTTCCAGAATTAAACAATACCTGGAATAATATCTGATCCCTCTCCAGAAAAGTATTTACCATTAAGCATGCAGGAAGCTTTGTCTTTATTCAATGAAGCATTGCAGCATACTCTGGGAATTCAGGATGTGCTTAGCAGGTCTGCTGGTTCAGGACTCTAGCTCCATCTGCATACACATATTCTGCACTAAATCATGTGCTTGTGCACAAGGCTTTGCAACCCCTGCCCACTGTGCATAACCTTAGTGCAAATGGGGGGAAAATTAAAGTCAAATAAGTGGATTTCTGAGCACAGCCATAAGATAACTAGAAAATAACATCCTCATCCTGTTCAAGCACACATGGTAGCTGCCAGTTTGCTGACATGCAGCAGCTGATGAAATTGCCTTTGCCTGAGCATCACAGGGCTTTGCCTTCAGTTGCGTGGCCTCAGTTCTGCAGTACCCATGCAATTCAGAAGCATGTTTTTGAGTAAGGAGTATTTGAAGTGGAATTCAATTTTAGGAAGCTTACGGACCATAACTGATTGGCAAAAGAGGTGGGATGTTGCACACATTACAGATGTACATTACACATGTATGCACACATTACATTTCATAGCCTTGGAGGCTATGAAATCAGCAAAATATGTACAAAAATACACATTATGGATATAAAAAATATTTGACTGTGGGATGTTTCTATAGTCAATGGGAAGTTTGTAATAAAAATGTTCATTTTTTTCTTAGTTTACCAGGATTTCACTGCTGTGAATTTAGATAAAACTCAGATCTCTTCACTCCCAAGGCTGAACTGAAAGATTACAAAAATAAATGGTCATATTCTCATAGAATGAGCATTTTCTAGTATAAAATATATGGTAAAAAAGAAAATACTAATAATTTAACCTAATTTTTAAAAATAAACTAGCCTTATAATCTAACTTAAGTATGTCTCCTTATCAGAGCTGGAAAGATCTGTGTCTTGAGTAGGTTCTCTAGACCTGTCTGAGCTCTTAGACCCGATTTACTTTTTCAGGATCTGTGTAATTGGCTTAAAATTGATAGAGGAGGGGGGAATGGGACACATGGGAAGACACATGATAGATACACATGACACTGGCAAATTTCAAGTAGGAATATATTTTATTTTATTTTATTTTATTTTATTTTATTTTATTTTATTTTATTTTATTTTATTTTATTTTATTTTATTTTATTTTATTTTATTTTATTTTATTTTATTTTATTTTTCATTCCACAGTAAAGCATCTTAACAAACATCTCCATCTTCCCAAACCAAAACTGTGTTTCATTTTTAAACCAAAGCCAAGCTTTGCTTTGTTTGGTTCCCCACCAATGTTTTTTTTTCCTTGAACTGAACTGCCAAATGCATTTTCAATGAATGAATTATCCAGCAATTTTGCTGATAATTCTGCTGAAATAGCAGGAGGATGCTGATCTGCTCACCTTGTCACCATGTTCCACAGACAGCTTTTGCCAAATCTCTCATTAAAAGACTGTTTCTTTAATTTGCCTGTTACAATGAAATAGCTGGTTGTTTCTCAGATCTTATTATTACTTTAAGCCATGAACTCCATAAACATAAGAACAACCATCCATGCAATTTCATAATACATAATTATGTTCAATCAGTAAAACACTGTTAATACAACCCCAAAATACATTCTCAATTGAAGTGAAAAGGTCCAAAAGCACCAGGTGAAAGGTACAGCTGGAAGGACTTGAGCACTGGTACTATCCACTAAGCTTCAAATACCTAAAGGCACCTTGGCACTTGTGATGTGTGGTCTACTCTGTTTCATTAAATCCTGCTCCTCTAGCTGAGGCTCTGGCATTTTCAAGACAAAACCATCATCAGTATTATAAAATTGGGCTAAATTGGCTGACAGTCTGATCCAAACTAATCCTACAGAAACATTAACAAGTCCCAAAAGCAGTTGCTATTAGTAGCTGATCTGTTTGAAGAAAGTTGGACCAAGTATGATGAAGAGGTTAAAAACAAGCCCAACGACCTGCGTGCTTGGTCATGCAGCTTTCTGCCTCTGTTATCTAACATGCTCACCTCGGAAGAAATCTCTGATTTAATTAGAAGTACCAATCTGGGATTCATGCACTTACATAACAAATCACCTTGGGAAAGAATTTAAAAAAAAAAAACCTTTGCACCAGGAATACTATCCCCAAATATTAATTATTTATGCTTGTAATAATTACAGCATACACAACTAGCCAGCTCACAGTTTTGCATGCACTGAATTACAATAGTTGCAGACAATTAGGGCCAGAACCTGGGTGATAATGATCATACTGCAGAAATACTATGTGTTTCCTCTATCTTTCATTATTCACTGATTTTATGAAACTCCTGTTTTCTAAACTATATTCTGGCCATTGTGTTTTTATTATTTTTTGTCGCCAGATGATCTGCCATCTAGTCAGAAATCTGAAACTGGTTTAGCTTCTATTTTTAAATCTCTGCATTTGAATTAGGTTTTCTTGGTTTATTTGGTTTGTTGCCTTTTTTTTTTTAACTCACCTCTGCCACTTAAAAAAAAAAAAAAAAAAGAAAAACTAAAAAGAAAAGGCCGCAGTTCAATTCAGTGGATTTGTCTCAAATCCTGACAGGTTAGCTTGACACATTTTTGCAGAACACATAGGACATTTAGGATTAAAGTTACTCCTTGTAAGTGTGTCATTAGCATTGTAGCAGTGTGCAGGCACTGATTATGTTCTCTGTGCCGCGCCTCCACACCTCTAATCTCAGAGCTGACCCGATTTATATCACTAGCTTTACATGGGCCTGTACATACTGAAATCCAGGAGAGGGAAAAGGGCTCAGACTCCCTGAAAATAAACTCAGCTGGCAAAGAGATTAACCCATTTATAAATGCATTTTTGCTGTTGCTGAGTGTGCAGAGTTTCATCCATTTAAGGAACATAGGCCTGAATCCAGATACTAACACTGCTTGGAAAGGGAGAAGAAAGAAATAGATGAAGTGTTATTTTAAATGGATCTGTTGCCAGCACACCAATTCAAATGATTTGGGGAATTTTGGGAGGCAGGGAAGGGAGGAAACAGAACAGTGAATTTGGAGTCAACATCTCAGAGAAATCATCTGCAGTGGTTGGTGTCAGAAAATATTCTTTTCCTTTCCAAGTACCACTCATCATGGGTATCTTTGATGTCCTCTTAAAAGCATTCCCAAAGTAGGTGCAATCAGTCATCAATGGCAGAGGTTTATGTAATCTCACATTTACAGGGAGGAAAGCAGTTTACAGATGAGCACAAACATGAGACACAGTGGCCCTCAGGCCTTTGTCAAAGGATTCCCAGAAAACGACTTAGCTGACACAGAAATTACCAGTACACCTCACAAGTGTCCTTGTCCCCTTCTGAGCACGAAGAGCCTTCCCCATGTGATGATCTCATTCTAAATCCAGGTTCTTCTGAGATTCAAAACACTGAACACCATTATTCTTATGAAGACCATTTCCCACCCTTCTATAAACATCTTCTGCTGAAGCATCAAATACACAGGACAAGGTTTAAAAACAGTGCTGTGAGAACTGCATTCACACAGTACCAGGAAACAGTGAGACATGCAAGGTATTCCCTGCGCAGTTTAAGCCAGATGTGAGTGGATGAGATGTGCAGATGCCAGATGTGTGCATGTGATCTCTTTGCACATGGGGAGTCTTTAATGAGTGGGGATCCATGGCTGCACAGGCAAAGCACCCATGGAGCTCAGATGGGCTTCTGGAGTTTCAACTCATTCATGCCTCTGACTCTGCTTCCCTCTTCTGATTAAAGGCAAGCTCAGAACATTTAAACAAGTTCAGAATATTTAAACAAGTCCAGAATATCTAAACTGTATTTTAGGCACTGCAATATCATCCCCAAGGGCACACATGGCTGTGGAACTTCAACACTCTGCTTGATAAGCCAAGGTGCATCTTCCAAGATTGTGAGTGAGAGCAGGGATGAGAGCTTGTGGATGAGAGCAGTTCTCTCTGTGGGCCCTGAGACTAAGGCAGTAGCTGTGTCTGGAGCAAGCACACTGTGCTTATTTGGTGGTTTCTTACAGTGACAGGGCAGAACAGGTCATTGCACCAAAAATACTGGGATTATTCTCATTTTTTACCTAAAAATATCTAGCAATAAAATCTTCAATTCACAATATTCCAAAGCAGGAGAATGACTTTTCCAAGAGGCGATTCAGATAGACCCCTATCATAGGTACTTAGAATAATTTCCAGCACTTGTAAGTAAAATCAAAACCAGAATAAAATTAGTGTAGAGTTACAAGAAATTGAGTGTGACCAAAGCTCTTATCAAAATCAACTATCCTGGGATTGTGGGAGGAGTCATCCTGCCCTTGTCAGCCAGAAAAATGTCATGATTTTATTGCTGTCAAATCTTTCTCGGAGTTAAGAGTGTCAAGTTTATTTTTGTACCGGTTACTGTTGCATGCCTGGTGTGTTTTAAATATGTGCAAAATTCCATCTCAAGAGAAATTTTGATATTGAAAGGAAGGAAAAGGTAAGATAAGTTTAAATGTGATAAAAAGAATAAGCAAAAAAAGGAATTGAGTAGGAGACAAGGTAACAATCTCATTCCCATACTTTGTCATGTGTCCATAGCCAAGGGTTTTTTTCAGACACTTCCTTTGTATAAAAATGTAAATATTCAATAAATATAAATACTATATTGTCTCTGAAGGGTAATAGAAGAGACACACAAGACAGAATAATGATCAGTTCAGAAATCTATTCTACATTTAAGTGGATTTAAGGTTGAAAGTACTTGTCAATAATTCAAGGGTAAAATACATTAAGGGACTACTGTAATTATCCAAAGCTCAGGCAATATAAGCTGGGAAACTGAGAGTCAGGGAACTGATTATAGAACATCCAGCCATGCAATCATCAGGATTTTGTGGTTACTGTGCAGTATTATGACTGAGCAGAGTTAAGGATGGTTGCCTGCCTCTGTTGTGCCTGCTTTATCATCATGTATGTTGATTATTTTTGGTGTAAAGTAGATATATATTTAAATGTAATTGTTTGCTACAGAGACCCTGGTGACTCTACTAAGAAGCAGTCAGCCCCTCCAGTGACTGTCAGAACACAAATAAGGTTATTCTCCTATCCATGCAAACATAAACAACATACTTCAGTGAATTAGAGCAAGAAAGATTAAATTAAAAGGCAACCCCTGGTCTCTGACAGCTGTGTCTCCTTTCCCTCACACAGCCCAGAACAGGACATCTTGTATCTTTGAAAATAGCCTAGAAGAAGTGTTCTGTGTGTAAAATCCCAGAAAGCAGGCTGAAAGGGATCTCTGGAGTCCTGCCTAACATATTGCTACACCCTAACCCCATGCAATGACACTTTCAGTAGGTCACTGTCATAGACAGCAGCACAAGGAAATTACTCTCTCTAAATGCTTTGCCTTCTTAGCTATGGCTATTTAGGAAAAAAAAATATCCTTTAAATTTAAATAAGTAAAATTCTCTTGGGAAAGTGTTGAAACTACAAATGACATAATCAAATGAGTTGAAGCCTGTGTTATGGGCATTAGTCATCCATTCTGCATGTGTCCAGTCTGTTCAAAATGACAGAGAATGCCTTTGGCTCACTTTGGCATTAGGAAGGAATTGTGATTCCACTTCTGACTTGTTTTCTCAGTCAGATAGTCTACATATGCTCAAACAAATCAGAACAGCTGAAAAAAAAAGGCAAAATAAACATCATTTTGCTTTCTTCACCACGACTCACTGTACATCTCAAATTGAGGCTAATTAATTCTTACAATTCATGTTTTCTTCCTTGAGAATGTGCTGCCAGATCAGATCAAAACAAAGAAACAGAACACCTCCACCTGGAATGCAGCCTCATTCAAACAACCCTGCACAGATTGTCCCTGCTCAGTGCCACAACAGCTGTGCTCCTCCTGCGGAGCCCACAGCTGATGGCAAAACAGAAGCAGGAGTGGCACGAACTGAAAACCATCCACTCTGTCTAGCCTGTGCCTGTGTGGTTATCAGTAGTAGAAGAATATTCTGGATGATTCCCTCCCTGCTATCTTCACCCAGGACCTTTCAATGACTTCTCTGAAGCAGGTTGTCACATTAATGGATGCTCTCAGCTCTATCTGCCTTCCAGCTGCTGGCTGCTTGCTGCAGAGCTGCCCAGGGAAGGTTCCCCTCCATTCTACTGGCAGTGACCCACCAGTCTCCAAGTCATCCTAGAAGCCTGACAAATAGTGTTTGCACTTTGTCCCTCTCTCTGCCCCAGGCTAGGTGGTAGGAAGTTTAGGACAGGACAGCTTGGCTGTAGATTCCTATCATGTTTGTTACATAACTTTGAGAACACTTTTATTGCTAGATGTTCTAGAAACAGATTAAATCAAACTTATTCTATTAAAGTACTGGGCTAAGGGCTGGGCTGCAAAACTGAATGCTTAGCTATAAAGAGATCAAGTGATCAAATGGATTATTAATTTTTTATAATCCACTGGCTTCATCTCTCACTCTTGACAAGCCCCAGATACAACAGTGAACAGGTCCCTGGCCAGCATTTCCTACATTTTGGTAATTTTTTTGTATTCCTCCTAACTTAGGAACACAATGATTTCAAAGAAGCATGAAAATAAATCTCCCCATTCTCCTGGTCCTTAGGGGGTAGGAGAACATCCTAGTTTCATATACATCTTCTTCTGTTCTTGCTATTCTGTTCACAGAGTGACAGAGTTTGTTGTGTGTTAATAGGAATGGAAATGGAGCAATTTTTTCCTCCTAGATCAGCCAATCTGAGTAATGCTTAACTTCTAATTTGAGTGCTGGGAATGGATTCTTGATACTTAATTGTGCTTAAATTAGTTCATTAGCTGAGTTCTTTATTTTGTTATAGAACGCTGAAAAACATATAAGGTTTTCCTGAGCTTCACCCACTGGGCTTTTACATCCCAGTGGAATTCCACCTTGAGTCTCAGAAAAATGACAAACAGGATAATGGAAACTATCTCCACTGTAAAACCTCTTCAACAAAAATGGAAGTTGAACCATTTTTGTGAGTAATTAGGCTGGGTAGAAAGGAGTCATTGTAGCCCCTTCCATTACAACTGTGTGGCATGGTATATGCAAAGTTCTGGGCAGATTACCACAGCTGAGCCCCTCCACAGTCACTGCTGAGGCTGAATCCTGTCCTATCTATATGTATGTTACACACTTGTACTGACAGCATCAGCATAGAAACTTTCCATCTAAGGCTGACCAACATATTCTGACCCATGTGCAAGCACTCGTGAATTTACATAAAGGGCATATATAAACATATTGGTATGGGACTTCCCACTTCATTCAGAACAAAAAAATTAAAGAAATAAAAAAATCCATTGTCACTGGGAATAAAATATCCTGAGGCAGGAAAATATTGGAAAGGCAACCGAGTGTATGGAACAAGATGTAAGTTACCTCAAGGATGAACTTGGATGGTTGGCTTCAAAGATGGGTTCATTTGATTCAAGGAATGGTATTGCTGCTTTGGAAAATATCCAGCAAAGCTGCCTGCCAATTTAACCTCCCAGAGGAGACAGCTTGATGAACATTACAGGCAGGAAGTCAGGAGAGTGCAGTACGGCTTTGCTCCTGAGTTATTACAGCTGCAGTCGCAGTGCAGGGCAGCCTGAGGCTGTTCCCCCTCCAAAACAGGGGTTCAGGGAATAGCAGAATGTGGGCTGAGTCTGACTGCTGCCCCTCAGGGGTAACAATGTGACTGAGAGACACCGCACAATTTACTCTGTGCTCAAAGCAGTGGCAATCTTTCCATTAAGTTTAGTGTATTGATTGCAGGTGGTGGTCGAAATTACACCTGAAATATATTCCTTAGAGTTTGATTCTCTGGTGATACAAACTTGACTGATATTATAGGAGTTCTGTCAATCAATTAAACTATGACTCTGGCCTTTCAACTATCAGTACCCAAATATTGAGTAAACTCAGAAACTTTATTAATACACAGTAATAACATTCAGAAACACCTGGATGAGTCCAGCTGGAGCCAGTTTTATCCTCTGTAACCTCTCTTCAGTTCTGCCACACATAATTTTCAAAGTTGACCCCATGCCCCTGGCTCTTGCTGCACTTGTTTAATCCCACAGTCTTATCTCCAGAAACAAAGAAAAAGAGTTAGGAAGAGATCCCCTCTAATGTAACTATTAAGGGTGTTAGCCATACGTTGTTTATTGGGCAATACATTTCACCAATGCCACAGAGATGCTGCTAGAAAATCAACAGAGCTGGTCTTATAAGCTCTTCTCATTTCCAGGAACAGCATTTGAGATAAGCTGCTCCTTCAGCAGCCAGAAGGGGTTTAGGAGCTGTGAATCCTCTTTGTGCTTGGCTGCAGGTATATTACAAGACTGATTCAGTGAGTGATCTCCTCAGGGATGATGCCTTCCAGGAGACATTCACATGAGCTGTGATAATAAAGGACACAAATAAACCAGTGGCTCCATAAACCTGAACTGCTCTGAAAACACAGAGGAACAAAGTAGAAAAGAATTCACAGCTGAAAATAAGATGTACAACTGGGAAGTTTGAAATTGGGAATTTTCTCTGTAACTGTTTGTCCTGATAATAGATCCAAAGTCCACTGGCCAGAAGGTACACAGGTAAAATTGAACAACCTAAAGCTCAGAGACAGGTTTGACTGATTAAATCTGCTCTCTTTTCTGTCTGTGATTAAACCCTGAGAAAATGGGATTTACCTGCTGTGGCCACAAGACCTCATGCACTGCAAAGCCCATGTTTGCCTCCCTTGCTTGCTGTTTTGCATCCCTGCTCTGCCAGTTACTCATTTAGCTTTTCCCCATGCAGACGGCAGTTCCATGTCTGCAGATCCTCAGCCAGTGCTTCTCTCTAAGGGACCCTGGGCCCAGGGGCTCACAGATGCATTTGGGGGGGACATGGGGACTTTTTCTGAAATGTGCTTATTTTTATCCCCTTTATCTCCACTACAAGGAAGCAACTGTTCTGCATTTTTAACTCATTTCTAATATAGGAATCTACCATTTCTATACAAGAGAAAGCTGTTCCTCAGGTCTCTCAGCAGAGTTAATGCTTACCCCAGGTAGTGAAGCAGCCTGTTGTGGTGCTCTGCTGTGTTTCATCAGCCACACAACACAGGCTGTCCAACCATAATGGATAAAGCAGGCTAAAATGTGTTATATTAACAGATCTGTTACAAGCCCAAATTCATAAGTCTGTCCTGTGTGATATGACGCTACCTAGAGGTGCTCAAACCAGATTTAGTATCAGATGTTGTCTAGATCCATAGCAAGAGTTTTTACTTGTATTTTTCTATCCTAGTTCCCAGATGACAAATAGCACCCAAATTCCTTCCCAATTAATATGTGAGGAGGAAACAGATTCAGATTTGGGGGGGCCAGCATGGTACAACACTCACACAGTCAATGCTCCTAGCACAGACTCCCTAAGGATCACCTGTACAAATAAGATGGTGAAGGATCCAGACCTTTGGGCCAGATCCAGCATTACCAGTTCTAACAGAAAACTCCTACTCATCTCAATGGATTCTAAATTAAGCCCTCAGGCACTGAAAGGCAGCTGCTCAGAAAATTATGCTAGGTCATGGCTAGAGACCAGGCTCTGCAGTCCCAGGGATTACTGAATATTTTATCATTCAGTTATTAAAAAACCTGTGTATCAGACATCTATCAGCTTGGGCATCCATAACCCTGGCTGCTTCTGGGGAATTGAGGGAGGATATTAGCAGAAGAGCTATTTCAGGACTGCAGGAGTCTGCCTCCAGTAAGCCAATATTTTGTGCAGTGAGGGACTTTGCAGGATATTCTTGTATCCTCAGTAGGTGTGGGGCTGACTCACGCTCTGCTGCATTAAATAGCCACAGCAGATAATTCAGGGTGAGCTGCCCTGTGCATGTCCCTGGCCTCCTGGAGACAGATCAGGGCAAGGCCAGGGCAGACACCTGAGAATAACCACCTCCTCCCAGCTTGTGTGCACACAGGGTCAAGGCCTTCTGGGTGTGAAGCAGAAGGAAAAAGCTTCTGGAAGGAGAATGGCTGCAGAGAGCAGTGCACAGAGAGGGCAGGTTTTAACAGGCATCTCAGGGTACAGCTGTGATTTCAGCAGTCAGTTCATCCAAACTGAATCAAGCTGTTCCCCACACAACCTTAGAGGCATTGCCATTGAAGAGCATCTGGCTAACAATCTACTTGAAAAGTGACATCGATAGCACAGTTACATAGGCTTTCCTCAATGCAATATGTAAACAAGATAAATCACTGTTAATTACTTTTTAATGATTGCTAAATCCTGCTATGATATAAAATGCCAGTCAGTTTGCTGTTTCTGAGATTATTGAGAACAGCAATGCCTAACTGACTAATTTTAGTCCTTACGTAGCTGATCCAAGATGAATAGCAAGGAGATGTGAAAAATGAAATCTGTATTAAAAAAAGATATATTACTGTTTAAGTCTTTGTGTCTCATATCAATGTTTTCTAAGACAATGAAAGATTTCACATGTAGATGCATGTATTCAAAGAAAGAGCTGAAAGTGCTCCAAAGCAGTAAAGCACCTCTGATTTCTTTCCCTGTCTGACTCACTGAAAATAAAAATTTTTGGGATAAATCTCACAAGAACTTCTATAAACTTCACCTTGAGGCGGTCTGTAGGGAAACCCCATGTTCCTGAGGAAAGTGATTTAGATTGTATTATGCCAGTCTGCAATGTTCCCCATACCAAAAGTGGCAGTGACAGTGTTAAACAGACTTTAACACTTGAAACATTTGTCTGTCCTCTGATTTCACTTCTGCTCAGGACCAGTTAGTGCAAACACTGATACTCCAGAAATTGTGGCTAGAAGGAGTGGATCAGACTGAGGACCACCATACCAATAGAAACAGACATCATTTTCTTCAAGTAGTGCTACAAGAAAAAGGAACGTGGCCCAGTATTTTTATTGTAAATAGTAGTAATATGTAATACTCTGATTCAAATGTACCACCACATCATTGCAGTCATCCTTACAACAGCATTGTACTTTCTGCCTGAAAGACAAAGGGCAGGGAAAGCAAATGGGGTCGGATTCTCCTGCCAAGTGCTGTACTTTGAAACACGCTTTGGTTCGTGACATTCATTCAGCTCCAGACCTAAGAGGGATGGGTGCTGTTATCAACAAAAGAAACTGTTCAGACAAGCTGTGATGCCACTGCAGTTAGTGGCCCTGTTGCCCTCCCATGTCACAGGGCAAAATAACCTGAACAGAAGCAGTGGCACTCACCTCTCTCTGGATAATGGTGTGCGTGTGGAAGGGAAAACAAAACATGCTTCCTGCGTACTTATCAAACAAAACTGTCCCACACTGCCACCAGACTCCATGTTATCCCCAGACAAGGAGCACCCTGGATGTGTTGCCCAGTATGGCCAGGGCCCACTCAGGACAGTGGTCCTCTACCACACCAGCATATTTCACCATCATATTTTCTGGAAAAATCCCCTCACCCAGGATTCTTCTCCTGGGAAGCTGAGAAGTCTCAGAGAAAAAGGAAAATAATATTATGTCATTTGCTTCTCCTGTGTTTTGCTGCTTTGGAATGTGGTTGGAGATTGTTTATCCAACAGGTGAATTGTTTTGACTTAATGACCAATCACGGTCAGGCTGTGTCAGGACTCTGGAAGGAGTCACGAGTTTTTCATTAGTATCTTTTAGCCTTCTGTCTGTATCCTTTCCCTATTCTTTAGTACAGTTTGGTATAGTGTTCTTTAATATAACATAATAATAACATAAAATAATAAATTAGCCTTCTAAGAACATGGAGTCAGATGCATCATTTCCTCCCTTCGTCTGGGAACCCTGAAAATACCACAAGCATAGAGGGAGCTGAGACCCTCTCTAAAAGCCACCCAACACAGAGTAAGAGGCCTGTCCCACCCCAGCAAGGGCAGGCAAACCTAAGGCAGGATTCTGTGACCCCCAGAGGAGAGAGTGCTGTGGGTACCCAGGGGCTGGTTTCACACCCCCTGAGCCAGTGTGAGAAGTGATACAGTGATTGCATGGTGTTGTGTCACAGTAACTAAACCTCTGGATACAAATAGACCGAGCGTTCATCTTAATTAAACTGATTAGAGGTCAGACACTCCAGTTCCTGTGTGCAAGGCCTGGATGTCAGAGCTCATTGTGCAGCAATCAATCCCTCCATGACCTCCCTGAGCAGCGGTTCCTGCCCTCGCACAAGCTGCCCGCTGCTCAGGGATGACACAGACAGCTCATCCATCTGGCCACCATCTGCCTCTCAGGAGCACCGAGTCATGCTGCTGGGCTGGGGCCACCCCACGCAAGCTGGGCTGGGGAGAACACACAGAGGCACGGAAAATCTTTCTGCAATCCCTCCAAGGACACCACAGATTTTGTCCTAAATCTCTGCTGTAACAGGTGGTTTCGCTGACCCGGGACACACGCGGAGTCTCACGCCCCGATTGTGATTTTTTGTGGTTTTTGTGTTGCTCAGTGTGTGCATCTCTTCTGGATGAGAGGCTGGTGTCTGCCTCACAGCTGACAGACAGAAAGGAGATTAGATCATTTGTCAGATGGAAAAAGCAACGGTGATCCTCTCCTGCAGTCTCTGGAGAGGTGAAGAGGGAGTGTCTGCTCTTAATTATAGCCTTCAGACTGGATTGTGTCCTGAGAGGCTGAGAGCAGGATGATACATATACATATACATATACATATACATATACATATACATATACATATACATATACATATACATATACATATACATATACATATACATATACATATACATATACATATACATATACATATACATATACATATACTTGTAAGTCACTCCATAAGTGACTGTGTTGGCATTTGTGGAAACCAAAAACAAAAACAAAAAAAAACCCCAAAACAACAACAACAACAACAAAACAAAAAAAAAACAAAAAAAAACCCAAAAAAAAAAACCCACCTAACATGACAACACTACTTTATTCGCTGTAGCTTTTCACTGTGCATCAAATGTGCAAAAGCATTGTAGGAAGGCTTTCCAGAAAAACACCTCTCTCCCAACTGGTATTTTGTACCTCATTGCTGCAATGCTTCTCAGCATGTCTTGCACAGGTAGAGGATCCTGACCACCCTGCACAACACAAGTGTCAACCTGATCCAGAGAGGCCAAGAGAAGAAAATCAGAAATTAATGCATTTAGGAAGTCTGGGTATTTTCAGATGGTTGCATTAAGGAAAATGAAATGTTTTCAAAGGATATTTTTAAAGCTTGTTTTCATTAAAAATGAAAACCTCTCTGATCTTTTAAAGGGCAGTGGTAGTGTGGTAGACATAACTGGTCAATAACTGCAATGGCAAAACAAAGTCTTTGTAAATGCTATGAATCATTTAAATCATCATTTAAAAACGGCATTATAACCACACTTGCTACTTCTGGAAATATTAATGAGGAAGGAACTTAAAGTGCAATTAACTGTTTGCTGGACTGTAGTCAGGAACCTGATTCTCCCGCCACAGGAACTGATCAAACTTTTGTCTGTATTTTCTGCAAGCTTTGCAATCCCTACAAGAAGGGTCTCTGCCTCACAGTCGTTCCCTGACTTTCCTGGACAATATAAAAGAGGATCCAGCTCACCTAATTCAATCCATTTATAAGCCAGGGCTGCAGCCTAAGATGGCTTTGTGAGCTTCTTTGTCAATCAGACAAAGAAATAGGCATTTGAGGAAGGCAGTCCATCTGACTCTAGGCACTGTGTCTAAGTGTCACATCCTGGGGGAATGATTACCTGCTGCTGATTGTGGGACCAAGATGCTCCTACTCACTTTTAAGGGAAGAGGTGAACTCACTGAGATGAGACCTTCCCTTCATAACCTTGCAAAATAGAAGGCACCACAAACAGGCACAAAAAGCAGCACTGCCCAGCTGGACAGGTCATATACTTCAGTACCTTCTGCCTTGCTCTGATTTCTCCTGCCAGCCCTGGGGTAAGCCCAAAACCTGAGTCACTGGTGGTGTTTTTCCATGCTGCCTGCAGAGCCTGCTCCTCTATAGTTTTGTCTGTCTAGTCTGACCTCTGAGCTTTGTGTAAGGGCAATTCTTTTGACAGTCCCACACTGAAATACAGTACCTTGCACAAGGAGCACTGAGGACAGCTGATTTACTAGTTCCCTTGCCCAAATCAAAATTTAAATTATTTTTTTGATGTTAAAAAATTTTTGTTGTCTTTTTCATAGCAAACTGATTTTCTTAGAATTTGGATCTTACATGTGAAAAACTTTCAATGACAAAAATATGAGTGCTGAGAATTCTCATCTTCAACTGTCCATAGGTTTTTTCACTTATGGGTTCCTCATGTGAGTAAATTGCACAGCCTTCATATGTTCAGACTTCCCTAGCCAAGACCTTATGATAACATCTGAGTTTGCCACCTAGCCAAAAGCTTCTAGGGAAGCTTGAGAGAAACATGGATACACATACCCATGTGATTATATCATTGCTAAAGCCTTGTTTGGTCTATTGTAGAACACGGGAGAAAGTAATTTCACAAGGTCTAAATGAAATTTTGTCTCAATAGAAAAAAAATCTGAAATGTTGCTCTGTAAACATGCAAAAATTTTTTATGAGGCTTTTGCTCAATGGACTCAAAAATGTAAGTCATCTGACATGATTTTGTGAATTAAAATATGTGTTTTTCAGAACTGAAGGAAAGGGAAATATCTGAGTAGGCCAGCTCTAGTTTATATCCTAGTTTTTTGTCTGAATTCCTTTTTTAGATTGAATGCACAAGCAAGTCCAGTCCAAGTAAAAAGGCTACATTCTACACAGCCATCTCTACAATTATTCTATATTTGGTCTTAGTCACATACCAACGTGGCACAACAGTGACACAGAAGCACGTAGGACTTGATATCCAGATTTACAGCAGAGCAGATTTATGTTCATGACCAGAGACAGCAAGTCAGAAAAGAGATCTTGAACATGCCCCAAGGAGTCATGTCTCTTGACAGTGTATTGATTGCTTATATACTGCATCTGATCTCAGAGCTGAATGTATAGATCTGCCTCACAATTCTCATTCTTTTTCTGCTCATAAATATGTCCAGAACCCACATATATTTCCATTATGCATATATTACATATGACTGGTCAATTATTCAGTATAGTTGTTGTTTATACATAAAGTTTACAGCTAAATTGGGAAAATGCTTTATTCACCATAAAACTTTCCCTTCCCATACTTAATTGGTGGGTGATTTTCATTATTCTGATCATTTCATTATAACCAAGTCTTAATTACTTCGACAGCTCATTTCTATCAACATGTTCTATTATTGTGCCATTATTTCATTTGTTTTAAATCTTTACTTTGCTGGGCTCTAGAAACACGATCACTTCTGCATGTTTGAATGTGCACTGTTGAGCAGAGCAGAGTAAGAAGAGGAGAACAATGCCAATTTTCTGTTCTATTTTAGAAAGAGCTGGTGTCCTTTCATCCCCTCTTCCTGTTGACTACTAAGAAAAAATGATGACCCTCTTTAAAAAGATTGGAAAGTTGATTGCATTCCATTAAATATACCTTTCCTACCCCAGGAAAGGTATAGTTAATGGAATGCTGTACCTGCAGCCAAATACCTGAACAATCTGTCCGGCTTTGACCAAGAATCTGAGACATGAAAAGACATGTTGACAAAATCAGCAGCTGCTCTAATTGGGACTGTTTCTCTGCAGTTCCTGATTTCCTTGAGAGATGTGTAAATCACCGAGTTTTCACTAACACCATTCAGGAATGTATGAGACACAATTATTACATTTTTCCCTTTATTAGCTCTAGAGTGTTGGGCATCTGGTGCAGAAGTCTGAAATGTGGGGGTGTGAGCTGCTAAGTGTTATCTCACAGCCTTCCATGCAGTAGTAACAGTGCTCTCAGCAAACAATTTAGACAGCAGATTTCCTCTCTGTTACCTGGAATGTTTGTTGCATGCAACTCACCTGGAAGTACTGCCCTCAGAACAGGTATTTGCAGGGAGGATGTCATAAACAACAGCAAACAGAAATAGTTAGTTGAGAAATTGCTTCCCAATTAATTTCTCTGACTTACAAAAAAAAAAAAAAGTATCTTCTTTAGGAGAGATTTTAGAGTAACAATTCAAAATCATAATAGCTACATTTTGCTCTGGTCTTTGAAGAATATGAACATTTTTTCTCTAGAACTGCCGTCCTATATAGCTGTGTTACCCATGCCAATGGGTCACCCAAGTTTCTGTTGAAGTCACGCACCAAAAGTTATCCTTGGAGTCACACCATGCTGATCAGCTGGAGAGAAAAAAAAAACTTCAACTGTTTCTGGAAAGAGAGATGGTTAGATTCCTAATGTTCACCAAGAGATAAAAAGAATATACAGAGATATACAGTGACCCTGTTTCACCTGCATAGAAACTAGACCATCCGTGAATAATGAATTCCACATTCAGCAATAGTTACTTGGAAGATCTTAGATTTTGGGACTTTATCAAGACAGATACTGCAAGCAAAACAGTTTTCATTAGACTAAACAGGCCAGCTAAGGCTGAATTATTTTTTAAAGATGAACATTCTAAGAGTGTGGTATGTTAAGTTCCTTACTTAGAGACCATACATCCTTTACAATAAATTGCCACATAAATAGTACAAACAGAGCTGCCAGGCTCACATCCATCTCCAAAACAGTGTGGTTACAACAAATGTGCCACAGTGTCAGAATATAATGAAACTCCTGAAGAATCAAGGTATTACACATAAAATAAAAGGTTTTACAAATAAAATAGAAGCCTTTTGACTCTGAGAGAAAGCTCACACAGTGAGAGAATAGCTGAGGTGGGAAGGAATCTCTGGAGACAATCTGGTTCAAACCACCTGCTCAAGCAGAACCATCTACAGTGAATTGCTCAGGATCATCTCCAGATGGTCTTTGAGTTTCTCCAAAGATGGGGACTCTACAGCCTCTCTGGGCAGTCTGGGCCAGTGCCTGCTCATCCTCACTCACACCAAATAAGTGTTTCCTTGATGTTCAGAGGGAACCTCCTGTGTTCCATTGTCTCTGATCTTAGGCCTGGGTACCAGTAAAAACAGCCTGGCTCTCTCTTCTTTGCTCCTTCCCTTCAGGTATTTATATACATCGATGAGATCTCCTGAACCTTCTCTTCCCCAGGCTGGATGGTCCCAGTTGTCTCAGTCTTTCTTACAGGAGGGATGCTCCAGTCCTTAAATCACTTTAGCTGTCCTTCACTGGACTCTCTTCAATATGTCCATACCTCTCTTGTGCTGAGAAAGGCCTTGGTAACAGCAGGCAATAGCCCTCTCTGAGAGTCAGGAACCTCAGCAGCTCCTTCAGCATCCTGCTGGCACTGCCTGTCTGACTGCAGTACTGGAAGAAATCCTAGTCCCTCACTAGGAGAGGACTTTCTTCTTCAGCTCATTGCAGAATGGCTCCAGTCCAAAGCAAACATTCATTACACCTGAGTTCTGTTTCCAAGCTGTCCTCTGCTGCTGTAGGGATAAAAAACTGTCCTTTTGTAGACAAACATTTGAATTACGTTTTTTACTCCAAAAGTGAGACACAAATCAGAAATTCATCTTCATTCATCCAGACTGGCATGCTCTACAGCATGCAATGGAAAATACTTTCCATAGGATATTTCCCCATAAAAAACAAAAACAAAAACAAAAAAACCCCAAGAAATGGGGGGGAATGTGGTTATAAGCTATAGTGAGCTCCACTGCATTTAAGGGTGTAGATTGTGTAGATTGTGCATGTTAAATGTAATCACATCTTGGAAAAGGAGAGTGCATTCAGCATGCAGCAGTCCAGGAATAGGGGACAGGTCAGGCAATGGACAGGGACAAACTGAACTCAAGTGCAAATTACTAGCCTGGGAATTTTATCAATGTAGATGATACTGTCTATTTTCCCAGGTTTAATGCAAGTCTCGAGATTTAATTTTATTCATAAAGACCCCTCTCTTGAAAATAAAAAGCAAATATGCAGCATTCTGACCTTTTTTCTTCTTATGAAAGTACAAGACCTCTTCCATTTAAAGTTTAAGATTTTTTTTTTATTAATAAGAAATTATTTTGGAAATTTACTTTGAAAATTCATCTGAAGAGCAGAAGACCGAGGAAGGAAAAAACCTTCTCAGCTTGTGTCACTGCGCTGATTTTTTGTCTCAGACTCCCCAGCCGTTCCCGTATATCCCGCAACATTAATTGGTGGTTATTTGCAAGGCGTGCTTGCATTCGTGCCTAGGAGAAGCCTCTCGGTTACCTCAGCCCTGGACTGGGGAGGCTGAGGAAAATCGGTGCCGCAGCTGAAGAGGCGCCAGCGCTCGGTGCTTCCAGCCGATGGAAGGGGAGATGGATGGGGAAGCCCCGGCAGCGTTGCATCCACGCAGCGCTGCGACACGGGGGACACGGAGCTGAGGCTGCTGCTCCCGGCGCTGTGCCAGAGCTGTCCTCAGCCTGAGGGGCCGTGACTGCCGCTCGGCAGCTGCTCCCGGCTCGGCCATTCCCGCCCTTTCCCGCCCGGGCCAGGCTCGGCCGCGCTCCCGGGGAGCGACCAAAAAGCGCCATTTCCACCTTTGGCCAGGAGAGGGCAGTGTCAGGTCAGCTAAAGCGCCTGGAGCCGCGCTCCTCCCAAGTGCCAAAATCCTGGATCCGGGGGATAGCCAGGGAGAGAGAGCCGCAGGGTCACGGAGTGCACAACCCTGCATGGCTACGGTTGGAAGGGACCTCAAAGACCAACTAGTCCAACCCCCCTCATCAGTCCTTTCCTCCCTCCACCTCTGTTTTCTGCCTCCATTTCCAACCTATTTGTACTGCTGGTCTTCCTATCACAGATTTGTGCACACTCTGGGTGTCTCTGTGTTCCCCTCAGCATCCAGCTCAAGCTCTTTCAGCAGTGTCACCTCCTGCTTCAGCACTTTCCCTGTTCCCAACTCAGTCAGGGTGCCGAGAGCCCTATCCAAGCTGACCTCTAATGTTTCCAAGGTTGGAGCGCACAGAGCATCTCCAGTGCCAGTGTTTCACCACCCTCATTGTACAGAATTTCTTCCTTCTGTCTAGTAAAATTCTGCCCTCTTTCAATTTACCCATTGTCCTGTTCCAACAGGCCCTGCTAAAATGTCTGTTTCTCATAAAAGTCCCTTTAGATGTGGAAAATTCGCAATGAGGTCTCCCTGGAGTCTTCTCCAGGCTGAGCAATCCCAAATGTCTCAGCATGTCTTCATAGGGCAGGTGCTCCATAACCTTTTATACCAATATAATACAGCTTTTATACTCCTTTCTGCAACTCTATTGTATTTCACTTCTCTATAAGGTTCAGGAACAGATCCCATTAGACCCCTACTCATCATAAGACCCCTCAGCCTCCCAACCCCAAACCACCTGAGGGGGTGTGAAGCTCAGTGATTTATCTTCAGAGAGCAGAGGGTATTGTAAAGCATATGTGCAATACACTTGTAGAAAGGCAAAAACAAGCAAAGAACTTCATTTTGAACGTTCAGAAAAGGGAGAGCAGTGGTCTCTGTAGGGGAGGTGGGCTCTCACACTGCTGTTCTGGCAGTGCAGACCTGCATGTGTGTGAGAGGCAGAGATCACAGCTGGCTCATCGATCCCTTCCTCCCCCACCTCTGTTTTCTGCTCTGGCTTTCTGCCTCCATTTCCAACCTATCTGTCCTGTTGGTCCTCCTATCACAGATTTGGGCACACTCTGGGTGCCTCTGTGTTCCCCTCTGTATCCAGCTCGAGCTCTTTCAGCAGTGTCACTTTGTGCTTCAGAGCTTTCCCTGTCAACTCTAAACCAGTGGGCATCAGGGGAGGTTATTGCTGTGTGCTTCTTCCTGACACCACTTTTGCTTCCCTGCTTCAAAATTTTAGGGCAAATATCTCTCTTACTGACCCTGAGGAACAGTCTCTGAGCCATAAAACCACTGAGGGGGGGATCCTCTTAAAGGTTTTTCTCAAACCCTTTGGCAGCTCAGAAAATCTCCATCCAGTGGAATTAGGTAAGGGAGTGAAGTAATTTCTATCATGGTCCCAGTGTTTTTGCACTGCAGTGAGGGCCAAGGGGAGGTTTGCTCTGTGCATCCAGTGGTCAGGAAAGCAGACAAATGGTGCAGATGAGCACACACTTCACAACTAAATGTTTCTTTGGAAGTACCTCATATTCAAGCATTTTTTACCAAATCTAGGTTAAGTTTCCTGGCAGACTGTGCCAGGGTTTCGATCTAGCACTCACTCACCACAGATGATCTTTATCAGGATTACCCAAGGGCAGAGCAGACAGAGAGCAGAGAGCAGACAGACATCATCCTCTGAACAATTTACTGGTTTCCATCTAACATTTTTTCATATCAAAAAGTCAAATCTCACACAATTTCCTACAGAAATGTTTCTTGATGACTAATTGTAAGCAAAACACCATTCCTAGATTCTTCTAACATTTTTTTTTCATGTGACCTTTAGTTGTTCTGAATAACAAGAAACCAGGTAACCTACTCCTGCAGAAACTCTGTACACCATTGACAGCTGTGGCTTGAGTGATTTGCACCTTGTGTGCTTCAAAGACTTGACAAGAGTTTTATAAACACTAAGTAATGAAGTACATCAGCTCTGCTTGTTAATATCACCGAGGAAAAAGAAGGCTCAGCCCAAATACCACAGAAGTCCAGCTCCCCCTTAAAAATTAAAAGGGATTTTTCTTAGTCCAAACACATGTAGCCTGACCTAGATGCTTCTGTGAATAGCTCCTTGGTTTTTCAACTAAGTAAAACCAAGAACCTATTCACTTTCATCCCAACAGAGTGATCAAAGAAGCCATTGTGGGATAGTAGCTTACAGGGAGGAGAGCTGCCTATTGTGTCACCAGCTGCCCCAGCATCTCAGCAAACACATCGAGTCTAACTAGGCTCAGCTTGGCTAATCCAAGTGCTCTCACGAGGTCACAGCACAGGCAATAAGGCTGCTGCTGTCCAGAGCTTGGGAGAGTGATGATATCAGAAAACGCTTCCTTGACCATGGTATTTTTTAGGGAATGATGCTACAGAGTTTAAACTGCCAGCAAAGTCAGGTCACACTGTGACCAGCTGCCCCACTGTCTCTCCAGTATTTATGGAAATGCCTTCACAGGTAACAGCAAGATTGCTTTATTGGTGCATAAAGAAGGACTCAGCCAGTGTGAGCTTGTTATGGACCACACTAATAGAAAACAAGGCATATCCTTGGCAAGGTCTGCACCACCAGAAAATTCAAAGTCATCTCAACAAAGCCTAGTCCTGCCACCTACACATAAGGAGGGCATGAAATCTCTCCACAGGAACTTGACACCCTTCTCATGACAGCACATCCGGGGTAAACAGTCCTAGAAGGAGAGAGCTTCTGGAAATGGAGCTGCAATAGTGCTGTCCTGGGCTGGAGACAGCTATGGAAGGTTGAAGAGTCTGCTGGTCATTCTGGCACACCACTCTACACACCTTAGACAAGCTTCATCTTTTCCCACGTACCAAGAGCTGCAGTTTCCTGGATTTGTGCTGTTGTTACACAGACAGGATAAGAAGGTTCAGTCTGTTGGTGGGAAGAAAAACATGCTCCCTAGGCAGAGCTGGGAAGCTGTTCTCTTATTTATTTTATACTTCAATTTTTCTTAAGAGCAGGAGGTATAATACAGCTGCAGTGCCTTTCCTTCTGACAGTCCTCTCATTTCTAGTGATGTCTGAACTTGTTGATCAATTGTCTTCATAGACTGAGAGACAGAAAGGCCTCAAAGACTTTATGTTGATGTAATTTGCCCAATGACTGCAGTGTTGCTGGAGAGAGAAGAGCCCAAACCCTCCCACAGAGGAAAGGCAGCCCCCAGCATCTCCTGCCCAGGCAAAGGTCCTGCTCTCACCCAGCAGTCATGGTCTCAGTGCAGCAGCAGAGTGGGAGCTGGGCAGTACTGGATGTGGAAGATTGGACAACCCATATCACTCTCCCACTGGAAAGCAAGCTTAGAGCTATTTATAAATATATTCACTGTTCTTTTTGCCTTGGACTGATACAATTTACAGATTTTTATTGGTTTCTTGCATTTTGCTATCCTTATCCTGACATCCAACAACTGAAATCTACTTAACTGTGTTTTTTATCTCCTAGTGCAATAAACCTCTATTAAATTTACTGAAATCACGAAAGCTAAGTTTGCCTTAAATGTCTCAACTCCATCTTTTTTACTACTTTGAGGCTGGTTTGTGCCTTTATATGTATAATGAGCTAGCCAGCTCATTAACTTGGACCTGTGTGATTCAGTGTGTATTTTCAGGACTCTGAAAGAGAAAGCTATCATTTTGTATACAGTGCAAATGACTCCTTACCACTGCTGATTGCTCTTCATGTTGGAGACACCTACATTTTCCTATCTATAAATTTACAAGCAGAAGATCATTAGTTTGCCTCAAACAGTTCAATGATTTTGAGTCACCCAAACCAAACAACATAAAACACAGAATCCTGACCATGGCTCACTGGAGTTCATAGGGCCTTGTCTGCAGTTTATTGCCATGAAATGTGTGGCAATAGGGAGCTCATGTGGCTCCCTCTTCTGTACATCATGATTGCTCCTTAAGACTGCGCAGTGAACACTTGAGGGACCTACTAAAGATAAAATGATAACTTCTTTGCACTTGAGAGAGGGAAGATATTGTTGGTATCTCCATTTGGGAAAGCAAAGTGGTTAACTGATAGCAGAATTCTACTATAAAACACGCAGGACAAAAAAAAAAAAAGCCAGAAAAAAAAAATTAAGTAGTCCTCTGCAAATAAGTAAAAAAAAATTAAGTAGGCCTCTGAGATAATATTGCAACTTGAGCAATTATAGAATGAAATCTTCAAATTCAATTGGATAAAATCAATAGAAGTTAAATCCTTGGTTTTTCTTTTTTTTTTTTTTTTTTTTTTTTTTACATATTTATCAATACAAGTGTACATTTGCTGGTTTATCATGGCATAACATCCATGTCAGCTTATAAATTATTTCACAGATTGAAGAACATTTATTTATGAGAGGTACTGGTGTAGTGGTTTTGTGGGAGCCAGCAAAGTGCTACTTCTGATCACACAGAGCCATTGACCAATGTCTGTGGTCAGATAACTTGACTTCTTCCCTCAGTCATCCCAGCTGGAAAGGGTGTTAAATGCATTGCCCCTGGAAAATGACAGTGTGCATTCATGCATTATTGTGTGTTTTACTGCACAGAGGATGTTGCACTTCTCCTTCCCCTTCAGCTTGTAGTTTCTGGTTTCTTTAAGTGTCATGCAGAATCCTGTACAAGTGATGTTTTACACTTCCTAAACCTTTTATATCCTTGAAGTTCAAGAAATAAGATAGCACTAGCTTTCCTCTCTTGGATTTCTAAAGACATTTCAGGCTTGTCTTTTATCTAAATCATTTTATAGCCCATTAATTGAATAGATAATGTTTCTCAGCAAAGACTGAAGGGTCATTTAGCATTTTCAGCATGGCACAGTATTTTTTCAGCCAGGGATGAATTTTCTTTTACAGTTTCAACACCACCAAGTGAGCCAGCCTTTGGTATCCACTGTTCTTGATACATGTAAATCTTTGTGCTGAAATTTAAGCAGAAGAAATAGTATTTTGGTTGAAATTGCATGTCATCTAATGCCATTACTGAAAAATCAGAAAAGGCAAGGGAGACATTGGCTACTGCTTGTAAGAAGACAGACTAAAATTCCCCAGAAGTCTATCTGTAAGTTCTCATTGAATTCAGAGAAAGTTTTACTATGTTTGGTAATAAAATAGATGTTTTCAAGGAAAAATCCGGTTATACTACGCATGTCAACTGCAAGTGAGTTTTGTAAGCCAGTTTAATCTCTGTTAAAGACCTGGGTTAATCATCCAGTTAGAAGTGCTGCCAGTAGTGGCCTGGTAGCATGAGGAGCCCTGCTGCTCTATGAGACAGTCATAGAAAGTCAAACAGATAAGTCCAACTTCTTACTGTTCTTGACATTATTCTGAACATTGGGCAGCATCCAAAACAGTCAGCCCAAGCTCTGTTGAGGCTACTGAGCCATTATGTTGTTGTACATAGCAAGGAAAGGGGAATGTGCATCCTCCTTGGTGTTCTTCTGCCACTGCCAAGTGGGACCCAGTCCTGTAAGGCCTTGGAAACATGTTAAGCTGCACACACCTTTTCCAGACAGACATGGACAGGGAGATGGAATCCCATTGATCAACTAGTTGGATATTTTATGTTTGGAGTCTGTAAGACTTCTTGGATTTTGAGAAAATGAAAACCAGTCTTAGTGGTTCAAAAAGGTCTGCAAGTCTGCATCATACCTTTGGTTAATCATGGAATCATAGAAAGATTTGGTTTGGAAGGAAACCTAAAGATCATCTAGTTCCAATCCTCCACCATGGCCAGGAACACCTTCCACAAGATAAGGTTGCTTAAATAATTATCCTTTCTAAATTTAACAAGAATATTTACATTCCATAGTACTGCTTTTGTGGACAGTCCTTGCTCCTGAGTGGGTGGTGGGTCTTTAATTTTTAATTATTTGTGGTGGGTCTTTAATTTTTAATTATTTAGTAGCTACATTTGTGGAGGACGGTTTTTATTGAGGTTGAACTGGGGAGGGAGAAAGAAAGCTGGTCATTCATATAAATCTATTTTCTCATATATATATATATATATATATATATATATATATATATATACCTATAACTTATAATTAACAGCTACTTTAAATCTTTAGTGGCCACATTCAACAACTACAACCTAAGAACATGGCAGATTATAGTCCATTATATAATTTTATGTCATGATAACTTCAGGGTGTGTTTTGAAAGACTCTGAGCTCCCTTGGTGAACAGCAAGTAACTGCATTTCATCTCTAGAATTAGTCCCAATTGTTGCAATTCAGGTGGAAGAGATCATTACTGTGAACTCACCTCTTACTACTCCTTATGGTACAGTTGCTCCAGGGACTACTTATGAATTCACAATCAGTGTTTATTAAGCAGATCACTCAGAGCTTGCAGCTTCTCTTTCAGTTCCTGTCATATCACAAAGTAACAACAGGGCAAAACAGGGAAGCAGCACCGTAACACAAAATGTCATTTTCCCTTCGACCACTGCAGCTGCTAACATAGGGCTGAGAATCTCTATGAAATGAGAACAATAGATCACAAAGTTGTGCCAAGAGGTGTCAGGGGTGCCAAAAGAAAATTCTGTACACTTGTGGCCTTGTCGAGAGAATGAGGCCACTCAGAACTAATCAGCTTTTAAAGTTGTCTCTGATCTCCAAATTACTGCAGGCCCTGAAATAACCTTTAAAAGGGTGTCTCCTGCACATGTCCTTTTGATGAGCACCAAGGCAAAAAGAGAACCTCAAAGGAGCATTTGCCCTTCATGGTCAGAAATCCTTAGGGTAGTAAAAATACCCAGAAGACTTGTATGAATGAGGCCTTAGTGTGTGTAGTACCTTTTATTTTGAAAATATTACTTGCCTCCCAAGGGGCAGGAAAGACTCATATTTTTTCAGTACTAGTTCATGCTGCATGAATTCAATGACTGCATGCTCAAGTTGGAAGATGAACAGTCCGTTCTCAAACCATGAGCCCACCAAATTAGGTGTCAATATCACCTCCAATCATAAAAGACAAGAAGTTATAGAAGGACAATTTGGGTTGTTGTAGCCAACAGCTGCCTGAGCACAGCATGGGTCAGATTCTTTAGGAATGAGTGTTTCTGATTCCATATGAATGAATGAATGACATCTGATTTCATGTAGGATTTAATGACCAGGCAATAAAGGAACCTGGCCTCTGACACAAAGTAAGTTAGTGTCTATGCCAGTCCTTCTAGAAATGTGATTACAGCAATGTAATTATTGAAGGAACTGAAAGACTGAATATGTCTTATCTTTGTAAAGTTACCAAATAGTGCATTTCTAATGCTTTTAACAAAAAATTTTGTGTGTAATATAGCTTAATAGAAGGAGCAATAGTACCAAAGGTATCACGCAGGCTACACCAAGTGCTGCCGTGTGAGCAGGCATGACTTCCTGAACAGGGGCTGTGGCCTAATGCCAACAGACAGGTACTTCATGCAGGAATAAAAGGTCAAAGGAAGGGCTAATGGCACAAGGAGGGAAAAAAAGAGCATGCATGGTCTCCTGCACCCATTTTACAAGCAGTAGAAAATATGATATATCTTACTCATATTGTATGATTCAGGCAGTAGTAAGAATCACAAAAGCAGCCAAAGCATGGGTCACCAAGCATCCAGAGACATATGGATGTGTATATTTTCCACTCATTGGCTCTTTGTTCTAATCCTCTCTCTTTCACTCCCTTATTTTCTTTCCCTCTGCTTCACTCCCCCCAGGCCACTGTACCTAACAATGTCATCCCACAGTTAACTATTCTGTCTCATGATCTTCTCCCTATCTGAGCCATTTGCATTGAAAGGTCTCTGGGACAGGGGACACTCAAGCATTGTGTTTTCCCAATACCTGTAGGCCAACTCTGATTCCTGTAATGATTTATAAGGTGCTAATCTACTCACTATAAGAAGACATTGAGTATCTTAACTGATAGCTCATTTAAAAGTAGATTATAGCCACTCACTACTGAGTTTGAGACCAAAACAAGAGTATACCTACTTCTCTCTGTTGTTGTTGTTGTTATTGTTGTTGTTGTTTTGGTTGGTTGGTTGGTTTTGTTTTCTAGGGGTTTTTTTTGTAATGAGCATAGAGGACTGAAGACCTTTAAGGGAAATATTTCTACTGTGAAATGAAACTCCTCGCTGTTTTTGATCAGGAGCATTAGTAACGTGTCCACGTGCATTTTTTCAAAAATCAAGATGATTTCTTGGTAGTGGGATAAAGGCTTGCAACCACATTCACTATTTAATTTAATGGGAAACAGGCTATGAGACAAGTCAGAACCAAATTCCTCAGAACTTGGAGGGAGCTTGTGGCCTCCTGGTGAACACCCAGTGAGGTCCTGCTCTCAGTGGAAGCAGGAAGATCCTACTGTAAGTTGGTAGAATTAAATTAGAGATGAGCAGTAGATAAGTAGGACGGGAGTGACACAATCCGAGATAAGTGATTGAAGAAGCAAACCTATTCCATTAAAAATGCAAAACTAAAAAATATGAGCTCAAATACACTTGCCCTCTAAGGATAAGTCTATACTTCAATCAGAATTGTGGCTTCAGCTGCAAGCATAGACCATCACCTTTGAACTAGCCAGTGCAGATGTTGATATCCATGGAGTCCAGCAGGAGCCACCAAATACCCAGGACAACCTTGAGCTTATCAACTGTTGATTTCCCAGTGGTCTAAGCTAGCACAGCACTGAGCTCTCATTCATTTCTTACAAGAGTGGTCTAAGCTAAGGCTGTTATCTGTGGCTCAGGGATTTGACAAACCATGGTGTTGTCCTGGAGATTTTTCAGGTTCCTCCACACTGGAACTCCTGCCCCTGAAGGCAGAGGATGGCAGCAGAGGAGGAATGGATGGCGAGAGCAGTGGCACCATTTATATGAAACTGTGAATGCAGTTATACTGCCAATTCCTCTTGGGGCAAAAAGGTCTTGAGAAAGTTCTGGTTCTCATTTTTCACCCTTCTTGACTTCACACAATTTGCTTCCAGTGCAGCAGGTGCCTGCCATAGCATACCACAGCAGCTCTGTGGGGCAATGCTGTGAACAAAATCACCATGAGGAGGAATTCCAAAATCATACAAGGCATAAAAGCCTCCCAAACTGGCTTTAACAGCAGGTAGAGTTCCTATACAAAGAAAGAAGAGTATCTATAACCTGTGTCTAATTTCTCATACCAGAATTTTTGCATTTGTATGAGTGGATTTAAAATCAGCTTTTGTCTTATTGTGGGAGCCAGGGTAGGAAACCTTGATCCCTAAATTAAACCACTCCTGTAGATGAACTTGAAGCTTCTACAGTCTTATTTGTGCTTATCTTGACCAATTTGCAAGTTCAGGCTTGCCTGTCGTATTTTCCCAAATTCAAGGATGGCAATGCAAACATTCACCAGAGACTAGGGGATCAGGAAAAATTAATTAAGACCTTGTGAAGTGCAGCATTCTACCCCAGCATTTTGCATCTTTCGATTCATCAGAAAAATTTTAAATAAACAAGATTTCTGTATATACTTGCCCCTCCTCTATGTTTAAAATACAGTCCTGTCATTTATAAATGTATTTCTGCGTTATTGTTCGACTGCTCTTATTGTGTTCGAATACTATTATTGTTATATCTTCAATGTCTTGAAAGTGCTAGATTGCCTGTGTGACCTAAAATTTGTCCCACTGATATTTATATAAGAATACTGGATAAAGCTGGGCTGTACACAGGCTTTATGATGAAATCATTTCTGTTGTGTCCTTATTTGAATTTCCGTATTTACTTAACAAAAGGTTTCACTGGGGCTTTTCAATCCTTATTTACATAGATCCATCAAAGATGGCATAGTTAGACACAGGATGTAGTTGAAAATAGACAATAGCACAGCAGGGTTAAGGTATTGGGCTGCAGCTAAAGTGTTTTGTTAGGAAGATCTGATAAGTGCTTAGACTTTTCGCTAAAATAAAGACCCTGACAACAGTGGGAATTCAACAGGGTAATCACACTTAATGCAGACTGTTTAGAGCAATTAGAGGTGATTGGCAGTGTCTTAAAGCCCTTAAAACAGAAACAACATATAAAAAGAACTGACCTCAATTGGATTTCAGCTTCGTTGCCAGTTCCAGTCTAATGGCTTATATCTACCGTTAATGCACATAAGGGTAAATAATTTTTTATTGATACTGTAAAGTGTCGGTACTGAGGGTTCCTCTGCCATGGAACTATCAAAAGGCTCCACGTGGTATGCAGCCCTATCAGTAGACAGTGTAAATAAAGTGTGCGTACTTGCCAAGGGATAAATCTCTCTTCCCTGATGTCCATGAGTTGTTTATCAATGAATGGATCAGGAATGCCGCGGGGAAGGCAGGCAGACAGTGACAGATGATCCAAAGGCAGAATGGACTGCAAAGTGTGTTTTTAATGCAAAACCAAAGTTTGCAAAGACTCATTTACAAACAACAGTGTATTTTTGCTTATAAATAGCACACAGATATTTAATCTTCAGTGCGTGAGACACTCTGATTTAAAACTCTGCCGACATACTGAAGTCACTGAAATGAGGCAGACTTTTCATTTCTAGTGTTTTAGCTCATAACCCTAAGTTGAACTAGCTCATGTAATGAATCACCGAAGCAGTTACACACATCTTGGGAGCCTCAGCAGGATTTCTGTGATAGTGTCTTTAGGACAAAATTTGCTAAGGCATGGCACCCACTGCCATTGCCAAGTGCTGAGTACTAGGCTGGCAGTGGTAGAAGACATGTTTGAAATTAAAAAGTCACACTTATCTACAGAAGGTATGGCCAGAAAGACAAAACAACTACCTGGGACAGCTTCAGCTTAAATTATGTCAGCCCAGGTAAGAATTGCCATGTTTTCAGCTGAAATGCAGAGCTAGAATAGCCATGTGCTCCTATGTTGTTGTAGTGCAGAAGTTTGGCATCTTAAAACCTTCATTTAGGAGGCGGCAGCTTTTTAAAACGTTCTTTCCTGATAACTTTTGAATGTCTAATGCTATCCAAGTTTTTTATATGTTTTTATATGTTTTTTATATGTTTATTATTTATAGTCATACTGTGATTGTGTGCATAAGATGCCTTATGTTCATCTAACCTAATCTGTTCTGAAAATATCTGTATTACTATATTGCCACCATTGTAGCACTATATCTGTGATTAGGATGTTGGAGTGGCTGTGGAGTGATGTGCTGAGGGAACAACCATTCTGTCATGACAGTCACCCCAGACAGTACTTTTTGGTCTTCAAAGGGAAGGGCCAATGCTGAAATCCACAGCTGGGTACACTCTTTTAGCAGCAGAATTTATGCAATGTAATTTGTGTATTTTCACAAGTGCAAAATAATGACCCAAGGGAGCAATAATACTCTGCCAATTTGAATAAACAGTGAGGTGAGTATAGATCAAGAGCCTTTCTCCGGACAAAATCTACAGAAAATGAAGATTTGCTGACATACTTTGCATTATGACAGACAGCAAAGAAAGCTGCTGGTTTCTCTTTCTTAATCAGAGCCCTAGGTTTAATCAATAGTCACAGTAATCCCATCTACACAAGGCTGGGAATTGCCTTGGTCTAGCCACCCAAGAGATAAGCCTTCCTTTAAGTCTGACCCATTCCCCTGGACTCCCTCCACAGTCAGTGGAGACAGAATAGGCACCTTCACAGAGAGATTCCTCCCACCCCAAGGAGGTGTAACAAACCAGGGGGACAAGAGGGTGTGCCCAGTGACCACCTGCACCAAGGACATACACAATGAGCTCACTGCAGGTACTTAGCTTGCAGTGGTTAAAGTTCAGGTGAATGTTTGCACAGGGTGTCTAGCACAGTCAGATACAGAGACAGATCCCTCATCCTGCACCTATAGATTACTAAAAGCTTTTCCTCTGCTTTCTGAGCCAGTAGGAGCAGAGCTTTCTCTTACAGTCAGACTCAAGCCTACCTGCAACCAAGTGGAATTCCTGGGCCATTTGCTTGTTTCACTTTGTTCCTTACTGGTTATAAGCCAGATGTCGGAAATCTCTTATTGTGTACACATTTTACTCATAACAGAACAGGCAATAAACATTTCATATGGTTTCTACATTAGGATAAATAATGGTTTATTCTTTTATGTAATAAAAGAAGGGGAAAAAAGTGAAATTAAAATAATCTCCCGAAGGCAAGCTCTCAAAAATGGAGAAACATCATAATTTTATTGCTTGACTAGTAGCAATTTTGAATTTCAACAATTTTGAAGTTTTTTGCTTTACAAACAACTTCCAGGTTCATTTCCATTTTAATACAGTAACTGGAGGCATAAGCTTATAGCTTCTTAGAATGTTAGTTAATTAAAACAACGTTAAATTACCATCCTTTCCCGTGCCATGGGGAGCAAACAGCCAGAGGATTATGAGTTTTATTAACTCTCATAATGTCAGTGTTGACTACATCCAAATATCAGATCCATTATTTGTCAGTCCCCAAAGAACCACCTAGAGAAGCAAATGGGTCAAGGATTAATTGACTGGAGCAAGGTTCTCTCTTTCCAGTGGAGTTGTGCTGCTGTGCCAAGGAGAAGACAGTCAAGGTGTTTTGAGGCTGGGTTATTTCTGCTCAGCACCAATCACCCTCCTTTTGCCTGGCTTCTCCAGTTGATGTTGTATGGTCAGCGACATCACTGCAACCTTTCAGCAGCTGTCAAATATTTTTACAAAAACCGCTGGCCTCAACTGGCAACCACTCAGGAATTTTCTAACCAAACTTTTGGATTTCTTGTTTTGTTTTGTTTCTTAAACCTCATGCTAATTTGTGGAGTTGGAATCATTACCTGGGAATGCACCCCCCTCCAGGAAGTTCTCACCAGGAAAGGACTCTCTAGCACACAAATTTGGAGAGACATCTGCAGCCCAGACTAAGGAATAGATCAGTGATTAGGACACTTGACTGGGATGTTGAAGACCTATTCTTCCTCTGTCCCAGCTTTGCACTAGCCCTGGGCTACTGCCAGAGGAAGGGAATTTCCCTCAATCTCCTCTGAGGCCTTTCCCTTTGAATAAATAAACCGTTGATTTCTGATACAAATTTTGTTATTTCATAATACAAATAGATTTGTCAAACATCTGGTTGCTATTCATGTAGCTCCTGAGCAGATTTTTCACAAAATTCTCTTTTATCTGCTCTACCAGGGACATTTTCTTGGCTCCATGTTTATGGATGAATACTAAGTCTATAAAAATTTCTGCTTTTTAAATTGAGGGAATCCAAGAACCAGCAGTATCAGCACAAAAAAAGCCAAGCACAACCAGGAATGAAGGGGTAAAACTGGGGTTTTTTGGTAACAAGTAACCCTTAAGTTAACTTCTTGTGCATTAAATGATAATATAATATTGTCATCTCTCATGACTGTATTTGCTTCTTTTTTGAGGGGAAGGAAATCAGATTTTAATTTCTTTTGTTCTTTTAAAAAGACTTGGTTTCACCTTACTGAGGAAAAGAAGGCTGGGAAGAAACATTTCTTAGCAATTTTCCATAGTAGATATTTTTGGGGATTTTATCCAGCTTTTAACACAGATATCCCTGAGCTGGAAAGCCAAGTGACAAATCCCCACGAAGATGACATTGGTTTGGTGTCAGAGATATTTTCTAACCTGTAAAGAGCAAGTAACCCTGCAAAGTCTAGAACTATCACAAATTTAGCAGAAGCAGGTAAAAGCAACTGATTCCACTGTGCATTTCTGTTCAATGTTGGGTGAATTTTCAGAAATTTTCTTCATTCCCATACTGGGTCCAACAATTTTTGTGATTTACATCCTGACTTACCCTCTGACTAAATTCTGGAGAGCAGTCAGCTCTGCAGCCAAGGCATGTAGGTTAGAGGAGGGTCTGTCTCATCCTTCTGAAATTAGACAGAAATGCAATATTTCCTACCCTTTAAACTGTCCATAAAGTGGATTTTAGATCATGTTGAAAGGAAGCTTGAGAAGCAAAGTACATCATAATACTGAAAACTAGATGTATGAATATAAGTATACATGTGAATACATACATATATTTAAATGATGCACAAAATCCTTTAGAATATGTTAAAGTGGGAAAAACTAGAAAATACAGCACTTTGCACTATGTTTCAACAAAATTAATGTTTCAGTTCCTGCAACTTTTGTTTTTCAAGAAAGATGTCTTTTAGTGGTACATCCTTCCATGATACTAAGAGCTGAACAACAAATTTATGAAGTTCCCAAGGTATCCTCAATGCAACCTTTTGGGAACTCATTCCCAAATGTCATTTTTGCCATTTCCACAAACAACTACAGCTGAATGTTGGCAATTGGAATGGAACATGCTCTGTGCTAGCTTTGAAATCCAGCTTGCTCCTACATCTGGTAAAGTAAATCCCCAACAGCAATGGTAAATTGGGACCCAGTAACAACTGGCACAAGCACCCACAGCTCCACATCACTGGGAGGGAAGTGATGTGACCATATAAGATATCCCCCTCTTCTCTACTCATTCCTGTTCCTACTCAGTGTGACACTGCTCCCTCAGCTGGTCTGATGTGGCTGATCTTGGGCACATCATCTGCATGGCACTGGAGAACTGAACTGGCTTTTTAAACATTAGGCAAATTTTAAATTGCTTTAAAAACTAATGAAAAAGCACCACAGGCCAGCACTGTGGTTTATATCAGCAGCAGGAATACTATAGAAGGAAAGACAAAGGGGTTTAATGCAGTCACTGTAATAATCCTTGTGCTTGCCTATCCTCAAGAGGCTCAGCAAAACTTCCACTTAATACAAGCCAACCTCTCTTACAAATAGGAGATATTGCTGGATATTAACACAAAGCCATCTGCAACTTGGAAAGTTGCATGTGTTTTAGACCAAGAAAATCCTCCAGAGTGGCCTTTTTTTTTTTTTTTAAATGGATAGAGAAGCAGGTTAAAGGGTCTGAAGATAAATAATAAATGAGTGACAGCTTAAGATCACAATTAGGCCATCATTAATAAGCATCAATTCCAAAAGATAAAGGATTTATCTTCAGAAGTGACCACCACAGTATTTGTTTCCTACCACATTTTAATGGATAAACTCAGTATTATAGTTGAATACAAACCAGGAAAAACGTTATACACAGGAAAAGTCTTAAACAGTTTTTATCTCTTTATTTTTCCTTTGCACTGCCTTGGCAACAGCCTTAGTCATTCCCACAAGGGAAAAAGATATCTGAGTATAATGTACATCCTCTGTCACACAATACTAACCTTCAAGGGATCTTTCAGACATAACTAGCTTTGCCCTGCATACTATTGGCACACCATTCTCAACCCTAAGGGGACTCCCTTTCCATGGCACTTTAAAATTTGCTGATTTTAAGACCTATATTAAATACTAAATGCTCCAGACAGACTGGTAGGTCTTCTCAATGCAGTTGAAACAACCTGTAGCAAATGACTTTCCAAAGCAAAAATGGTGAGTTAAATTAAATCTTGTTTGTTTATTTGTTGTCTTGTTTCCCTTCCTCTCTTCTATTCTTGCTGTTTATTTGATCACAATACACTGAATAGCAAACACATCCCTCTGATAAATCTGGTTCTTGCTGAGCATATTAGCTTATCTGTTCCTCCATCCCATCTTTTACAAAACTGAGTGCTGTGACAAATCAGATTATTTCAAACTGTTTTAAGTTTCTCAGCTCTAAGAGATTTACTGTCAACCTTTGTTAAAAAACACAGTTCTTAGAGATGAGATAATGACAATGTGCAAATTTATTATGTGATATCAACATACAACAAATAATGACTGGTAGGAAACAGAACTTTAATACATTATAATAACGATGAAGAAGAAAATCCCGTAATTACTCAGGACCGACTTTATGCCCTGTCCAGCCAACTGCAGTGGAAGTTTAATTTCTAACTTGGAGCATGTGAGCCTAGTATAGGTTTTCAGTATACTTACTCCAAAAAAGCCAGTTCTATGGTCCTGCTACAGCCCTGGTTTACTGTAAGTCAGTGAAGTGATCCTTCAAACCTACACTCTGAGTCTAAGGGACAAGTGGGCATCTAGGAGCACAAGTACCTTCTTTTACTGATGGACAATAGCACTGCTCAAGTTATTACAGGTAGCCAGGAAGGGAGTTGCTCTCTAGTCCCTAAGGTATCTTTGCTTAAAGCATTTAAAATAAAGAGAGCAAATAAGAGAAAATATCATTGTTCTCTTAAGGAAAAGTAGTGCCAGGAGGAGGAGTAACATGTAAGTGTGATCAGATGCTTTAATAAAATTACATTCTCCAGCTTTCAAGAATTTAGGAGATGAACATTTTTCTTATTAAAGACAATGAAGTTCCTTCATGAGACTGTAAAGTCCATATCAGCCCTGGAATATAATGCTAACAGTAATGCTAATACTTCTACTAAAATTAAAAATAGCTATGCTCCTGAAGGTCATTCAAGCAGCCACTGTTACTGCAGTCATTTTTTCTGTTGCTTGAAGCAATGGAAGAGACAGTGGAGGAGTTAATACACTTCTTTAAGTGAAAACCTTGTCAAGGACCCAGCACAAAGCTGTTATGCTACTGGCACCTCCAAAGAAATATCAGGTGGTATCAGCTCAGGTAACCTACCTATCTCAGACAAAAGATTAAATTGATTATGTCCTCATTTCACAAACAAGGGGGTTATTTACCCAATGACTCGGTGAAAGATTTCAGTTTCCACTCTGTTAGAAGCCCAGTGATTCTAAAAACCAAATTAATACTCAAGATAACAGACCTATTTTCTTCCATATTAAAGTATACAAGTCTTCCCAAAGTAATAAAATATTACTTCATTAGCAACTGCTCTATTAAAACTGGGTATGGTCTTTCACAAATCACTTAGATGATAGCTCTCTCTATGAAGGAAACTGGGAGGAAGAAGCAAAGACCATCATTACACTAGGCATGAACAGGAAAAAAAAAAAACATTAACCCCATGCTATGAGTACTGGATATTTTGAAACAAACAAATAAAGAAGTAACTGGATATAATTTTGAAAGGCTAACTCAAACTACTTTTGTAATGAATGATTACAAAACATAAACCATTCTATGATTCTATCATTCTGTGATTCTATGATTCTATTGAAAGCCTGCATGATGTCAAATATCTCTACTTCTCACTGCTCCAAGTTTCCCATTCTTTTAGCTCACACCACTGAGCTCTGTCTGCCTGAGACAGAAGACTGCAGCAGTTATTGGTGTTACTGTGACAAACCCAGCATTAATGATGTACGATGGTGCCAGCGCTCATGCTCATGGATCAGCTGCCTATAGACCCAGCACACTTCCAGCAATAGCAATCAGGGTCCTGATGGATGCATTTGCTTCTCATGCCTTTAGATCAATTCAAACTGCAAACACCTATTGGTCATCTTTCCTATAAACCTGGATAAGGCAAATCTTGCAGGTGCTCTCAGAATTTAATGTTTCCTCATATGCCAGTTTTCTTTTCTCCAAGTCCCTGGGCAATGGTTTTGGATTAGGACATATATCCTTCATTCCAGGCAGAATGAACATAGGGGAATTACTCTATAATGAAATTGACTGAAATTGGTTGAATTGGTTGAAATTCAAATTGGTTGAATTGGTTGAAATTCAAAACACCTTCACTCTGCCTCCAGTCTTTGTACTGCTGAAATTCTCATTACATCGGTTGGAATTTTCCCTCAGATGAGCACATGAAATGCATGCAGGGGGAGGTTGACCCTACTTGAGATGTTGTTTGGATGAAGATAATGTATGTAAGGGTTACTCACCAATTGGTGAAATAACTGGATTATTTGGTAATTGGTGAAATAACTGGGTTATTCAGGAACTAATGTTTGTTGAGGGTTTCAGTTCTGTATTACTGCTGCCTAGACTATAACTCATGGTGGCACCAGGTGCCAGCTGCTCAGTGACCTATGAGAGATAGGTCTACTACTACCCGAGTAGTTGCCAAGTCCTTGGGAACCTGACGTCCAAGCAGGACAGGTGAGTGGTTATGGGGCCAAACCCATCAGAGTCCTGATGAATTCATCCTGAGTGCGAACTCCCAAAGTTAGGGCTTCCTAAACCCAGGAGGGCACTGCTAAGGACTTATCCTCCTTGCAATTGCAACATTTTATTTCCCAGCGCTGGTGGAAACCTGCGCTGTTAATTACCCCGTCATTTACGGCTGATAAGCAGCTACTTTGTTGCTGTGGAGACACAGATATGGGGACACTGTCCCTTGGTGATGTGAAATTTGATGAAGTGAAATTTAGTTAAGTTTAAAGCCAGTTGTTACTCACATAAACCTTGGGATTATCTCCCTGTAGCAAGTGTGATTTGAAGTATATTATTCCTTTTATCTTAAAATGAAATTGTTAAGGACTAACTTTAAAATCAGTGAAAAGAACCCAGCCCACATTTATTGCTATGATGGGGTTTTTGGGGCAGTAGTAAAAGTTGCTCCAAAAATGTCTTAATAAACTCACACTAGAAATATTCCTTCAAGGACTGTGTTAACAAAAAAGCTGAATGCAAACTCACCTCATGGAATCATTGAAATGCCGGTGGCAGGAGACTTGAAGAAGTATCAGAAGTAGTAGTTTTCAATGTCTGTTTTCATATTTTTCACAATGATAATTCAGAGATAATTTCTTTCACTTTAGATCTGAACCAGTGCTAATATTAATTTCTTAGTTCCCATAAAAGAAAAAACGATCTTATGATCTCTGCTTATATGTGAAGGAAACCTCTATTATTTCTGGACACCACATTTATTTGAACTTATCAAAATACAGGCTTTGCTTCCATTTCTTTTTTTGCACCTTTGAAGAGATATTAATATATTTCCTATATTTCCACCAAAATGTTAGCCAGTAGACTAGATAAATTTCTTGCAGTCTTTTTTCAAAATACTGACCTGCAGAGCTGATGCTACTTTCTACAGACTTTCTTTAGAGAGTTAGTCAGCAATGTGTATGAAGATGTCTTCATTTATAAGTCATATTTTCCAGTATGCATCTCTTTAAAACCACTGTTACTCTTTCTGTGGTTCTTTCTGTGGTTTTCCAAGGCAAACAGGATTAGAAATGCATATAAATGTACATCTGTAGAAAAGAAGGAAGTCTTTAAAGGGGGTACTTACAGGCAGACATTAAAGATAACTGGATTTCCCTTTTTGGTTTCAGTAGCATTTCATTCCTAATATCAGTGATTTTGCATTAACAGGCTCATTTTATTTTACAGGCCTGTGCTCCTGACTGTCAGCTGCTTATCAAAACACAACTTAAATCAAAAACTTGACACATGGACCACAGCTCTAGCATTTTTCCCTTTCATTTCCATCTAAAAATATAGGAAAAATTACCTGAACATTTTTCCTTAATACAAAATACACTCACTGCAGACTGAATTTATACATTGGTATAATTTAAACATATAGATTTAATCCCCTACTACAGAAGCAGGTACAGTCTGATTTTGTCTCTCTCCAAATCTGAAAATAAATAAAATTTTAAAAAATAAAATAAAATAGAAAATAAAAATTAAAAATAAACAAAAAATTAAATAGAAGATAAAATAGACAAAAAAAGAAAAAAATAAAATAGACAAAAACCCCACCAAAAGATAAAAAATGAAATAGAAAATTTAAAAATAAAATGGACCAAAAAAGTGAAAACAAAATAGACAAAACCCTAACATCTGAATCCCACATGTCAGGCCCTAATTATTAAACATGTGTGTGTATATATATAGAGCTACACAAACAGAACTTTATTTCCTAAACTGTTCTATTCCAAAATACATATTTAAGGTCATTATTTCATTATTGAAGCATACTTAGTCTATACATAGTTTCTGTTTCACTAATCTTCATTATTTTTCTATATTATAAATGGTTTATTACTATGTTTTGGGGATTTTGGTTTTTTGGATTTTTTTGCTAGGCACTTGTAAATCAAAGTCCCCTCAGGTAAGAACATGGGATAAGAATGTCAGCTCATGAAAATTCATCTCTTCCTTTATTACACTCAATTCTTCTGCATCAGTTTCTTTAAATACTTACCTGAATTTTCCTCCAAAATGTCATTTTATTTATTTTTATAATAAAATCTGTAAAAGGTGAGTATTTTAGTTTTGAAAAGAGAATGAAACTTACCATAAGTTACAGAAATATTTTTTTTCTGAAATTTCCAGTAAAATAACACATAAATTGTCACTCGATGTTAGTGACCTGCTACTTCATCTCACTGTGGCAAGTTGTCACAAAACATTAGACCCATCAGTGACTATAAATGTGCTATTTTTAGGCCATTAGTATTTATTTCTTGCATGACCTTTTAAAAAAACACCCAAGTCCTTGCCTGAATTATTGTTAAAATGAGATGAGCTGCGAAATACAGCCAGAAAGGCTATAAAATCTATAAAATCTGGTTCTTTATGAAATCACTAAGGTTTTCTGCAGTGCTGAGATTACTTACAGCAAAGCTATTCAGTAAAGAAAGTTTGAGATTTGGCCTTCTATAGTAAGCACTTAATAGACCACAAAATAATGCTTTTACAGCAATCAATTTTGCCTTAACAGTCTTTTTTTTTTTTTTTTTTTAGTAAAAATAGGGTTATAAACTATGTTGCTTTGTTTCACATCCAGCAACCTTGGGCTAGCAGTCCCAGGCAGTAAGAGATTTTGAGTAGGCCTTGATATTGTAAAAAGCCCCAGCTTCTACAATAAACCATAGATTTCTTGGCAATTAGACTAGCTGGACTAAATTTCTCTCTGACATGATTTATAAATTCATCCAACTTAATTTGCTGATAGGAAGCTGAGCACTGTACCCAGGTCATTTGGTCTGATTTATATCAGAAAAGTGTGCAAAAGAAAATGGAGCTTCTCTATCTTGCTCTTGTCCTCTCCTAGATTCCTGTTACTCTATAACAGGCATTCTTTTCCTTTAATTACCTTCTTCACGGCTTGAGAGCTTTGATGACTTGATTAAGCCTTGCAGTGCAGTTCCAGTCCCTACCCATCTGATTAATTAGCCCAAACCTTATTAACTTCCTAATTCCAATCAATAATGCACTGATGCTGAACTGTGGAAGGGCAAACTAAGGATAGCACTTTTGTCTGAAGACACAGAACCACGTATGGTCTGTTCTTTTACTTCTTCCTAGTTACAAAATTAAAACTACCCATCAAGAATACATTTGCTCAGGGAGGATTTTTGTCACCGCCTGTCTTACCTGAACCATGTCACAATAGAACTTACACTGATGGAGGCCCAGTGCTGGCACCTCTGTGCTGGGCTGCCTTCTTCCAAATATTTAGCTGCTTCTTGTGGAAAATGGCACCTACTGTCTTGGAGTTACAGTCTCCTGCACAAAATACTGATGGCACAGGAAAGGCATGGCCCATGCTGATCCTGTACAGCCTTCCCTGAACCTGTCCAGAAGGGAGGAGAGCCAGCAGTGACTTTCAGTGTATTTTAAGGATGCCAGTGGATAGATTTCAGTGCTGAAGGATTATCTCAGTGCCTGCCAGCACGGTCAGAACAGCACACACATAATCCAGGGCAAGTGTAACTATGGGTGGCTGAAACAGAGCTGGGATGTGGTGGTGGCACTTCTGTGGCTCCCAGCTCCTCTGTCCTGAACTCTGTCACTGGTGCTGGAGGTCTAAATGCTTACAAAGGCTTGGCAAAAGGAAGCCAGGCTTTATTTTTTAGTGTTGGGATGATCTGAATGAAAGCAGAGAATTTTGCATGGCTGGGGCAGCTGTGAACTGTCAGGCAATTGCATTTCTCAGGCTGCCACTTTCCCACTCAGTGACTGACCAATGTCAGCATTTCACATATTTGTACTTCAAGTATACGTTAGACCTAACTTGCACAGTCTGTAGCTGATGTGTCTTTTTTAAAAATTATTATTCTTTTCTTGCAGCAGCATTGACAGTGAAAATGGGATCCAAAAGTCTGTTCAGCAAAGATTTCACATTAAAGTAGCTCTGCCCATTACTGTGAAAAGTACTGCTCTTGTCTGTATTATTTGGCTTGGTCTAGCTTTCTTCAACTATTGGGCTGGGGGGGAAATTATAGAATCAGAGAATATCCTGGGTCGGAAGGGACCCACAGGGATCACTGAATCCAATTCCTGTCTCTACACAGGACAATTAAAAGAACACACATTGGTTTTGAGTGTCAAGAAGTACAAGAAAAAGTAGAAAAAAAGTATGACCTCTCTAATTTTCTTCCATCAGTAGTAGATAGTCCTGGCAACAGCAAGAGTAGTAAAAGGTACAGCTCACAGAACATTTCTCAGCAATGCACAGCTGGTTTGCATTCAGGATAAGAATCCTAGAACCGATGGTGGATGCTAACTGCTCACCATTTATTCTCCAAAGGGAAACACGGGGTTTCCAGACCAAGCACATCTGAATAACAAACCTTTAAAGCACTGTATTGTGCTAAGAACGTCTGCAAGAGGGGATCTGGACAGGTAGGATGTGTGGGAGGACCCAAGGGCTTCTCATTAAATTCCATTGTTATTCTTGTTTTCACTGGGTTTTCATTTTCTGATCACATAAGCAGCTCTTTTGTTCTCATTAATGTTTGCCTTTCTAAACAATCCATAGTAACAAGTACCTCCATTATGCTTTGCACAGGCCACTGACAACAAACCACAATTCTCTGTGCAATACATTTTCTTGGAGGTAGTGGGTATCAAGGACTCTTAATAGTGCTATGTGGAGGATCAATTGTTCAGCTCTATAGTGCAGGAGTGTCTCCTGAGCCTCTCAGGGCCTGCCTTTGTGTACAGTATCACTGATGGGGAGTGACATTTCTTTCTTAGGGATCCTTTCCATTAGAGAGGCTGCTTCCAGGCAAATCCAGTTGTGGAGCATTTGGAAAACAAAACATGGGTAGAAGTGGGCTTTTATCACATTTGTCCATGTGATTGATAAGGAATTAGACACTTTTCCTGCTACTCAGTAGGGAACTCTAGAAAAGCACTTTAATTCCTGAACTGTTACTATTTCTCTGAACTTTTAAATGAAATGGCACCTCACTATCAGGGTTAATTTCCTAAAGCAGAATTTAAGAAAAATTCTAAAAATTCCTTCATCTCTGCATTTCCTGGGTTTACATGAGCCACTAGCTTTTGGGGACAATGGCTTCAAACCTTTAGTTTCCTAAAGATATGAAATCATGTTTTTCATGTGTCTGTGCTGAGTAAAGTAAGCCAGGGTAGTAATTATGCAAAGGCTATAGTGAAGCAAAGCTGTACATGAGTTTCTATCCCGTGAAAACGAATATGTGCACTGCAGGTAAATCTGGTTTTGAGCAACTCCTCCCACCATACCCACGTAAAATCCTTCTGCATGTGTGCTAGTCCAGCATCATGCTGGGAGTGGCAAGTCATAAAGATTTCATCTTTACTGATGATGGCCTTTACTGAAGAAGCAGAATTGGCATTTGTCCTTGCTATAACAGCCCTCCAAATAGTCCTATAAATCTCTGATTCCTAGCTTCTCCTGAGATATTAGGAGAAATCAGGCTGTAGCTGAGGTCAGCAGCTGATAGATATGGGACTGCTCATTTGTTATTTGGAGTCACATTGCCCCAGAAGAAACTTATGAGGAGCTTAACATCCCAACCTGGATGGCTAAACACCAGGAGGCAGGAAGATGCATCTGCATGAAAGAGGCTGTACAGCCTCACTATGCCTCAGCTTCCCTCCTGCAAGCCAGAAAGGAGCAGCGTGCTGATAAATCCCAGCAGAGTCTGGGAACTCCAAGTTTGAGGTGACCAACATAATGTGGCTTCACTAGCTAGAGAAGGTGTGAGGTACTTACACCATGGCAGAATTAAGGTGCAAGTAGAATTCCACACTAGCCCTAACTAAGAACACTTCCTTCAAGTTTCATGAACATGTGAGTCAAAGCAGAAAATTTCAAGCCAGTTTTGTAACTGGCAACTGAGCTTTGCAGGGGAATCTCATGCCCAACCACTGCCAGCAGTAGATCCCGAGGGTCTGCCAGGCTGGATGTACTACCCAACCCGGCTGCTCTCCCAGGGCTGGCACAGGACAGGGACAGGCATACTTCACTGGGGAAGATAAGCACTTAAGAAGCTTCCAATAATCCTTTCATTCATTAAACTACACTAAGCAGATCTGCTTGGTCTTCAAAACAAAATCAGACACGTGAAGAAAGGAAAGTGCACCTAAACTGATCATACAAAGTCAGCACAGCACTTGGCACCAGGGGCTGCCTGCCTGAGACAAACACAGAGGCACGAGGCTGCCTGCAGCCATGTGCATCCATGCTGCAACAGGTCATGTAGGCTTAAAGAACATCTACTCTTCCCTGTCACCAAGGGGTGTTGGGAAGTGATGTAACTGCAGGGGTCTTGGCACTCCCAGCTTCTAGAGAAGTGCACAGGTCGCCAGACACTTTTGGCTTGTGTTTCTCAGGGCCAGTCAAGAAATTCAGACAGGTAAGGCTCAACAGCTATCGAGATTCCAATCCACCTAGCCTGATTATTCCCACCACCCCAACTCTCTTCTGTTCCCTGAAATTTGCTCCTCTCCTCTCCTCTCCTCTCCTCTCCTCTCCTCTCCTCTCCTCTCCTCTCCTCTCCTCTCCTCTCCTCTCCTGCTCCTCTCCTCTCCTCTCCTCTCCTCTCCTCTCGCTCTCCTCTCCTCTCCTCTCCTCTCCTCTCCTCGTCCTCTCCTCTCCTCTGCCTCCTCCCTCCTCTCCTCTCCGCGTCCTCTCCTCTCCTCTCCTCTCCTCTCCTCTCCTCGTCCTGCTCCTCTCCTCTCCTCTCCTCTCCTCTCCTCTCCTCTCCTCTCCTCTCCTCTCCTCTCCTCTCCTCTCCTCTCCTCTCCTCTCCTCCTCTCCTTTGCCTCCTTGATATTCACCATGCTGTGATAAGATCCCTTAAAAAATCCGGTCTTGTTTTTACAAATATTCAATAGCAACTGACACCTTCTGCTTGTCCTTGTTTGCCATTACCTGTTCTCCCGTTGTTCCAGCTGCCCCTCACCCCACTCATAAACATGCAGGCCAGATAACATCACAGGACACAGACAGCCATCCTGATGGCAGGCAGCATTGAAAGAACAATCGGCTCCTGCTGCCAGGCCCTTACATACATCACCCAAAGCTGTAAGGCTGAGCACAGCAAGAGAGGAAACACAGGTTTGGTGAGGCACACAGAGCCTGGCTTTCCTTCTCCAGAGTTACTCAGTGAGAAGCTGTTTCATCATTTCATTCCCTTCTGTGCAGACACAAATTTGCAGGGATCCTGGTTTTGTCCAGATACTGCCACCAGCCTGGTGACCTCCACTTCTGACCTGGGACCATATTGTGTCCTATGGGATCCATGCCCTCAGGGATCCATTCCGCCAAGGACAGTAGGACCAGGGTCTTTGTAAACATTGTCTGGACAAATGCTCTTGACACCAGGAACAGCATTATCTGATCTTGTATGCATTTCCCTGCAATACAACCAGGCCAGCCAGGTCTGGTAGAAAAGGCTTAGTTAGCTCATGTGGAACATGACCATCTAATGTACTGGGAAGGAGCAGCCCAGGAGAAGGCTTCAAGGGCAACCCATTGTGTGCATGGTACAAACCACAGCCCAGAGCTGGTTTTGCTGGCACTCCTAGAGACTGTACAACAATCTAAGTAATACCAGTAGTAATTGCTTAGAAGTCATGCAGTAAAATTACATTTGTTTTCACAATACTATTATTACAAACTATATATCCCATTCCAATCCATGTCACCCTGTTTCAACAACAACTGCTGAATATTCTTTCCTTGTGTTCCTTGGGACTGCAACAACAGACTACTTAAAACCTGCTGACCTCTAATACTAAAGCTCCTCCTGAAATTATGCATTTTCATATCAGCTGGTTAGTTACCTGCCAAAGCAATCATAGCTTAAAGGGAGTAAATTTGCTCATTAAGAGTGGGAGGTCCATGTTTTAGTAAAATGTTTTTCATTCTTCAGGCGCGCCTAGGAGAGGAAAAACAGGAACACAACAAAGTGAAGAAAACTAGGGAAAATATCTGATTTTATGTAAAAGAAAGGGGAAAAAAAGTATTTTATTATTCTTTCCTAAATTCTTTCTCTCAAGTATGTGGAAATGTTATTCTAAAATACATATAATGAATCAGATAAAAAAAATGCAACAGGAAGGAAAGAAGGCAAGATCTGATGAGCATGGTAACATCCCAAAAACGAATCAAATATTTCAGGCTGGATCCATCTCACTCAGCATATATTTTAACAAATGGATTCCAGTGTAGAAAGCATAGTGAAATTCATCCCAGGAGTCTGAGCTATAGCTTTCATTCTAGGACATTAATGGAAGATTTCTAACTAGGCTGAGTTTACTGAAACAAAAACATCTCAAGGTCACACTTCTTAGGATGAGATATGTTCAATAAAATCACTGAAAAGGGCACATATGTTCCATGCAGATATACTTACAGATGTCACTCATATATGTTCTCTACTTTTTGAAACCTGAGGTGTAATGGGAGTATATTTATGTTAAAAGGCATTTTAAAAAATCAAGAAATCAATTTCTGGTAAGAAGCCTTCATATGAGGAAATGTTTTTTCTACCTATTTGGGTTCCTTTTTTCTTTTCTTCTTTTTTTTTTTTTTTTTTTCCTGGCTTACAGACATTGTGGCAAAGTACAGCAGGGGCTTTGTAACAGTTTATTGATGAGGGGTGGCCAAGGACATCTGTGGTCTAGAAAACCCACTACCAATGCAAAACAAAACCCTCAACCTCAAAACCATGAAGTGAATTTTTAAAAGACCACAAAAAGCTCCAGCTCTCTCCCCCTGGGATTCCCCATGGGAATTCTTTGAAAAGCAGCTAATATTTTTTTCTGTTGGGATTTCCTATATCAGTGAGAAACCAGTTGATTCTCTGGAGCCTGGAAGTATTCATCTTGTTCCTTAGACAAAAGATGCCATGACCAGAAAGAGGAAGCAAAATTGCTTAAGTGCCATACCTGGAGCACTATACCTCTTCAAAAGAAGCAGAGTAAAATTTTTCAGATGTGGAGATGATGGTCTCTCAGTTCTGTCCTGATCCATGAAAATTCCAAAGCAAATTTCACAGACATTGGGAAGATCTGACATTGAGAACCAGTTCTAAGATTTAACCCTCAAAGTTGTGTTTTTATCCAAAAGAAATCCTCACTGTCTGACAAATGTTGGACATAGACAGTTTCCTTGACTTGCTGATAGAAAATGTCATGAACTGAAATGGTCAGCTAAACTGATGAAAATTAATTAAAGTCAGAATGGCAGTATGAACTCTGAGTACAACAGCTTAAAAGGCACTGATATCACAGTTTTATTAGACTTTAATTTATATTTCATTAGAAATACAAAATGACTGAAAATTAGTGTGTTCACTTTACCTGTAGTGCTGTCAATTCACATATATCAAACTATTTATTAAAACCTATAATGTACCTATTTAACCAAGTAAATCCTGTGTAGTGCAAAACATGAAGGAAAGTGTGATGGCTCATTTTACTTCAGGTTTCACTTCAGACTTCAGGCATGTGATTTATTACCCTGTTATTGCAAGTTTAGGCTTTTGAATCAAGTAACACAAAATCTTGTGCATTTTGTGCAGCTATGGTGGACTGCAAACCTGAAAAATATAACATTCTTGTTATGGCTTATGCATTTTGACCAACCTAACTTCAACATGCCTTTCTAAATACACAGACACACACACGTTTGCACAGAGCTAAATTCTGCAGTATGATACATCCTGCTTTCTGTGGCTGAGGTGGAGAAAACACTTTTAACTCAAGAAACTGATTTTGCACTGGAAGTTGTTCAACTATCTCTCCATCAGGGTCTTGAGAGCGAGGTCATACGCAGAGAAACTGCTGAGTATTTCTGGGAAAATAAAAGGTGCAACAGAAAATAAGAATTTCAACAAAAATATTGGGGCTTGGTGTTGTTTTGAGGTTTTTTCTTTTTTAAGGACTTGCTAATAAAGGAGCAAATTCTAAGCATTATAATTGACACAGCAGACAGCAGGGTTTTAATCGAGCAATCCATACCTGACTTTCTTCTAAAAATTGTGTCTGTCTTGGTTCCTTTCCCGTATGCTAATCATAATCTTGAAAGTTTAAGTAGCTACAAAGTTGTGTCAATTTGTCCATCATTTAAAATAACAAAAGAGCTTTATCTCAAAGGAGAAAGTCTGCCCAAAAGAAAATTCAGCAATGCAGGAGAAGAAAATTCCAAGTACACTGAAAATCCTATAAAAATAACTTCATTAAAGAGGGGCAGACATACCAGCTCTTTAGGATATTCAGAGCATTTACTAGAGCACCAGCTGCAGTGGGGTTAGATGCCCTACACTGATGAATTCCATTTGAAGGAGATGTATTAGCTAAGCAACTATTAGATGGGTTTCTGAACATGGTTACAGAGGAATATATACAGTGTCCCAGCAAAGGACATCATCAGGCACGTACGTGCCCGCTCTGCCCGTGGAAACTCAAAAGGAATTGAATAAATGGGATTAAGAAGGTATTTACAGCAGGACAAAGACAAGGACCTGTGAAACACTAACACATCAAAATGTTCAAGAGGAACACTTTAATTGCTTTGGACTGAGTCAATGAAGAAATAGTAAACAGTAGTAAAATGTGTTAATCTGTTTATTAAGACTGCACTGGTGCCATTGTTCCTTTGCTGCTCTTTCCCCACACACCCTCCATACCCTGCGAGAGCAACGTGTTTTCCAGCACATCAAGCAGGGGCTGTCCCCAGCAGGCTGTGGAGGTGACACGTGCTGCTGCAGCTCCCTTCGAGGCCATGCCCGAGGCTGCTTCCCTTGGAGGAGATGCCAAGATGGGAGTAAGAAGCAAGGCCGGCTGTGTGAAGCACATGTTGGTATCTCCCTTCTGTACAGTAATTATTTTTGAGGTCCATTAACATGGATTTGGGGTCTGCTTTAGGCATCATTCTCTGCAGTGCAAAGAAAATAATTTAAGTGATCCGCGGCTCTTTTTTCCCCCACCCTTTGGAAAATAAGAGCTGTTATCCTCATCTGTCTTTACACCAGCCTATGAGATCTAAGGACAAAAAGTGTGAACTGGCACATTAAAATATAACTACGCCAGTTTTCGAGTTTCTGCCAGGGACAATCAGCCCTGCTCCCACTTTAAGTGTCTTGAGAAAGCCTCTTTCAGCAGAGAAACCACTGAGTAACAGGAGGTCATCCAAACAGCTCCGATACTTCCCCCTGCTGCAGGCTCCCACCCTGTCCTGGCTGCTGTGACAGTGCCTTGGAGAAAGTGGCACTGAGAAATCAGCAAGGAGGAGGCTTGGAAGAGACCAGCCTGGACCAGAGCCTGCTGTACACAGCTGGTGCAGCCTGGACCAGCTCAGCTGGGCCAGAAACTCCAGGGCTGGGTCATTGTGTTGCAAAGGAGCCATTGTAGTGAAACCAATAGGGGCCTTTTAAAATACCCCTACATGACAATTCCAGGGTCTGAACCGAGCAAGTCAAAGAAGGTTGTTCCCCATAGCAGGTTAAACTCCTGAGGGTGGAGATAATCTCACAGCAGGAAGGGAGGAAAGTGCTGTGCCTGCCTGGGCCAAGATGCTTTCACACTCCCCATTGCCAGCTTTAGGCTACGGAGCGGGCCATTGTCAGAATCATTGTCATTATTATCCTAAAATCTGCCGCCCAACATTCAGGCATCTATCAGGAAAAGACCCAAGGCCCTATTAGTGCAGGCAATAAGCCCCCAGGAGGAGGGGAGGAAACTCATTCCTAGAGAAATTAACGTCGCTGCTGGCTACATTCCTATCAGCTTTGTTAATTCTGAAGTGACATTCATTGGTAAATCTGATTTTACCATGCTCTCCTATCAATCAGCAGGACAAGTCTCCTAACAGAGGGTTTTTTATTGTCACACACAATAATTTGCCTCACAGACACATGATGTAATGGCCCTGGGGGAAGCTGATCATCAATGCTCTGTATCTATATGAAAACCATGTGCCCACCACCATCACTGTGTCCTGACTGTGTCTGTCATATCTGCCTCTCTGCTCTCAAGCCGCACTTGAAAAAGTCAGCGTTTTCCTATCAAACATATTAATCGATTGTGAAGGAATGCCACTCCCTCCCCAAGCGATGCTTCCAAAGATTATGATGGTAAATCCTTCACCTGGAGATGCTTCCATTGCAAATGCACACTCGAGATTTGAAAACAGTGTCCAACGATGCCTGGTGTTTTCCTGATACAAAAGAAAGTCTTAGAAAAATCATGAGTTTTCATCTCACACCTCAGCAAGCCGAGTCCCACTGAGATTCCAATTCTTCAAGCCCATTCAGAAATGTTTTGTCCCGTTTTAGATGGCTGACCACAAAAGACAATATCTGACAAATGGTGATAGATTTGCAATTCTAAGTTAATTGAATATTTTACCGCCAACTGCATAAAATACAAAATTAATTAACAATAGACTGCACACACCTGCTATTTCTTTTGGGAAACAAAATTTTTGATTGTGATAGAATCTTTAAAGATTTGGGTATTAAAATCCCAATAAACTTCTTGATATACTTCCATCTAAGTGAATGGAAACAGGTAAAAGCCTCCAATAGCCTTTTAGCTGTTTAGGGGGGGTGGGGTAGGAGGGAAGGAACCTCTTAATTTCTTGCAGATTTATGTAAAATAGTCCAGACTCATGAGACTGTGTGTGAAGATCACAGTCTTTAAGGTGATGAATAGTACTAAAAGACCTCCTCGCCACTCTGAAGGGAGTTAACTGAGCTGACTGCCTCGAGCGCTGACACCTTTAAACTGCATCTTTATCAAGGGGAAGACGGGTTGAATTTGCAAAATATTTGTCCTCCTTCTGGGGCCGCGCAGTAACCCACTAAACCGTGTAATTGCTTAATTTTCTTCTACTCCGTACCTTGCAAGAGATGACAAGCAGCGAAGAGAAAATAGAACCTGATGCTGAAGGAAAGTAAATTTTAACTGCGTGCCGGGCAGGGGCTGCTGCGTGCCTCCCTGCCATGGGAATGGCTATCAGGGCAGGCTAAAAGCTCCTCCTCACAGCCCCCCAACACCCAATGCCGCCGAGCCCCGCCGGGATGCTGCTCGAGGAGGGCTGTGCCCAAAAGCAAGGAGAGATGGGCAAGAGGCCATGTGGGACTGGGCATGCAGAAGGGGTGAGCAGAGGCAGAGCTGCTGGTCTGTTCTCAGCAATGCCTGCTGAGCCCACCACAGTGCCCGGGCTCTCCCGGGGCCACCACAGTACCGAGCTAAGCCAAGGCACCTCTGATCAAACCACGGCAGGTTTAACTTCTGCTGAGTTTCTAATGACTGTAAAAACTCCCCTTTTGCCTTGGGTGCTGTAACTATTTATGAGGTTGACCTTTAATTACTGTCTCATGGAGAAATCTTTGATGATATGTCTTTGAAGGCTTGACAAATACGGACCTACCCAGCACAGATCAATACCAATATAGTAACAGAGTAGAGCAGCTCCCACAAAAGCAGATGCTAAAAGGTATTACCAGCAAAGCTGCTTCAAAGGACTTAGCACTTCAGCTGGGCACTGTCAGCTCTTTCCTGCTACTGAAGGGTTTAGGAATGTAGAAAACAAACATGTAAGGATGCCAAATATTAAGGTGACATAAAGACTGGAAAGGGTATGAAGCATTATCCCACTGGGCCCAAGGGAACCACAGCTGTCCAAGCCCCAGCAGGACAAGAGTGACTGCCATCTGCTGTTGCTGTGAAGTTTTCTGCTCATCTGCCTTTCAGGGCTGGAAAAAAATTGATAGTGCTGAGTACCTAGTTTGTATGTCACACAGCTTCTTGAAAAGCAACTCCTTAGCAAATTCACTATCTTCATGAATGGCATCCAAAGCAGTAATGAAACTGAGAGTGGATAGGTACTAATTCTATATTCAGTTTACTTGAGTATTCAGTATTGCTTGACTTTTCAAGTTTTATCAGACATTGTACACGTGCATGAGCATACCTATAAGTACACAAATGCACATATATGTGTGTGTGTATGTACACACAAATAAAATCAAGAAGTCAGTAATATTCTGTTAAGAATGGTGAATACACTTGGAAAATGTCTACACATTTGTGTTCAGGAGGGGGTTATCAGTACAACCATACAGTTCTTTAAAAGAGAACCTCCTAATTCAGAATATTTCATTTTGATTTTAACCCACCTAACATAGCTTATTATTATCATGAAAGTTTAATACTTTGTGTTATAAGTACTATGGAAATAAGTGGGGGTTCTCCCAGGACAATGATTAAAAGCACAGAATATGCATCATCTTTGACCATCACAATACATTATAGGGAACTTGACACTGGTCTTACCTAATGAAAGTTTGCTGCTGGGAGGATGATTCCCAAAGATATAGATTGAAGAAAATGCAAAGATAAAATTTTAAAGGTTTTATAATAGTTTTTATTTTGTCATCACTGCTAGAAAAATAATTGATCCATCTACCAGCCAGCTATAGTTGAAGAAAAGCATCACAGACCAAAAAGCTGTACAGATTTTGGGAGAGGTTTAAAACGCTAAGAACCACTTTAGTTTTCCTTCTCTTCTGAATTTCTTCAAAATTAAATTGTTTTCTCTTGTTCAGAAGAACAACTGTTCTCTTTTAGCTCTCCCACCAAATTTTTTTTTGTCATAACAACATCCTGGCCAAAACAGCTCCCAGGAGACAAAAGCAATGAAAGCCATAAAGGAAGAATGTTTTTGTCATGCCAGGCCCTACTGCTCATGTCTTACACTTACAAAAGCATCAGCAACTAAATTGGGATAGAGGGACCATCTGAATAGATTTAGCCAGATACTCCAACTAGTTAAAAAAATCCAATATATAGAAACAAATTATGTTAAGACTGTGATAGCAGTGTTACATCAGCAGAGAAACAGAAAGGGAATTTAAATCCCTAAATTCAGGGACCTTCCCCTTGAGGAGGTAAGATCAGGTAAGCTCAGACTGATTTTCTCTGAGCTTGCCTCCCTGCCCCTGCAGATCTGGCATTTGAAGTCTCTCTTTGTTGGAAAGAAACTCAAAAAAGCACCTGAAGGGGCCCTTCTCCATCCCTCATTTCTCTAATCTCCAAAACATTAGGCTGAAGACACCATTGGGAAGGGGTCTGGGGATGGAGTGTGGGGGGCTGAGTAAAGAACCCAGATGCATGAGCAAATAACCAAATGTCTCTTATCCAGGAATTTTCCCTTTTGATGGCACGTTTTTTCATGCTGAATTTTGTGTGTATTATATTAGCTCTGTGTGTGATCTCTCCAGCTCTTAGACTAAGAGAAAGAAGCCTTAGAAGAAGAGGCATGGGTTAAATAGAAGCCTACTGTGATTAATATAGTAATATCCGTACAAGGTTTCATACTACTCTTGACTGGAGGTCCACGAAAACTTAGAGAAAAACTCGTTTTGACTGGTAAAATTCTGAATCAGCCTCGTTGCAATGTGTGGAGCAAAGATACCCAGCAGGATCCTGTTTGGGCCCTGCTGCCTGCAGAGCCATGGTGTGAAGCCTTCTTTTGCTGCCAGCCTAAGGAAAAAAGTTTTCAAGAAGGCAGCTCCAGACACACCAGAAAAGTAAAATCCTGCCCTCCAGGGGCCGGACTGTCTCTCTTCCAGCACTGCACATGGCTCCTGGAAGGGAAAGCCCCCAATCCCTCCAGCATCCTTCAGCACTGCCATCTCCAGCACTGAGCCCACTTTGATTTAGACAGAGGATGGACTCACTCTTGCTCTCTAGGAAGCTTGATTTCACTTCAGGTGTTATCTGCCAGTTGCACTGTTTGGCCTGTATAATCCAAGTAATCATCCCTTCTTCCTTCCTTCATTCCCAGCAGGTGTTTTCTCTGCTCCCGCATTTCTGTTCATGACTAAGGTATCTCCAGGATTTCCTGCTCCTGTCTTGCCCATCCCCAGTAGCAGAAAGAGCAGGATGCTGTCAGCCCACGTTCCCACTCTCTGCTTACTGATGGGTACAGCCATACATCAAGCTCTGGGGGAGGGAGCTCAAGCAGAGCAGATTCCCCTTGGGTTGTTTCATGGGAGTTTTCACATCCCTGACAAAAAAATAAAATTTAAAACCAAATCCACTTTTCATTAAGAGTCTATGGGTGAAACTGATACTACAGAAATACGCCTTCCTGCTCCATAATGGCTCTTGCATTAGAGGCTGCTGTTATCCATTTACTTTAGTAAAGATTGCTATTGAATGAAACCTTTAATGGGGTGTTTATGCTCCCGCTTAGCTAAGAGCTCCGAGCTTATGGCAGAGTAGTCTTTCCCTCCACCTTGACAGCTATCAGAGAATCAATACAGGTAATCCCTCAGCTGGCCCCAGCACCGCTGCTGGGGACTGCCCTGGCCACTGCACTGGGGTCACTCGTGGGAAAGTGAAACTTCTCCGGGGAGTGACTTTGCACAACACCCCCACCACCCCTGCACCGACCCTGCAGCTCCAGAGGGAATGCCACTGACCCCACTTTGATTTAAACAGAGGACAGACTGACTCTTGCTCTCTAGGAAGCTTGATTTCACTTCAGGGGTTATCTGTGAATTGCACTGTTTGGCCAGTATAATCCAAGAAATCATCCCTTCTTCCTTCCTTCATTCCCAGCAGGTGTTTTCTCTGCCCCTGCATTTCTGTTCATGACTAAGGTATCTCCTACTGGCTCTGCTCAAGTTCCTGCAGTCGAAGTGGAAGGATTGCATTTTCTCACTGCTACTTTGCAGGCTGATAACACTGCAGCTTGCAGGACTGTGTGGCATTCTCACAGCAAGGCATTCAAAAGTGCTCTCTACACTCCTAAATTGCTGAGCCAGCCAGAGGTTAGTCCTGTGACAAGGATTGGTCCTGTGAGTTTAAGTCTGGCTTGTCACTGCTGCAGTGGAGGTAAGCTGGGGTTTCAGGACAGCCCCTACAGCAAGGCTCCTGCAGAGTGGCTGGCTGGGGATGGAGATGGAATAGAGTCCCTCCAGCCCCACTGCAGGAGAGGCAGAGGTGCTGTCTCTCTCCTCTGGTGCTGCTGCACAGCCCCTGTTGTCAACATCCAACCCCAGGAACCTTTGAGGGGGATGGCTTTTCAGAAAAGATGTTTGCTGGTGGAGATGAAGCCTCTTTAAAGCTTGAGTTAAACGCCATAAAAACACAGACAAAGTCTGGAAGTGTTTCACCGAAGGTTGAAAAAGAACAAAAGAAGAGAGCAAAGACAGAGCCTCACACCCCTCATGTGCCTAAGGCCCTGCACTAAGTGTGTTAAGGAGAGACAGAAGGGAGAAAGTGCAAGAGGCATGTGTACCAAGAGAGAAAGGAAAACGACAGCAACTGTGTCTGTGGGGGTAAAACAAACACCAGCACTTGCTGCAAAGGCCTGTAGGAGACTGGGGACCCAAGGAATGGCTTCCTTAAGAATGGGACAGACAGTCAGGGCTCCTCTGGTGAATGATCTCTCTTGTTTAATGGACAATTTGGCACTGAACAATATTTGTGACATTATATTCAATTCATTAAGCTCCTTCCTGCTTTTCATCTTCCTTCAGTGGTTAACCACCTCCCTGTTCTCCAGAGTGAGCAGCAGGACAGGGACTGGGACAGCAGGGGCTGGGCACCAGGTGTTTGAAAAACAGGGATATGCAGGAGATGCTTGAGGCAGCAGATGTCTGTGGCCAGTCCTTTTGTTCTCTCACACTTGCAAGCCGAGCTTTGGGACCACCTTTTTTTTTGTCTCCCATTGTCATTTACCCAGGAGGAGCATTTCAGGAGTTAGCCTCACACAGTCTCTCTCCCTGCACCCCTCTGCTCCAACAAAACAGTTGATTGCCCTCATACTCTGGTTTCTATTTAGATCACTTTCTATTAACATTTAAAAAACTCACACAGAGTTAATGCAGAGCACTTAAAATCAGCTAGTGTCTTACAGGACTGATTAGTCCCAGGGACTTGTCTTGCTGCTCCCCTTGGGAGGACTGTTTTTAATCCTAGTTAAGAGAAGAGCCAGGGCTCAAGAGCACACACATCCTTTGCCTTAGTGAGAACAGTGACAATGTGACCCCAGACAGGGACACCACCCCACAGCCAGTTTAAGCAAAACTGAGTGAGAAACGTGGGTACCTATTGAACATAGTGTATTATTGTGGTTACTGTCATGGAAAATATCACTTCTGTCCTATATTTGCAAATGTCAAGAAATGGAAGAGATGGATTTAATACAGAGTGTAAAGCCACATCCCAGTCACCTGAGAGCTGCAGGGATGTCCTTTCTGCTGCCTCAGCTCAGAATTAGCTGCAGGAGCATGGAGCACCACGGTGCCTGCTCAGGATGGAGCTGGCAGCCAGGGCTGCCCAGCACAAGGACTGAGATTTTATACATGGTCACAGATATTCTCTTTTCTGCTGAGCTTGCAGTGCGGCCTCCTCCATGCACATGTCCTTCTGTGCCATGCAGTCATTCCGGGAACATGCCAGATAAAAAAGTGCAGCATGCACACAAGCTCCCACTTTCCTAGCTGTGTGTATAAATATGCAAACCCCCACTGCTGGCTGAGCTGGCTGAAGCTGCACATTCACTCAGCTGCTGAGAGCACAGCCACTAAAGGTGCAAATGAATGTGCAAATCAGCGGGGAGGAAAACCTCAGCTCACAGGACACACACACAGGGTACAGGTAGATCACGGGAGGATTCCACAATTTCTCCTAACCCCCACGCAGCAAGAACAGCAATCTGTTTGCTCTAACAATCAGTGCATTTTGGTTTCAGAAAACCAAAATCCGCAGTGGTCTCGCGGGTGGCTCAGCTTGATCTCCCTCCTCCCTGATCCATTTCTGCCCACCCTGCTGTGAAGTGTGCAGAGCCAAGTGCCATCCCCGCTGTCCCCAGCCCAGCTGGGACTCACTATTCAAAAGGGAGAGGATGACTCTATAGGGCAGTTAAATGCTACAAGGTAGCTTAATTCCTTTTTTTAGTGCTCAATCCGTATCCATCATCTTGCAAACGGGAGTGAACTCAACCCAGACCTGAATGCCCTCAGCTTTCATGAACTGTTGGGGTACTTAAGACCAAATCCATCAAGACACTGGGTGCCTTTGACTTCTTGTGCAGTCAGCTGCTGCCCAGCAGGACAAGGACTAGAATTCCCAATAAGAGACAGTTTGACACTGTAGCGACTTACAAATGACACAGGAAAGACCCTTCAGCTATTTGCTAGTACCTCAAATACTCAACTCTGCATCTGGCAGAAAACAAGCCGCAGCCCATTAGTGTACACTGCAGCCTCCAACAATTTATTTTTATTATGTAAAAGTAATAATATTAATAATAGGAAAGATGGGTGCTAATGTCTTTACAAACAACTCGACGGGTGACACTTTAGGACAAAGGGGTGTTAATGCCTTTGAGATGGGTCTTAATGTCTCTACCAACCTCAAGCTGAAAGTTTGTTACAGAACCCAGACAGCTTGACTACAGCCTAAACTCCTGAACTTTATGGCAATAGAAAAATAGGTCAGCAAAGCCTGTTGCAGAACCTACATAGCTTTAACTTCTGCACTTTGGGAGAAAATGACAAATGTTCAAGGCAGCTCGGGAAGGCTGTACCTCAGCCAATGGGGAAAGGAAGAGGGCAACATGCAGCCGGGAGTTTAGGACAAAAGAAGGCTCAGGCTTCCAAAACCCCAGTGGCCCCTCCCTCCCCTTATTCAAATAAAGTTGCAGGACTCCTCTGTCTCCTTTATGGACACTGGCTTTTCGTAGAGTGGTTTTGTACACAACAATTAACATCAAAATTTACATAAGGTTTTAATGTGCAAAACAGCCAGAACCTTCAATAACAAGTACAATCCCTTCACATACTCCTTTACAGGCAACACATCAAATACTATATCAAGGTGCAAATACTTAAGAACAAGACGTTTGGGGTTTCTTCAAGATGAAAATGGCACACAAGAACAGTACAGAGGCAACATTTGAATATATAACCTTCATTCAGAGCAAAAGAGGAGGTTGCCTGCATGGGAAGCTAACCAGGCATTTCACAGTTCTTCAAAGCCATTCCTAGTCATAACATTTCCTTCATTAGTAGGCAGTTTATTTCACCAAATCCTGATTTTTTTTTTTTTTTTTTGACTAAACCAACAAAGGCTTCACACACATAAGTCTCATTTCTGTTGGCCAGGATTTTGTATGTTTGTATCTGTCCTCTTAGATATCAGGCAGCTGATAGGTTCAGTTCCCCTACCTGTTTCACAGCATTGTTTGTACACATAAGTACTGTGATAATTTTCTGCTCAGGAGTGAATTTTTGTGTATTTAAGGACCAGGGATTCAGCCCTCAATATGTCAAAAATTTAGCCTGCTGTATTATAGTAATATTTGATAACAAAATAAGCAAAAACCAATAATCAGAGCATACTCTAAAACCTACATGTATAAACATACAATACAAATGGATTTGCTTATTTCACACACTTCCTAGTGCTGCGCCTCAATATTTTGTTTACAAGTAGGAGATTAAATAAATATCTAAAAAATATTTTTACCATGAAAACAAGAACAGAGCAACTTAAGATACAAAAAAAACCTTATAAAATTAGTGCAAATCAATATATTTAAGGATACAGTATCTGCACAGTATAATTAAATGTACAAGTAAAATATTTTCTATTTCTATTCTGTATTTAAAGAGACCAATAAAGTTGGTACAAAATAACAACTTTACTTATCTACTTTATGTACAAAATTGTTAATCCTAGATGATCTAGGATACTTTGAAGACAATTTTATCATCCTAGTAATATTGAACTACCTGTGTTCATCGACTAACTCCAAAAATCACTTCCATTATTCCTCCTAGACGCAACACACAGTCCCACTGGCACAGTGAGCACTCTCATATGCACAGCCTTCTGCACAGCCTCCTGCCAGGTGTGGTGGTCACTCAGTGATAATTAAAACTTCTATACCAATTACAGCACTCCCTATCCTCATCAGTCCTTCAGCAAAGTCTTTTTGTTAAGCCTCCTAGTTAGGATTTTACACTGATAGAGAAGAGCCCACTGCTGGGATTGTGCTTGCCCCTGGCCTGCTCGGAGTCTACAATGAAACACCTCTGGGAGGCCACTTGACTGCTCATTATCCATAGGGTTATGGCTCACTGATGCTCAGGAATATCACCATGTTTGGTCCTCCAAACTCTTGAGAAGACAAAACCAACCTCCACTATCACTGCTAGCTGGGATATCAGGCCTGTATATATCTTACCACACCCCACTTCTCTCCCTCTGGGCTAACCAGCCTCCAGCATCCTCTGGAAGAGTTGCTCTCACAGTCCTGGACCTCCCAGCAGCTAAATGATTTAAAATAGCTCTTCATTGGTCCAGCAGCCAGTATCTCTGAGGAAGTTCACATTTAAATAGAACATCACTAAAAGACAGGTTAAGGGTAAGTAGACCATGTATCTGTGGTCATCTGTCCAAACAACACAAACAGGTTAAATAAGCTTTGAGAAACACACCTGATGAAAACATCCCTTACACAAGCTTTGGTTGTACCAGGCAGTCCACAGCCACTGCAGAAACATCCCTCACAGTGATATTTGTGCACAAAGGGGTTTTGGGAGGTAGAATTCCTTCCTGCTTTTAGAGATTACAGCATGGGAGGAGAAGGAGAGTGGCATCAGGGTGTACCCTGTTCCCTGTGCTCAGTCATGTGCCCCGGGTCCAGAGACCAGACCCACCCCCAGAGCCACTGCAGCTGTCCCCTCCTGCGCTGTGCGCACAGCCACGCACAAACAGATACACACAGACTGGTACACACAATCAGCTGGTCCGGGACGCCTCCCTGGGGCTCCTGACTAAGGAGCAGCGTGAATCTTCATGTGGCAGCTGTAATCCTCCTGCTGGGGGAAGTGCTGGCCGCACACGGAGCACGTGCAGCCCTTGTCCTTGCTGTGCGTGCGGCGCACGTGGCTGTCGTGGGCCGCGTGCGAGGCGAAGGCTTTGCCGCAGTGCTTGCACTTGAAGGGCTTCTCCCCCGAGTGCTGCCGGATGTGAGTGCGCAGGATGCTGGACGCTGTGAATGCCTGCAAGGGCAGGGATCATCAAGGGCAGGAAAGGAGGTTCAAGTAATTTGCTTTTTCACATGTGCAATCCCCACCTTCAGCTAACCCAGACCCCATCAGAAGCATGTTACCCTGAAAATTAAGCCCTGAAATAGCTCACGTTTCCACTCCTCAGGTAAGAGGAAAAAATAATGAAAACTCCCAGCGAGGAGGAATCAGAAGGCAACAGCTGTTGCTATGCAGATGTGCCTGAGTCCATGGAGATAGATGAAGTTCAGAGAAAGATTTCTGACCAAAGATACCAGTAAATATCTTCTATGTCAGAGGGAAGAAGTCAATACTACCCTAATTAGCTTTGAAGCTCACTTATGTGTGGGAAACATAATACATGCATTTCTTACAGTTTTTGTTTTAAAAGTTAAACCATTTGACTGTCTTGGGATTCAGCTGCTAAAATTCATCTATGCAGTCCACCATACATAATTTACAGGTTCATTCTCCCTGCTCCATCATGCTCTTCTCTATCTGCAGGCAGAGTTTCCAGCCTGTTCCCCCACCACTAACACTTTTGAGTAGCAAAGTCATAAAGACTTCTCCATCTAGGGATAAAACTCTCTCATTAATATTTGAGCAGGAATGTTGTAAAGTTGCCCATGTTTTCCCCGTTTTTTCTTATCCAAAGAGAGACAATTTCAGACCCTTCACTATTTGCAGACCACACAAAATAAATACTCTAGTAAGTTTCCATGGCAAATAGCAATACTTCAAAATTTCCATGGCAAATAGCAATATTCTAAGGTTCCTAGTGAAACCTTGTGCTCTAAGGTTTCACTAGGAACCTTAGAGCACAAAACAATCACAGACTCCTATGCATAAGTCCTTAGAAGTGTATATCAAGGGAAAAAATATATTTTGGGGAGAGAATGGTGATGCTGACCCAGCACTGTTCCTTTAATCTCACAATGTTCCTGAAATAAGTGACCAATGATTTCCAGCAAAGGAGCTGGAAAAGCAAAGCTGCTGTTAGAGGTAGAAAAGGAAAAGAATCATAATCATATAGGAGGAGCCAGTGAGGATTCATTAAAACAGACCCTGGTTTTCCAGCCTCAGAAATTATGGCTATGTTCTAGGATAGCTGCATCCTGAGGACTAACAGTTTAATCTGATCCAATCCACAACAGTCCAACCAGAACTGGCTGGAGGACTGGTCAACTGTCCCTAGAGATCTCTTTACAGAGCAACTTATAAAGTTTTGCCACCTCCTCTTGTGATCAGAAGATTAAGGATGAGATTTCATCTTGATGTCTGAGAAAAAGTATGTTCAGGACTATCATGGGAGGACAAAGAAATAGCCAAAAGGGGTTTCCTCTAAGTGCACTTCAGCAGGACATTTCAGCTTTGTGCTGAAATGTCCTGTCATACACAAAATTTCTCTCTCTACAAAATCAGGAGCAGGTTACCACTGCTGATGGGACTTCTGCATCTGGGGACACTCCACAGCACTGGGAACCCTACCAATATTCATCCTCCAGCAGCCTGTGCATCCACATGCTATCTGCTGCGAGAGCTGCCAGCACTTTCACAGGGAGAGCTCACCTGAATCATCCCTAGTGTGATGGGCAGTGAGAGCAGAGTACATCTTTGATCAGGGCTGTATGGTTCTCCTTGTGCTCTTTTTTAAGTGAAACCTCCATGGCCGTCTGCCCATCAACAACCTTGATACTTCAGGGTAAGCATGCACAAATTCATGTTGTGCAGATTCAGTTTATACACCAAATCAGTTTATTGCAGTCCAGAAGCAGTGTCAATAACACCAAAAATTACCTATCTGATGAAGAAGTGGGATACTGGATATAGCTGCATGCTTTGGATGGTATTTGAAATGCTCTCAAGCTTCCCTAGACACCTTATTTCTGCAGCAGATCACTGAGCTGGTATGAACCACAAATTCCATATCAGATGGAGACCAGACCCTGTTTCTTCAGTCTCATCCAGTCCTGTCACCATACCTCACAACTGCCCAGAATATACAGCCACTCATCTGGTTACCAGTTCAATAAAAATCATTTTCTTGGAAGAAAACAGAAGAAACAAAGCACAGCAGAGGGAAGGATGGGGCAGGGCTTTGCCTTACCTTGTTGCAGTAGACACATTTGTAGGGGCGCTCCCCAGAGTGAACCCTCATGTGTTTGTTCAGGCTGGAGGATTGAGAAAAGCTCTTCCCACACACAGAGCACTGGGGGGAAAAAAAAGGAATAAAGTTAAAAGGAAGCATGTAACAGCATAATTAAAGGGGAAAATTAAGTATGTGGATGATGTACACATTTCTTATGTATAACCTAGATATACATATGTATTTATGTATTCATGTGTAAACATAATAGTAATTTTAAGCTGCAATAAATTGAAATATCCAGAAGTTTAGTCTGGTTTTAAAAACAAATTTACCTGCATATGTACATATATATATTGAAACCATGCAAAATTTCAAATAATTTGTGTTAAAATTGTTTCAATAAAAATGGTTATTTTACAGAACAGATTATTGATTTTCAGTAATAAAAATCTGAAAATTTCTGTAAAATCACCTTCAAATATATATAAATCAAGCCCCAGTTTTAATTTTCCCCTAAAAGATAAACCATTTAAAGAATAAAATAATCTTAAATTTACCAAGGCAAGAGAAAGGAAAAGAAATTACATGGTATTTAATACCTCATATTTAATGGAGTATTTTTATCTGTTACGAATTCCATGCAGATATTCTGACATTGTAATAGTGCCATTTTAGTTACAATTTTTTTTTCTGAAAAAAATAGACATTGTAAGATGATCTATAAAATAAATTTGGAGAATTTTGAGGACTGATTTTACTGAGCTATTTCAAGCACTAGAATTTGCCCTTCCTAAGCTTTTAGAAAAAGTTTGATTTTCCATTCCCAGTACTCCTAAGAAAACTGGTGCTAGAAGCAAGGTGTTTGGTGGAGATGAGTAAAGCATTTTAAAGATTTGTTTTCATCCACTGAAAATCTGCTTCACGCTGAATGTAAAACTTTTAAGCCCTCTTTGGTCCAACAGACACAGATAAAGCTGCGGTCGGTTCTCAGACCGAACGGTGGAGTGTGGGAAATAGACATGAGACATCTCTCCCCTGATCGAGGACAAGCCAAGCACCTTTAAACACAAGTTAACATCACACTGTGTGAGAAAAGAAGTAATACTCATACACAATCATCCAAAAAGCCCAGGAGAAATTTTGTATCTTTTTAAACTAAAACTGTGGGTTTTATTTTCTCAACCTAAACCCATTAAATTTCTTTAACTAAGCTTTGCTGCATATGACAAGCTCTTCCTGAGCAGTCCCATCAGGAAAGTGCCAGAGGAACTGGAGGAGGAGGAACGTTATCAGCATCTTATCTGGACCAAAAAAAGAGACTTATTATTAAGTACCCTCAGAAGAGCCAGTGACTGCGGAGAGACCCGGGAGCAGGCTCACCTTGTGAGGTCTGTGCTTTTCGTGAACGTGGAGAATATGGATCCTCAGCCTGTCTCTTTTTTCAAAGGATCGGTCACAAAGGTGACAAGGAAATTTGCGGTCCCCCTGGTCCACGCAGCGGGTGTACTTGAGGTGTTTGTCCCGGTAGTACTTGTAGGCAAAAACTTTGCCGCAGCGCTCACACTTGAAGCTCTCCCCGGCTTCTGTACAGCAGAAGGGAAAGTGCCACCTCTCCGTTACACCACGGCAAAAGGGATTCAGATCAAATCTGCATCCTAGTCAGAGCTGGGACCCCTACGGGGAATTTTAAGTCTCTGAGAGGGCAACGACTGTAAATTGATGCTGGCAATATTATTAACAAAATATGTGCGGCGTCTCCTGAGTGTTCGCAGGGCTCCCCTTGCCTTTTAAAAGGAGGGGAACAAACGAGAGCCCACAGTCTACTAAAATTATTCGATTTAGCTACTAACTTCACCAAAACCAGAATTTCATCCTTGTATATCCATTAATAGCAAGAAAACGTGTGAAGAAATAACTCAGAGTTCCACATAAAAACTTCTCCCTGTATGCAACCATTGTGAGATACTTCTTATCAAGAATTGTCTGCAAATTTTACCCACCATTCCAAAAGGAAAAAAAAAAAACAAAAAACCACCACACCTTTACTATCGTTTTCAAATAACTATTGAACAAAATAACATATTTATTTGACTTTTTAAAAAAATTCAATTCATCTTTTACCACTGAATTTAGGAAAAAACACCAGAAAATTTTCAGGCGTTTATACATTCTTTTCTGTCTTTAGTAAAAGTAGTTTTAGATTAAGCCTTAAGATGAAATGAACAATTTAGCATCTGTCTGAATTAGACACTTCAAGATAACAGGTACAAAATTTTCCATGCCAAATTTTCATGCAAATTTGCTTCTCTCTCTTTCTGCCACAGCAGGCTGACCCATCCCTTCCCTGCTGCAGCTTTTCCCGCACTGGCACAAATCAGTTTTGTCCATACATAAGTTTTGCTTGTAAGATCATACTTTCTGTACATAACAGGTAGAACTACCCTCCCTCTCCTCTCACCCTGGCGTAAGTGCATTTGACATTTCTCTTGCAAACAAATACTGGCATTAGAGGATCGGAACGACTTCAGCCTGCCTCATTTACTGAGAGCGTTCATTATATGAAAGTCAGGTGTGCAATCCTGAGATGAAAATAGGACCAAAAGTGGAATAACCCCGAAAAGCCCATCTCCTCCCAAAACGGGACCCTGCACAACGGCGCTGCGGGGCAAGCTCAGCCCAGGACCACCAGATGTTTTACAATTGTCAGACCAAACAACACTTCAAACTCCCCGAGGAACCGCGGACTGGGAGCGGGCTGACGGCAGAAGAAAGAGGAGCCTCTTGCTCCGCGCTGCCGGCAGCCCTCGATGCAAACCACCGGATTCCCGGTGCCGAGGGGAAGCTGCTGCTTCGGGGTGCTGGATGCCGCTGGAAGGGGTGGCCGGGGATCGGCTCCCTGGAAGGATGGGCGGACAGACCCGAGGGACCGGGGCTGCGGGGCCACCCAGCACCGCCTCATCGCAGGGTCTGGAAAGCCTTTAAAGTAAAACGGCTGGACAAAGGTGGTGCTTGTGTTTCTTTACCTCCCCTCGAGTGAATCTAATCCAGGCCAGGCACACGTCCGTGGGAAAAAGGGGCAGTGTCGCTCAAGGGGTTGCTGGCAGGCTCACCTTCGGGGTGCTGCGGGGGTTTCTTCCCCTCTGCCATGCCCTTCAAGCTGATGGGGATGCCCAGAAATTGCACGTAGCAATCGCCGTACCACACCAGCAGCTCCTGGTTAGGGAAGATTTCCTTGCAGGTCTCGTAGAAGATTTGTCCTTGGCACTGGATGGCCGTCAAATTCTGCTCCTCGGGGAACCTGGCACAGTTCACCAGGGACATCCAGTTGCCAGCGGCACCCTTCCCATCGATAAAGTGGCTCAGGCCACCGCATTCAAAGATCTGGCAAGCAGAGAAAAAAGGATCAGGCTTGACCTTCCGTACACGTCCCAATGTCACCAGTCCCACCACCCACACTGGGCCGAGCCCCTCTTGCAGGCTACGGTCGAGGGGAAGCCAAAAACCTCGCCCCGGCCCCGCGTTGGGAGCGCGGGGTGAGCCCGACGGTGCCTCCGCTACCTCCCACATCAGCGAGTTGTCGTCGTAAGTCTTGATCTCGCTCGTGTTGACCACTTTGCCTTGGAAAGGGCCGAAGCGGACTCCTTTCGGGATGGGGTCCGTACAGAAGACTCCGAGCTGAGACACGTCCCCGTAGGCCACCCGCAGCACCGACAGCCCTGCGGGGGACAGGGGGCTGAGCGCGGCCGGGCGGGCGGGCGCGGAGCGGGCGCTCCGGGACACCTACCTTCGGGCAGCTGCAGCGAGTCCCGGTCGAGCAGCGGGGCGGCGGAGTCCGCAGCGCCTGCAGAAGAGGAACCCCTTCTTCAGCACGGGTCCTACCTCTCCGACAAAGGCCGCAGCCCGAATCACCCCCCGACTCTTTCCAGGTGTGGGCTCGTAACGCAAGAAAACCACCGGGAAAGTCCGAGGTGCCCCCGGCGATGCCCCTTGAAGCCTGGCTGCCTGCACCCTTTTTGGGACTGTCCCGAACCCTCCCGCACACCTGGCTGCAAGGAGCGACCTGCCGCCCAGGGTCACCCTGTGCCCCGCTCGCCGCCGTCAAATACCCCCTTACCCGAGCTGGCGGGGGACACCCGGAGCCCCGAGATGGCGTGGAGGTTCCCGGCGGGCTGGCTGCTCCGGAGTGCCCCATACAGCACGGCGTTGAGCTCCTCCTCGGTGAAGTGGTACCTGTAGCTCTGCCCCGCCGCCCCGTCTGCCCCCGGGCTGCGGGCAGCCCTGTGCGGGGGGCTCGGGTAGGGCGGAGAGAGCGACCCCGGGGCCCCCGTCCTGAGGGCCGAGCCCTCGCTGGGAGGGAAGGGGGCCGGCAGCCTGGCGTAGACGGGCAAAGGAAGGCTGGAGAAAGGGTCGGTGGGCAGAGGGGGCGGCTGGCTCAGAAAAGAGGGGACCCTGCTGAAGGTGAATGGAGGCAGAGGAGGAGAGGAGGAAACCAGGTCGCCCAGGGGTTTCAGGGGCTGGAAGAAGTCGGGAGCAGTCTCGAAGTAATGGGCGGGTGGGAGGAAAGAGGGGTAGTAGGAGGCGAGGCCGGCGGGGCTTATCCCGAGCGAGTCCCCGCCGTCTCCGGGGACCGACTCGCCGGCCAGAGACAGAGCCATGTCGGGAAGAGCCGGGCCGGGAAGAGCCGGGCCGGGAAGAAGGGGGGCAGACACCTGGGTGCTGCCGGAGCGGGGTCCCTCTGCAGGGCGGGACGGAGGTACGGGCGCTGCCCTTCGCCGTCGGGGCGAGCGGCCCGGCCCCTGCCCGCCCCCCGCGGCTATATCGGCCCGAGGAGCGGGGCGGGGAGGGTGGGCACGGGAGGCAGCGGCCGCCCTGGGGGTCACACAGCCCCGGGGGCGGGCGGGGGTGCTGCCCCGACCTGCACCGCTACCCCGGGGCGGAGCCACGGCTACTCACGGAGCGGCCCGGCCGCCCCTCCCCACGTCGGGGTAGGGGAGGGGGGTGGGTGGGTGGTCCGGCTTCCCGGACCCACCTTCCCCGCCGCCGGCTCTGCCCTCCGCCCCTCCAGGCCCTGGCCCGGCCGCAGCCTCGTGGGCTCTGCCTCTGCCCAGGGCAGGAGGCTGCAGTGCGGAACGCTGTTCCCCACGGAGCACCGGCTGCTGCCGGAGGTCAGGGTTCCGCGGGAACACGGGTCCCACACAGTGTCTTCGGGGGCTGCAGGGCTGTGGTTTAAATACGGAAAGGCAGAAAACACCGCTGAAACTCCAGTGACCTGGACATACAGGAGCAGCACAGTCACTGCAGGCTTCACAGGCACAGCTGAGGTGCTTTTACTCCAGCCTGGGGCTTCCTCTTAGGTGCTTAGCAGACACTGGGCTCTTGCTGGGGTTTCCTTGCTAACCTGACCAGATGGGACCAGAGGAAGACACCTGACCCTTGCCTCTTGCAGAGGTGCTGGGTGATCCCCCTGTCTATGGTTTCATCCCACATATTTATAGGGTTTTCTCCTGCCTTCCTTCCAGGTGGATACATGGCAAAATTGCAATGAAAAAGGGGCTTGGAAGGGGCTGGAGAATCCTGGGAGCCCAGCTGTTCACTTTGCAGAGTGTCATCCCCGGTGGTGCAGAGGGATGGAGAAATCTTCAGTCCAGGACAAAACCCCATGCAGCATGTTACTGCAGAGCTCCCTCTCCAGTAGCTCTTTCCAGCCTGGGTGACACTGCACATGCAGGCATGGAGGGAAGGGACAGGATGGGCTCTGCTGCACTGTGGAGACCTTGGGGACTTGCACCCAGGGGGCACTTTCAGAGAGAGGCAGCATAGGGCTTCCTGGGACACAGCAGAGCATGAGCCAAGTTGCACACAGACACAGCTGGAGTGGGGAACATAGCCAGGCTTAGCTCCTGGAATTTTAAATGCCATTTCAGTAGTTATAATTGTTGTGCTATAAAAATTAATTAGTATAGCTCCATGTGATCCCATGTAAAATATTTTCTCCATCCCAAAGAAGGGATGCATTAGGAAGCACTTGAAGTAGCCCCAGACAGAGAAATCTCAGCTCCAGACACAGTAACTGCCTGCACTTGACCAGAGGTGAAGCCATCCTTTCAATCCTGATTTCTTATCTGGCCTGAATTAAGCGCTCTGAAATAGAGAGTTTGAGAAAGAATCACTGGCTGCCCGGGGCAACGAGGGTGTTCAGCCCTCATTCCTTCTGGCACTGCAATTCCTACTTACTACAGTCTTTCATTTACATTCTCCCTTTATTTTTTCACTCAAGACATAAACACTTAGCAAACACGAGCACACAACCCCAGTGGAGAGAGACAGAGCTGATCCAGTCTCCCTCAGCTGCCAAGATCCCTTCCACAGCCAGTCTAACACATCTCTGCCCCAAAGTTGAGCAGAAACATTTCTATAGTCTGCGTTAAATGTATTGGACTGATTCTCCTACCTACAACCTTCTTCTCCATCCCAGCCTCTGCAAGACAACAGTATTAAATACACCAGGGAAGCGAATATGCACAAGTCTTATGGACAAAGCAAGGAATGCAGCCTTATAAAACTTGTTTGAGATAGTCCCTTAGCTTAAATGGCCTGATTTTTCAGTTGTCTTTTCAGTTTTAATTTTATTTTCTAATTTTCTCTGCTTTGTTCCACACCTCTGTTATTTGTAAAACAGAATTGATGCTATAGTGCTTTAGGAAACAGTTTCAGCCAGGCATTTCAGCACAACTTTATTGATGCATCAGTAGCATAAAAGTAGTACCAGCATTAACCTGATTTACAGGAATAAGTCTTTGAGCTCTGATTGCACAGAAAAGTTGGAGTTATATTTAGAATTTAAGTGTTGCCAGTGAATCTGAAATCTTTTGACAATGCTGTGTCCAGGTATCACAGCAAAGGAAGAGGGAGAGGGACTAGGGGAGACATGCTCACATTAGAGATTCAGGAGAAATGAAGTCAAATAAGTACAACATGAAATTTTAAAAGTCACATCATTAATTAAATTGTAGACACAACCAGAAACAAAAGGTTTCCTTTTTCTAGAAGCCTGATGACACAGAGTCCAGGGGAGGAAAAGGCCTTGAAGCACCATTGCCACTATACTGCAGATTAATCTTTAGATGCTTTAACATCCTCTAAGAGGTTAAAGGCATTTAGTGTGCATTAAACAAGTCATGACCTCGGGGAGAGACGTGGGTGAAGCAGAAGGGCAGCCTTGCAGATGCACCCCCAGCAGTCCAGTCAGTACTGTGGACAGCCCCAGCCTAGAGGGCCTCCCTTCCCTGATTTCATGTCTTATTACAAAGTAATCAGAGAAGTCTATTAGCCTCCCTTCCCTGCTGCAGGATTTTAGAGTGTATTCCTTCCTTGCATTGAGGTGGGGGATGCATAATTAAAACAAGCACCAAGGGACATCCCTGCAGGCTGCTTGCATAGCATTCAGTCACCTCTCAGTTTGGACATGAGTGAGTTCATCAATCTTACATCCACTCTGCGTCTCCCTTTCTCCAGGGTTAAAGCAGCCTGCCTCCTACACATTCCCAAACACACAAGTTACACCTGTGAGCATCCCTGTAATCCCCCAAAGACTACAGTGCCACAGCACTCCCTGATGCTCATCCTCCCACACGTGGGCTCCCTGTGCACCAGCACCTACACTGATACTCAGCTGCAGCATGGACATGGGAATCCCAGCAATGGCACCAGATGCTGTCACGGAAATAACCTGAATTGCAATTTAGATGAGGTCAGAGCAGAAACAGTTTATTGCTATGGCTATGGAAGAGGATAGGTAGCAGAAGAGCAACTGAATCTGCTGGTGGACTATTAAAAAAAGGGGAAAACAAAATTAAGGTGATTCATCTTTCCTTTTCCTGTACTAGCTGTATCTTTAGATACAGCAGCATTTTAATGGTGTTACCATTTGCTCTGTGACTTCACAAAAGTAATTAATTGCTCTCAACTCATTCCAAGTACACTGAGAATAGACAATTACCTGAAAAATATATGCACGAGAAAGAGGTGGGGAAGCCATCTAAAATTTGGATCAAACCAATTCTGTCATAGAGATGCAATCCTCTTCCCTTTGTTGGAGTAGGCCACTGAGTGAACACACAAGCAAAGGCAGGAATATCTGTTGTTCTTGTGTTTTAAAGACACTTTGCCAACAGTTTGCAGGGAGCTGAATAAACTACTCCAATCAGGATCACTGTGGGACCTTTCAGCATCCTGAGTAGTTGTAGAAAGAAGTGATAAAGTGAAGTATAGCCCGAAACTTGGATAGGAGACATTTTTCAAGCAATTAGAGAGTTTTCCCCTGTTTCCTCCTCTGTCTTTGAAGGAATATCTCCTAGGGAGAAATTCCTGGGCACATCACAGAAGCTGGAACAGCTTCACCTCCCCAGCAATTGTATGGGACTGGGGGAGTGTCTCAGTTTCCCCAGTCTTTGCTACCTTCTTAATTCTTAAATGAAGTCTAAGTGAGTGGTGGTTGAGTAGTTTAGAGCACATTCAGTAGGAACTGACATGTTCCTGCTGCTGTGTGAATGAGCTTTACCTCTGGCTGTGTGGTGGAAGAAAGGTCTGAATGCTCTCTCAGCTCCTTTCTTTGCACAGAGCCACCCTTTCATCATGGAGTGTTTCTGCCTTTAGTGCCTAATTTCAGGGGAGGTGGGGGAAACACCAACTGGATGGCACTCAAACTGTCACTTGGCCTGTCCCCTGCACCCAAACTGCTGCTGTTCTTAAAGCCAGAATCTTTTAATGATCCACAGAAGGGTTCCAGCTCCTTGGGGTTGGAGAAGTAACAGAGCATTCTTCCCACTGGAGCAGGGAGTTATCTGAGCATCCTTGGACATAGTGACCTCTTGTGCTCCTGACAATCACAGCGGCTGACTCTGGGTTTTCCTGCCCACCCTCCCTTGTGCGTAAGAACGATGGCAGCATTTGTCTAACGACAGCAGCCATGGTTTGCAGGTTCACCCAGCAGCAAAGCTGAGCACAAATGCCAGAGACACACAGACACAGGATGCATAGAGAGGACAGACATGGTCAGTCACGTGGATTGCCATGAACAAGGCGCTAACCTCAACTGCACCCACTCGTGGTACCCGTGTAAGACAAACACAGCTGTTTCCACCTCTTCTTTAACTAGTAGAGCTCTGTGTTCACTGATGAAAGCACATCATGCCCTCCCTCTCTAGGTTCACGAACACTGGTTCATGGGTGACCTTGCTCTGGGCACAGCCCGTCTGCCTGCCCAGTATCCCTGACCACAGTCCCAGCCCTCACAATGAGCTTTTCAGGTCCTTTACCTGCTGGCTGGTGCAGCTGGATGCACCAAACATGAGCACTCACACAATTGTCCCTTGAGCACTCCACCACATTCTGGTCACACTCCAGGGTACAGCTGTCAGATTTCACCCTTTCAGGCAGAATGTTCTGTTTCAGCCACCATCAGATGTTTCTATAACTGTCCTTTAAGATCCTCTACTTGATCTTATTTTTGCTTTTTTGTTTTTTTTTCTCCTGTGTGTCTCTCAAACTTCTGATCAGAGATTCAGAGATTCTGTTTTTCTTTTTCTGTCCTCCTCACACAAACTGAAAAATACAACCCACTGAAACTGGGGAATTACAGCCTCTGGACTCCAAAATGCTCCATAAACATAAACCCTGTAATGCAATCAAGTGTGGTTTTTTTCATCCCCAAGGTAAGTATACAGAACGAGAGACTGAAGAGAAGAAACAAGATATACAAGGGCTTCCTCCTGGTCCCAACATCTGGCTTAAGTCCACCATCCCGGCTGAGGCTGGAGTCATTAGCAGCAGTAACAAAGGACACTCAGACTAGAACCTGTCTGGGAAGGTTTAATGGGGTCCATCACACCACCTGAGTCTTTAACTCTTGGTGTGGTTTCTTCTTTAGCTGAGAGACATCCCAGGAACCTGTCCTGAAGTGGCAAAGAGCTCAATGCCCAGCTCTGAAGGACCACTGTTCATACAGGTTCACTCACACTAATTCCAACTTGGACCTTTCCTGACCTACATCTCCTAAAGACTTCATCAATTTGTGTTCATTCTTTCTTCTTTTAGCTTAGGAGTATGACCTCTTACTGTGGCTCTGTGACCTGTGTTAAAAGCTGGAATTCAGCTGAAGTGCCTGCAGGGATTTCAAAAAGGTGATATTACACAAGTCATATATCCTCACTACATGTACATGGCCAACAGAATCACTCAAGGCTGCTCTGAGTTCTGCTTTCTTCGGGACAAGAACAAATCCATCAGGAAGGTTTCACTGTGATCACTGTTCCAGGAGACAGGGTTTGAGTTCAGTCAAGAGGCCCACTCAGGCACTTGGCATCTCTATCCCCACATTTCACAGTCCAAGAACCAAGGCAGAGGGCTGATACCACTGGCTGCTCTCTGCCCTGGCCATAGCCTGAGCCCAACATGTTGTCCTCCTCTTACACTGGAACACACATAAAGAACTGCAAGTGGTGAGCAACAAGCTGGGGGAACAATTAATAACTGCCAGGCACCCCTGTTCTATCCCTGTGAAAAGTCCAGTCTGCAAGACTCAATGCAGAGTTTACCATGAGAAGGACCTTTAAAAGGCAGAGTCACTTTTTCTTTGGTCATGACATCAGGTTAGAAGAACTTGTCCATGTGTCTCATGTCCTTGGCTCTGTCAATAAAGCCTGATCTAGAAAGTAAAAGGCAGCACTTCTCTTTCATAAAGCCAGGTACATCAGAGGTCATCATTAGCTTATCATATTTTGATGCCAGGAGTTTTAGCTAAAACTTTTCTATCTTCTTTTCAATATTAATTAACTATAAGAATGTCTAAAGGCAAGGCTTCCATTGGAAACATTTTGTCTCTTATTACATGGATGTTTTCTCTGCTTGCTTCTGACTCCACACTGGGAAGAAACTTCCTTTCCTTGCATTAGTTTCCTCATATCACCATAATTTTGCTGAAAATAAGAGAACTGCAGGATAAGCCTTGTTTTGGTAGGAATGGCAAAAGGTTACTAGTGTTTGAAGGTCTTTAAAATAATTTTAATTTCTAAAATTTTTGATATAAGAAGTTTTTCTGCTGCATCCATTTCCCAGAGACAATATAAGATCATTCTTTACATTGTACATTCTGGAATGCTACAAGCATCCTTGTACCTTTTTTTTTTTTTTTTTAATTGACCAATCAAACTTTTTCAACTGTCGTAAATCCACCATTTGGCATAGCAAGGAGAACAAGCCTGTAACTCTTCTTATCTCCACATCTGAGGTCTGCTGACACTGCCATGAAAAATGCCCATTTCATCCTGTCTGATTAAAAAAAGTACTCAAAATGAACTGTTCTCATATTAAGCCATGTGATAAACATTTTCAGTCAATACAGCCCTGAAAAGATGAAAGGACTTGCCAGTAGTAACTAGCTGGAATTTCAACTTGTTACCAATGCCTGCTGCTTTTTTAAAACCTAGCAATCCATCTACCCTCCAGTGCTTTAGTGCTACTTCTTATACCCTTCTATGAACAAAAGAAGACACAAAAGAAACCTGTTGAAATCTCTAAAGCCATGTAAAACCCGAAGGCATTAAAATTTATTAAATGATGCAATAACAACAGAATTCTTTATTTACAATAGCATTATTTAACATCAAATAAGCAAATAGCATCAGCAAAGCAATATTAACTTGCATAAATGTATTTAAAATTTCTCTGAATATATCTACCTTTGCATAAACTGCTAACACTAGAAATACAAACATCAATGCAGGTGAACAAAGTGATGTTCAGAGTCAACTCCGTTTTGAAAATAAATCACAACCTGAAACACTGTAAGCTTTCTCCTGAAGAACCATAGTTTATATATTGCTTAATTTTACCCTTGTATAATCTTTTCATATACACACATCTCAGATGCAACTTCATGATGAACTGTACAAATAAAACCCACAAATGACATAAAGGGAAAAAAATTAAATGACAGTAAATGTTTGAAGAAATGTGTCCATCATCTCTATTGAACAACATAAAGATTAAGTGATGATGCACTTATTCCAAAATTGTACACAATTCACTATACAAATATAATACATCAGACAGCTATGTAGGAATATACAAGACTTAAAAACAGATCTAAGGCATTATGCTAGATTTTAGCATTTTGAGGTTCTTGCACATAGCTTTTACCTGTAGTAAGAAACTTAAAAGATTTTGTTTTAGTCTACAAAGAAACACCAGGGAGAAAATTCTAATTAAAATCAAAGCCACTACAGTAAATTTTCTTTTGTGCAGAGAATGCTTTTGCTCTTAGGCAGCATACTACCATACAAATACTAGAAAACTTTTAAATTCACACCAACAATTAATGGCTTAAGTTGCATTTCAAAACTGATTGTGTATCTTTGGGTTCTGCAAGTGGAGCTGTGCCACCCATTTAATCTGTTAAGCCCATATGAATTCCGCTTTTAAACAAAGATTAAAAAATGTATTGTATAAACTGCAAAAACATTGCTTTTAATTAATACAGGCCCAAAGGGATACCGGTGTGGGACAATATTTTAAGGATTGAGTACAAATTAACTCCTTGTAGCAAAACAGCTCACTTCACTTTTTAAACTCACCACATTACATGAACACTTAAACGGGTCGTACGACCATGTATATATGCTTATTTTTCACATTATGCGCCTTTCACATTTAATAATGTAAATAGAACACTGATTAATTGTTCTCTTAAAACAAAATCCAAGTACTTTCTCCGACAAATTTACTGTATACAGGATGAAAAATACTGATAATGAAGGGAATTGATTTGGCTTTTTTGTTTCTATAGTGATCAATATGATCAGAAGATTCCTTCACTCACTTTTCTCTTTCATTACTTAGAAGACGACAAAAGTCACAATGAACCCAAACGGAGCCAAAGTGATAGGTACAATCTCCTTTCTTTCAAAATGACAATGGATGATGAAGTATCATAATCACTACAGATAAGGGTTTGCAGGTCTGTTGTGAAATGGGACAAATTTAAACTGTTTTTTTCCACTGTGAAAAAGCATAATCTATCTGCAGAGGTTATGGTTAAGAACCAAAAAAGAATGGAATAGCAACAAAATTATTTTTAAACTCATTTATGCTTTGTGGTGCATGAAATTAATTCCTTCAAATTTATACATTTTGTATATAAGTAATTTTTTTTGTCAGATACATAATGCAAGTTCAAGACCAATGTTGTAGTAATAAGGCTGTGGAGGTTAGGGCTGATGGTTATTGTTTCCCATCAGCAGGTCAAAGAATGGCTCAGCTGACTAAGCATTCTGTTTGAGTTCAGCAACAGAATGGTGACAGCTGAGAAAGTGTTGCTTCTCCAAAATGGTAGCACTGTCTTCTTTAAGGACAAAGTCCTTTGTCATATTTTCCTCAGCCTTAACACAGAATAGCTGCTATTTTATTTGAATTCCCACCTGAATACCAAAACAAATTAAATGACAACAAGACAAACCTTTCAATTCCAAAAGGCAGGGCTGATGAGATATTATAAAATGCATTGCATTTTACACTTCATCAAAAAATTTGCGTTCCGGTTAGAAAGTTTGTGGATTAGTGTCCTGGTTCCGGCCAGGATAGGGTTAACTTTTGCAGAAGCCAGGAGAGGGCATGGCTAGGACCCAGAGGTTATTCTATAACACCTCACATCATTCCCGGGGTGGGGAAGGGAGTCTTTTCCCAGGAGAAGGGCTCTCTTCTGGATCAGCGCAGTGGCGGAGGGAGCATCGGGCATGTCGTGAGTTTCCATCTGTCTCTTTCTTGCACCCTCTGTCACTAGTACTGTAGCTGTAACTGTTTTCTTATCTCATTGCTGTTTCCAGTAAAGAGTTCTTATCTCAACCCATGATTTTTACCTTTTGTGCCTCCAATTCCCCTCTCCAGTCCTCCACAGGGAAAGAGGGAGGGGGAGAAAGCAGGCTCACGGTTTGAAGAGTCTCAGTGGGAGCACTAAATTAGGGAATACCATTCCTAAACAATTAGGAATCAGCAGAAAGAAAACAGGTCAAATTCATCAATTTCTTATTATTCCAAGTCCTCAGAAAGTGATGTCAGTATAGTAAAAGATAATTCAAACCACAGTGGGCAAGGAAAAAAACCAACACGCCTTAATAGTGGCCTGCTTAGTAACAGTTTTTCTAAGATTTGTTACGAAAGGATATAAACATACAAAAATCAAGAACTGGTTCCTACAGTGGCTGCATATAATATAGGTTAATTAAATGGTATTATGAGCAGAATCACAAGGCTTAGAAAATGAGAAGTCTCAAGCCTACAAATTAGATCTAATCAAGGCATTGTGATCCTTTACAAAACACTTTTCCAGGAGACACACACGGCTAAGAAGATATCTAATTTAATACTGAAGTACCTCATTTGGAATCAACTTCACAACATGTATATCTCACAAAAATTATACAAGTAAAACACTTAAGTTTTCAACTTAAATTATTGCTTGTTTACATATAAACTGGATTTTATGTACCTTACAAAACGTCTTCGTAGTCCACACCGCTTTAAAATAATCAGAAACATGATAGTGGTGAAGTCTGTAGTGATATCTGCTATAGGTATTACAGGAATTGTTAAGGGGATGGAAACCAGAAATTATCATGCTTTAAAGCAGGTATCTTTGATATTATGCACCGATTTTGCCACTACCATAATCATTACATGCATTACCATTGAAATCTGCTGTTCGGCAGCCAGTTCTGCCAGTTCTTCTGTGCAGATTGCTGGAAACACACCTAAGGAAATAACGGAGTAACCTGTTTTTTAATTCTATTAGAAAGAGTAAGATGACAGAGGTCAGGAGAGCCAGGTTAAAAAAAACCAGATTTGCTGATTGTTAGGAATTTAATTAAATGAGAATGTAACCAACTTGTATGTTCGGATTAATGACTTGCATCATAAACACTACCACAAAACCCAACCAAATCACCCCTTATAAACAGCCCTCTCACAGGGTAATTTTCATCTGTTTCACAACTTTAACCCCATTCAAAATTGGTCTGTATAGTTTTCTGCATCAGTTGATCTTCTCTGACTTGCTGTCAGTGGAACATGCTTGTTGGAGGTCTCTAAATGTACCAGACGTTGCTTCTATGCCCTCCTCCATGCCTCCTCTCCGCCCCAAAATGCAGGCCTTAGTCTAAAACACCAGTTTTCAGACAGAACTGAATCCTTTGCACCAGACTGTGTAAGCCAGGGAAAACAAAGCAAAAAAAACCCCAAGGTCTAGAACTAAACAGAAACAGAACAAGAGCATGGTTGTTTTTCCTTAAATACATACATTTAAATACATTCAATCTGACATGGTTTATGAAAATTGCCTGTCAACATTTACTTTGCAGGAGAGATCTAAGTTGCACTAAGGTGAATGCAGTGAACAGACTGAGCAATGTCTGTACGCTAGCTCCAGACTGTCAAAGAAGAGGCTGCTCTTCGGCAACGACTCCCGGCTCCCCTCGGGAAGGCAGGGCTGAGTCCTGTTGGCAGCAGGCAGCTGCCAGGGCTGGCAGCTCCACGGGGACACAACAAACAGACACAGCTCTTCAAACTGGTAAGGGTTTGGGGCTGTGAGCCCAGTCAGCTGAAGAAAGGAGCAAACCACCCTCAGGGTCAGCAATATTTCTGCAAAAGAAGAGAAATGGGGTAAAAAGAAATGAATTCTTCCTGCTGGGATAGTGATAGTGAGGATGGACAGGTCAATGAGATCTGGGATGCTGGAGTCCACTGTCAACCATGCATTACTGTTATGTTTTGCACCTGAAATTTAATTGGAATTTATAAAGCTAAACTATTATTTGTGTACACTGATACAACAGACCAGTGACTTAGTTCCTTTGATATCAGTGGTGGTTTGACTTCACTGCATCCTTAGGTCATTCCAATATGCTGCGTGTTATAATAACTCAAGATCATCCACCTCTTGTAAACTCCAGCTGAAGGCATAGCAATAGGGTTTAAAAGAAGTCTCATTCTCAGAATATGTGCAAAAATCTCTTTTAGTGCTGCATCACTGTCAAAGAAAACAACTGCTCTGGCTCACTTTCCCTTCCAAGACTCATAATGAAAAAGGGAATAAAGAAGTAAAGCCAGCTTCAGCTACGGATCCCTAGAGACATCTTTTACCTCAATACCCTTGTGATGTCTTTACACAAATATAGTACAAACTGGTTTCAGCTGAGTTGATTATCTTCTTTCTTATTCACAAAAACATCAGGATGTGGTTTTCACAGCTGTTTTAAGACTACTCCTTCCAGTGGCTGCAATCTGTGCCTTTCTGTCTTCCTCTCCTTGTAAATGGCTGCTCCCATGGGGTGCTGTGGTCAGTCAGGTCAGAGAGTCAATCCAGCCAAATCCATTTTCCTCCTCCCCTGGGCTTGCTTTTCACTCACATCCCGTGGCTCTGGCTGTGGAACAGCTCTTTGCTCACAGCTTCCTGTCACGCATGAGGAAGGCCCTGTTTGGTAGGTCGGCAGCTTCCTCACCAGTCCACGTGCACGCTGCTAGGCTGCCTTCTAGAAGCTGCCTACACCGTGCTTTGGACCTTACCACACCTTCCTCTGCACTCACACAAGGCCTAGAAATGTAGCTTTACTGACAGATAAAGTCAGTGTCAAGAATTATCCTGCAAAGCAGGAAAGCAAGGTCCTAAGTTTTGTACATGTCCTATTCCCATTTAGCTGGTGCAGCTGGAGCTCCTTGGGTGTGAGCAGCACTGAGTCCTGATCGTGGCTCCTCCTTCCTTCATCACAGCACAGAGACACCACACTCACATCCCCTCATGCCCTGACTAATATGGACAAACTAAACTTTGACTCTTCTTTCTGACATGCTGAGAGGTAGTTCAGGGACCCTGTTAGTGGTCTTTCAAGTGGAAACAAAAGTGAAAATCCAAATAAGTCCTTATTTTCAGGGTGGACATTTATGAAACAGTATCTCCAGAGAGATACTAAATAAACACTCCCACTACACCAGCGATTTGAAAAAAATTATGTAATGCAAAAGTTGCCCATTAATTACACAGACTGAACTTTCTTAAAAAAAAAAAAAAGCTTTGTAGGAGTAGTTTATGGCTCAGCTGCATGAAAAAAAGCAGCTGTTTAACCTCTATTACAGTTCAAAGTTCAGTGAAAGGTATTTATAGTGCATATAAACTGCATTTTCATTGACAGTCAGAGGAACATTAATAGAATAAATGTAAAACCACGAAGTGCAGTCTGATGTACCTTTCCAAAATAATTTGGGAGGTTTGAAGAAGTTGCTTTCCTTTGGTGAAACAAAGCTTCTCTTATGCATTGCTACTGTCCCTCTCATTATCATGGCACTGACTTCATTATTATAATTTTACACCCCAGAGATTCCCTGCCAAAAGTCATGCCACTCATTTCTTTCCATCTGCACCCTGACTTTTCTCCACTATCTATCGTACCCTTTCTGTCACATTCACTCTCTGCAACAATTATTTAAAATCTACCTCCTCCTTTGGTCTGCTTCTGTCTCAACATCCTTATTCCCTTTCTTTCCTCAGCAGTACTTGGGATTCTCTTCTCTGACAGCCAGGCTTCTCTGAGCACATGAAATTTAACTGGTTAGGGAATGCACTAAGTAGGAGACCTAGCAGCCTGCCAGTACTTAAAAAGGCCCACAAGAGAGCTGGAAAGGCACGTTTTACCACGGCATGTAGTGACAGGACAGTGGGAAATGGCTTTAAACTGAAAAAGAGTAGTTCAAGATTGGATATAAGAAGAAATTCATTACTGTGAATGTGGTGAGGCACTGGAACAGGTTGCCCAGACAAGTTGTGGATGACTCATGCCTGGAAGTATTCAGTGTTGGATGGGGCTTTGAGCAAGCTGGTCTAATGGCAGGGGGTGCCCTGTCCATGGCAGGGGGTTGGAATCTTTAAGGTTCCTTTAAGGTATCTTTAAGGTTCCTTCCAACCCAAACCAATTTATGATTCTGTAATAATGCCTTATTAACAACTGTTAATGTATATAACAACTTCTGCTGGAGCAGAATACACTGCATCTTTTTATTAATCAAAGTGACCATGAAATGGCTGCAGAAGATACTCTCTATGTACAGATCCCTCCCTCTTGGAGACAGACATTTGTATGTTTATATGAGCAAGACGAAGATGTGAGAAGAACTGGCTTCTGGGAAGTTTTAAATACATAGGAATACAAAAAACAAAACAAAAACAGGGATACAATAAAATATATATGTATGGTTACTTCTGCCTCAGAACTTTCACATTCTTCATTTTCCCTCATGTTATTAACTACTCAGACAGATAATCTCCAGTTTCCCTTATTACTCAAATTCCTCGTCTTTAACAGCGGAGAACTTAACCACGCCCCAGCCCAGGAAGAGGCGCCGCTAGATGGCACCTCCCCCGCATCACTCGGCCGCTCTCAGTCTGTCCGTCCATCGTCCGTCTGTCCCTGCTTCCCTCCCTCTCTGTGTCTACAGAGCAATCCTCCCTCACATTAATTACTGTTATCCAGGACACTTGCAACTCGGCAAGTAAAAAGGTACCGTACCCGCTCCAGCCTCAGTACATTCATAGTTCTGCTGTGCCTGTGCCCCATTTCTTACCCGTGCTGCATCTCCGTCCTGCTTTATCATATCCATTCCAGGCAGCTGGTTTGGAAAGAGATTGCCTCCCCTCATAGCAGGATCATTAACCTATTGGTAACAAGATATTAAGGAGAATGAATCAAAAAATATCTTGGGAGAAGGGCTAGGAATGCAGAAGAATCATTACAGACCATTACACTACTTTAATGTACCAACACCCACTCCAGGCACTCCTCTTGCACAGCATGTATTTGACTTATATTATTCTGTTTCACAGTCAACAACAAAGATTTCATTCCTGATACTATGACCCTTATGCATATTTTACAAAGCAGGTTCCATAAATTATGTCAGTGTTATCTGAAGAGGAAATCCCTGTTATCAAAGTTCTGAAAGCAGAAACATGTAACTACCTTCCTAACTCAATAACACATGGCTTTGCTGCTTGCAAACCACCACACACTTTTTTCAAAGCCTAATGAGATAACATGTAGGCTAAATTATACCAACTACTGACTCAGTTTTAACAATACTTTTCTATTTGCAAGCAGTGGTAGAAAGGTAACATCAAATAGGAAAATGTGCAGTGGCATGCTTTCCTAAAGGATGGTCTCCACAATTTTCTGAACACAGTCACAGGAAAGTTGAAGCTATGTGTTTCTGCACAGCCAAAAGGTCTGCAATGCTTAGTCATGTGTAATTTACCAAATTTACAGCATGGATTTCTCAGTCAAAGGATTAATCTCACCATGTAGGAACTGGCATAAAATACAAAACAGAGCCCTTCAACAGGTTCTGAAATATTATAAGAAACAGTTTTCCTTACAAGTTTAACACGGAAAGAAAGAAACCTCTTTCTAGGAAGACTTTCTTGAGTCAATTCTACTCCTTCAGATTAGATCCCATTCTCATGACACTCTCCCTCCAGACATATCTATTGGCAAGATCTTGTCTCAGCCTTCTCTTGTTGAGGAGGACTCATTACTTCAACATACAAAATCTTCTCATTTCAGGTTCTCCTGACTGTTATTTCTGTTGCTAGTCACTGATTTTGAAAAATACATTCATATGCAACCACCTAAAGACTGGTTTCCAATTCTGCCAGATATAAGGCTACAATTCAATGGGAAAGATAAAAAACTTAAAATACTTTTGCCTTCGGAATTTTGACTCCAAAGAAATTAAGTGCTGCAAGCCTCCTAGTGATGCTTTCTGCTCCTTGGAGAGATTTTTAAGCCTGAATGTGAAAATTTATATCAGAAGGGAAGAAAAACACATTATTTTATTCAGAAAGGAAGATAACAGATACCTTTGCAGCTTTATCTACAAGCAATTGATGAATCCATGTTTAAAAAGTGTTTTCTGCCACTAATCAATATTCATTAGAATGTGCAAGCACAAATACCTTTTCTGATAGTTTAGTAGACAAAGGGAGGTAAAAAGGAAAGCAGAAATAAAAAATTTGTATCCTGAATCAACAGCAGTTTTGGAACCAAAAGATGACTGCATGATTTGTCTCATGGCACTTAGGACAGGTATGGAAAAGGAAAGTGGCTCCAGGCCACAACAAAAGGAACAAAGGCATCAGTGAAGTTTCTATTAAAGAATCTCTTTGCCAGTAAGATGCAAGAATCCTGACTGACATAGTATCAGATATTAAAAAAAAAAAACCAACCCAAACTCAAAAAAAAAACCAAAAAAAACCCCCCTACTATTTTGTTCTATGAATACATTTGCTTCAGAAGACCTTAAAACACCCGACATTAACTCTTCTGACTGCAAAAAATTTCAATTAGAAAAGTATGGAGAAGGACAAAGAAATGGAAAGGTTTTTATAATTTTCTGAAGAAAGGTAAAGTGGTGTTATCCTATATGAAGTCTTACTAAAAACGAGCAAATATATTTTACAATTCCTTTGCAATTGAGCAAAATTAATACTCTCCCTAAAAAACTAAGTTATATACAAGGTGTATAACAAGTAAAGTTTCCTACCACTCCAGAGCTCCTTTAATCTGGTATGCTGAACAAAATCAAAATACCATTTCAAGATAACTCTTCTTAAATGCCATAATATTTTTGGCCTGGGGAGTACTGCCCTGTGGAGATTAATACACAACTACTCTGACTGGAATTCTAAATTGGGGTTTACATCACATAGTGAAAAGCCTCTTTTCTTGCACAGGTTTCAAACTGGTTCTCTGATAGCTCAGTAAATAGCACAGATCCATGATGCAAAATAAGTAACAAGCAAAACCATGGCAGTAGTCCACTGTGCCAACAAGAAGATGAGGACAAGGACACAGAAAGATCTCTGAATGGTGCAACACCAGGAAGCTTTACTTTCTTGATGCCTGGGAAAGCTGTTTTGGACAGGAGGAACCTGCAGACCTGGCAGCCAGCATTTCAGTATTCCTGGTAGCAGCCTCCTAGAAGAAACACTAGTAAGAGCAGCCTGAAGAGATTAAATGTAATTATAAGAGAGAAGATGATAATGAGACAAGATCTCATTCCTCAAATATATAAAAGAGTCTCTAAGTATATAATAATTACCAAGCCCATTTTGGCCACAATCTTTTTGCTTGGTGATGCTGGGAGCCCAGGTGGTAAATAAGAGCAGTTGGAGATAACACAAGTATGATCAGATGGACACCAAACTTAGTATTTCTGAGCTCTGGATGCATCTGTCTGATACAGCATAGTGCCACAACAAGAGAGGAAAGAGAGCCAACAAAACCTGTTTGGTACCAGGGGTAATATACCTGCTTCTCACCTGGTAAGTCAGTCCAGGCACAGCTGTTTATTATTAGGTAGTAAGATCTTACTTCCAAAACCATCCAATAGTAATAATGTTGAGTTTTTTTCAAAAGCTAGAACACATTTGCAGAGAGTAACAGTGAATCACTGTTAGTCTCACTGCGGTCAGAAAGAGACAAGCATGTGAAGTTCAAATAATGTATTGTGGAACTAAAAGTGACACTGAATAAGTAAACAGAAGTGTAGGTGACAGTGTAAGAAAACCCCAAAGAATGAATGAAATAGCAACAGTCAGCAGAATTACAGAAAATACAGTCATTTTGAAAACCACCAGTTACAAGAAAAAGTTTAGCAGAGTCTAGGTCAATTGCTAAATAAAGATGTCACTTAAGTAAAACACTATGCCCTGAAAGCAGGAAAAAAAGGTGTCAATTTTAGTATTCAAGTACACAATTTTAGTTACTTGTGTTTCTCAAGAAAGAAAATGCAAAGCAGTACAGCACATTCCAGAGGACTAAAAAGTACTGTCTCGCGGCCCAGAAATGTCCCCTCAGCTGTCAGCTGGCCACCTCTGACCTAGACCTAGTGTAAAACATTTGCTTGCAGATGACACAATGGTGGGTGGTAAATCAGGAGGAAAACAGGTTACTGTTACAGAATGAGCCACAGCACTTTGCTTTAACAGACACAATCTAAGAAATGCAATTTGATGGAGACAGGAGGGAGGCAACACTTCTGGGAACAAAGAATGCAGGATTCATCTACGCAGAATGTGTTGAGGAGAATTTGGGGGACCATCATAAGGTTCTCAGTGTGACACTGTCAACAGAAGAATCAAGGCAACCCATACACTGGAAGAGAATTACAAGCAGAATTTGACTCTACACAGCTTTGGTACAGTCACTGTTAAATCACTGTCTCTGGTTACTCCATTCACGTTTCTAGGAGGAGGTTACAACAACACAGTTTAAGGTAGATCCAAAAAAGGGACTGATGGGCTGAAACCCAAATGTTGAGATGGATAAAGAACCTCAGCCTATTTAGCTTACTGGAAGTTGGATAAATTCTATCTTGAAACAAGATCTTGTAGTCTAACAGGAAGGAAAAGCAGTGTGACAGCTGTGCCAGGGGAAACAGTAGCCTGCATGGAAATCTTTAAAATAAAACCAGATCTCTTTCTACAATGTGGTTTGTAAATTCAGGTTCCTAAGAAAAATTGTGTAGCACAGGTATGCTGAGAAATCAGATTGGGTCATAACCTTTAAATCCCCTTTCTTTTCTTTTTTGGTTTTACTACTGTTTTACTACAGTAAACGTGTGCAACTCTATTAGCTTGGTAACTAATAATAAATAAAGTCTGCTATAATTTGGCTTAGCAACTGGGAATATCAGAGAAGGTGACAGATTTGGGAGTATCAAAATTACTTTGGGTCACCAGTATGCAGCAGCTGTAAAAGACAAATGTGATCTGCAGCTATATCTGTCAGAGTATTCCAAGAGAAATGGGGAAGAACTAGTGTCATGCACATGGCTCTGGTGGAAATACTGATTCAAACTAGAACAGCTGCAGAAAAGCAATGGGAGTTTAAAGCCCAAGAGACTGAAAAACCATGGCTTGTTTGGCTTAGAAGAGAAACCCCACACAACCCAAAATTAAACAAAAGAAATCTACCCAAACAAACAAAAATCCCCAAAACAACAAATCAACCAACCAACCACCACGTTATTATAATCCTTCTAAAATACAGAGAAGAAAAGAGCTAATTAAGGTGAAGGACAACACTGGAAAAGTAAACACTCTGTTATCAAATTTAGGGTGGAAAAAGTCATACATTGACAAGCCATCAACATAACCAGCTTTAAACTGGAACACTGTAGTATCAGAAAAAAATTATAGCAAGAGATTTCTATAGCAGAAGATGTTACCTGAAGACACAAGAGGTACCTTCCTGTGAATATTTCTAAGAAAAGTCCATAATTTCAAGCCTGTATTTTTGAACAAGCTGAAGGTCAGCTTTGAAGCAAATATATGAGCCTGTTAATTAACAGGATTTGTTTATCAAACACTTAATAATGTACTGAGAGAGTTTAATTGCAGGTTGACAAACAGAAATGTTATTTTTTCTTATTTCAGATATCCTAAGCAGCAGTATCAAATAAGAATGTGTAAACATCCTCTCAGCAGAAAAGAACAGGTTAGTTACGTATTGATTCAGCAACCTATTTTATATGCACCACATTACAAAAAATGTGCATTTAGTGCTTGTAAAGTTGCCACATGGATAGCTCTGAAAGCTGATTGAATATTTATTGTTTGGGACTACAAACACTGTGGCAGTTGAAGCATCTCCCAAACCCTGTCCATATGGGCAGCTTTCACTCCTCTCTCTAGAAAGCAGCTGCCTGCCATCCAGCTGCTGCTGCTGGGAAAATCAGCAACTGCAACTGTGCCACAGACACTTACCTATTGAGAACAGGAGCTGCCATCAGCATGTGCTTCCCATGGAAGTCCAGGAGCTAGCTACAGTGCTCTCTACCTCACTGGTCACCTTGGCTATTCGAGTGCAGAACTAAAACCAAAGCCCTTTTATCATAAATTTTCCAAGACAGCTAGTAAGAGAAACAATGCAGTGGACCTGAAAAACTACTGGAAGTAAAAGCAAATCCTCTAGCTGTCATCTCACATCCTTAGATTCTCACCTGCTCAGGACCCATGGAGGACAACCCTGATGTAGGCACAGAGGTCGCTGAGGTCATGCTGATCTGCCCTGTCATCTGGTTCATGTTGTTCATACCACTTGTGTTGGTTGCCATGGATACACTGATGTTCATGTTATTGTTGTACATGCTGGTGCTTGCTTGCTGCCCAAAATGTGGTGGGGACTGTTGTGAAAACATGCTACAGCAAGGAATGGAAAAAGCAATGTGTCAGACTTAGAATGCTAAAGCCACTAAGAAACTTTTAAAAATATATCTTAAGCTAGAATTTGTATATCCTGTCAGTTATTCCAGCTTGAAAGGAAAAACTAGTTTTCAGCTGCATTAATGTCTAAGGAGTAGATTTTCAAAATGTAAGGTCCCATGTCTGTGTACAAAAATGCATGCCTTTGCGTGTGAAACTATGGCAGAGTACAAATCTGTTCTGCACGTGCAAGAACAGCCAATCAGCTGTCTAAAGGAGCTTTGCATGTATTTTAAAGTAATGTTGGGAGGGAGAGGAAAACACCTTTAACCTCCAGTGTTAGCACAGCGTAGGACTGTTGAGCTAAAACTGAAGACAGGCTAATAAACTTTCTTTTTTGCAAAATAGGCTATTTGCATATACGAACACCAGATTTGCACATACAATTATGGCAAGCAGGCTCACAAATATAGACATGCAGTTGTGCAGGAATTTATTTACTAGGTCTTTGCATCAGGTTTTGAAAATGTGGCACTGTAAGAAACAACATAAAGTATAAGATCATTACCATCTATGTTTCTTTAAGGACATTTCTGAACAACTTACAGGGGAGTTACTGTGGGAAACCTCATCCTAGATTTTATTCAGTCCAAAAGTTTTCTGGACAGTATCTTCCTTCCCATTATGTTGAAAGCCATATGAGAGACTTCTCTGCATTTCCTAAAATGCACTTCACTGTTTACACATCAGTCTTCTCTAGTCTTTGAGCATAATTCAACAGCCAATGAAGGAATTATTACTGACAATGTGTCTGTTTAGAGAATGTGCATTAGACCGAAATACTGGAAGGGCTGCTGTGTCTCAGTATCAGTGGCTGACTTTCCCTCCCCTGTGAAGCACTGCTCCCACAGCTGAGGAAATCTTTCAGGGTTAACACTCAATCTTGCACTTGGGTACTCTGTTAGGCTATTGCTGCGCATTCTGAGACCTGGTGCAGTGCAATGGCATTCTGGGCACAGGACCAAACCCAGAAAATCCCACCATTCTCTTTCTTCCAATTCCATGTCTTTTCAGGCCACCTCACCCCATTTTTAAGTTGTTATTTGGATGGCTGAAACAGTACACTACAGATCATTGTGAATACTCAGTGGCTTGTGTAAGCACATTTGACATGTCTCTGCTGCAGAGCTGCAGTTTAGCAAAGCCAACCATTGGAGTTATGGAGCTGCCCCCGCTGCCATTTTTGGCAGAAGCCATGACAGTGGTAGCTATGCCTCCTGCGGATGCTTCAGGAAGACTGTGAGGATGAGGCATGGACAAGGATGAGGATAAGAGATAAATCAACTGCTTTAGGGGGAACTTTACTTGGATTAACCTCATCAATAAAATACTGGTGTTTTGGGTTTCTTAAATCTTTGTCAGCTAGCAGGAAAAAGGTTTGTTGCTGTGCTAGGACAGTAAGCCTGAGAACTTCAGGATGGCAAAAGCACAGTGCTAGAGACAGCTGTGTGCACCCCAGTGCCAACTGATAAAGGCTGTACCTGACAGCTCCTCCCATCTTCCAAGGAAAAGCTCAGATCACTGCCATCTGGAAGCTCATTGCTGCCTACTAATAGTGTTCAAAACCCATTTGATTTGGACAGACTGATTATTAGAGCTACACCCACTGGGGCAGGGGCCTCAGCCAAAAAGGTGACTGCATGCGTGAGGTATTGCTACAATGCTGTCAGGGAATGACAGCTATATGCTGACCCCCAGCATGTGCAAGGACTAATGGGCTGAACCTGGTTACACTCCAGCATTTAAAGTAGGAGGTGATAATCCAGTCACTGCAATTCCAGAGCGGTAGAATGCATTGGCTCTGGTTTAGCTGATCCAGCCATGTAGAAAGCAGTGTGGGATGAAAATCATATGCAGAAGAAATGCATCCACACAAACATTACGGGCTGGAGCTCACTGAGCAGCACAGGTGCTTCTTAAGGGCACATGGTGTTTGATCAGTTGTAACAGACAAAGCACTGCATTGTGTGGATGCAGGTCTTTTAGCTATGCACCCACTTTGCCATGTGTGAAAACAGAATTTAAACCAATTCGTCAAGCCAAATTGGAAAGAAATCTCTTTTAGGATAGATAGTTAGCAACAAACAAACACACAAAAAGTTACATAAAACGAGCCCATAAATAAGTGTAGATCATAAATGACCCTATTACTCTGTGTGCTCATTTTGGTTTTCTTCTGGATTTACCTGTTACCACCCATATTCCCTTGTGCCCACCCATTCATCTCCGTAGAGGACTGATAGGCAGGATTAGCCTGAGACTGCTGAATCATGGGGCTTTGAGTGTGAGCCAGCCTTGGTGACATCAGTGGACTCTGAGGAGTAGTAGCCCCTGTGAAGCCTGGATCGGGCTGCTGACTAATACCTGAAGAAGAAAATAAGAAATTTAGCCACTGTACATTCAGAGTTAAAACAAACCAAGAGCTCATACCTGCAAATTTGATTGTAACCAGTCTTACTTTTATCATCTGGTAAGAGTAGATACCAAATTTAGAGTTGGATGGACATAATTTATTATATCAGCAGAACTTTCACATAATATATTATTTAATATAATTATAACATAACTTATACAGTAGGTATAAATAAAGAAACTGTATAACAATAACTGTATGGAGGTAACTGCCCAGAAGAAAGTGGTTTGTGGCTTTGTAAAACAAAAACAGGAAATGGTATTAAATTGGGTTAGGGGTAGGAAATTATCTAAAACTGATTTATATTACTTAAATTGAAGAGGTTTTTGTTTAGTTCACTCAAAATTCAGAGTCCATCAAGCAAATACATACACATACATGGGTTTGTGTGTGTGTACATGTATTTATCTGCATATATCTATATATAAACAAGCATACACATTGCACGTCTGCTGCTGCTGCTCAAAGAAAGAGCAGTGCTTGGAGAATAACTGGTACTAGAGCTAGGAGAGTGACTCCAAGGGGTCCAAGGGGTCGAAATTGCCATGTTTTCCACTGTTCCTAGGGAGCCAGGCAAGAGCCTGTGGAGCAGGGGCTCGGACCCAGCACTGGGAGGAACATGGGGGAATAAGGACTGACAAAATGCACTGAGAGGGAGCGGAACCAGTACCGTAGTTTGGAGGAAATGGAAACTGCTGTGCGTTTGCCTGCGGGATGCGCGGGTTGCTCATGGTTGCCGGGATGCCACCGGTGGCCACCATGCTGGGGGTCATGCTCAAGCCTTGCCCTCGCATCATCAGCGTCCGCTGCTGCACCTGCTGCTGCTGCTGCTGCATCTGCCGCTGCCGCAGGTGCTGGCTCAGGATCTCCCGCTGCCTCTGCGCCAACATCTGCGCGTTGATGGGGCCCTGGGGGAAAGCCACCACCACCCATCCATCAACAACCCTTCCAAGGCAACCCAGCCAGCAGAGGCATCTCCACTAGAGCAAACTCAAAGATTCCAGCTTTTTTCCCCCCTCATCACACAACTAACAGAAATACAAAGCAGGAGAGAATAAACTTGCTAATGCTTCTGCTGGGCAAGGCTTTCAACACTGCAAGAGTCAGTAACTGAAATAATACCAGCGTTTAAGGCTGCAGTGATCTGTATTTGCAGTGATTTGTATCTGCAAATGGAGCAGCTCATTAAAAACACACATCTTTAGGAAATGAGAAGCATGGTTAAAAATGCAGTTATACCAAATCTTTATTAAACAATTATCCATCCCATGTAAAAATGGGAATAACTCTCAGAAATGAAACAGCAAAATACTCCCTATCACACAGACTGCAATATTTGTATTGAAATTGCACTTGCCACAAAGCATTGCTATTGCATTATATTGGGCAAGAAAGCAAAAAAGGAAGTGACTTTCTTTTTTAAAAGGTATTATTTTTCTCACCTGTGTTGGCACTCCAGTTCTCAAGGACAGATTCATATTGGAGACGCTGCTGATCTGATTTATCAGTGGCTGCCGATTCTAAAGAGAAAAAAACCAAACCACCCCAACACCAAAACCCAAAAGTTTTTAGAAGGAAAGGGAAAAAAGAAGTGTTACATACAAAGTCATACAGATATACTTCTCTGACGAGTTGGTCTGTAGACCTAGTTCTACTTATCCAACAGTGACTAATTTTCCTCCTCAAATCCTACTCCCACTCACAGAATGCTGTTTCTTAAAGAGATAATACAGCATAAAAATAACAACACAGGCATTATGCTGTTTATACCAAACATGCTCCCTTCATAGCTCCTGTTCTTTTTCGCTATGGGACTGGACTGTTGAAGTTTATTCCAAATTAGATCTCATCCTGATGACTGAAGGCAGAAATTATCTTTCCTCCTTAAATACTATAAGCACTGATATCTGATAGTACTACAAACCTATGTATTTAAAAACAAAACAGGAAACAAGAACTTAATTCTCAGAAGCAGACTAAGGCCAAGGGAAAAAAAAGGATGTAGGATATAGGCAACAGGCAGCAATAAAAGCAGTGAAGAGTCAAGATACAGCAAATAGAAAAAGACGTATATAACAAAAAGCACCAATGTAACCTTGCTCAGAGACTTAGTGAGATCTAGGCTTAAATACTGGTCATTGGCGTATTGTATTACACTAAGAATAATGTGAAGATACCAAAAAAGACAAAAAAGAGAACGTGCAAGGCACTATCTTGTCAAGACTTATTGTGGCTCCTGTTAAATTTTAGCTTAAAAGCGGAATGAAGCGAGACCCGGTCCATTTGGAGCAAGCTGACCGCACGTGCCGCCTAGGAGAGAGAGCTGGGCACGGAAGGGGCCGTACCTGCTGCGCCTGGAGGCGGTGCTGCAGCTGGAGGCGCAGCTGGTTGGGCTGGTTCTGCACCATGCCGGCGGGCCGCAGGCCGGGCCGGGGCTGCATGCGCAGGGCGGTGTATCCCGGGCGCTGCCCCATGGCGTGGAAGCTGGGGTCCTGCATGGGCGCGTAGCTGCCCTGTGCCATCTGTGCCTGCGCCGCGTACTGCTGCGAGAACACCGGAGCCTTCTGCTCCAGCAGCATGCTGGACTCCTGGCTCGGGAAGGTCTCGGGGTCGACAGCTTGGCTCTGCAGAAAGACACCAGCAATAGGAACAGTTGGTGGGACACGGCTTTCCAGAGGATTATACGGGACTAATACAGACAGCCTGCAAAAACAACCTTCTAGAATGGGAATGTTTTGAAACAGAGAATTACATTATCTTTCTTTACCTCAGTATAAAACTTAAAAATAAGCAGAATTGTATGAAAATATATTCAAGGAGACAAATTCCTCCTCTCTCTCTTTTCCTTTGTTTTGTAGGGTTTTTCTTTAAATAAAACTCCATAATCTTTCTTGTGTTCTTTACACAGACATTGCATTACTCTTCTAATGAATAAAAATCTGAAACGACAAATGCTAGATCAAAATCTGTAAATGAAGTGATGCTGCCATATTTTTGCCATTGAATCTGAGATAAATTCAAAGGTATTATACAAATGAATAACTAGATTTTTATCAGTGTCTTTAAACAAAATAATGACTTCAAATAAAGATGCCTGAAACTATTACAGAAGCTAATGTGAACAGAGTGCCTAATTCTTTCAGAGCACTTTTGCACTAACTGATTATCCATTAGCATAAATAAACTAACGCAATTCGGAATTCCATTCTACATACTCCCCTAATATTTGCTCCAGCCAGAATAATTTGATAGCTTATTCCACACTGACCTTGAAAATGAAGTTAATCTAAATTTCAGTGCCCTCATGAAAGGAAGTCTTTAAACTGCTGTAAAATGTTTGAAGGCTATTTTAAAAAACATGTTTTAAAATGAAGCAGTCCTCTTATCTGCAAGATCCTTTAAGTGTTTCCACTGAATTATTAATTAAATAGAAACATATTTACTGCTTAGCTTGAAATAAACCATTATTCATATTTTTTGGTGGTGGCATTCCAAAACCTATATAATATTGCATGAAAGTTTCATAGAGCAAAATTGAAGTTCACCAATAAATTGTATCTCCAGCTCTACACCTCACTGACTTCTGTGTTGTACCAAATAGGCTTGGAGATAGCTTTCTCATGTTCAAAGCAGAATTTCATTGGTCCTATTTCATATCTAAAATACAGAGCTAGTTCACAGCTATGCTCAGGGTGCTGATGAGTGCTGGGGAATGAAATGGGTATTGCAGGATCCTCTTAGAATATTAAGTCATTGTACAGACATACACTGATTTTGGAAATAAAATTCTAATGCCAGAAATGTCAGGAACTAACTTTTACTCAAAATACTTTCATTTTTACCACTTTTTTTCTTTGCAGCATGTAAGACTGAAACAGGCAAGAACCACGTGGAAGTCAACAAAAATGACTGTGGGGAAAAATGGATGAAAAAGTACAGAACAAAGTGTAGAAAGCATGCTCAAAATTCAGAAAAAAAATTACAGTTTAAGTGCTTGGAATGGAATCAGCTGCCTCAGATAAATCTCATCCCTTAACACAGAGTAATCAACTAAGGAAAAAACCATAGGTGAATTTACACACCTCAGGTTTGCTAATCCAAAAGTTTGTTGTCCCCATCACACCAAACTCTGGATCCTGCTCTTCAGCTCCTAGGTCTTCATGCTCTTATTTTCCTTTTCCCGATATTCTGTTGCTGGCCATGATCTTACCTTTTGTCCCCTACAGCTGTTTCTCTGACCACCATTTTTTTGTTTTGGTCAGTTTGGTTGCGTAAAGCAGGTCAGAAGGAGGAGATCTAGGTGAGGGTGGCAGGGGAGAGGAAGGAAGACTAAGCCAGGGTCTGAGGGAAAGTTTTCAGGTGACACTGAGCCATTAAATGGACTTCCACTATCCTATCTTGCAAGAAATGTTTTCAACTTTTTCAACTCCACCTTGACAGCGTATTTTATAAAAACAATATATAATACACGCAAAATACCATGTCCAGTATACCTGGCTCACTAGTTCTGGTATTCCTAGGGCCCTGTCGATTTCTTCTAAACCATCAAAATTCCTTAATGCCATGTAAAGCTGATCCAGGAGAGCACCCTCATCACTTGGTGACTCTGATGAAGGATGATTACACAAGAGATCATCTGGTGAGCTGCCAAACGGCTGCCTGTGAAAACATGAACACAGGGATGGTAAACAGCTGCTGGAAAACATGAAATAATATCAGAGGATTAGTACTCAAACTGAACTAACAAGTAGAGACAGAAATTATTTTAATTGCTGCCAATTTTGGTTAGAAAGTTATCCTGGGTGGAAGTTATGCTACCCCAAGAAGTAACTAAATGACTAATGCCTGTCAAGAATCACAAGCGTGGTGATTCTGACAAGCAGGAAAGCCCAATAAATGTAGCCCAAGTGCTGACTGCATATTACAGGGTCAACAGAGAAACTGAGAAGTCAGTATAGAATACAGCCACTAAAGACAGAAGGAGAAATAATTTCTAAAATTTTTAAAACTAGTTGTAACTTTGAATGTCTCATGTCAGATCAAGTGTACTACCACAAGTAGTACTCATTTCCATACTCTCCCCTTAGTTGGTTTTCTGTCAGGCTAAACAAGTCACAGATGGGTCCATGGATTGTCTGAGCTCTCAAAAATGGAACATCTGGAAGAGCTGGGCAGAAGCACGAGGGAGCAGGGAGAAAAGGACATTCCCCTTTTTGCTTGCAGCAAAACACTGCATCAGCTTACCCCAAATGCACACTTGGGTATTAGTTTATACACTTGGTTATGTGCCTTGGAAGGGCATCAGCAAGAACTTGGGTACTGTCAGGCAGCATGTGATGACTCTATAAATCCTGCTTACCTCACCCCTGAATTTGTATGCGAAGCACACTTGCAGCTACAAAGGCAGAATAAAGGTTTGCTATAAACCCAAAGGACAAAACTTCCCGAGAAACAAACTAAATCTGAAATAACACCTTATCTGCAGCTAAATGACACGGTTTTGTTCTGCAGTTCACACACCTGCCCTGCTTCACGCACGCTACCACAAAACTGCAACAGAAAATAAAAAGAGCAGAGCATTCTGCAGGCAAGGGCAGCTACAAAATGCACATCATGGAAGAATCCCATCCCAGATAATTACTCAGTGACAACAAAAGCTGTCACCCATGGAGGGAGAAAAAGCACTATATGTGAACCCTTTTTACATGTCTGTTTAGAAAAAACAAAGAAACATGTTTGTGTATTTAGTTTCCATAATGAGATATATGGTTGCCATGGAAGTCTAATCTCTTATGTCAAAGCTGAGCAGGAGAGCTGCATCGTCAGGCTGCACACTGAATGAACTCAAGGGATGGCAGGCAGGAAAACGAATAAAAATACATTCTTTTTAATTGGATCCCAGACAGTAAAAAAAAAAAAAAAAAAAAAGGAAGGGTATATGACGCACCTTTAAAACATTGCAAAGTATTAATCAAACTCAGAGAAATTTTTCTAACTCCACAGATGAAATTATAAATCCGCAAAAAGGAAAGAGCAAAAAAAATCCTTTGATTCAAATTGCTTACAAACTCTTAAGATAACTTCTAAGAAGGGATCTGTTATATGGAAAAACAGTTGATGAGGCTAGCAAAAAACCCTCTCTGAAATTGCAAGTGAGTGTGAAGACACATGAAAAAGAAAACAAAAACATTTGTCAAATTCTGTATATTAAAAAATGACAATTACTTACAATTTCTCAATTTCTTTTGTATACCCCAATGAAAATGTTAGTTTTTAATTTAAGAATTATTTTTACTCATTTAATACATAGCAACCATCAGATTATAAAAATAGCCACCTTGGGGATTAATAAAGCAAGAAATGGTAGCAGCAACCAATTAATCGTCTCTGGCTGGGGTGTAAATGATCAAAATATTGGTACTTTCAGATGCAATGCAATGGGAATTTTTTTCACTATCTTCAGCTATAAGGAAATTAACTATGTGGAAATAAGGAAATTATTCAGCTGTAAGGAAATTGTGACGAATGCAAAGGTAAAAAAATGGAAGAATTAACTGCCTGGCTTGCTGACCAGACATGACCCTGTATTTTCTTTTAAGGTGTAGTTTTTAAAGTGAATAATTCCATTATACAAACACTGCATTTTGCATATGGATATGCTAACTGAGGGAAACACCAGGAAACATCTCAAAAAGCATGGAATATAACAAAGAAAATGCCACATATATATTTATTGGTAATATTTTTGGGCATCCTAATGAAAACTAAGAGAATGTAGTCAGAATATAAACTTTTTTCCAAACATACTTTTTTTCCAAATGTATCCACCTAATTTTCTTTTCAGTAATCCCCCGATTTACTACTTACACAACTGAAAATATTTCAATGTTTTGTACTTGCTTGTCCATTTTGCATTCCTTAGACATTCCATATACACACAGTCTCTCTAAAGTAAGCTGCAGACCTTTTGGAGAAGACATGGCTCTTTTTTAAGAAGTGTAAGCTGCTTTTAACAGTTGTGCCATCACTTAAAAGTCTTGATGATGAATGAAGTTATTAAAACATTACATGTGAGTTAATGAGTTGTGACCAAACTGCAGTTCTGATTACCTGAGGAGGAGCTAACTTCAGGGAAGAGGCAGCCTTCCTTTCACTTCATCTTTCCTTCCTTGTCTTTTACAGAATTTAGGTCAATTAAAAGAACCCAAACAAAACATAATTAACCATGTCCTACATCACTTAAAATGCTACCCTGCTGCAGGAAGGGACAGATATTATGAATACACAGTCATGGCTAGTACTACTGGCACTCTTCCACATTTAGTGTTAAGTGTAATTGCTAACAACAAGAACTGCAAAATCAGACAAAATCATGCCCACGTTAATGCTCCAGAGGTGAGAAATGGTGCAACTATACCTCAAGTGCTGGCAGCATTCACTGTGATACAGAAGTTTCAATTCATTCAACACATTACACGGCAAAGAGAGCATTTATAAATATTACTGGAACACACATACATTTCATGAGCACAAAATAATGCAGAAACTAAATTGATGTACACTTGGTGAACATTCTATTCACAACTTTGTTTCCATGAAGTGTGTAAATTATAGGCCTGCAAAATCTCTCTGTGTTCTGATGTGACACCAAGACTCACCTGTTCTGATTACCAAAAGTTGCTTGTTCTATAGGCAAGATGCTGTCTGGCCACGGTGCAGTCTGATTTGGAGGTGCCTGCTGTTGGCTATACTGAGGTCCTCCTATGTTCATTTCCAATTCAGATGGCCCTAATCAAGAAAAAATAACCATATGACTTTTCTGAAGAGAAGCTACTTGCTTGTTAATTCTTTCAATTGAGTTACTTATGTTATGGTAAAAGCAAACTAAAGCATCAAGACTTCAGCAATATTACACTTAAAAGCAGTATTATTCCTTTGTTGAAATTTGCTTTTAAATTTTGAGAAAATATGAGTATTCTGAAAGTGGCTCAAAATTATAAAATAGCAGATACAACACCATAGATGCAAAAATGAATAAGACAAGCATAAGAAAAAGACTGTACATAGAGTCAGTATTATAATGCACTTGCTTTAAAAGTGACCAGGAACAATTATCATTCCACAGCGTTTGGTCTAAAAAAACTCCACAGTCTTTAGTGAACCAAAGCAACTTCATGTCCTCTTTCTCTGGCCACACAACCATGGAGCTACAGAGTAGCAGGAACTGTACATTTCAAAACGTGTTAAAATTAAGCATTTTAGACACCTTCTTTCCATGATCCACAGGAAAATTTCATGGTGAAATATGGTTCTTATTGAATCTATAAACAAACCGAGGATTTCTTACTTCTTTTCCTCCTGCTTCCATGTTTAACAATCCAGCACGTGCCAAAAGGAGCAGCTCCACGTGTGACTTACCCATATTCATGACCTGAGATGGAAGCATCTGCCTTGGGCCAGGCTGGCTGCTGGGTCTCAAGGGGATGCTGGCCGTGGGGTTGCGGATCATGCCTGCCTGCACCGGCCGGTTCATGGCGCCAGCCGTGGGCGCGCAGGTCACCCTCACCGCGGGGGCCTGGCTGCCCCAGTCTCCAGATGCCATGGCAGGCCGAGGGGCATTGCCACCAATCATTCCTGCACAAAAGCCAAACACACTCAGGTACCAGCACATGATCAGAACAGCTTTAACACCACTGCTGCCTGAGGAGCTGCATTTTCAGCAATACCAACGCAGTAGTTTCACTCAAAGCACACTGTACCACCACAGCTGCCCATCCAGATGTGCAAAACTGCAGAACAATGCCTTACACTGCTTAGCTGAGGGACTGGAGACTGTGATACATCTTACAAGAGGAAGACCCTTTTATCATTTCCGAAACGCTGCTGGGGAAAGTGTTCCCACATGTGGCCTGCGACAGGTGCTGAGGGTGTGTGGATAGCCTTAACTTCCTTCCTCAGGAAATGAATCACTGATGTGTGTCAGTGCTTTACTTTCCAAGTGCTAAGTGAGGATGAGGACTAACAATGTGTTAACACTAAACGCACAAATTAGAAGTATTGTGTATCAACTTGTGTTCTGCAAACATCTTTTGGTGACTTCTTTCACTTGGAACCCAGAGCTTTCAGAGCCTCGAGGCTCACCCAGATAATCTCAGATGAATGCACAGTGCAGGGAAATTACTCACGGGAACTTTCCGATAGATGCTGAAGTTCATTACCGTTATTATAGGGGAAGTCCTCCCACATCTACTGTAAACAACTGATACGTCTTATTTACACTTGGAATATATAGAATACTACACTCTGACAGTAGCCAAAAAGCCTCAAGCAAAACCCAACACAAAAACTCCCAAGCCCCAAAGATGGCAGTCACAGTATTTATACATTATATATACAGTATATATACATTTCAATTTTATATCAGTCAAGAGAGTAGATAAAACACTGGTTTCAGGCTGGACTAGTGGTTCAGATTGGTTTTTTCAGTTGCATTATGCAAAATCCCTAAATGAATACTAAAAGCCACACAAACAATTATTACTTATCAGTTCAAATATTTGGTGACATAAAACCAGAGAAAAACCCTCTGAAGAGGGTCTTTGTTTCAGCTGCTGTACAAAATTTGCTTTAGTGTTACATCCTGAGGTTCAGTCCATTTGTGTTCATATTCTATCAGATGAAAGATGTGCTGTGCTTGAGCAAGGCAGGAACACAATAATATTCTCTAACTTGTATATATAAGAAGAATAAAATCTTCTAACATGTATACAGAACATGAAAGTAAGATGACACTTGAAAGAATGCAAGTTGATCTCTAAACTGTCTAAATAAAATATTTCAGCCTGTAGCTGCATGTCTCTTTTAATACTGATGCCAACTAAATACACAAATTTGACACCAAATAGCCAGCTGAGAGGATTTCCAATGCCCATTTATTTACTCAGAACTCTTACAGGGTTGTTGCACACTTGCACAATCTCAGATTATGCACTAGTTGAAATAAATCCATCAGCCAGACTTTTCTTGTCAAACAGGCTATATGTTTGCCCCTTATTAGGTGAACATGTTGTTAATTGCAACATCTGATGGTTCCTAAAAAGGAGCTAAGACTACTAAGTAAAGAATAATTGAGGGCAAAGCCAACATCATAAGGGCAACACTATTGCCCATGATTTTGTTTTGAAAGACCCATCTCTATAGGTAGGTAAAAAGCAGTGCATAAAAGGCAGGACTAAAAATATGCAGACACAGAAATTCAGAATAAATATGCCAATACATAACATCCCACAAAACAGACTTCATGGAGAGTAATCATCTGCAGCATCAACCCCAATGTTAAGCTGCACATGCTATAGCTCGTTACTCAAGTATATTTGAAAAAAAACCCAGGAAAATTGTCTTACCTGCGCTGCTGTTGCCTAAAGTTCCTTGACTTCCTATCATCCCTTCATTCCTGCCCATCAGTCCCGGCTGAGGTATCACTGAGTAGGGGCTACTCGTTCTTATGGGTGGGAAAGTTCCTGCACCTGTTGGGTTCTGCAGTGTTATGTCAAGTGGTAAATTCTGGTTTGGTAACAACCTGCCCAGTTGGCCTGCTCGTGGGTTATTAAAAGCTAGACAGGAGGAGCAAAGAAAAAAAGCAAAGTTAAAAGAATGGAAACTTCACTAGGTTAAAAAAAAAAAAAAAAAAAAAGAAAAAAAAGAAAAGAACCTAGACACAATTAAAGCTCTTGGGCTCAGCTATTTAATGTTGCATAATTTACTCACTCCATATCTGAGATACATCTCTTCTTGACATTTAAATATAAATTTCAAAATGGAACATTCTGATACTGAACACAAACCAGATATGACGTATATATACAAAAACTTTAAATTATGCAATTTAACTGACAGAAGAGCCACTACAGCAAAATATACCACTATGTAATGTGCATACTTAATACTGTCAATTAATCTTATACCTAGTAGGACTGTAATTGCATGCAGATGCCATCCTGAGGCAGATTGTTAGGAATTATTTCAGTTTGGAGAGTTTTCTAGCACAAGCTGTGCCCCTGAAGAAGTTTTCAAAATTAAGGACAGACTGACTCTATATTGGATCCCACAGCCCCATTTCACCATGTACCTCTTAATTTTTCGGCTTGTACATTTTTTGTCATTAATAAAAAGAAATCCTTCTGTGATTCAGCAACAACAAAAAGCCAGCCCAGAATCTGAGCTGTGCCACCTTAATATTCTGGTAAAAAAAGTACCATATTCTTGATGGTTGTTGCCATCTTTATGTAACTACTTTCCTCTGGGTTGTGCTTTTAAAATCAGCCTCTGCAAATAAAATGGCAGACTGCCTCAGCAAAGTGAGTTTCAGACTGTGACTGGCAAGCATCTGGCTCAGCTGGTCTTTGGGCAATGTTCCAATGCATGAAAGCATCCTCTGTGTGCTCAACTAGCTCTCAAACATGAATCAAACACTGACCTTGTAGCTTTGATTCCAGTTCCAATCATACCCATGAAATACATGCAAGTAAATTAAACATTTTTGTGAAAATACTATTTGCAATACTTTTGATAGCTTCTTCTAGGAGAAGCACTTCTGCATTTTTGTGTTCATCACATTACTGAGAAGTTAAATTAATACTTTCTTATTTTAGATCAAAGTAGTGCTACTTTTGAATCTGAAAACTTAGATGAGGTTTAGCAAGTTTGCTAAAATGCACTGAAATATCTCACAACAGAGTTCTCTGACTTTTATTTTGTAAAACCAGACTAGAGGAACTCATTGTATTTTTTTTTAATGTAAGTCCTCTTGCCAGGTGTATTTGCTTGTATGTGTGTACAGAAAATATATCACATTACATACACCTAACTCCTAACCATGAGATTTAAGTTTTGTCTTGTCTGCCTGTTCAACTAAGCAAACAAAACTTACTTATGAAGCAAAAATTACTTTCTCAAGATTAGGGGTATCACAAAGTCTAAGGACTGAAGCAAAATTAAACTTCAGTGACAGTTTCAGAACAGTTTGCTCCAGAAGTTTGACACATCACATAGATAAATGAGTTATTTTATGTGCAGCTTTGCCAGCATCAACTAATATAACAAAAAGGAATTCTAGAAATGTGGCACAAAATAACAACACAGTTGATGAGCTGTGGTGGTGCTTAGATCACATCACCTCCTGCTAATTCTACTCTTTGTCAGGATGGGACTGAAGGAGGCTCCCTATCCCCCATGTAACAGACCCTAGCAATTTGGCAGATCTAGCAGCCTTTCTATTTTTCAACAGGCAAAAATATTTGTCTGTTGAAAATAAATGTAATTCACTAAAACCTGTAAAATTAAAGTTTGTTATTTCGTCAGAAAAAAAAAACCAACTATAAAAAACCCCAAATCTCTTCTGGAGTTGTATATGATTTGACATTCATTCTACATTTTTTATGGTGAGCATATGAGAGGCCTCTCACTTTTTCTGTGGACCTGTTTTCTGTATGCTCTTCTACTGAACCCAAGGCACAAGTTCCTAGGGGAATCAGGAAGAGACACAAGACTGAGCTGGGGGAAAATATTTTAGGTTTTAATTTAGATGGGAAACAGGATGCTGCTTTTGCAGAACTGCTGCTAACCATGAAGCCACTCTCATTTACAGTCATACAGTTACTGTACTGCCAGTAGCTTTAAAAGCACATTTAAAGCTAGGCTACCCCTAGAAAGCCAAAAGGCTGCAAGGAACAAACAGACCTTATTTCAGGAAGAATATGCTGAAGACTTCACAGAGATTCCCTTCTGACTTTGGAGGTGTTGCTGTTAGTACCTCTATACTCACAAAAGCAAGTACATTAAACCCAAGCATCCTCCTCTGAGCTACACAGATAACAAGTGATAACTTAAGAATCTGAAGTGGCCTTAATATGAATTTACACACTAATATTCATTGATAGAATATTAGTATTTATGTAAACACTTTTAAGTAATTTGAGTGAATTTGAAAGTGGCTCAGTGTTAGTTTAACATTATCAGAATGGCTAAAAATATTATCTAAACCCCATGTTCTACAAGAAAAAAACCTAGAGCACATCTAAGGAAGTAAATAGATGCAGCCATCCTAGCCAACAGGAGCAAAAAATGAAGCAGTGGTTTTTCATGCTATTTTATTCAACATTAGTACTTGATAAGACTCCTGTCTTGCTTGCTTTCCAGTATATTATGATGGCAAACCAATGTTTCAATGCTGATTTGTAAGCTGATTAATAAGGTTAAGGAAAGCCGTCAGCTGGAAGTGACTCAACTAAAAGCCACAATCTCAAATTAAAGTTGGGCATTCTTAATCTTCTGTCCTTCTATTAATCTTGTGGTTTTAGAAGAAGACTCTCCTTCATGCTTAGAAAAGCTTCGCTGCAAGAGCTGCCAGGAAAGAAGGACCTGCATGGCAAAAAGATGCACGCGCTCTCCGTGCCAAAGCCCTGCCAACAGCAGCGTCACCTGTCACCCCAGGAGGGGATGTTTGATTTGAGGGTACCCCTAAGAAGCTCTCCGGGGATGCAGACTGCCAGGGTGTGCGAGCTAGACACAGCTCCCGTGTGCCTGCAGCTGGGATGACCGCAGATGGCGCTCTGCCACCACACAACACCCGCCCAGGACCGGGAGCTGCCCGGTCCCTCCCTGGCTGAACCTGACCGGGGCACCACGACCCCGCACCGGGGGTTTCTGAGCCCGGGGTACGCGTGCGGAGGGCGGGGGGCACTCACTGCTCTGTGAAATCCTCATTGCTGGTTTCTGGGTGGCCACTGCTGCTCCGGGGCTGCTGTCACTGGTGAGCTGCATGAGGTCATTGATGATGGCTTGCTTGTCGACCGAGCCCGCTGGCACGCCTGGGCGGCTGTCTGGGAAAAGCTGTGGTAACTGGCTGTTCTGCAGGTCATCCAGAATCTCTTCCAAGTTATCCAGCTCACTGCCCGGCTGCAACAAAGAACACACAAACCCCAGTACAGGTCGCTGCCCGCCGGCTGTTGGCCAAGCTGGGCAGCCCCCGGTGTCACACCCGCAGTGGCCTCGGATGTTCTGGCAACAGGCCTGATGTGGGGGAAGCTCACAAACCTGTTGGAAGGGGACTGGGAAGGCTTCCCAGGGCTGGTCTGCCCTGCTTTTGGGGAGCCCAGAGTGGCACTGGCACCCTTCAAAAGCCCCTCATGGGAACATATGATTCCATACCCTGTGCACTCTGAGATCAGTGCGGACAGCAGGGCTAACAGGAGAGCCAGGAGCGCTGCAGACAGGGGTTTATGTAGGTATAACTGCTATTTCTTGCAGCACAGTTGTATTTCTGATCTCTTTATGACTTGATTAAAAGCATACAATCAGAAAGTTACTTTATGGCTATACCACATGCCTTTTCTTTGATATATTCAAAACCTGAACACTGAATAACTCTACATAGGTTATCCGGCAAGATACATAGGATTGGGAATTTATTATACTCCTAACTTCACAAATCATTGAAAATAACTTCTCTGGAGCATGACAAGAGAAATCTACATCTACATATGAATTTACATTTAAATTCAGCAGAAAATTAATGAAACAAAGGTGGGAGAAAAATCAAGTTCACCTTACACTAACATGATTATTGACCTTCTTGTTTTTCTTATATATACTGATTTTCACTGGCCTTCTCTTTTGTCAGCTTCTCTGTCTAAAACCTCTCAGAATTAAAATAATTTTCTGACTGAAATGTGGAAATCATTGCAACTATATTCTCCAATCCTAAACTCTTGATAAAGGTAAAACTTGGGTAATAATCAAGAGCAGGGTGTCTGGTTTCAGTTTACTACCATCTTGAGCAGTAAATATATCATAACAGTATTTATAACAAATATCTACTCAAAATCAGTGTCTTCATTAGGAAATGTGCAATGACAGAGGAGAGGCAGAATGAGCAGCCACCCATGAAGGATGGGGAACTGAGAAATAATACCACAAACATGCAGAACTGAAATACAATTCTTTCACAGGATACTGTAGAAATACCTGACATGGCTTTAAAATGCCTACTGAGGTTCTCACAGGCTAGCTAGGAAGCACTGCACATTAGTCTGTACAGAACTCCTGCCACCACATCTAGCCTGCTCCTGGGAAGTCCAGCAGTTTTATACAAAGGTAGCTAAAATGCCCCAAGGTTACACTGCTAAGTGCTTTTCTTGGGTGACTGACTGCAAATAATCATGGTGCTATTTTTTATTATTTCCACATTATGTCCTAGTCATATAAATTGTAGTATATGATGCAAAAGAGGAGGGAATTCACTCCATTAAAAGGCAGCACATGGGTGATCTAGAGGCTGGTGTTATTGGCAAAATGGTAGGAAATCAGAGAATCAGAGGACTGGAAGAAATTTAAAGCCTCCAGGCAAAATCAGTGTATGCCATTCCCTATGGAAGTTCATACAGTTGCTTGTTAAAGATATCCAGAGACAGAAAATCCACAGCTTCCCTGGAGAATTGGTTTCAGCACTCTGCCATCCTTGCTACTCTTGTACTTCTTTTATCAGTCTCAACACAAAATCTCTCACACAGATATTCAGACCCTTCCTTCCAATCACATTTTGAATCTGGAGAACATACTGTGCTACCCCCTTTCTTTTTCTAACTTTTTCTGTATTTGAAAACACGTGCCCTTTTGTGTTTTAAGCTGAAATGAACACACAATCTCAACTTGTGAATTTTCTTCAGCAAATAACCTGTTTTCTAGGCCTCCCATTACTCTTGTTGCTCTTATTGGTTGCTTTCAGTTGAGTCACAAGTTTTGCTGAAGCCATGTTCAAGACAGGACTTAAAATGAAGCCTTATAGCTGCTGGGTAAAGCAGAAAATTTCCTCTACACATAGTATGCTTTGATGGCATATTCCAGAAAAGCATGTGATTCTTTTAATTACATGACATTTACTGACTCTCACTCATCTTGTCATCACTAAGATCCCTAGAACAGCTCGGAAAAACTCCTATTTAGTCACTTCTCCCCTCATATTAAAAAAAAAAAAATCTGAGACATTATTCTTGAGTAATGATAATAAATAGCATTTATTCACCCTGAATGTTCTAGTATTTTGTCTCTGTATCTCTTCATTGCAGCTGAATCTGAACTGTGTCCTCCAGGGTCTTTGCAGACATTCAAGTGCCACACCCAGCTTTACCAAGCTCTATTGTCACATCAGGTCATTCAGGTTAACTTAAAACACTGAGCAGCTCTAGATGCTGCACGAGTCCTGCAGCATCTCCATTTTGACAGTGAATCCTTCAATAACCACTGTGTGTGGAGGGATTTCCAAACAGCTTCCTCATCTTGACCATGCACCTCTCCCCCACCATAAGGAAAAGGGCCTTACTCAAATCTAAACACATTGACATGCTATTTCTATTATGCCAACAATTCTGCTACCCTCCTGCTGAAGGGAAACAGGTTGGCTGGTCCAAGATTACCTGCTCTTGACAAATCCCTCTGATGACTCACTGCTTTCCAGGCAATTACAAGCAGCTGGGTGGACCCAACACATCAGTAGAAAAGGCTGAGCCAGGAGGAATCAAAAGTGTTTATATGAAGGCTAAATCACTGCAGGGACAGGTGATAAGCAGATTCAAAAAGGTGCTCCAAGAGACAGCCATGAGTGATGTTTATAGGAGCTGCAGTTTGAGCAATGGGAGATCTGCTACAAGAAGACCACAAGAGCCAGGAGAAGAGACTGATATAGAGCATCATAAATTATAGAAGGATGATTCAGTACTCTTTGGGGAATTAAGACATATGGCCTTCATTACATGGATCTGAGACAACAGCAAAGGGAAGTTTTATATGTTGCAGGGGGGTTTTTTAGTTGGTTTTATGTGGGATTTTGTGTCATCTTTTGTTTTAGCATTCTGGCTACTGCAATTCTTTGTTCAAACACTAGAGATATATATATATATAAAAACAACCTCAAAACCAAACCCAAAAAAAACCACCAATGAAGAACATATTGATCCAAATGTGTCAGAAAACTGCACTCCCTAAGATGTTTCTAATTCCTCTCAGAAGTGGCAAAGAAAGGGCAAATACAACAGATGTATTACAACAACCCAAATACATAACCTTCTCCTTTTTTTTGCTTAATAATCAATATTAAATACTTGAACTTTATATTTTTATCAGGGTTCTCAACTGCTACAAAAGCTCCAAGAGATTTGGAATTAACACCAACCTATGATGTTAGCCTAAGTCTTTCCAGACTTAGCCTCAAATGGCACCATATGTGCAGAAACTACCATTAAAATATTTACTTGGTTAGATTAATGGGATTTTTATTTTATTTATATTCTATATTTACTTTGTTAATGGCCTAAATTGAATTTTGTGTAAATAGAGGGCACACCATAAGTTCCCTGAGAAACAATTATTTGTCAGGAATTAAAAAAAAACCAAAACATAAAAACCTGATAAAGAGCTAAGCATCACAAGAAAATTCTTGTGTGGGTATTTTCACTATGTCTGAGTAATGCAATTATGAAAATCACTGTAGAACTTGGGCAGTAGGTGCCAGAAAGTGTAAGACAAATAATTCTCAGGGATACTTTTGCATTTGAAAAAGTACTTATTTTATACTGTCATATACAGAAATACAGATTAAACTTAAGAGCTCAGAGAAGCTGTACCGAAAGGCAGCTGCACCTCAACATGAAGTTTGGTTTACAAAAGTTGCTGTTTCAAAGCCTGGCTTCCATGGATTGTGAAGGACTGGATAAGATACTCAAGCCTCCGGAAATCTCCTTCCTGCCATGGGCAATGCCCATAGCTTGCACTGTGACCCTGTATTCTAAGGACTTACAACAGGATGTCTTTTGGTGGGGACACAACTTGAAACTACACCTGATTTGCATAAATTTGAAATTTAGTTCATCTTCTACCTCAGAAGTACAGGCAAAGCATTTGACCGTAAGAGGCAAATGAAACCAAATCCCTGCTCCAAACTGGCAATATATCAAAGGATTATAAAAAGAAGGGAAAAAGAAATTAGAAGTGGAACCAATACAATATTTTTCCCCCTGGTAACTGCAATAAACATAAAATTGGCTAATTTTGGTATTAAAAATATCAAGCTATTCTATGACTAACATTTGAAAGCAGAACTCTAATTGAAAGACATTCAGAAAATGGAATCCCCATTCTTAGGTTCTGATAGAATTTCAAGAAGAAACAAATGTTCCTCATGAACTTAATGGATTCTGGACTATTAAACCAGAAATAGGTTTTTTAAAGATGAGTGGCATGTGTAGAGAAAATATGCTAGTACTGGGAAGATACTGGTTTCCACATAAAGCATGAATACAGGAGAATTGATAAAGTATGTGAGGAACACTAGAGCAGTTTCTGAGTTTTAGGACAAAAATGTACATACTTGAGATGATTTCTGGAACAGCATTTGTGCAGACTGTTGCATTGCAAAGTCCCTGTCAAACAGCCTGTACTTATGGTCTACTGAACAAAAAAGAGGAGAGTACACTTGTGGAGATTAGGGTTTTATTCCACGCTCCCCCAGGTTATTTCTCAGAGAACAAGCTGCTTTAGCAAGGCCGTATCTAACATTGCTCATGATGTTTCTCTAATGCTCCCCTGTACTTTCACTCTCCTTGCCCTCCAAGCTGTCAGCCAGTCCTTGCCACTTCTGACCACCTCCTGCTCACTACAGGGGCTGCTCCTGGCAGTGGGCAGTGGACAGTCAGGGAGAGCAGGAGAAGGCAGGTTTGCTGCTGAGGGACACTCTCTTCCCTTTCTAACAGCGGTGAGCCATATGACAACTTGTGGTGCTCGACAGCAACAGCCCTACTACGGTTGGTGCTGGAGGAAAAACCCTGCTGAGTATCCCCAGCAGGTCCTTCTTTCATCCCCTCCCCTCCAGCTGCTGTAACTGGAACAGCAGTTATAATAAAGCCTGATAACCATCATCCCACCAAGGAAGGGAAAAAGGTACGGCAGGGCTGGAAATATTCTCTGCCATTTGAGAAAGGCTTCCTGTCAGTTGCTGCTCTCTGCAGAAGAGTATGTTTAAACACACTACCTAGAAGACTGCTATTTTTAGTACAGTGGTGCACTTCAAAGCATTTCCTGCTCAGAAAGTCACACCAAAAGTAAAAGGAGAAAATGCAATGGCTCTGTTGCCTCCCAACACACTGATCTCCCTTGTAGAGGCCATCCCACTGCTGCTCTGCTGCAGTTTCCAGAGAAACTGCACACTACAGTGACTAATTACTTAAAAATACAACATTCCTCAGGGAGGAGAAGTTTTAAATAAACCTGCAAAATAGGTAACACAAGCACATGGCTAATTTTTACATATGGGAGGAAAAAGGAGGGGGAAGGATGCAGGAGGATGGAAGAATTTAGCTCGAGAATCTGTGTTCTAGTCTTGTACTAAATAGTTCCAGCTTTGATCTAAATTTAGGCAATGAGCACTTCCTGTGGGAGACCATCTTCCAAAGCTGAAGAGTTTTGATGCTAAATATTTTTAGTGATTTTATAATTGGGGTAAAGTGGTTATTTGTTTAAAGGCCTGGCCTTCAGACAGTTAAACACTTACATTATTCTATATTCCCCACCATTTCCTCTCCTACTCCATGCTGGACTTCTGTTTATTCAGCTCCAGGTTTCACTGCATTTTAAGTGGATTTTAAAGTTCTGTTTACAACCAACAGGAGCAACAAAAGCCCTTCTGTCATTATCCAGCAGTCTTCCATCACAGTGACAAGACTGGCCGCTCCATACCTTGGAGCTGAGGAAGCCCTTACCACTTTATCATGACTCCTGCACTGCTTTGTGGTTTTCTGAACAAACCCAACTCCCAGACCTTCCTGTACCTCCGGTTCTCTCTCTCCTGGGAGACAAACTCTGTCTCCAAATTTTAAGAAAAGGCAATACATCCACAGCCCGCACTCCAACCCCCTCAAATCCCTCCCCAGCCTCAGAACGTAAAACCTAAAAATAAAAAATGAATAGACCATTCACTTTAGGAAGTTCATAATTCAGGAGACCTGATTTTCAACTGCTTGAGGTTGGCAGTGCCTGGAGACACTGAAGTCTCTTTCTTGAAAGCTGCTTTTATAGTTAGTCTCATGTTTACATTTAGGGTGAGACACAAGTTGCCCATGAAAAAGTAAAGCAGCTAGTTTAAACTGTTCACCTGTGCTACCACTTGTCAATGGGAATACCAGTGAAGAACAGCTTACCTCATCTGATTTAGACACACAATAGGATAAGATTAAAAAAAAAAAATCCTGGACTATTTTTCTGTGTTTCCATCAACAATAAAAGGAGTTTGTAGGACTACCTTGGACTAGACAACTAGAGGGGACAGAACATGCTCTCTGAGAATTGATTCGTAAGCTGAACTGTTTCTTGTGTACTCCACAGAGATCATGAAAGATAATATTTTAATTCTTTTACAGAGTTAATTCTAGGGGAACAAACCATCTGAAGGCCATGATTTTGATCTACAGATGAAGGGCATACTTTTTTTGTGATTACCAAATTTTACATTCTTGTTGAGTACCTAATTTTGTACAACTGAAGATCTCTGCTTTCAATCTAGTACTGACTTAAATGTGTAAGATCTGAACTAGGAACTGAAATCTATCAGACATTTTAAAAATATGCCATTCTTGCTAGTTTAGGTGTGAATTTCTTGATATCTGTATTTTTCTAGCCTAATGAACCATCAGTTCTCAAAGAGAATCTAAACCCTACCTCTACAGACACTAAAAAATACAGGATTCTATTGAAAACTAAACTAACATCCAGGCTTGAGGATAAATCAGTGCAAATTTCAGTGAGGAGAAATTAGTACAATTTGGCTTGGTTTCCCCTAAAGTGTGAGAAGTATTAAAAAACCATGATTGCTCCTACATAGTGACAGTAGTTGTCAAATTTTGCAGAAACAAAAGCAACAAAGTAACCTTAGGAGTTGCCTGGATAACTGAGATTTTAACAATGCTGCATCTACACTGCAGTGGCACATTTGGCCTCTATTTTGTGGTTATAACCACTGTTGAAAGAACTGTCTGCTAGTGATAGACTGCCAAAAGGGCAAATAAAAAAAAAATAATAATCCAATGTTGTGTCTTGGGGCTAAGAAAATGTCATCTATCCCTCCTCAGCCTCACAATACAATATAGAAAATATAAACAAGAATGTCTTTATGCACACATAATAAAAAGATACAATGGGTTAAAAAAATAAACAAGCTGAAACCTAGTCTACACATTAGAAAATAGACAAAATTTTTAAAAGTAAGGATATGGCTGTGAATGAGACACATGAACATTTGCATTATATATGATGTGATCATGATTTACAAACTAAGGCTTCACACACAGGGCTGCCTGGGGATTAATGACCAGCTGGGAGATTTGATAGTGTAGGACAAATCTAAGGATCATTAACTCCAGCTAGTTATAACCTTCCCAGAAAATGTTTTATACTAAAATTGATATCGTAATTACCCATTTTATAAATAATATAAACAGTAACACTGAAGGAGCAGATTGCTTTCACTGTGTCCCCTTTTCTTGCAAAGCTCTGAAAACTGGAGCACTCTGGGTGGACCTGCTGCTTTTGGAAAGTGAATTCTGCATGAAAGCCAGTGTGACATAACACTTCTTAGCATAGGTCCCAACAATACACCATTTATTATTGTGTTGGGCAGCACAGCAACAAGTGATCTTGCACAGAAAGCTAAGAAATTCCGAATGCAAAATTTAATGCAGATAACCTTGCATGAGGAGACATGATCCCTGCACTGCACAATTCACCTTTCAGAGAAACTTGAGGCTGAATATAAAGAATTTTTAAGACAACAAGAAAACTCCATCAAATCCTCCAAACTGGCACAGAAGTCTATTTGTTTTGATTTTAACTTGCAAGTCAAGCATAACATGAAGACCAGAAATGCAAAGTTGTTATCAGTCCTTTCAAACAACTCCTGTTCTTGAGCATGAACCTGTTTTCCATGGGAGGAGTGTAGCTGCTATGCTGGGCTAGGTCAAGGACCCATTTAGCAAGCACAACAGCAGTTCAACCTCAGCCTGTGGGAAAAGCTGTCAATTAGGTAGCACTAACCAAGAGTCACGAGTATTTTCTCTTTGCCTGACTACCATCTGGGAAAGGCACCCTGCATTATCCATCTCCTCCCAGGCAGAGCCTGTGCTTTTACACAGCGTGATCACCAACTGGGAAACTGAGTGAAGACTGGATTTCAAAAGACAGGTAACAGCTTCCTGATGTGCCAAGATGCCACTCTCAGTGGAAGTCAGATGGCAGGAATGCAGGCCTGGAACAAGTCATTCACACATAACACAAAAATCAGCTTACCTGTTCATTAGGCTCAAAGCTTATCTCTTCTTTTTCCGTCCTCATAGCTATTAACTTTGTGCTACCGGAAGGGTCTGTCTTACTGTCCAACCGCTCCAGTTTTGGGGGTATGTCTGGTAAACCAATATCTTTAGTATCATCTTTATCTAGCAAGTAGCGAAGTAGTGCATTATTATTCTTCTTAGGACTCGCTGGCTCCTGTTTAACAGTCACCTCTGAGCCAGGAGCTGTGCTACTGGACTCCTGGTTCAGTTCTTTGCCTGTGGCCTCTGCTGTGAGCTTGGCCAAATCTACAGGAGAACTACTGTCCTGCAATAGTCTGTGCAAAATTTTATGCTTCTCCTTGAGCGAGGTTCCGTGTGCTGAACCAGACCCAGGCAACCCTCCCGTGGAGTCCTTGTTAATGTCTCCCATGGTACTGGACAAAGGTGAAGGCTCCATCTGATCCGATTTGGTGGTCAGCAACTGTAAGAGCTTTGTCTGGCTTTTTCCATCGTGCAGTTTATTCTGTCCATCAGGTCTCTCGCCACTGACAACGGGTGGCATGTTGCTATCGCTGTTGTCTTTCTGTTCTCCTGAATGGCAGCTGCTCT